>NW_028318083.1:19057500-19685000 GCF_062004578.1 Staurois parvus
GGTTACTATGCACAGCCGCTTCTGTTTTCATAATTTCCCATCACTGTGTTGGTGATCGATCTCTCTAAAATTAAGATCGGTGTAGACAGAAAATCTGATCATAGGAAAGCTAGATTGATATGATCATTAAGTGTACGGTATGTCTTTTTTTGATCTTCTGATCACATTTTATGGTGGGACACAAAAGCTGGTTTAGAAGTTGCCAAAGAACTACTTGTATCTCAGGACAAAGAAAACACTACCATGCTATGGAGTGTAAAGCATTTTTTTTTTCCCATGGGTGAACTAGTGCAGGATGTGGCCAGCTTTGGCATACAGCATCTTGCGTCAGTCACTTTGGTCAAAACCATTAGGCTGGCCATACATTAGACAATTTTCTTGTTCAATTACCTTTAAGTAGTGCAAGGGCCTGCCTGATCATATTAAAAGCGGTTAGGTCAGACCTCATGTTATATGATTTTGGTAAATCTGAAGGAAAACTGTACACAAAAATTGTATAATGTAATGGCCAGCCTTAGGAAACAGGCAACAATACCTGCCAAGAGTGAGAACATTAAACCGTGATTCAAGCAGAATCCTCACTCCAATGCTGGAGGGCATAGGCTGGATCTAGGGAGGTTTTTCTACAGGTGCTTTCCTGCTATTGTTGGCTGCATTGACTAAGCTGTAGGTGAAGTGGGTGGGGACATTTTACGTCTGGGCTATTTTCCATATGCACAATTCGTTTCTGTTTGACCTGAGGCTGTTCACAAGACACTTCCACCTGCTTCAATCGCTTTTGCAGCCCTACCTGATTTGACATGAAAGATCTGAAAGCCATCACATGACCAGTCTGTGTGCAAGTACAAGGCTGGTGTCCACGCAACTACAGACCGCCACAGCAGCTGATAATGGGCCAACTGGAGGATTTAACCCTTGTGACAACCAGACTTCTTACCCCTTCCAGAACAACAGAGGAGGCAGTCAGAAGCAAACTAGTGTCATTACTGTAGTTACTGAAGTTCTAATAGAAGCAATCACACACATTTACTTCTGAACAGTCTGTTGAGCAAGGCTAAGGACACACAGACAAGGTTTTTGCAGAAATGAAGTGCTGCTCCAAATCGCCAACGCCTGCGATAGACACTGGAAATTTGCTACAGACTAGGTTGCGCTCTGATACAAAATCGCTCTTCTTCAGCGATTAGTGGCCAAGCATAACGACTGCTGTGACAAGTCATAGAAAAGCATCAGAAGCAACTGTTGCTAGAAATTTTGCTGTTCAGCCAAATCACTGATGCATCTTGAACATGGAGCAACAAACGCTTTAAAATGTTCCAGTTAGCGATCCCATAGAAAATTAAGAATTTCTTGGGTGACAAACTACTGTAACAAAATAGGATAATTGCGGCAAGAAAGCCACCTGTGTCATCAGCATAAAGGTGACCATATACTGTATGATCTACCATCAACTATGTAGTACAAGGGACTGCCTGATTGGCTACAGACTGAATGGATTGCTTAGGTCTGACCTCATACTACAAAGTTTTGGTAAATCTAATCTGACTATAGTATTCAGCCGGGCAATTTGTTTTTTGTACTGCCGTTATGCTACTAAAAAAATGCCATTAACAGTTAGTGATTGCTACACAGTAGAAATCTGGAGAATTATGCAATCATTAGCGATTAACTAACCCTACTCCCTACACTGTTCCCTGTACACAATGATCAATCAGCCATTAATCGCAGGTGAATGCAGAAGTACAATTGCACTGTGTGGGCCCAGCCAATGAGAACAAACTCACCAGGAGATCAGCAAAGAACTGGACTTAAACAGCTGCCAATAGTGTAAAATTGATCACCAAGAGTTCAATCCTGGGGAGTAAAAACTTAATAAAATGGACCATCAGGCTGGTTATGTTTAACCCTGACCCTGGAAATCCCAATCAATAATGTAACCAGGAATATGAAAGTAATTCTGACCCTGGGAATCCCAATCAATAATGTAACCAGGAATATGAAAGTAATCTTGACCCTGGAAATCCCAATCAATGTAACCAGGAATATGAAAGTAATATTGACCCTGGGAATCCCAATCAATAATGTAACCAGGAATATGAAAGTAATTCTGACCCTGGAAATCCCAATCAATGTAACCAAGAATATGAAAGTAATCCTGACCCTGGAAATCCCAATCAATGTAACCAGGAATATGAAAGTAATCCTGACCCTGGGAATCCCAAGCAATATAACCAGAAATATAAATGTAATCCTGATCCTGGAATCTCAATCAAATATAAAATTGATCACCAGAAATTTAGATTTATTCCTGAGAATCCCACTCAGTAATATAACCAGGTATATAGTTTTGACCCTGGGAATCGCGACCAATTATTTATTACAGGTACTTATATAGCGCCATCAATTTATGCAGCGCTTTACATATATATTGTACATTCACATCAGTCCCTGCCCTCAAGGGGCGTACAATCTAATGTCCCTAACGTGCATTCATAATAGGGCCAATTACACAGGATCCAATTAACCTACCAGCATGTCTTTGGATATTATAAAATGATCCTGAATCCTGAGAATCCCAACATAAAATCAATCATCAGAAATCTAGAATTAAATTTTGAGAATCCCACTCAGTAGTATAAAACTGATCAGCAGGGAAGTAGGTTTATTCCTGGCCCTGAGAACCCCAATTAATAATATAAATAGGAACATAAAGTTTGACCCCCAAGAATCTTGATATCTCTCTCTCTCTCTATCCCAAACAAGAATATAGAATGGATTACCAGAAATATGTTTAATCCTGGGAATCCCAATCAGTAATATAAAGTTAATCACTAGGTTTATTCCTGGCCCTGGGAATCCCAATCAATACTATAACCAGGAAATCAGGTTTGATCCTGGAAATCTAGAACTAGGAATTTAGGTTTTACCCTGGGAATCATGATCAATAATGTACACTGATCTCTAGAAATATAGGTTTGATGTTGGAAATCCCAATCACAGTATAAAACAAGTGACCAGAAAGGTATATTTTTTTCCTGGCCCTTGAAATCTGCTATATAAAAATAGATCACCGGGAAGGCAGGTTTATTCCTCACCCAATCAATAAAATAGGTTTGCCCCTGGAAATCGTGGTCAATAATATAAATTGATCACCTGAGATATAGGTTTGATTCTAGGAATCCCAAACACCAATATAAAATTGATCACCAGGAAGGTATGTTTGTTTATTCCTGGCCCTGGGAATCCTAATCAACAATAGGACTAGGAATATAGGTTTACCCCAGGATATTAAGATCAATAATATAAAATTGAGCACTGGGAAGGTATGTTTATTCTTGGCCCAGGTAACCCCAATAATATAAAAATCAGTCACCAGAAAAGGGCGCGATTATTCCTGAAAATCCCAATAATATAAAAATCGGTCACCAGGAAAGGGCACGATTATTCCTGAAAATCCCAATAATATAAAAATCTGTCACCAGGAAAGGGCGCGATTATTCCTGAAAATCCCAATAATATAAAAATCGGTCACCAGGAAGGCGCATTTACTCCTGAAAATCCCAATAATATAAAAATTGGTCACCAGGAAGGTGCGTTTATTCCTGAAAACCCCAATAATATAAAAATCAGTCACCAGGAAGACATGTTTATTCCTGGCCCTGGAAATCCCAATAATATAAAATTGGTCACCAGGAAGACATGTTTATTCCTGGCCCTGGAAATCCCAATCAACTAGGAATATAGGTTTGATCTTGGAATCATAGCCAATAATAACAATCGATCACCCGAGATCTAGGTTCGATGCCAGGAATCCCAGTCAATAATCTAGAAGTGATGATCAGGAAGGCAGTCGTTCACCCCATGCTGTGCTCTCCTACCCATTGATCGTGGCTGTGGCTCAGCAACCAATGGGTGAAGAGCCCTGAGCCCAGGTGAGCAGTGGCCATCCCTGTAGCACAGCCGGGGCAGCCTCTTGTACGGAGGGTCCCCCTGAACTTACAAAGCCATATCCCCGGGATTTGCCGGTCTGCCGGTCAGTGATGACTACCGCCTCCTCGATGTCCCCGAACACCTCGAAGTACTTCCTGAGGCTGGAGTCGGTGGTGTGGTAGGGCAGCCCCCCTACGAAGATCTTGGTGTAGGTGGTGTCCTTCTGGGTGGTGTGCATCTTCGGGGCTCTCGCCGTCTCTCTCTCTCTGCACACACCTTCCCTGGGCTCAGGAGCCGCTCACACTCATGCACCGGCAGCCGAGGAGCACGGCGACGCTTCGTTCCCTTTGTGCGGGTTAGTCTATGAGGTAGTGGTGAGGGCGGCCGGAGGGGCTCGGCAGGGTGTCCCGCACTCCCGGCTTGCTGCGAGCCTCTCACGCTGAACTAACACCAGCACACTGACTGGCCCGCTCCCTCTTCCCTGTGCGTTATGAGCGGCCGGCCAGGCTGGAGGCTCCTCCCCTGCAAGGGGCGGGGTGGAGGTGCCCCGCTGCCGCCCATTGGCTGCCCTTGCACCTGCTGCATGTTTCCCCGGGCGGGCAGCTGCTCACAACAGCTGGATAGATGTGAGCCGGGCCCCCCTTTGTCTCCGGGGAGGGGGGAGGGGGATCTGGTTACCCGCAGAGCGTGTGCCCTACAGCCGCTCACCTCCCACGGAGGCTTCTTGTACTAGGGCTGGCACCGGGGCACACGGCCCGCTAGAGGGAAGTACACAGCGACCAGCAATCCCAAACTTTCCGGGGTCATACAAGGAGCCTCAGGACAGACGACCTGGTGTGGGAGAGGGCTGATATCCGTGTGGCGGAGGGGGGGACACTGGCCATACACACTTCAATTTAACTATCAGATCCAATTGGCAATCAGATTTTTATTTATTTCAGGTACTTATATAGCGCCGTCAATTTACGCTTTACATATATATTGTACGTTCACATCAGTCTTAACTTTCTTTCCCATCAGATTCCTTCAGTTGATTAGCCAGGGTGCAAAATGATCTACCGTTTTGCATGATTGGCCGCACTGAGATGCTTTTTCTATCAATTTATGAGATTGGATGGTGAGAACAGAGATGTGGTCGATAATCTGAGATTGTAGCTTTCAAGTATCGATCGAAATCCACTTCCCCGTCCATGGCCGATCAATTGTGTTATTGGTAGTGATGCACCGAAATGAAAATTCTGGTGCCAAAAACGAAAATGCACTTGGCTGGAAACCGAAACCGAAATGCACAGTTTTTAAAACTTTTTGGAAAAAAATACACTGATTAAAAAAAATATATATACCCCAATTGTTTTGTAAAATATGAAAGAGGATGTTACAGCGAGTAAATAGATACCCAACATGTCACGCTTTAAAACTGCGCACGCTTGTGGAATAGCGTGCAACTGCGGTACTTAAAAATCTCCATGGGTGATGCTTTAAAAATGTCTACAGGTTAGCAGTGTAAAGTTACAGAGGAGATCTAGTGTGAGAATTATTGCTCTTGCTCCGACGTTAGTGGTGATACCTCACATGTGTGGTTTGAACACCGTTTACATATGTGGGCATGGCCTACGTATACGTTCACCACTATGTGCGAGCATGGGGGGACGGGGCACTTTAAACTTTTTTTTTAATTTAATTAATGATTTTTATTTTTTTTATTTTTTTCTCTTTCCAATGTTCCTTTAAAAAATGTTTTAATAACATTTATTCTCATCACAAGAAATGCATGCATCCCTTGTGATAGAAATGATTAGTGACAGGTCCTCTTTATGGAGAGATATGGGGTCAATTATACCCCACATCTCTCCTCTGCAATGTAAAGCATTAGATCAAAAAAAAGCATTGCTCTAGTGCTTTAAAAAAATAAAATGTCCAGAACGGGAAGTGACATCGCTCCAGTCCTTCAAGGGCATAAAGATGAGTGGAGGCCAGCTTTCCTTAACTCATCTCTATGCCCAACGCCGGGATCGATGGTTTCTCAGGTAAGGCTGAGAACTGGCGGCGGCAAGGTTTTTTTCAGCACTTGTATCAGTGCTTTTTTTCATTTCGGCCAACGGCCGAAAGGGGTTTTCAGACGATAAGTTTTGGCCACCAAAATTTCGGTGCATCCCTAGTTATTGGTTATAGATTGATTATTCTTATCGGGAGAGATTGATCAGAAAGGAAATCTATTATTTATTGAAGCGTGTATGACCACCGTTTGCATTGCTGGGAGATTGTTTCTCATGGCTTGTTCACACGATGAGAAAATTGGAAGAAAAAAACGCTTTCTGATAATCTGATCGTTAGTACTCTGCTGTCGAGGGCTGGTCATGACAGTTCATGCGAAAATATCCAAAGGGACAGGCACCAAAATGTTCTCGTACAATCACAGAAAGAACGATTTTCGGTTAACCACTTAAGGACCAGCAACATGCAATGTACTGCGCACAGGTGACCTGTGCAGCCAAAGCGACATACTGGTACATCACTGCTTACTTTTAGTTTTAGGGCATCTCACGCGTGCCCCCCACCCCCCACCACACCAGGACCTGCTGTGATTGTACACAGTGGGAGTCTGTCAGCAAGTCTTGGCCAATGTTTCATGGCCAGGACCTGCTGATTGGCTGTGTACAATCACAGCCCAGAGCCTTGTGTTGACAATCAACACAGAGCTCTGTACAGAGAGATCTATCTCTCTGTTTCTTATCTCTGCAAAGCAGGGAGAAGAAACAAAGAGATCTGTTAGTAAAAGCAGCATATAATGCACACATTACACATTGTTAGGCACAAATTTAACCTCTTGAGCGCCGTAGATGTTAACCCCTTCCCAGCCAGTGGCATTAGTACAGAGACAGTGTAGTGTCAGATTGCTAGTTGCGGTGTTGCAGTCCCATTATACAGTGCCTTGAAAATGTATTCATACCCCCTGAAATTTTCCACATTTTGTCATGTTACAACCAAAAATGTAAATGTTTTTTAATGTGATTTTATGTGATAGACCAACACAAAGTGGCACATACTTGTGAAGTGGAAGGAAAATGATAAATGGTTTTCAAATTTTTTTCAAAAAAACATCTGAAAAGTGTGGCATGCATTTGTATTCAGCCCTGTTTACTCTGATACCCCTAACTAAAATCTAGGTGAACCAATTGCCTGCAGAAGTCACCTAATTAGTAAATAGAGTCCACCTGTGTGTAAGGTAATCTCAGTATAAATACAGCTGTTCTGTGAAGCCCTTAGAGGTTTGTTAGAGAACATTAGTCAACAAACAGCATCATAAAGACCAAGGAACACACCAGACAGGTCAGGGATAAAGTTGTGGAGAAGTTTAAAGCAGGGTTAGGTTATTAAAATATCCCAAGCGTTGAACATCTCACAGAGCACTGTTCAATCCATCATCAGAAGCTGGAAATCATCCAAAAATGGTAAGAGTATGTAACAACTGCTAACCTACCAAGACATGGCCTTCCACCTAAACTGACAGGCCAGGCAAGGAGAGCGTTAATCAGAGAAGCAGCCAAGAGGTCCATGGTAACTCTGGAGGAGCTGCAGAGATCCACAGCTCAGGTGGGAAAACCTGTAAACAGGACAACTATTGTCATGCACTCCACAAATCTGGTCTTTATCGAGGTGTGGGAAGAAGAAAGCCATTGTTGAAAGGAAGCCATAAGAAGTCCCATTTGCAGTTTGCAAGAAGCCATGGGGGGGACACAGCAAACATGTGGAAGAAGGTGCTCTGATCAGATGAGACCAAAATTGAACTTTTTGGCCTAAAAACAAAATGCAATGTGTGGCAGAAAACTAACACTGCACATCACCCTGAAGACACCACCCCCACCGTGAAACATAGTGGTGGCAGCATCATGTTGCAGGGATGCTTTTCTTCAGCAGGGACAGGGAAGCTGGTCAGAGTTGATGGGAAGATGGATGGAGCCAAATACAGAGCAATCTTAGAAGAAAACCTGTTAGAGTCTGCAAAAGACTTGAGACTGGGGCGGAGGTTCACCTTCCAGCAGGACAACGACCTAAACATACAGCCAGAGCTACAATGGAATGGGTTAGATCAAAGCATATTCATGTGTTAGAATGGCCAATTGACAATCTGTGGCAAGACTTTTTGCTGTTCACAGACACTCTCCATCCAATCTGACAGAGCTTGAGCTATTTTGCAAAGAAGAATGGGCAAACATTTAGCTCTCTAGATGTGCAAAACTGGTAGAGACATACCCAAAAAGACTTGCAGCTGTAATTGCAGTGAAAGGTGGTACTACAAAGTATTGATTTGGAGGGGGGCTGAATGCAAATGCACGCCACACTTGTCACATATTTATTTGTAAAAAATTTTGAAAACCATTTATCATTTTCCTTCCATTTCACAATTATGTGCCACTTTGTGTCGGTTTATCACATAAAATCCCAATAAAATACATTTACGTTTTTGGTTGTAACGTGACAAAATGTGGAAAATTTCATGGGGTATGAATACATTTTCATCCCTGGCCATGCGGGATCTCCTGGTAGGGGTTGGGGAAAGACCTGGCAACCTACCCTGTAAAATAATTGCTAAGAGAATTCATGGAAAAAGTCACTTACAAGTGACGGTCCATGCAATCGCCAAGGGTCGGATATGACTGAATGGATAGATAGATGAATACATTTTCAAGGCACTGTAAATCACTGATCACCACCATTTGTAGTATAAAAAAAAAAAAAATCCGAATATACAGTGGGTATATAAGTATTGAACACATCACCATTTTTCGCAGTAAATATAATTCTAAAGGTGCTATTGACATGAAATTTTCACCATATGTCAATAACAACCCATGCAATCTATACATACAAATAAACCAAAACAAATAAGTTCAGAAATTAAGTCATGTGGAATGACACAGGGAAAAAGTATTGAACACATGAAGAAAGGGGTGGGGGGCAAAAAGGCATGGAAAGCCAATACACCAGCTGAAATCTACCAGTGATTAGAATCCTGCCCCTTGTTAGTGCAAATTTTATCAGCTGGGTCAGTCTCATTACCAAGGTGTGACACAAGAAACATCTCATGATAACAGCAAAGAGCTCTCTCAAGACCTTTGCAACCTTATTGTTGCAAAACGTACTGATAGCTTTGGTTACAGAAGTATTTCTAGAATTCCTGAATGTTCCAGCGAGCACTGTTGGGGCCGTAATCCGGAAGTGGAAAGAAAATCATTTCACTATAAACTGGCCACGACCAGGTGCTCCTCACAAGATTTCTGACAGAGGAGGGAAAATAATTATCAGAAGAGTTGTCCAAGAGCCAAGGACCACTTGTAGAGAGCTTCAGAAAAACCTGGAATTAGTAGGTACAATTGTTTCAAAGAAAACAATAAGTAATGCATTTAACCGCCATGGCCTGTATGCACGGTCACCACGTAAGACTCCATTGCTGAAGAAAAAGCATGTTGAAGCTTGTTTAAAGTTTGCTGCACAACATTTGGACAACCCTGTGAAATACTGGGAGAATATAGTCTGGCCAGATGGGACCTAAATTGAACTCTTTGGATGCCATAATACACATAATGTTTGGAAGTCAAGTGGCACTGCACATCACCCCAAAAACACCATACCAATAGTGAAGTTTGGAGGTGGGAGGCTGTCATGGTGTGGGGCTGTTTTTCAGCATACAGTACTGGCAAACTTCATATAATTGAAGGAAGGATGAATTGAAAAATGTACCAAGACATTCTTGATAAAAATCTGCTAGCATCTACCAGGATGATGAAGATGAAACAAGGGAAGATATTTCAGCAAGACAATGATCCCAAAGCCAAAGAAACTCTCAACTGGTTTCAAAGAAAGAAAATAAAGCTGCTAGAATGGCCCAGCCAATCACCTGATTTGAATCTAATATAAAATCTATGGAAAGAACTAAAGATCAGAGTTCATAGAAGAGGCCCACGGAACCCTCAAGCTTTGAAGATTGTTTGTGTGCAAGAATGGGCCAAAATCACATCTGAGCAATGCAGGTGACTAGTTTCTCCATACAGGAGGCGTCTTGAAGCTGTCATTAGATATATATATATATATATATACACGCAATTTAGCATTTCTGCGTAGGGGGTTTTGTTTGGGTACAGCATTGCATGACAGCGTAATTACCAGTTAAAGCAGCCCAGTGTAAAACCTTCCGGACCTCAAGTGGGTAATCAGTACAGTATTTGTCCAAGACCGCGCATGCTCAGAAATGAAAGAATGTATTACAATACAATACATTACATCATCGATGGAAATTGTATGCTGTTTTACGAGAATTTTCTTAACTCTAGTAACTCATTCGTTTTTGATATGAGAATAGCATGCAAAAACAAAAAAAAGAACGATCATTCATCCAATATTCTCATTGTGTGTACCAGGCCTAAGACTGTCCATAGATGGATTGAAATTCGGCCGGTTCAGCGGGGTCTGGGCAAAATTCAAGCCATGTATGGCCACTGTGATTAAAAGGAAATCCATCTTTTGACTGACTTTTGTTCAACCGCGCTGTCAGATAAAATTCACTCAAACAGCTCCAATGGCTGCAGTGCTGATCTGTGTATTCAGAGTCTCCCCGCTGTCAGAATACTAGCAGGGAGGATGTCACCATTCACCTCAAATGTATGGATAGGGTAATCGGTGCCTGCTGGCTGAATGAAAAAAAAAGGAACCATGTATGACCTTTGGGGCCCATTCACACCTATACATTTTAATTTATCTGCTTTTTATTTGTAATGTTGTTAATGCTCATTGTAGTGTGTTATCATGTGATTTTACACATAGGACTTCTGGAAACCTCACAATGTTGTAGAATGGAAAAAATCAGGTCTTATTTTCTATGTCATGCTGCAAATCAGCGCAGAGATATGGCCCATACACACAATAAGATTGGATAAAAATTTCCATATGGGGAACGATCGACCAATATTCTATTCGTTAGTATAGTGCTTTCCACAGTTGATTCCAACTCTTTGGACAAAAAAAAAAACAAAGGTACAAACTAGAAAATTGTTATTGCATGTGAACACAACATCTGATTTTCATTCAATGTATACAGAAATCGTATGGAAATAATTGAATAGAAAGAACACATAAATGATCACTACATCACTGCCTCTGCTACTAGTACGTAGCTGCGCTTGACGTCGTTTCATAAACTCTAACTCAATTTTATTGCGGGCTGCATTAGCATTACTATTGCCCTCAACGGGTTTGTTGTATCTGTAAGACTAGTTGTCCAGAGCACCCCACTGTCAGGAGTCAAGGGTCCCCCACTTTACCTTACTTCCTTACTTCGCAGTGCCCCCCCCCCCCCTTTACCTTGTGCTTCTGCCAGAAAGAAGCTGGGGGTGAAGCTGGGAAGCAGAAAGGGCAGGGTCTGGAGGAGGACCAGAGGAGGCTGGAGTCACCTGATGGAGTCTGCTGAATGCTGAGACCAGGGCAGGTGGAGACAAGGGAGGGGGGGCTGCAGCTGTGCAGGATCTGTAGGAGGAGATGGTGGGAGGGCAGAGAGAAGCCATTGCAATGCTACACAGAGGAGCCCATGATCTGGAGGAGGAGTTCTGCTCTCCCTTCTGCTGACGACTGTTGAGACAAGGTGGGGGTGGAGTTTAGGGGCATGCCGAAGGCTGAAAAAAGGTCTGGAGGGCCAGATTCACCCCGTGGGACTTGTGTTTGACACTTGTGCTATAGCAGTATATGCTTTGTTCATATTTCATGTCTGAGATTTACAACCACTTTAAAACAGGAACATCTAAACACACGTAAACACAATCTGGGGGTATTCAAGTTGTTTAAACTTTCAAGATAGCTTCTCCTCCAATTAAAAAGCAAAATACAGTAAATGAGGCCTAATGCTGCTGTCAGATGGGTGATTGTGCCGCTAGCAGTCCTAACAATGGCACTTTGTCGCAGTCGCCAGCATTAGGGTTGCTAAGGGCCTGCCTGTTTGGCAATATAGAACTGATCCCTCTGTAGCTGAGGCAGCAGGACGTTGCTCCCATCGCTAGCGATCGAGATTCAGCAGCGTTTGGACCAGCGGCAGAACAACATCTTACTGTATCTGGCTACAATGGGGCAGAGTGGGAACTTCTCTACCGATCCTGACACCAGCTATTTATCTCTAGCGGCAGCATCACCCAGCTGACATGACACCAGTGTTAGGTCCTCATTCACATTTATAGTGTCAGGGTTTCTATGTGTTTGGAGCACATTTATAAACACTTATACACGCAAATAATGTTTTGTAATGGTATCATTCACACTGGATGTTTAGCTGACGTTAGGAATGTTCAGTATAGTTGTGCTTAGAGAAATTGAATGCTGTGCAACCAGAAACCATTTAGAAACTCTAAATGCAGGACAACTGGTGCAAACATGCAACTCCAACAGAATGTAGGTGTGTGAAGGGACCCTAAGCCCTAATGAACTGTTAATTGTGTATTTTATTACAAAGCATGTTATTGCGTGAATCGTGGTGAATTGTAATTACATACATTTTAAATGACTCCACAAGACACCCACATTGTGGCACACCTGAATGCTCATGTCATGATTTGTGATGTGCTGCGTGTGTAGCACTACCCCCTTGGGAGTTGCTAAGGATTTGGGTCTCCCTATAATCCTGCACAGCCAGGCAGTCTGCATTCTCCACACAAGCTTATGTCCAAAGTCAGAAATCAGTCCTTGAGCTTTGTTGTTTTAGGTTTATTAAGGGGATTTAGAACTGGGATAGGGTAAGGGGGATATAGAATGCCCAAGGGAGCCAAAAACGGAGGACAAACCTGGAAGTATTCACAAGCTTCTCTTTTGTAGCACAGTCTCTGTTTGGAGAGGTAGCCAGCATCTCAACAATGTACCATCCCAGGCCCTAGATGAAATTCTCCTCTTCACCCAGCAATCTGGAGGTTTTCCTGAGCAGGGGATCTGGCTCCTGTCTCTTTAAATAGGTGAACAGATACTATTAGGGGGCTAATCTGGTTTACCACCAGAATGCTCCTTCCCTGATCCACCCAAGGGGTGCAGATCCTCTCCTATAACGCTTTCAGGTTGACTTCTTTTACCAGGCCTATCAGCTGGGCTGCGTCTTCCCTGCCATACAGGTGGTCCTCTGTCAGAGGGTCAGTGAGTTCCAACTCTCCTGCAACTGAGCAGGCTACAACACTTTGAAGGGTGTCCAGCCCCTTACCAACCTCTTGTTGGGGATTAGCTAGGACCGATCAAGAGTGCAGTCAGCCACTGCTCAGATGCCCCTACTGCCTCTAAGGCCTTCCTCCAAAAGCCTTAGAGTAGGGTGAAAGTCCAGAGGGGCTGACTTGCAGAACCTCTCAGCCCTGACCACAATTTGACCCCTCTGGCTATTGCACCTGTGTTGCTAATCAGCTCCTGTCTAACCATAGAAATCTAGCTTCCCCTAGCTAAACTAGGAGGGTGCTACACGTGAAAAAATGGGGTCTAGATTTTTGTACATTAAGGTGAACTACCAGCCTATTCAAAATGAATGGGGCTCCTTAAATGAATGGGGCTCCTTAAAGTAGAACTATAGGCCAAACATTTTTTTAATTTTGTGTAAGGGAGGGTTTTAACCCCTGTCAGAATTTTGTTCGCTATCTGTGTCCCATTTTAGAGATTTCCTTTCACTTCCTATCCCATAGCCAAACAGGAAGTGAGAGGAAATACCTGCAAATTAAGGGAATCTTTAGGGGACCCCAAGGTCACCAGAACTAGTGTCCCCATTGGAACTTTCCCCTTCTATTACTTTTTTGGGGACAGCCCAAAATTCCCTTTACTTTCTCTTTCAATGATAATGGTAAGCAGGACAAATACAGAGCATGTATCTCCTTATTGGGTATGCAGCATTAAAGACTGACAGGTGTTGTAATCCCTTTCCACTCTATCTAAAACTAAAAAAGAAGTTTTGCTATTAGTTATACTTTAATGCACAATGACACATTTAATTAACGCACATAGGGGGTAATTTAATAAAACTGGTGCACTCAGGATATGGTGTAGCTGTGCATGGTAGCCAATCAGCTTCTAAACTTCAGCTTGTTCAGTTAAGCTTTGGCAATTGTAATACCCTCCTAGTTAGCTAGAGGGATCTAGCTAATTATTTTTTTTTTAGATAGAAGGCTGAGTAGCAGCCTGGGTGATAGTCAGAAGGGTCAGATTCGGGTCAGGGCTGAGAGGCTCTGCAAATCAGCTCACTGGTACCTCCCCTTGATCTAGAGATTTGGAGAAGTCTCTAGAACTCAGTGAGTGGGGGTGAGGATGGGGCTGGTCTGCATATTTAAAGGATCCTGACCTATCCCCAGGCAGGAGAGGCTTGGCATGGGGTTGGGACAGCCATTAAGTATGTTGAAGCCTGCTCAGCAGCAGGAGAGTTCAGGTGGAAGATGGAGTAAGAGGAAGAGATGCAGGAGCCTGGAAGGGGGCCCAGTGGGAAGGGGCCTACCTACGGGCTGGGACCTGGACAGGAGACTTGCTCAGCCTCATTAGTCCCTGGAGAGAGGGCTACCTGTGGAGTCAGGAAAGGAGCCAGCCCAGCAGAAGACCTGAAGGCAGCTACCTACCTAAACCAGCAGGCACTGGATCCCCTTGCCCAGGGATTCCTCCAGACAGCTGCATAGAAAGAGGATCTTTCTGGGGTGGTACACCAGGAAAGGCCGGAAAGCTCTCCCAGAAGAGTTTTGCTGTGTAAAGACTTATATATAGTTGCCAGGAAGTTGTCCTCAGTTTACTGTTCCTTAGACATCCCACGCATCCCTCAACCCCATCCAAGTTTCTTACCCCTAATAAAACCCCCAAACAACAAATTCAAGGACTGTTTACTGTGGAAAATGTGTGTTGCCTGTCTGTGCAGGACTATACGGAGACCCAAATCTTTAGCGACTCCTAAGGGGGGTAGTGCTACACAATAAAACCTGGAAGCTGATTGGTTTCTATGCAGAGCTGCACCATATTTTGCACTGTCCAGTCTTAGTAAATAACCCCTATAGTGTGAGTGGGCTTTAACCTCCCTGGCGGTATTCCCGAGTGTAGCTCGGGATAAAATGTCAGTACCAAAAGCGGTAACCCCAAACTACACTCGGGATTACCATGCGGCGCTGCATAGGGAGTCCCTGCAGAGCTTACCTTGTCCTGCGCTCCCACGATGTGTCCCCTGCAGCGTCCCCGGCCATCTCCTCCGGCCGATGCCGGCATCTGGCTTCTGTGTTCCGGTCCCTGTGATGTCGGGACGTACGGGCACCGCCGGCAGCGGGAAATCTGAAAATTTTAAAAAATGTCATTTTTTTCCAAACAAATTTTACATAGTAAAACATTGCTGTTTCAACCCATTTCACATACATTTAGTCCCGAGTGCTTTGTCCTGTGCCCTGCCTGCATTTTGTCTGTGCTTTCTGCCTGGAAACTGCCAAAAGTCCATGGCGTCCAAAAAGTGTCCCTTTAGGTCAAAAGCGGGTTTAGATCAGCTAAAGAACAGCGATAGTAAATCAGAACCACTTGCAGAATTGAGTGATAATGATTCGTGGGGAATTCATCAGACACTGAAAACGATTTTGCAACTTTGCTCAGCAATGTGCGAACTTGGTGCTCTATTTCAAATTTCAGTGTTTTCGGTTTGATTATATTATTGAATTAAATGTATTATTATTATATTATTATTTTTTATGATTATTTATTAAATTATAATTTATGATTTCGTGTTTCAAATTTTATCATACCCGGGATGTTTAATAGACTCTTGTTCGGACAGATTTCAGTGAGTTATTCCTAAAAATTACAGCCTACAATAAAAAAA
This sequence comes from Staurois parvus, assembly GCF_062004578.1. Classification (NCBI taxonomy): domain Eukaryota; kingdom Metazoa; phylum Chordata; class Amphibia; order Anura; family Ranidae; genus Staurois; species Staurois parvus. The sequence goes on from NW_028318083.1 coordinate 19,073,270, forward strand.
CTACATATTTCCATGCAAAATAATGGTACCGCTTTCAGCACCAAAAATCTGAAATAATCATACCACTAGGGAGGTTAAAATGCACTAAGTCTAGGCTCACACCAAATGTGGTGTGACTGCATTGGGCAGCTATTTCAGTCTCACCGTGCGAACGTTGCAGTGGTGGTGCACAAAAAGTGCTGCATGCAGATGAGTATAATTAGCTTCATCAGGTAAGCAAAAATTATTACCTGGCAGGATGAGTTAGAGGGAGTGGGAGAGGTCTTTTCCTGAAATTGGTATTTAACCCCAAATGGAAAATGTAATATATTGCAGCTTACCAGTCATTAAATGTAGTGGCTGTATTAGTTTTCTTTTTCAAATTTTTCCTGTTTTCACCTGGTGACCTGGCCAGTAACACACCTCCTGTATGAGAGTGCCTAAACTCTGGATGAATGAGCAGAGGGGGCAAAGCAGATAGCAGTATTGTCTGTCTGGGGGGAGGGGTGTGATAGATGTACTAACAGATTTAAATACACTAATAAACTGAAGCCAGACTTCAGCTAATACTTTATAATCAGTTAAAGCAAACATTTTTTTCCTTTTGGGATAAAGGTGTTACATAAATAAATAAACTACCACTATCAGTGGTAAATGGATTGTCTCATCTCTGTAACTGACAGAGAGTTTGTTCTGTTGAAAAACAACAGATTTACTGGCCAGATCACCAGATGAAAATATAAGAAAGAAAGCCTAAAAAAGGAAACTAATGCAGCCATCACATCTAAGAATTGGTAAGATGGAAAAAAAGAAATGTTTGCTTTTTTAATTAATACTGCTTGAAGTTGAGCTTTAAAATACTTTATATATAACTTATATCCTGAAGTCTTTGTACCAGTCAAATGACAGCCTCTTCTCCTGCGGAAGTGGATGGTCCCTACTTCTGGACAAAGCAGCGTTTACATAATGACATGTTATGTTCAATAGTACTGTGAGCCCAGGCTGGCATGATGTGGCGTGTCCTGGGTGCAAAGAAATGGGGTGGATGATACTGGACATCATTTAACTGGAAGAGGATCATAGCTGGATCACAGAGTAGACAGCACCAGAACGGAGATGAATGTTGCAATGAAAGTGTTTTTTTTTTTTAAACTCAAAATAGGCAATTTATTTCCTTTCCTTTTTTATTAGTGGAGTTGGGTTTTACAGGTGTAAATAAGATAAAGGAGACCAGTATTTTCTATATGAACCTGAGCTTATGAACACAGAGACAAGACCTCAAACCAGGAGCAAAGTTCAAATGTAATGATAGGATGTATTATTGTACCAAAAGAGTAGTGGATACTTGCAACAGACATCCAGCAGAGGTAGTGTGTCAATCAATAATAAATGAATTTAAACTTGGGCTAAATGTAGGTCTATATCTATAGTCAGAAAAAAAAGTTTAGAAAAATGAGCAGACCTCTCATTTTCTTCCTTATTTTTATAGTATCTAATGATCTAATCAATAAATGGAACAACTGATTAAATATTCTGAATCTAGCAATTTGTGGTTGTTTTTTACCTTTCACCTTAATAATGTGGCAGTAAAAGGTGAAAGCCATTAGATGGAAAATGCAGGTTGTTTTTATTCCAATTGTGTTGGGATATGGATATAGCAATTACTAACATTTATCTTTTTAAAGAAAACTTTAACACAGAAAGTGATTGGACTGCAATAGGCACATTTGCTATTTGTTTTACAGTTGAATGCCTAGACAGTTAACTGGTTGAATGCATGTAACTCTGATCTATTGCTTCAGCCCCTTTGAGAAAAATACTTTAAGTTATGGGGTACACATGACACTTGCCCTAGCTTTGCACAAGTCAGCACCTGGTTTCTAAGCAGCCAGTTACCAGTTTTGTAAGTGGGCACATGGAGGAGATTGCTTAGCCCTGACTTTTAAAAAAGCTGAAATTGACATGGGAAATGTGGATAAATCAGGATTCGGGGTAGTGTGGGGAAGGTAACTGTGTGTAATGTGTCTTCTTATCCTAGTGACAACTGCTCATTGTCATCTCTCTTGCCCTGCTGTCAGAGGGACAGGAAATTAGGTGATAGCTGCCCAGCAGGGTGACAGAGAATGATAAAAACAAAAGGGTACTTTTCTCAAAGCAGGCCATACATGATCCCTTTTTCTTTTCATTCAACAAGTGGATTAAATGAAAAAAAAAAAAATAACCTAATTTCCTGATCTACATCGAATGTGGAAATATTGAACTCCCGCTGAACTATTGCATTATGCCGGTGGGGAGCCATCCCTGCTGGAAGAAAACAATAGTCAGTGTTGTTGACTTCAGCTGGCTACTCTGACTGTTCTGGACAAACAGCTAGCCCATACATGGATCAAAATTTGGCTAGTACCTGCTGAACCGGTCAAATTTTGTTCCTTGTATGCCAATCTATAGTCTATCCAGAATTAAAACATTTTGGCTGGAGTCAGACTTTAACCACTTTAGGATCGCCCTCAGTACTTTTACTGTGGGCGGGTGGCACGGCCAGGCTCAGTACGTAAATATATCTTGCTTTGCACATGTTTGTTTGCACTGTTGCGCCCCCTGGGACACACAGAACTCTACTCCACGGGCACGGAAGATTAGGGTTCCTGATACCTGGTTCTGGATGCCTGGTTCCTAATGGTGACACTGAACTAACACAACAAACACTTTACTCCTGCGCTAGGAAAGGACTCAGTAGACCCAATAGGAATGTTCTGGAATTTTCTGGAATATGCACTGCTTGCTGCCCTCAACAGACCGGGGTGGTCTGAATACACTGGATACAAATGGAGAAACAGAAAAAGGGCGCACCGACCTAGTGCATTATCGTTTAAAATAATTTATTAAAGAAACAAAAATAGGTATCATACTCACAATGGACATAATAACACAGGCATGTCAAACTGAACAAGGTGTATGATCCAAACAACATCTGAGTCCATATGATGGAACCCTGGATGACCAACTGGCTAACACGTTTCGAGGACACAACCTCTTCCTCAGAGACACTGAACTACCCTGCTGAAAGTATGTAAAAAAATAGTAAAAAAAGAAAACATTTTTAAAAAATATACAGTAATTTTGGGTTATTTTTAGCAGAGTACATTTTACCCTAAATTTATGAAGAAAGATTATTTATTTGCAAAAAATAAAAACCCAGTCTTGATTAAATTCCACCAAAAGAAAACTCTATTTGTGTGAAAAAAATTATATAAAATTAATTTGGGTACAGTGTTGCATGACAAAGTAGTTGCCAGTTAAAGTAGCACAGTGCTAAATAGCAAAAAATTACACTTGCAGAACTTTTTTGTGTACAATAAAAATCATTGGCACTTCTACACTGCATTTCATATTATTTAGAACAATGGTTTCTTTCAGTTTACAAGATGGCTCTATGGACACTCCTACCCTTGTATTGTTTCCTAAACTCTGCATTATGTTATCCTCTAAAATCTAGGGGGTTTATTTGATGCCCACATGCATGTTCTAAGATCAATTCCAAGTGTCCTTCAGCATTGCTCCTTTTGTCTTCCAGTGTCAGTGGAAGGAGGTCCATATGGCTGCACTGAATAAGGCTCATGTAGTGACCCAAGAACATTGTTTTCTGTAGCAGTACTGTGAGCTCAGGCTGGAGCGATGATGCATTTCCAGGGGGTGTTTTCATGACAGCCGGGGCTCACGGGAAGTAGGTTGAATGATGCTGGTTGTCATTCAGCCCGAAAGAGGACTGACACTGAACAATGGAGTACAGTGTCTGCAGGGAGCAGTACTGAAGAGTAGGTGAGTATTACAGCGAAAGCTGCATTTTAATCTAACACCTAAGAATGAGGATCTTTCCCAGAACAAACAACAGCAGTCTGTAAGTAGGTCCGGATCAGACAAAGATTTATTAGACACATGCTGTACACAAGTAAAATGACCACTGACCACACCCAGCATCATATACACTACATTGCCAAAAGTATTGGGATGCCTGCCTTTACACTGACATGAGCTTTGATGGCATTTCAGTCGTATTCCGTAGGGTTCAATATTGAGTTGGCCCACCCTTTGCAGCTATAACAGCTTCAACTCTTCTGGGAAGGCTGTCCATAAGGTTTAGGAGCGTGCCTATGGGAATGTTTGACCATTCTTCCAGAAGCACATTTGTGAGGTCAGGCACTGGTGTCGGATAAGAAGGTCTGGCTTGCAGTCTCCGCTCCAATTCATCCCAAAAGGTGTTCTATGGGATTGAAGTCAGGATTCTGTGCAGGTCAGTCAAGTTCCTCTATCCCAAACTCGCTCATCCATGTCTTTATGGATCTTGCTTTGTGTACTGGTGTGCAGTCATATTGGAACAGGAAGGGGCCATCCCCAAACTGTTCCCACAAAGTTGGGAGCATGAAATTGTCCAAAATGTCTTGGTATACTGACGCCTTAAGAATTCCCTTCCCTAGAACTAAGCGGTTAAGCCCAACCCCTGAAAAACAACCCCACACCATAATCCCCCCTCCACCAAACTTTACACTTGGCACAATGCAGTCAGGCAAGTATCATTCTCCTGCCAACTTCCAAACCCAGACATGTCTATCAGATTGGCAGACAGAGAAGCATGATTTTTCATTCCAGAGAACACGTCTCCACTGCTCTAGAGTCCAGTGGCAGTGTGCTTTACACCACTTCATCCAAAGCTTTGCATTGCACTTGGTGATGAAAGGCTTGGATGCAGTTGCTCGGCCATGGAAACCCATTCTATGAAGCTCTCTACGCACTGTTGGTGTGCTAATCTGAAGGCCACATGAAGTTTTGAAGTCCTTAGTTATTGACTCTGCAGACAGTTGGCGGATTCTGCGCATTGTGCACTTCAGCATGCGCTGACCCCGTTCTGTCATTGGCCTACCACTTTGTGGCTGAGTTGCTGTTGTTCCCAGTTGCTTCCACTTTGTGCACAGGTGGCAATCTATCACAGTATCACGCTTGAATTCACTGAGCTCCTGAGAGCGACCCATTCTTTCACAAATTTTTGTCAAAGCAGTCTGCATGCCTAGGTGCTTGATTTTTACACCTGTGGCCATGGAGGTGATTGGAACACCTGAATCTAATGATTTGGAGGGGTGTCCCAATACTTTTGGCAATATAGAGTAGCTTTTTAAGCAATCAAGATTACCAAGCAAATCATAACACTACTGGTTCACACAATTAGTTATAGTAAATATATAAAGATATTATCTAATATACTGCCTGCTATATGTCCTCATCCTTAAATTTAACATATACAAACAAAAGAGGGAATAGCCAAGGACTTTTAGAGGAACATATAGAGTAGATACAATGAAAACACTGTGTATATAAAAACCATGAATTTTATTGTAACATTAAAAAAAGCCAAAACACAAAACAGACAATAAAAAATGTATTATAAGGTTCAAATAATTGTTTAGATCCAATACACTCAACATGTTGACTCAACGCATTTCAATAGATCTTCTTGAAGTGTACATGTGAACGATCAGCATGATGGAACCCATATTTTTCAAAATATTAAAATCAAAGACTCACTGGAACCCTACAGGTGTGTGTCGGCTCTCTCCCATGGGGGGGGGGGGGGGGGGGGGCAGGAGGTTTTGATAAGGGGTATACAGAAGGTGTTAAAGAGCCCTCAGTAGTCACCTATAATCCAATTAGAAGGTCAGATCAACCAGAAAATAAAGGCACACCACTATCCATATTTCAAGTCACGGACCGCAGGAGCTCTGGGTGTAGAGGATATTTTGACACATAGAATGGTTTGACAATAGGATATGGATAAGTCTTCAGTTATCTTTGCTTTCTTTGAAATATGGATGGCGATGATGGTATGCGTAAATTGCAAATGAAGACTGAAGAGTCTTAACTGCATTTTAAATATAGCAGATGCTACTGAGACTTGTATTTCTCATTGAAGAAATGTTAGTAAATGTCAATAAATCCAGCAAAAACATGAGCCACAAATGTTCCTTACAACTACTGCAAAAGATCAGACTGGCATTTGGCTATGACCAAGCTGTGAATAATCGGTGAACCAATCTTTCACAAAAATTTGATCTGCTATATACAGAATGATCACTACTAAATAAATAACTATGAAAGTGCAAACATACGAAGGAATAAAACCCGAATGCAGCTGAAACTTTTTAATTTTATGCTATGGATGTGGGAAAGGGTTACAATCTATGTCAGACCACTGTTACTGTCTGTAAGCCCACTGGGGAGATTTCACCTCATCTATAATGCCTGAGACACCCGTAGAAGAAATAAGGGTTCACCAGGACAGAAAGGCACAGATTACAATAAAATACTCATGAAGGTTGTAATCATTTCCTTTTCTACTATAAAAGAAGTTTTGATGCTGTCTTTGACCCCACAGGAGAGATTTCTTATCACTTTCTGTCCCTCTGACCCTCTTTCATAAGGACTGGATTTGAGGGAAAATCTCCCCAACGGGTACACTGTCAGCAGTAGAACATTTACAATTGTTCCAACCTTCCCCTACTCTAATCAAAAGTCAAAAATGATTTAAAAGTTAATTAGGGCATACATTGGCAGAGAAGGTATAGGCTCTTCACTCTCCTCAGGGTATAAAAGTTTGATACAGGGACTGGGAGAGAGAGTTTGCAATCTATTAGCATATTGGTGAACAGTACAGGAGGTAGATGAGCTTTCTGTTTATGAATGGAAAGCACTTTGCCTGGGGCCTGGCTCTGGCCACTCAGCATGCACATTCAATGACCACTTTTAACTCCTATGTTTATGAAGCCTTAGGCTAATCACGGTTTGCATGTGTTAGTGATTATCCAAATCTGGATGTGCAATAGTTTAGTGGAGCCATCATAGCCATCCTAAGTCCAAATCTAAAATAAGATAATCATCAATAGTTGTACAGTATATCAATTGGCTTGTCTCCATAACGCCTAATTAGTGCTAAATGTAACTGGTAAGCACTGCAGACATGTCACGGGAAGGGGGGGGATTTACTACATAGTTACATCTTAGTTAGTCTGGCCGAAAAAAGACAAAACATCCATCCAGTTCAACCATTAAAAAGAAATAAAAGTTATAATCCTACACCCACAGTTGATCCTGTGGAATGCAACAAAACCAGCAAAGCATGAACCAATTTGCTCCTGCAGGGGAAAAAATGCCTTCCTCATCCTCAATGCAATCGGACATTCCCTGGAACTTTACCTATAAATGTTAGTAACCAGTTATATTCTGTGTATCCAAGAAATAATCCAGGCCTTTTTTTAAAGCAATCCACTGAGCTGGCCAGAACTAACTTTTGAGGAAGTCTATTCCACATTTTTTACAGCTCTTACTGTGAAAAAACCTTTCCTGTATTTAGAGATTAAATTTCTTTTCTTCCAGATGTAAAGAGTGCCCCGTAAGCTAAAGGGGTGGCAATTGGTATAGCTAAAAACTTAAGATTTAAGTTGGAAGAGAAGATGGAGGATCCTGAGGGGCGTTTCTTGTTTTTGAGAGGGAAATTGCTGGAAGTAGAATGTACATTGGCAAATGTTTATTGCCCCAACTGAAATTCTATGGTCTATTTGAAAAATATTTTGAGAAAATGTTTGGATTTTAAAAAAGGCAAACTAATTGTGGAAGGAGATTTAAATTTTTGCAAGGACCCTCAGATTGATACAACATCATTTGTGCAGAGAGTGGGGAGTAATTCCCTGAAATCTATATGTACAATGTTACACCAATGTCAACTGGTAGATGTTTGGAGAATTAAATATCCTAAAGACAAGGATTATACATTATACTCTCCAGCATATGAGACGTATTCGAGGTTACATTATATAATGTTGGACAATAGACTTTTGGAGTCCTTGGTCAAGGTAAATATAGAAGTTATAACAATATCGGACCATGCACCTGTCACAATGAGGTTATTATGTGGAAGAGAGCAAAATAAGTTAAATATGTGGAAATTAAATGAGACACTCCTTCAGGATCATGAGACAGAACAGAGAATAAAAAAAAATAGAACAATATTTTGAAAGAAATTAGATTGAAGAAGTTTCAGTGGCAATGGTGTGGGAAGCCCATAAGGCCTATATCAGGGGAATCTTGATAGCGATTGGAGTAAAGAAAAAAAAGGAACGAAAAGAGAAAATGAATATGCTTTTCAGGGATCTACATGAATTAGAAAAGCTTCATAAAAAGAGAATAACAAAAGAGATTCAGTACAGTATAATAAATAAAAGACAGGAACTATATAATCTAATGGTGGAAGAAACGAGGAGAGCATTCAACAGGATGGCAAATTAGAGATATTGTTGTGGGGATAGACCAGGGAAATATTGAATGAGAGTGCAGAAAAAAAAGAAATCAAGGAATTATATTGAGAAAATTAGAGACGATAACGGAGAACTGGTTTATTCAACCAAGGATATCGCTAGAATATTTAAAAAATACTATAGTAAATTATATCATGTTATCACTCAACAGTCAAAAGGAGAAGAGGTAGAATGAATTAAAAAAATACGCATATATTTAAAAGAGGTGGGATTGCCGAGGTTAAGAGAAGAACAGTTAATATGCCTAGAGAAATCGATAACGCAGGAGGAAATCCAGGTGGCACTATGGGTATACTGTGAGATACTATAAAAAATTAAAGATCAATTAATCCCCAAACTGTGGTTGTTAATGAATGCATTGGGAGAAGGGATGGAAATGAGGGGGGAATCTCTGTAAGCTCATATCACAATCATACAAAAAGAGGGAAAAGATGGAACCCAATGTTCCAGTTACAGACCTATATCCCTGTTAATTACAGACACTAAACTATATGCGAACGTTCTGGCAAATAGGTTGAAAGACCTGATGCTAGAATGGATCCATATGGATCAGGTGGAGTTTGTTCCTGGGAGGGAGGGAAGAGATAATGGACTGAGATCTCTGCTGCTTATACAGAGAAGTAAGAGAGAGAAAGCCCCTGTATTGCTCTTGTCAGTGGATGCAGAGAAGGCTTTTGATAGGCTGGTTTGAGGTTTCATGTTAGATACACTGGAAGTTCTGCGGATAGGTCCCAAAATGAGGGAAGGAAATTATATAGTCAACCCTCTGCTGCAGTGAAGGTCAACGGAGCATTATCAGATTTTTTTAAGATGTATAATTTGGCAAACCCCAGGATGACACTGCCCAACTTAATGAAAAAAATGAAAGATTATGGAGAGCTGTCAAATTTAAAAATCAATCCAACTAAACCTGAGATCTTAAACGTTAATGTTTCAAAAACTGAGAAGAAAGTTTTACAAAGAGAATTTCCCTTTTTATGGAAGGAAAGAGAATTAAAGTATCTGGGAATAAACTTAACCTCATCCTTAAATAACCTATATAAAGCAAATTATATCCCATTAATAAATGAGATCAATGAGGAATTAAGGAAACTAGTGGTAGGATCCCTATCCTGGATAGGACGAATAAATTTGATAAAAATTATAATTGTTCCAAAAATTCTGTATAAATTCCACATGTTGCCTATACAGCTCCCAGGAATGTATTTTAAAATAATTAATACAATGATAACAAGGTATATCTGGGGGAATAAAAAAACAAGAATAAGTTACGAGGTGTTATGTAAAGATAAGGATAATGGGGATTTAGGTGTACCAGACAACCGTTCAGTATTATTATCACGTATTTATGATTGGACATTTAATTCACTTAGGAAAAGTTGGGTCATCATAGAAAATACACTAAGTGAGACACAATTGAGTAGGATAGTGTGATTGCCACCGCATTATCCTGGGCTGACAGAAAGCACGAGCACTTATACATGAAGTGTATTAAAAATTTGGGATATAGTTTACGAACAAAGGGGATGTGAATCTAACTCCTTGTTGATGCTGATTGTGGCTACAGGTTACTTATCACCTGGAAATGAACATATTTCAGGTAATTTGATAAGAAAGGGAGATGCTCAATTAAAGGATATAATGAAGGGGGAAGAAATCTGTTCCTATCAGGAGCTGAAAAACAAGAAAGAGCTGTTCACTAGATTAGATGAGTGGCGATGTTTTCAGTTAAAACACATTGTTGCAAAGCTCCCTAGACCATTAAGGACAAAAGTTGATAAAATCAAAATTTGAGCAATTACTTAGTACATGTAGAGACGGGAAGCAAGGGACTTCCTGAATTTATAAAATCTTTACCAGAATGATAGAAGACACTGTCCCTTTGTATATGGAGAAATGGGAAAGTGAATTGGGAATATCATTAGATGAGCAACAAAAAAAGAAAAATTTAAGGTTAGTACACAAGACTGTAGATATGAAGGTAGTGGACATGAATTATAAATGTTCATCTAGGTGGTATATTACACCGAATATGGCACATATGTAATATGGGGATAAATCACCTATGTGTTGGTGGGGATGTGGGGTTAAGGGCACAATGGCACATATTTGGCGGGAGTGTCCTAAAATACAGGAATATTGGGAGGGAATCATTCACCAAATTCAAGAGATAATTAGGGTTAGAATTCCAAAAGACCCAGGGGTATGCCTACTTCATAGAACCAAGCTTACAGTTGAAAAATATAAAAATTCTGTGCTATTTTATTTTATGAATGCATCAAAAGGGCTGTTACCTAAATTCTGGAAGGAACAAGAGGTACCAAAAATAAAATATTGGATAAGAAGGGTGGATTATGTGTATAGAATGCAGCAACGTTACCATATGGAAGAAGATAAAATGGAGAGATTCCGAGAAAGGTGGGAAAAATGGGAGGAGTTTAATAGATCAAATAAATATGCTGAAATGAGTGAAATAGAGGAAAAAGAGATTAGAGGACCTGTATAATTAAAAGCAGAAAGAAAGATAAGTAGAGGATGAATGAAATTCTGGGGATACCCAGAAGGGGGAGGAATGGGGAGCTAAGGAAAACAAAAAAGGGGGTGGGAGTGAGGGGGAGGATGGGGGGGTGGAAGGTATGTTGGGGTGTTGGGGGAAGGTTAAAATAGAGGAATGTAATGTTTATTTTATTTTGTTTGTATTGAAAAGTAATGATATTATAATGTATTTTTGGTGTATGAATTATGTTGGAAATGTAAAAGTTAATAAGATATTAAAAAGAAAAGAGTGCCCCGTTGTCCTCTGTGATGACCTCAGGGTGAATAACTCACCGAGTTCACTATATGATCCACTGATGTATTTATACATGTTGATCATATCCCCCCTTAATCTCCTCAAGAGAGAATAAATTCAGTTCCTCTAATCTTTCCTCATAGCTGAGCTCTAACATGCCTCTTATCAGTTTGGTTGCCCGTCTCTGTACTTTCTCCTGTCCGTCAATGTTCTTTTTGTGAATTGGTGCCCAAAACTGAACTGCATATTCCAGATGAGGTCTTACTAATGATTTGTACAGGGGTAGAATTATATCTCTTTCTCTGGAGTCTATACCTATTTTAGTAGAAGAGAGAATTTTGCCATTATTAAGCTTATGATCTACCAGAACTCCCAGATCCTTCTCCACCATTTATTCCCCCAGTTGTACTCCCCCTAGTATGTATGATGCATACATATTCTTAGCCCCCAAGTGCATAACCTTACATTTATCAACATTAAATCTCATTTGCCACATAATTGCCCAATTAAACATAGCATTGAGGTTGGCTTGTAAGTTGGAGACATCCTGTAAGGATGTTATTCCACTGCACAGCTTGGTGTCTAAAACTGGAGCACTCAGACTCTGGTGCAGCTCTGCATGGTAGCCAATCAGCTCCTAACTTCAGCTTGTTCAATTAAGCTTTGGCAATAAAACCTGGAAGCTGGTTTCTATGAAGAGCTGCATCAGATTGTGCACTTTCCAGTTTTTAGTAAATAACCCACAGAGTGCAAGTATGACTCTCGTACTATATCCCAAAGTAACAGGAGAAATGTCAACTTGACTATTTTTTTAATTAAAATTAATACATGTATAAACACAATTACAGATCTGTATGCAGTTCTCAAGACAAATAAAATGTTAGCAAATAGCTGATTAAAAGCCACCTATTAACACATTTCTATACAAAATGTTAAATAGAATTTTTGTATAAATCCTAGTTTAACCCTGTATTTATTACTGTAATGCAATTAGGCTTCATATACAGTAATACATATACTGCATACTTTTTATTTTGTTCCTAAGCTAGTTTTAAAACACCTTATGGTGGCAGCACCCCTGAGAGTAAGGCAGCCTATAGATGAGACTCCCAATGATGTTGATGGAGGGAATCAACCTTTTCATTTTTTTATTACTCAAAAAAATGCAACTTCTATGGCCTCCCTATAAGTACTAACAGAAACGAAGTGTGAATGTCCTCATTCTATGACTATGAGATAACCACAGAAACAACTGCCTGTGAACTATTAAAGGAAATAGCTTTTGGATACTTTGAAAAGTTTGTCTGACCATTGTTATTCTCCCCTGTAAGGTGTCCCCTCTGTAGAGACTAAACATGAACATTTGGCTGAGCCAAACCTTTCTGTTTAGCGATGTGCTACCAGACATGTGCATGATCGAGGTTGTAATATGCATGTACAGCCAACCTCCCTAAAATATCTGGAACCTTTGGGACACTTAGTGCTTCCCCTAACATCCTTTGAGTGCTCCTTGATGCTCATTGCTAATAGAGTACACCAAACCAAATTACATACATGCACAAAGTTAAAAGCTGCGCAGTGGTATTGTGAATATTTTCCATAGAATCTTCTTTGCTTGATGCTGCAGAGTTAAAGTGGTTGTAAATGTAAATTAAAAAAAAAATAAAAGAAAACAGGTTCATAGTTATCTGCATTGTGCATTGGAATTAGACAGACAGGCCCCAAACCTCCTCTTCTCGAGACGCTCTCCTGTGCTTCTGGCCCCTCCTCTCTGTCCAGTGACCCCATAGGACACTTGTGCGGGCTTGCTCCCGAGCCCTGCTGTCTGCATCCATTGACACAGACAGCGGGACTCGGCTGTTACCTCATCACGGTCTTTGATCAACAGCAGCGGGAGACAATGACTCCCGGTGCCTCAGCAAAACCTGTGAAACCAAGAAGTGAGGGGAGAGAAGAGCTACAGATGTGCACAGCACTGGATCGAATTAGGGCTCAGATAAGTAAAAGAGGGGGTGAGGGGGGATACCGATGCCTAAACATTTTTTTACCTTAATGCAAGGAATGCACTAAAAAAAAATTGTTGAGCTTTTTTTACCAATTTCAATTTATTTATTCTACTTCCTCAAACAGTCTCCCCGTGTTAAAAAGTGTGCTGAACTGGAGGCTGATTTTGAAACCATTAAATAAGCTCATTGTGCTCTCAGAGGTCATGTGTGCAAGCCCCAAGGAGACCTTTAACAACTAATTCCCAGGAAAGGTCACATTAAGCATTTAATAATGTTCTTATTGTTTTAAAATAGACACCAAGAAGATAAATCATTGTTCTTAAACAATCTACAAGTGATCTAATTGAAAGAAATGAATTGCCTTCCAGAGGGCTGCTATCTGTATCACTGAATGCAAGCTTGGGTAGGCAAATACTTGACTTTTAAGTTTATTTTGATAATTATCTCATAGTATGAGTGGGCATGTATAGCATTAGGTCAAAACATGTCCATTTTATGCACAATAAATAAAGACTTGTCCCTTGTTTCTTAGAAAATAAAGAAAGATATCCTTGAGTGTGCTCTCATTCTTGTAAATGCTAAATAAGCTATTTCAACCCTATACAGAAAGTGCAAAGGCATGGAAATCGTGTGTCCAGGGAGGGTCACATCCCTCTAACACTATCTATACAAAGTCTAAATTAACACTTCTTATCCAGAGGCTGTTTCACCCATTTGTGCCCCAATGTGCTTGTTAATTGTAGCAGGGCCTTTTCTGCAATGAGGTGAGAATCTTGTCTCAGGGTGTTTATTACCTTCATATCTTTCCCAATTCTTACACTACTGGTTTCATCAAGACATGGTAGCAGGCGAGAAGTTGGGGTGACCTGACCAGCTTCAAATAATTTTAAAGTTTAAATAATTTTTATCTAATTTTTTGTTATCACTCTATGTATTTTTCTGTAATTTTCTTTATTGTATGTAGGTGTGCTAAAGTAGACCAATACACAATCACTAAAATCTCATAAAAGCTTTAAAATCTTAATTCATTTTAAAAATAGTTTTTATTTTATTTTTTTAATATGCAACTTTCATTATGATGCCTCATCATGAAGGGCCTTTTTCTGGCACTTTCTGATATTGGGTGACAACTGTTTCTCAACTGTGTTCCTGCATTGTCATTTGTCACATGCGCCCCTGGTGGAGGCTACAAGTGGCTATGTCACAGGGGTGTCAAACTGGTGGCCCTCCAGCTGCTGCGAAACTACAAGTCCCATCATACCTCTGCCTTTGGGAATCATGCTTGTAACCGTCAATCTTGCAATGCCTCATGGGACTTGCGGTTTGGCAACAGCTGGAGGGCCGCCAGTTTGACACCCGTGGGCTGTGATGACACACACTTAGCTGACATGGTCCACCTTAGAAGCCAGTACAGAGCAATGATGTTCAGCCAGCATTGGAGCAAGTGCATGTAGATAGAAAGTGGCTGAAAGAGGCGGGAGGAGATAGCAGCATTAAGATGCAAAAAAAGTATAAAAAGGTGACAACAGTATTTAATTAAAAAAATCTGAGTTGATGCACAGTGCTTTAGCAACTAAATATCAACCCGTTAGAGCACAGGTGTCATACACAAGGCCCGTGGGCTGAATCCGGCCTTCCAGGCCATTTCATGTGGCCCTTGCACCTCTCCTGCAGGTACCCCCTTGTCTCTGCCTCCAACTTGTCTCAGCAGTCGGCAGCAGAGAGGAGAATAGAACTCCTCTGCTAAATCTTGCACCTCTCAGTGCAGCTGCAGCACCCCCTCATCTCTGCCTCCCCTGGTCTCAGCATTCAACGGACTTTGGTATCTGACTCCACTCCTCCTCTGGTCCTCTTCCAGACCCTGCACGTTCTGCTTTCCAGCTCTACCTCCAAAGGGGATGCATGGTGATGTTAGGGAGGGTGTGGGATTCTTGACATCTAATGAAAGGAGGGGGGGGGTGCTTAGGACATCTAGTCTGAGAGCAACCATAATGCTGATACAGCCCGCGATGAAATGGAGTTTGACATCCCTGCGTTAGAGGTTAGATCTTCTTCACTATATGCTCATACTACAGGTAGATATCTTGGACTGCAACATATAGGACATATCAGCACTATAGATTTATGGTTTATTATGTGTAGGATTACTGTAAACTGCAAACACAATAGATGAAAAAACCATTACTAAAAACTGTAGCTGCGTGCTAGGTGAACATTTTACTGTATGAAATAACATCAGAAACTGAAAGGACCACACAGCAGCTGTGTTTCTTAGATCCTGCTCAAGTGCCCAACTTGAAAGCCTGATGGCAATTCTCACTTGCTTCCTAACTGGATCTTTCTCTCCTAATAGTATTGTCACCTGCTCATTTCAAAGGTTCCAGGTTATGCTTACTGAATTACAGCACCATTGCTCTACAGCATTGAGATTTACTTGTAAATCACTAAGAATTTCCAAACACATTAAAGTATCTGAAGTGGCTGTTTGGTGCATCATTTGAGATCATTGACATGTACACTCACCGGCCACTTTTTAGGTATACCTTGCCAGTACTGGGTTGGACCCCCTTTTTGCCTTCAGGACTGCCTTAATTCTTCTTGGCATAGATTCAACAAGGGGTTGGAAACATTCCTCAGAGATTTTGGTCCATATTGACATGAGGTACTGTTGCCTTTCATCTCAAACCAGTTTGCCCATTCTTCTCTGACATCAACAAGACATTTACGTCCACACAACTGCCACTCGTTGGATATTTTCCCTTTTTCAGATCTTTCTCTGTAAACCCTAGATATGGTTTTGCATGAAACTTCCAGTAGATCAGCAGCTTTTGAAATACTCAGACCAGCCCACCTGGCACCAACAACCATGCCACGTTCAAAGTCACTTAAATCTCCTTTGTTCCCCTTCCTGATGCTCGGTTTGAAATTCAGCAAGTCGTCTTCACCATGGCAAGATGCCTAAATGCATTGAGTTGCTGCCATGTGATAGATTGATTATCAATTTGGGTTACCAAGCAATTGAACAGGTGTACCTAATAAAGTATCCAGTGAAAGTAGATATTAATTACATGCATCAGGCGACAGAAGTTTGATTTATTGTGCACACTAATTTTCCAGCAGGTTGGACAATATATGAGCACTGGACAGTTGTTGCCTTTTAGAACAAACAAGATTTTCACTGCTAGTGTCCTTACTCACACAGGAAGACCAAGATGGTAAGATGATCATGTCAGGTTGTAGATAGAGCACTATAATTAAAGATGAGGAAAGTTGTCACCAGCCATAATGCTAGCAAAAGGTCTGCTTGCATATGACCCACCAATGAGCTTATGGCCATGAGCTGTTGACACTACATCTGCGGTTGTCTGATTGATCCTGCTTTTAGCACGTGAGGGTGGTGTGTAAGAAAGTGTACCTACATTACATACAGTACACTCCCATGCCACTTTATTAGTTACACCTGTTCAATTGCTTGGTAACACAAATTGCTATTCAGCCAATCACATGGCAGCAACTCAATGCATTTAGGCATAGAGACGTGATGAAGACAACTTGCTGAAGTTTAAACAGAATCAGAATGGGGAAAAAAGGGGATATGAGTGAAATTGAATGTGGCATGGTTGGTGCCAAATGGGATGGTCTGAGTATTTCAAAAACTGCTGATCTACTGGGATTTTCATGCACAACCACCTCTAGGGTTAATGGTCTGAAAAAGAGAAAATATCCAGTGAGTGACAGTTGTGTGGATGAAAATGCCTTGTTGATGTCAGATGTCAGAGGAGAATGAGCAGACCGGTTGCTGCAACATTCAGATGGCAGGGTCAGATTTTTGTGTAAACAATATGGAAGCATGAATCCATCCTGCCTGGTATTATTATTATTACTATAATACAGGATTTATATAGCACCAACAGTTTGCTCAGCGCTTTACAATATAACGGGAGACAATACAGCAACAGTATAGTTCAATACAAGAGGGTTAGGAGGGCCCTGCTCCTTGGAGCTTACAATCTAAGAGTCAAGAGTTCAGGCTAGTGCTGGTGGTGTATTGGTGTAGGGGAAATTTTCTTAGCACTGGCAAGGTGTACCTAATAAAATGGCTGGTGAGTGTATAAACATAAGAATACCCACACCTTGCATAATGTTATGAGTTTCATGAGTACAAGGCCTTCTATACATCCAAATTACTATTATGGGAAGTCTGATTCTGTGAGGGTAAACTAAAGAATAATAAATTATTTGCAATGGGTGGACATTTTGTACTAGATGGAAATGTAATCAAATGTTGTATGCAAATGTGTAACAGCGTTTTTTTATTTTCCCTTGCTTTGTTTTTAACGTCAGAGCACTTTTACCTCTCATCAGTACATGTGAGGAGTTTGTGCATATTCCCATTCTGGGCACCTCAAAGTGGTAGTAATAAAGGCAAGGTTCATTTTAGGTGAAATTGGGTAATTTAACTCTTGTATTCAGAGCACTAGCAAACAGTGTTCCATAATATTGATATTCAATAGGTAAGCTGCACCCCTATGACTACGAGCCTTCGCTCGAAACGCGTCAGGTATAGCTACAGCAGGTTGGACGCTTCACCGCCGGCGCCACGAGGGGCCCCGGCGGCCATCTTTGATTCACACCTGGGTCAGTACTATTTTTTGTATGTTGGATTTCCTGCTATCCTGTGCCTCTAATAAAGATACCTAAGGATATTACACTATGTGGCCCTTTCTATTTATTTGAGTTCTGGTGGGAACCGGCCAAATCTACAGAACAGCTGCATCCATCCAGGTACCAGGCCATGAGGGTGTATTGGTGTATTTGTTGTGCTGTGCCATGTATTGTCCCCCCCTATTGTACAGCGCTGAGCAAACCCTTTGGCGCTATATAAACTCGTAGTAATAATAATAATAATGAGGGATATGCTGACCAGATCTGACCAGACCAAGATGATGACACAGGAGGTCTAGTGATATTTCACACAAATGCGCATAAAGATTGCGTATCTGGTGAGTGCGCAGTCTTTATATTTTATCACCTGATGGTCCTGTATATTGGACGTCTGAAGATCACCCTGGATCTTAAGAGCACCCCTTCATTGGACTGTTTTCACTCTCTTCACCTATAGCCACCATTCAGTGGCATTACTATCTTACAGTCACCGTTTATTATTGTGTAATCATTTATCATTTGTCTGAATATATAGCGCTGCACCTCCCTCCCTTTTCACATATATGTTATTGAAGGTTTGATACGGTGCCTTTTTTGGTGTACAGCCGCTACCTATTATACAGTATCACATAAGCGCTCACTTATCTTTTGTTTCTCTTAAATAACTAACAGCTTTGACTTTCAGTAAATGCCACAATTAGATAAGCAGGGCTTGTGATGATATCACCTGTATACCATTTACAAAGTATTTAAAGTGTATGTCTAGGAAAAATAAAAATAATCAGTACATCTATGCACATATACATGCACCTGTGTTTAGTTTCTTTATAAATGCTACAAGTACAGAAAAATACTTCTGGATCCTGCTAGAAACCCAGTGAGCTCATAGCATCCTGTTGACAGCACAATGGGGAGCAGGGGCGGACTGATAACTCATGGGGCCCCCGGGCAATAGGGGATCATGGGGCCCCTGTGTCCTTGCCCAAACTCAAAAAGCCTATGAAAAAGGTAGCAGGGGCACCTCATGGGGCCCCCTACTGACCCCGGCCCTCAGGCAGTGCCCGAGTTTCCAAATGATCAGTCCGCCCCTGATGGGGAGGATTTATTAAAGGCAAATAGACTTTATACCTTGCAAATGCACTCATTTTCCACAGAGCCTAGCAAATGTTGTAAAGCTCTGCTGATTTCCATCATCCAATCAAGTGCAAGCAAATATGCAATTTTTTTTATTTTTCCTGCACCTGATTGGGTATTATTTACAAAGTGAAGCTTTACCACATTCACTAAACTCTGGGGAAAATTAGGGAAATTGCACTTGCACAGTCTATTTGCCTTTAGTATATCCATCCCAGTGCCTCTGCTGCACTGAATTCCTAAGTAGTGTTGGCAGCCTTGTCCAAGTTTCCGTTGCTGCACTACAGAACAACTCTCCTTACCTTTGTGATATAAGTAGGTGGAGTGCTGTAGTTCAGAGCATGGTACTTTGGATTTCAGAGGCAGAGATATTGGTTCAAACTGGAAGCTAATTGCTAAGCTAACTGAATTTTCTGTACTGTACACAGGAAAAGTGTTTGTATTTTTTTGCCCAGACATACAGTTTAACAGCAACATATATATATGCTGCCATTATATCAGTCATAAATGTTTCTTATTATCAGTTCAAAAATATAAACAGATTTTTTTTATCCTGTAAATTTAGGAAAATGAAAAACAACAATAAAGTTAAATATCACAAACAAAACTTTAAACGTTTTTAATCATCTTACCAAATTGGATGCATGACTTGCACGCTGATGTGAGCGAGGCCTAAGTATAGTAAGTTTATGATAGCTAATGAAATAAAACTATTCCAAATAACACAAACATCTCCTAAAGGATTACTATCCAATGCTGCTTGTAACCTAAGTGTAACACCCTCTGGTGGTTATCTGTAGCCTATTTTATAGGGATTGCTTAATTTAATTGGTTGACAACAAATCCCTCATATACAATGATTATTGGTTATTGGTATTAAGTGTACAGGCTTCATATTTAGAAGTACATTCATTATTTTGTGTTGTCTGACTTACTTATGAATTGCTAGTGACTAGTTTATGAGTTGCTTCCACTTGTCTTACAATAATCTAAATTGCTTCAAACTGTTCCGGTATTGATTTAAAATTGAACTTTCAGTTTAAATCAGCTAAATACATTCCAGGTACAAAACAAAAGGTGTTCAGTGGCTTGTGGTTGGATTCACACTGTTGCAGTGCATTTTCTGAATGCCACCTTCCAACACTTTACCAAAAGATATGCATTATAACGCAGCACACTGAGCCCTCATGCACACATGAGTTTTTACAGCTGCTGTTTTTGGCTTTTGACATTTTTTTAAAGTTTTTTTCTACAGCCAGTAAACCCCCCAGCATGGTATCCTATATAAACCCAGGACTAGTGGGTTTCTAGAATTGTTTACCTAAAAAAACACTCTAATGCTGAAAAACGCAGCAAAACGCGTTAAATCACGGTAAAACGCCACAAACCGGCATTATGGATGTTTTTTTGACCCCCCCAAAAATTGTTTTGGGTAAAAAAACCCCACAAACACGGAAAAATGTGGGACAACACCACTAAATGCGACACAACGCCACCAAACGCTAATGCCAAAATGCTAAAAAAGCTGACAAAACTCAAGTTTTTAACATGACTTTACACAGCTAATGTTACCAGCATTATCAAAATGCCCAATGCGCATCCAATTTAACAAAAAAATAAAAAAAACCACACCATACTTACCTTCTCTGTGCAATGGTTATGCACAGAGCAGCCTTAAACCTCCTCTTGGGTACCCCGCCAGCACTCCTGGCTCCTCTTAACTGCCAAGTGCCGACCATAGCAAGCCATAGTGAGCAACCTCCAAGCTCTCCTCACTGGCTGTGATTGACAGCAGCAGGAGCAAATAGCCTATGAGGAGGGAGAGAGCCGAGAGAGCCTCTGCTCTTGCTCATAGAGCTGGATTGAGACCAGGTTCAGGTAAGTATAAGGGGTGGGGGGGGGGAGTAGCAGAGAATGCATTAAGGTTAAAAACTTTCAACCTTTAGAACCAAAGCATGATAACACACTGCAGATTTGTAAATGGGCCCTTAAAGTTTTTGCTTTCTAAAGCAGCCACAACCTGATGGAAGAAAGCCTGTCTCCTGTCAGGGGCTGCAGAGTCAAGTCCTTAGGCCACAGCCTGAGTAGAAAAGCCTATGTCTTGCCAGCATGCTCAAGAATATGACCCTCGCTCTCTGTACAGAAGCAGTGGTCTCATTGCAGAGGTCCAGCAAACGCCTTACTGTGTCAGACCTAAAGCTCTGCAATGAGAAAAGCTCATGCTCCCCGCTGATTGAAGAGATCTGGCTTTGACTCAACAAGGTACGTGAAAGACCACTGCAAAGGGCCACAGAGAGCAAGTATATAAAAGTTTATACTGTACATGAACAAAACATGTTTTGCAATACAATCTTTCATCCAAAATGTCCTTGTACTATTGATGTCCTTATACTTATATAAGTATTAGAGCAAGGGTCCAATTCTGCAGCATGCTGGCGGGACATAGGGTTTTTACTTATGCCGGCCATAGACGGTCGAAAATCGGCTGATTTTTCGTTCGAAAATCGGCCGATTTTCACACTGTTAGTGGGTTAATTCGTCGGCCGGTTTTCGCATGTTTCCACTTTTGGATTATCGGTCATGTTGGAAAATTCGTGGAAAACGACCGACTTTCGCGTCAATGATGGTCAAATTGTACGATCGTTTTTACGAAACAAATATGCGCATGAGCCGTGACCTGGAAGGAACAGAAGTTTTGCCTGTTATATGGGGTGAACTTTATGACTTGGTCGGCCGATTGTCGTAATAATTGGTGGTTACGTCGGTTTTAACGAACGACCGATGTTTCGTTTATCGGACGAAAAAAACGGCAAGCTTTCAAGCCCTCTATGGCCTGCATAAGGCTGTCACTGATTTCTAAAGAAAACAAATCCTAAGACTTTGCACTTCTTTTGTTTTTATACTCCTGGAATGTACTTAACTGATTTAAACTGAAAGTTCAATCAGGCTTTGAGTTGCAAATGTTTGTGTACACAAACCCTTGGTCTTACATACCTATGGGTGAGTGTGTTGTATCTTAAGAACAGGTAGAGATACCTGACATTGTGTGATCTTACTTGGTTCATTTAGGTATCTTTTACTGTGTAATTACTCCCATAGGCTGCCTAATATTTATCAGCTACAAGTGATTCTGTGATCAATGATAATTAACTCTTTTGAACACAGTAAGCTCAGTGAGTTAAAAGTTAACACTTATTTTAAGTAACCATAAATGGGTATAAGTATTTCCCATGCAAATGTTTATATTCCAATCAGTTTGAGAATTCAATCTTCAAATTATTTTTAATATATAAACCATATTGGGATTGATTTACTAAAACTGGAGCCTGCTAAATCTGGTGCAGCTCTGCAAAGAAACCAAACAGCTTCCATGTTTTTTTTTGGTCAAAGCTTAATTGAACAAGCTGATTGGCTACCATGCACAGCTGCACCAGATTTTGTACTCACCAGTTTTAGTAAATCAACCCCATTATGTTGTAAGACTTGAAATCAATATTAAGAAGTTTAAATATGTAAAGTTAAACCAGGTAGAGAAAAATACATTGTATAATCCAGTTATACAGTGCCTTGAAAAAGTATTCATACCCTTTGACATTTTCCACATTTTGTCATGTTACAACCAAAAACATAAATGTATTTTATTACAATTTTATGTGATAAACCAACACAAAGTGGCACATAATTGTGAGGTGGAAGGAAAATGATAAATGGTTTTCAAAACATTTTACAAATAAATATCTGAAAAGTGTGGCATGCATTTGTATTCAGCCCCATTTAGTCTAAAATCTAGTGGAACCAATTGCCTTCAGAAGTCACCTAATTAGTATATAGAGTACACCTGTGAGTAATTAAATCTCACTTTAAATATAGCTGTTCTGTCAAGGTTTGTTAGCGAACATTAGTGAAGAAACAGCTTCATGAAGGCCAAGGAACAAACCAGACAGGTCAGGGATAAAGTTGTGAAGAAGTTTAAAGCAGGGTTAGGTTATAAAAAAAATTCCAAGACTTGAACATCTGACGAAGCACTGTTCAATCCATCATCCAAAAATGGTAAGAGTATGTCACAACTGCAAACCTACCAAGACATGGCCGTCCACCTAAACTGACAGGCAGGGCAAGGAGAACATTAATCAGAGAAGCATCCAAGAGGCCCATGGTAACTCTGGAGGAGCTGCAGAGACCCATAGCTCAGGTGGGAGAATCTGTCCACAGGACAACTATTAGTTGTGCACTCCACAAATCTGGCCTTTATAGAAGAGTGGCAAGAAGAAATCTATTGTTGAAAGCCATAAGAACTCCCGTTTGCAGTTTGCGAGAAGCCATATGGGGGACACAGAAAATATGTGGAAGAAGGTGCTCTGGTCAGATGAGACCAAAATTTAACTTTTTGGCCTAAAAGCAAAACGCTATGTGTGGCGGGAAACTAACACTGCACATTGCCTTGAACACACCCACCATAAAACATGGTGGTGGCAGCATCATAGTGTGGGGATGCTTTTCTTCACCTGGGACAGGGAAGCTGGTAGGGGTTGATGGGAAGATGGATGGAACCAAATACAGGGCAATTGTAGAAGAAAACCTGTTAGAGTCTGCAAAAAACTTGAGACTGGGGCGGAGGTTCACCTTCCAGAAGGACAACGACCCTAAACATACAGCCAGAGCTACAATGGAATGATTTAGATCAAAGCATATTCATGTGTTAGAATGGCCTAGTCAAAGTCCAGACCTAAATACAATTGAGAATCTGTGGCAAGACTTGAAAATTGCTGTTCACAGACGTTCTCCATCCAATATGACAGAGCCCGAACTATTTTGCAAAGAAGAATGGTCAAAAATGTAAAATCTCAATTAAATACATTTACGTTTTTGGTTGTAACATGACAAAATGTGGAAAATTGCAAGGGGTATGAATACTTTTCCAAGGCACTGTATATGTATGACAGATAGTACTAGTATTCATCTGTGTTGGGATAGGAGAGTAAGTCCCATTAGGCAAAAAAGGAGAAATAAAGTATCATCATCATGCTTCTGCTGTTTCACATGTATTTGCAGAATGGGGTGAATTTTTGACCATTGCTTCCATGCAGTGTAGTCTGCAAGGATATACTTGGCTATGCTTTCTGGCAGATGTGCCTGAATCACAGGGCTGGCTGAAAAGGATTACAATAATTCACATATTTGTATTTCAACTGCTTATTTAGATGTTTTCGTAGGGTATAGCTTTAAACCATAGGGTCACGTGTTTCTCAGGTTGAATTGCTCTGGCCTAGATGCTGTGCCTAATGGAAATATTGAGAAGTAGAAGAGTAATATAGGATGACAATGAAGTGGTTTGAGACACTGACAAGCGTTGGAGGCATGTGATTACAATGAGAAAAGCTCAGGAAGGAAAAAAAGAGAAAGGCACTAGCAGGCAATGAAGCCAAGAATTGTTATAGAAAGGGTTTGAGTTTCAGTGGAAACTTGAAGCAAGACAGCTTCGGCCAGCACCAGGTAACCTCTGTTCTTTTAGACTTCAGAGGCAAACAATTCAAAGTGAATTATTGAAGAGTTCAGTGACCCAGTGAATAAACCATATCCTACAGATAGCAGCAAAGCAATTGCTTTAACAACATATTAATCAAGGACAAACTCATCAGCGACATGCTTCATTTAAATAAATCTAATGTGATTGCTACTGTTTCATACTTGGTCTTCTATATTGCAGATGGGTTACATGCATAGAACACTGTAAGGACCCTTTCACTTGAGCTTTATTCACTCCTTTCAACAATGGAGGATCCATGAGCAGATCCTCTGCTGAATCAGAGCTGAACAGGATAGATGTCAGTTTTTTGTTTTTTTTTGTTTTACATCCATTCCCATTTGGTTTGTGTCTGCATTTTGACAGAGTGTAGGCAGGTGCCTACAGTTAGGCTGCTGTTAGTTAGGAGTATCTGAGTTGCCCAGGTGGGGGAAAGGGTTAATGCTATGTTTTCCTGTTTCTTGTGCTTTTTCTAGGCCTGCCCGCCTCCCTGTGATACTCATAAATAGGGGGAAGGTTGGGTCCAGGGAGAGCCAGAGAAGTAGAGAGGACTGCATGGGAGCCCGCTACAAGGTCCACACCAGCAAGATGTAGCCCTAGGCATCCTACAGACATCCGCTAGGGGAACCACCAGCAATAAACACCACCTCTTATGTACTCACACGTGTGGAGGTATGCATGGGCAGCCGCAGATTAGCTAGTTAGGAGGACTATGTTTGCATTTTATTCTGTAGTGTTGCAGAAGCATTCAGTAAAGTTTGTGAAACTCTTCACAAACCTGGTCTTGAAAAGGATTCATAGTGGTACATGGTGTATGGAGGAACCGGGCCTGTAAAACACACATGGGGTAGAAGAGAAGGTCCATCGCAAGGGGTTAACTCGGCAAGAAAGATGGAGGTGCATAGTTGCTATGGGTAACCACAAACTGATGGGAATGAGTAAAATAGGCAGTCAGCGGCGGTACCTGGTACAGGTGACAGGTCCTCTGGTAGAGAGGGTGTTGATGTTCTGCCCCCCTCCCTAATGGTCGGTTCCCCGAGCTGATGCTGGGACTAAACCTGTGGTACAGAGGACTTAGATACCAGGCTGCATGGTACAGGAGAGAGAAGGAGTTTATGACGTGCATGCATGAGGTTTGCACTAGTGCATGGCGGTAACCCATTCTGTCACTGGGAGTTAGGTGGCAGAGTTACGCTGGACTGGTGGAGAGAACACAGGCTCTGCAATGTCCCTTCTAAATGCAATGCTTTTAAGTCAAGGTGTGTAGTGACATTTTATTTATTTATTTCAGGTACTTATATAGCGCTGTCAATTTACGCAGCGCTTTACATATATATTATACATTCACTTCAGTCCCTAACCATGAAGGGGCGTACAATCTAAGGTCCCTAACTCACATTCATATACAAGGGTCAATTTAGACAGGATCCAATTAACCTACCAGCATGTATTTGGAGTGTGGGAGGAAACCAGAGTACCCAGAGGAAACCCACGCAGGCACAGGGAGAACATGCAAACTCCAGCCAGGAGGTGCTGTGGCTGGGATTCAAACCAATGACCCTAGTACTGCCAGGCAAAAGTGCTAACCATTTAGCCACTATGCTGCCCATACCATGGGATGACATGCTTTGCAGAGGAACTCCGTAAGTCATACAGCTGCATCCGATGTGCAGCTCTCTCTACACCAGGGTTCCACCTTAATATTGGCTCTCACATGACATTGATGACCACGTATACGAGAAAAGTTACCCCACTTGCACTGGTGACCCCACCCACAAGCGGACAGAGGTGGACCCATGATGGATCTATGGGCGGCTGGATGTAGACATACTCTTCTGTCACGTAAGTCAGGAAAATGGCAAAGGACACAGTGCACATCCTTCCAGTTGACTTTAAATGAGCAGTACACATGGTAGTTCAGAGGCCTGGTTTTTGACCTGCTTTGCATTGTACTTTGTTCATTTGAATGCAGCATGCCCTATAGTGATGTGTTTGAACAGTATGCAAAGCAGGTCAAACACAGCCTTTTCTTGTCAAGCTCTGTGTTTGCCATTGAAACACAAGCATTTGCATTTGAGTAGCAAATGGTCATCAACATAAACTCTAAATGGTTTATGGTTCCCTGGAATCTCTACTGCATATATAGTACATAATTACAAGAAATATGAACACAGAGATGTTAATAGAATATGGACATTTTGGATTACAAATTGCATTGCAGAACATGTTTATCACTCTATTGGGATAGTGGTATTTACATGCCACTCACTCCTTTTTGTTTCCCATAAGAACATGTCATCCTACTCACATTCCCTCATGCAGTTACACACCTGTTCTGAAGCCAAGCAAACAATGCAGATGAGTCATTCCCACTATAATGTACTAAGGCAGTATAGACCTTGGTAAGTCTTGTTCTTTGCAGTTAACCTGTTTTATATCTTTCCTGTAAAAACACTGATCACTTGCAGTTTTCCATTAGATAAAAAATATGTCCATTTCATTAAATTACTCAACATTTCTGATATAGTCATAGCCAGAAATATTGGCACCCTTGCATTTCTGTCAAATAATCTACCACTTCACCCAGAAAATTGTTGCAATTACAAATGTTTAGGCATTCTCATGTTTATTTCTTTTGTTTGTATTGGTATAACACAAAATAGTGGAGAAACAAAAAGCCAAATCTGACACATTCCACGCAAAACCCCAAAAATGGACTGAACAAAATTATTGGCACCCCCAATATTATTTTTGGTAGCACATCCCTTGGAAGAAATAACTGAAATCAATTGCTTCCAATAACCATCAATGAGTTTCTTACACTTCTCTACTGGAATTTTGGACCACTCTTCTTTTGCCAACTGCTCCAGGTCTCTCAGATTAGAAGGATTCCTTTTCCCAACTGCTGCTTGGAGATCTTTCTACAGGTGTTCTATGGGATTGAGATTGGGACTCATTGCTGGCTGGTTCTGTACTCTCTGGAGCTTTCTCTTAAACCATTTCTGGGTACTTTTTGACATATAATTTGGGTCTTAGTCCTGCTGTAAGACCCATGACCTCTGACAGAAACCCACGTTTCTGGCACTGGGCCCTACATTGCACCCCAGAATTCTTTGGTAGCCTTCAGATTTCATAATGCCATGCACACAGTCAAGACATTCAGTGCCTGAAGCAGCAAGGCAACCCATAAACCTCAGTGAACCTCCACCATGTTTGACTTTCTTTTACCACTTGCCCTCCAGAGGATTTACCCCCCTTCCTAACCAGGCTATTTTTTGTGATACGACGCTGCGTTATTTTAACTGACAATTGCGCGGTCATGCAAAGCTGTACATAAATGAAATTTATGTCCTTTTTTCCCACAAATAGAGCTTTGTTTTGGTGGTATTTGATCACCTGTGTGTTTTTTATTTTTTGCACAATAAAATAAAAAAGTGACAATTTTGAAAGAAAACCAATTTTTTTGACTTTTGCTATAAAACATATCCAATAAAAACATTTAAAAAATCAAATTTCGTCATAAATTTAGGCCAAAATGTATTCTGCTACATGTCTTTGCTAACAAAAAATCCCAATCATGTAAATTAATTGGTTTAGGTGAGAGTTATAGCATTTACAAATGGTGATATATATATATTGGAAGTTTTTTTTTTTATACTAGTAATGGCAACTTATAGCGGGACTGTGGCAGGCATTCTCACACTGGGTGGGAACTGACTAACTGCCACTGACATCCCCAGTGACACTAAGGCTAGGTTCACCTCCGCACGATCGCACGATCCACACGAAAATCTGTGCAGCCACACCACCCACACAGAGAAATACAGAGCCGCGGGCGGGTGTCATTAATTCTAATGGCACGCCGCCCGCACTGGAAAATGCAACCGTACTTGGAACCGAGGTTCCCGAGTGGGCTGCATGTTCCAAAGAAGTGCAGGGACTTCTTCCCTGCGTGTCACAGGTTTGGGAGTCCATTCATATATGTGAACCGGGGCTAATACAGTGATCAGTGCTAATAAAAAGCACTGACACTGTACTAATGACACTAGGCAGGAATGGGTTAATTTTTGGAAGATCAAAGGGTTAACTGTGTGCTCTTTTACTATGGAGACATGCTGCTTTGTATTTCTCTGCTGTGCAGAGAAATACAGAGCAGAATGTCCTTGCTGGCAGGAGAGAGACCTGTGTTGTTTACACACAGGTCTCTCCCCTGTCAGCTTTACTCGGTGATCGCCAGGTCCCGGTGGGGCATCTCCAGCTGGGACCCAGTGATTGACATCCCTAGCCACCAATGGCGGCACGGGTAGGTCGGTGCGCATGCTCTCCCTACCCGGAAATGGAAATCACGTATAAATATACATGTGATTTTGCACAGCCCTGCCGCCCTGTAGCAGTAGCTCTACTATAGGGCGGTGGGCAAGCGGTTAAAGAAATAAACATGAGAATGCCTAAACATCTGCAATTGCAACAGTTTTCTGGGTGAAGTGGTGCATTATCTGACAGAAATGCAGGGGTGCCAATATTTTTGGCCATGACTGTACTGCCTTCCCAGTAATATAAGAAAAAAATTCACAGTAAGATCAGAGAAGAATTACAGTGTATTCAAAATCACCTCCACTTTCTGACCTCAGCAGGACATCCATGTCAGAGATCACATTTGCAAATACTATGGACTGTGGGGTTCATTCCTTAATGGTGCCATGAGTAGTTGGGTGCATTAATGCAACAAGACACTGGCTGGAATACAATGTTTATGTGCAACAACTACATGAATATTCAGTAGAGATACTGTATATTCTTCATCCAGTAGATGGTAGTGTTTATAAATTTGTAGCTGCATTTATGGTACTGGAAACTCTATGTCTTTCTCTGAATAAAAAGTTTCTTGTTTCTTGGTTGCACACTGTCTGTTCTGTAGGGCTATGTACAGAATTTCTAACAATACTATAGTAACATCTTAGTAAGTTATATTAACATATATTGCTGTAAAATAAAAACTTTGCGTTACGTAGCATCAAAACTGTAAAGTAGATGTCAAGGTAGACAATATTTTTCGTTAGTAGCAATCCTTACCCACACTTACGGAGACATGTATAAATCATTGGCCTTATCACAGCGTTGGGACAGGACTGTGAAGCCAGAGGAGCGCTATTCTCTTGGATGGAAAAGCAGAAAAAAAAGATGGGAGGAGAGCATGGTTATGCAATATGTTAAAATCATGTGACCAACGTTTCCTCCAATCAGAGTTCTCTCTACAGTATCAAGCAGAAAAAACACCACATACTCCACATCACAACTTGTATTTTATAGATGGGCTATAAAAATGCAGGCTGTGGTGTGGACTAGTGGTGGTTACACACAAACAAAAGATCCTCCATTCTATCAAAATAGTGAGCTCTTGCCAAGTTGATTGGCTGTGGTGGAATTTTGCGGTGGAATTACTCCTAATGGCCTACAAATAATTGCTTGTGTGTAACATAACTGATTCAAATTGCTTAGACTATAGTTTTTAATAGATCATTCACATTTATAACTAATAAATCACATCTTTGATCAGTATTTTCAGTCAATTGCAAAAGTGCAGAATAACACTATGTGTTGCATTGTTCTATATTATGATGGTAAATGGCTTCTTTGTGATCAGTCATACCTAAATTGATCATAAATCGCTGCATTTATGCCCACCATTATATTGCAGTGTAGCAATATCCACTCTGCAATATAAATGTCCTCTTCAGTGTACCTTATCTTTTACATTTTTGCTCTGGAGACATTATCAGCAGAAATTTGGCCTTACTTCTGTCATTAATACAGCACTGTATTAGCTTCTTATTGGGTAACAAACCCACAAATTGTAAAGGTATATTCCAAACTAAACAATACATTAAAGAATTATCCTTTATTTATTAACATTGTATTTAACCCCACAGGGCACCAAGTTTATTTAGCACTTGGTCCCGTTCTGACTGTTGGCTCCATTGTCCCCAAAACATACCTCTATTTGCTGTCTATAGCTCCTTCCCCATTTAAAGCCCAAATTATGGGCATTCCTGTGGGGGAGGGAAACAGCCAGCACAGAGCTCAGGCCCCTCTAGCTATCACTATTATTATTGTGAATTAATATTCAGTGCTGCTTGTTTTATTCATAATAGTAAACGATCATGTGGCTCTGTGTAAACTATCTACCAATGCTCTGTGTGAAGTAAAAGCAGCTGCAGATACATTACACAGACGCAAAACTCTGAATGATCTTTTACTCTTATGAATGAACAAGGAGTGTTGATCAATCATTCATAATAGTGAGAGATCACTCAGTGCTGCAGCTAGATTCACCCCTTTGACAACGAGTGTGGCTCGAAACATGTTAGGGGATCCACTCAACAGACGCCATTAAACCACCAGGGAGCCACTAACCACCAGGGAACTTCTCTGTTTGACCTGGGCATTGCCTTATATTTGTGAGTTCCCTAATATACCATTTGCTGTTTACCTAATAAAGACATACAGTACTTCACCATTATTGCCATTTTGCCATTGACTCGTTATTTGCGAGCCCCATCAAGGTGGAGCGATTTGGAGGAGTACTATTGGGAGAGGACTTCGTTGGACCTGCCGGCGAAACCTGAGATGACCCTGGAGAGTGTTTCCCACCATTCCTGGGGGTCTTACATGGTGACCGGATGCAGTCCTGTTTGCTGACCAGGCCCTGATGTCCACCATTATACATACAACACTCAGTTTGTATGTCTTTGTGGTAAGCGCATTAATTTACCGGATTCTTCCACAAGCCTGACTGGATTTGTAATATATTTATTACCACTGTGGCACTGTCGATCTTTCATCTTTACCTTTTATGGGACTATTTATGTTTGATTGATGGTTTACACCGTCTTATCCATTTACTGTCACTCTGGTTATACGGATGTTTGCTTTATTATTTAGCGCTGCATACCATTTTATTATATTTTTTCTTTTGGTGTTGAGGATTGCCTTGTGTGCTAGCTTCTATTTTGAGATTGTGCTCACTCACCCTATTTTAGTTTGATGTTTGTCTATCACACATTTCATTTACACATACACAGCCCGGCTGATGTATCACCCAGCATCACAGCGCTGTATGAGCTTTCACTTTTATGAATAAATGATCTACAATGTCAGGATCAGTGCCATTTATAACACAGGCTGACAGTGTTAATTGGTCATTTATAAGATTGAAAGATCTCCCAGTACTGAAGCACTGTGTGGTCCATTGGCCAAGCTGTGTATGTGTAAACGTATGTGCTGATAAGCACACAGATCTGTGGGCTGTGTGTTTTTTTAAATTGTGAATGGCAGTGCTGGCTTCCATAGCAGGGGCGATTATGGAAACCAGCACTGCCATTCAGAGTAAGCACTTTGTGAACCACTTGCCAGGCTGTGTATGTGTAATAGCAGTCTCTGATAGGCACACAGCACCACGGGCTGTGCAATATTTTTATTGTGAATGACAGTGATGGTTTCCATAGCAGCTCCTGCTGCCAGAGACCAAAGATGTCGACCACAAATCTGTTTCCTTTCCAGTGGCATTGTTGGACAGGGGGTGGAGACCTGTCTGACCACACTGCTGAGAAACTAGGGGATATATTTGAACTGGACCAAGTACTACATGCACTTGGTCCCCTGGAGAGTTGAGAGCTAACATTACAATTTTAATTAT
Organism: Staurois parvus; assembly: GCF_062004578.1. Lineage (NCBI taxonomy): Eukaryota > Metazoa > Chordata > Amphibia > Anura > Ranidae > Staurois > Staurois parvus. The sequence goes on from NW_028318083.1 coordinate 19,105,425, forward strand.
AGTTCTTCTTTAAACCATGACATTCATGCCTTCAATGAGTTGTTGACCTCACTTTCTTTACCTAAACTTTTGCAGCAGGAGGTAGAGAGTTTGGAGGCTCTGATCTCCCCCCTGGAAATAGAAACTGCCATCATTTCCTTTCCTAACAACAAATCCCCAGCCTTGGATGGTTTCCCTGGGGAGTGGTACAAGGAGCACATCTCCCTTATAGCACCTAAACTGCAACAGTTGTTCTTGGCCTGTCTGGAATAAGAGGACCTGCCACTATCCATGTATTAGGCCCACATTGTCCTGATTCCCAAGCTAGGCAAAGATCCACGTCATTGTGCCTCCTACAGGCCTATATCCCTTTTAAATTATGACCTCAAAATATTAACCAAGGTGTTGGCAGTCAGGCTTATGAAGGTTCTTCCCTCTTTAATTAATATTGACCAAACCGGGTTTATGCAGGGTAAATCAACTGACATCAACTTGAGAAAGGTACTTCCTTAGGCTTCTTTACAAGTTCCCTGTTCCAAGGATCAGACTGGTAGGGAAGCTTTCCCCTCCCTTTCAGATCTAACGTGGGACATGGTAGGGGTGCCTGCTATCCCCTTCGCTGTTTGCGCTTGCCATGGAACCACTTGCTGAGGTGCTCCGTCAGTCTGACAAAGTGTTGGGTATATGTGTAGGTAATATCCCTGAAAAATTTGCATTATATGCGGATGACCTAGTATTATTTTTGAAAGATCCAGGCCCATCATTGCAGGAGGCTTTAGCTATACTCTCCACCTTTGCCACTTATTCTGGGCTCCACACTAACTGGAACAAATTGCTCATTTTGCCTATAGACTCGGGCACCCAAGTTGCACCTGACCCAGACCTCTCACTACAGTGGACTATCTCTATGAAGTATTAAAGTTAGAACCAGCAGTGCAGACCTTTGGGCAGAGACTAAGGGCCTGGGTTAGTCTCCCCCTGACCATAATTGGGCATATAAATCTAGACAAAATGAAAATATTGCCCATGTTATTATATGCCTTGCGGCATTCTCCGATCTGGATCCCCAAAAAAAGTTTTTGTCATCGCCACTCCACAAGTTCATTGATTTGAAAAGCTCGCCCCCCCGATATTTAGTAAAAAATAAATTTGTTGGCCTTATATGCAAGGAAGCCTGGCGTGTCCAGATCTGTACAAATACTTCTAGGTGGTCTTACTCACCCATGTGCATAATTGGGTCAGCACTAATGACATTAATGCATAAGTGGTCCTCGAAACCACGTACCTTGGCTAATAGGCAGCCCTTAGGAATCTACCTTATCATAGTCCAAGACTTCCTTTTTATAGTCTCACATTCTCCATGACGGGTGTAATCTGGGCCTGGAAACTTGTCGTCCCTACGGCCCCTCCAGCCCCTGCCTCCTGGTTGCCATATACTCCCCTATGGTTCAACCTGCAGCTCTCTAAATTATAACCATCCCAGACCCCTCTCTTTGGGCCTCTAGGGGGATTAAATATTTGAAAGATATCTGTGAAAGAGGTAGTATTATTGCTTTTGATAAATTGAAACAACTCCATGACCTCTCAAATTCTTTGTTTTTCCAATTCCTGCAGTTCCTCTATGCCTACTCTTTGGAATTTGGGGCTGACCCACTCTATTTACTTCCTGACGATTTGGAGACCCTACTACGGGCTGATGACCTAACTAAGCCTCTATCCACAGTCTATAAAGCTATTCTGCCCTCCATCTATACTGGTCTTGAGTCCCTTCAACAGAGGTGGCAGGTGGAGTTGCCGGAACTGGATGGGGAAGATTGGGAAGACATCTAGGAATATCCCTTTACACACCTGGTAGCTATGAGAGATTGGCTAATTCAGTTAAAAATACTTCATATGGCATACTTCACCCCACAGTAACCTCCATAGAATCTAGCCAAACTGTTGGAGGTCTGGAGATGCCACTGTGGACTTTTTCCACTTTTGTTAATCCTGCCCCCATATTCAAACATTTTGGATGGATTTCCTCCACTTCATTTGTTCGGTCACTACAATTTCTGTCCCCTCAACAGTGTCAGTTTGCCTACTGGATCTGGTCGACCAACTGGCTTTCTCTAGGGATTTCTCTAGGGCTTCCAGACTATTACTAAGTCTACTCCTTTTTTATGCTAGGAATGCCATTGTGTTGACCTAGAAATCTGTTAGCCCCCCCTACCTTAGGCCATTGGAAGAAACTGGTCAATGCAGTGATTCTACTATATAAAATTACATACCTCTCCCGAGATTGCCCAAATAAATTTCATAAAGTTTGGGATATCTGACTGGAATCCTCCTCTACTGCCAATGCTGAAGAGCGTATCGTTTATGCTTAATCTCATGCTCAACCCTCTATAAATATCCCTACATGATGGGAGATTGGTAAAGGGTTGTTCTCTGGGGTCTCCATTATATGTTCCCCTCCTGCCTTACCCAACCCCCTTGGGGGGAGGGGAGAAGCGGGGAACATATTCTTAGTACTCTTTGTGATATGGTCCAATATACTCATTAGGTACCTGATCTCTTTAATGTTATTTCTTGAATGTTTCCAAATTTCTGCTTCTGATTGTTTCCAGTCCGACCAAATATACTCCTGCCCTCAACACTGAGCATTGTTTAGGTTGAGCTGGACTATGGGTGGTAATGTAGTTGTCTTTTTGTTTTTTTGAGTTGGAGAATGCCCCAAGGCTGTTTTGTAACTTTTATTTCATAAAACAATTAAAAAATTTTGTTGGTAATTTAGTTATCTGAGAACCCCTACTTGTGATGCAGAGGACTACTTCCAAACATACTGTACATACTGTAGGCTGCTTGCTGTCTCTATCACTAAAAAAGACTGATGTAAATGTGTCAGCATGAACAATTTTCTTACAGCCACCATTTTAATACAAAGAGAGAAGTTTCACAGAAGTCACACAACAGTCCCACAGGAAGAGTACTTTTATTGGTCATGGCAAGTGTTTTCTGAGTGCTATCTGTAGGTTGCAGAGAAGTAAGTTACATTGGGTAAACCTTCTGCTTTCCTTTGTCGCCTGGAGTTGTTATTTAGAAATCTGGTGTTCCTCAACAACTGATCTTGCTACAGCTAAATAACATATTTGTAAAAGCTGGGTGAATTCAAGGCTCCATGGGGAGATTGCTTCATCCACACTGTTTTTCCTTAGATGAATGTGACTTACAGGTCTTCATAGGAAATTATTGCTTAGATTTTCGTTATTCAAAATGGCAAGTGCCGCACAGCCAATGTTATAACTTTTGCAGTTACAGGTAATATTATATAAAGCATCTTTATTCACTGACGTATTCTAAAATCTATGAAGTTGGTGATGCTGGTGAGTTTTAGTGCATACTGATGATGAACAGTTGTTTTAAATTAGATGAATGATTTTTGAACATATGGTGAGATATGACTATTTATCAATAGACCCCCAGAGTTATAATATAGTCTCTGATATTCATGTATAAGATTTCAAACAGTGGGCATTTTCCATATTCTGAGCACTCTGAAATACAGATTAGGAGCTCTGACCTAAAGTTATACTAAAGGCAAAATGTAAAAAATGACATATATGATGAAGTCTGCCACTAGCATTAACAAAGTGGACTTTGTTTTTCTGAGTCCCCCCGTAACTTGTTTTTTACCTATTGATCCTGATGTTATTTTTTTAACTTCCTTTAAAGTGGAACTAAAGGCAAAAAATAAAAAATTGACAACAGGCAGGCTCTTTATTGCAGAAGAGACATGCAACAGTGTCCGTGTGCAGGGACGAATAACTCCCACAGTTGACGCACCAGCTGAGACAACTGAAGATTGGCATTCAGTAGAAGCTGGGGAGAAGATGCAAGGGATCTCACGGACATCAGACTGTTGGAGCATCGGTGAGTATTTTTGCCTTTAGTTCTGCTTTAACAGACCAAGCTCTGCAGCAAAAGTGGTAGTTAAAGGGTTGAGACAAACTATTTAACTCTGGCAGGGGTACTTACAATGATCAGCTTTTATTCATTTATATAAAAGTTAACTACCCTCTCTAAACAGCGTTGCTCTCCAAGGGTGTCTTCATTGCTCCTCCATAAATAAAGGAGCCACCCCAAGACAGGAAGTGTGTTACTGGCTGGATTTCCAGATGAAAATAAAGGAAATAACCTAAAAACAGAAAACAAATGCATTAGTAAGCTGCAATAGATTACATTTTTGTGTCATGTTTAGAAAAAAAGCCCAACTCCAAGAAAACAAAAAAAATCCTTGTTAGGTCTAGGGGAGAGACAGGTATCTGGACCTTTGTAACGTGTTTGCTTCGGATGTTTCCAGTGGGAAACCGATTCTCTTCTGAATGCATGGATAGACTGTACACTTGAGAGTGTAAGCTCCGGAATAAGGGTTAAAAATGTTGGTGACGAGGTTTGGAACTCAACAAGCTGGCACGATGTCAAACACCACTGCTGAGACTTGAAGAAGAGTGAGCTAGGACTGCACTATTCTAAACAAGCTGAGAGTGGTCAGTCTTTTGACATTTTTACGGTGGAACTGGTATGTGCTATATGCAGGGGCGGACTGACAACTCATGGGGCCCCCGGGCAATAGGGGATCATGGGGCCCCTGTGTCCTTGCCCAAACTCAAAAAAGCCTATGAAAAAGGTACCAGGGCATCTCATGGGGCCCCTACTGACCCCGGGTCCTCGGGCAGTGCCCGAGTTTCCAAATGGTCAGTCCGCCCCTGGCTATATGACACCATGTACTACATACAGCAAGCTTGTCTAACAGAGAGGAATCTAGAAAAAGATGAGTTAAGTTGAGACTGATTCCAGAAAGTAAACTTTGGACTTGAGATATTTGTATGCATGCAAGACAGAGACCTGCTTTCTTTTCCAGGAAGGAGAAAAGGGGATTCAGAAGCTCTGTCTTTTTTCTGTCTATTAATGCCAATTGTGCCCAGAAGGTAATATGAGTTGGTCAGCAGTTCTAAATAGGATCTAGGATGTTATACATTGTCCAACACGTATACTATTGTTTTCACTTACCTGATTCCTTGCTGCAGCTGGCTTTGGTGCTTTCCTCCATGACCCGAAACGCTGGTCTGTGGGTGGATCCTCAATTTCATTACGTACCATACGGAAACATCAACTCTGTATGCCTGTAAGTTAAGCTGATGAACCTGAAGTGCGACCAGAACCATTCGCAGCTTAGAGAATAGCTGCAGAGGAATGATCGCAGCACTTGAGGAAGTCTGCTGGTGAGGTAAGTATTTTCTTCTTAATCCTCTACCCCAGATTAAATGAATAGGACCATTGCAGTACAGGATTTTTTTTTCCCTTTTCCTGGAGTTGGGCTTTAAGTATGCCTTTTTTGCTGCATACTTGTTCCAGGTCTTTGGCTTAAAATGGAAAGCATATGAAAAGTGAGTGCGCTGTACACTAAACAATCAGATACAATGACCAAACACAATATATCCACAAATGATAATGTATCCACAATGTATAACATCCTAGATCCTATTTAGAACTGCTGACCAACTCATATTACCTTCTGGGCACAATTGGCATTAATAGACAGAAAAAAGACAGAGCTCCTGAATCCCCTTTTCTCCTTCCTGGAAAAGAAAGCAGGTCTCTGTCTTGCATGCATACAAATATCTCAAGTCCAAAGTTTACTTTCTGGAATCAGTCTCAACTTAACTCATCTTTTTCTAGATTCCTCTCTGTTAGACAAGCTTGCTGTATGTAGTACATGGTGTCATATAGCCAGGGGCGGACTGACCATTTGGAAACTCGGGCACTGCCCGAGGACCCGGGGTCAGTAGGGGCCCCATGAGATGCCCTGGTACCTTTTTCATAGGCTTTTTTGAGTTTGGGCAAGGACACAGGGGCCCCATGATCCCCTATTGCCCGGGGGCCCCATGAGTTGTCAGTCCGCCCCTGCATATAGCACATACCAGTTCCACCGTAAAAATGTCAAAAGACTGACCACTCTCAGCTTGTTTAGAATAGTGCAGTCCTAGCTCACTCTTCTTCAAGTCTCAGCAGTGGTGTTTGACATTGTGCCAGCTTGTTGAGTTCCAAACCTCGTCACCAACATTTTTAACCCTTATTCCGGAGCTTACACTCTCAAGTGTACAGTCTATCCATGCATTCAGAAGAGAATCGGTTTCCCACTGGAAACATCCGATCCAAACACGTTACAAAGGTCCAGATACCTGTCTCTCCCCTAGACCTAACAAGGATTTTTTTTGTTTTCTTGGAGTTGGGCTTTTTTTCTAAACATGACACAAAAATGTAATCTATTGCAGCTTACTAATGCATTTGTGACAAAAAGTATGACAAAAAGTATATTACTAAAAAAGTATGAAAAAAAGTATATTACTAAAATGCTATAAAAAGTTCAAATTCATATAGTGAAAAAATAAAAAAGTCCCAAATTCAGTGACTCAGTGCTGTGTGCTGAAAAATCTTTCCACAAAATGTATAGGTGTCCACAAATGCTTGACACAACAGAAAAATCAGCCTCTTACCAGACACATTGATCTCCAATCAAGAGATCAAATGAGCAGACATGTTCAGATCCAACACTGACACCCATGTTAGCAGTATCAAGGAGATGAATGGACAACTGCAGGTTCACCTCGATGAATTCATCACATCAAACAGCTCTCCACAACCTTAAATTCTCATCTTCCTTTCATATTACTGATCCAGTTTCTGAAATCAGTTCAGGTCAGGAAAATTAAGCATCTTCAAGGTACATGGAGACAAAGTGAAGAAAAAGATTTCTAGCTTGTGACAAAGAAGAATCCAGATAAGTACCAGCTCTGAGCCCCAATCTCTAGACCCACCGCGCACTCACTTTTCATATGTTTTGCATTTTTCTGGTGTTCAAGGAAAGAGTAGCAGCAATTCACTATATTTATTCACATATTTATTCATTGTCATTAATATGTTTTGGGTGTAGCGCAGGTTTTTAATTTTTTACTTAAAATGGAAAACAGCCAGTATTTCTGGGGATGGAGGAACATGTAGCTCACTCCTTGTGACAACACTAGGCCAATCACCAATGTTGGACCAATCACAGATTTATTCAGTGTCTCACAGTTTGTTTATTTGTTTCAGGTACTTATATAGCGCCATCAATTTATGCAGTGCTTTACATATATATAGTACATTCATATCAGTCCCTAACCCTCAGCCCTCATGCACACGGGACGTTTTGATAACACTGGTAATGTTAGCTGTGTAAAATCACGTTAAAAACGTGAGATTTTCAGCTTTTTTGCATTAACATTTAGTGGCGTTTTGCTGTGATTAGCAGCATTTTCCTGCATTTGTGGTTTTTAGAACTTTTTTTACCAAAAAAAAATTTTTTTTGGTTAAAAAAGTCCAAAAATGCCGGTTTGTGGCGTTTTGCCACGTTTTTCAGCATTAGAGCGTTTTTACAGCTAAAAAACTCCTCTAGAAACCTACTAGTCCTGAGTTTTTTTCCAGCCAAAAAATGTCCCACCCAAAAAACATTGATTACAGTCTGTGTGCATGGACACATAGGATATCATGCTGGGGGGTTTACTGTCTGTAGAAATAAACGTCAAAAGCCAAAAACAGCAGCTGTAAAAACATCAAGTGTGCATGAGGGCTCAAAGGGCATACAATCCAAGGTCCCTAACTTACATTCATATAAACACATGCTAGGACCAATTTACCTACCCGCATGTCTTTGCAGTGTGGGAGGAAACCGGAGTACCTGGAAGAAACCCACACAGGCACAGGGAGCATATGCAAAGACCAGACAGGAGGTTCCATGGATGGGATTTGAACCAACAACCCTAGTACTGCTAGGTGGAAGTGCTAACCATTTAGCCCCTGTGCTGATTCATATATCTGAAACTCTTGATTTTGCTTACTTCTTGATGCACATGTTAATCGCACATCCTGAGACATTGCAAAATGGGACCTTAGCCCAAAGTCCCCATGGGAATGTGTCTGGATTCAATCATTTTTTTTCTAGTAAATATGTCCCTTTTTTGCCGTCATACAAATTTTAACTGTCATATAGCATATGTTTATTTGGTTTGCACATAATTTCGTGACACATATATAAGATGTAAGTCATGAGACTCCAATTGTTCATTTGAGACATTCTTTCTTCCACACTCATTCTTTCAGATTTAACAATAGTCTATACAGACTCAGTGCTGCACATTCTCCAGCTGTTGCAGACACATGAATTCTGACACCTTGCTTGCCCTTCCCCCAGTTATCAAACTCATGCACGCTTATGCACACCACCATTTGTCAGGAAGCTAATCTCCGGGAACTCTTTCACCTGCTTTGATGAGTGTGCTGTGTGCAACAAACTTTAAAGAAGATCTAAACACAAGAACAAAGATGTAATTTATTGCAGCTTGCCAGTCTTTAAAGTGGACTTTACCCCTCTTTTACTCAAAATCACATCAGTATACAGTTCTGCATGCTAATATAAATTCATCTTACATTAATTGGTTAAAACATTATTATTATTATTATTATACAGTATTTATAAAGCGCCAATGGTTCGCTCAGCGCTGTACATTACAAAGGGGGACAGAACATGTGACAGAACAATACCAATACAATGCAAAACATGAGGGGATCGAGGGCCCTGCTCTTTCGAGCTTACAATCTAGGAGGGAGGGGATAGTGGCACAGGAGGAGATAGCTGTGGGGGATGGAGTGGTAGGAAGAGTGGAGGAGGTCGGCAAGTTAGCAGGGGGTGGGGTAGGCTTCCCTGAAGAGATGGGTTTTCAGGGTGCGCCTAAAGGAGAGGAGAGTATGTGATAATCTGATGGGTTGGGGCAGGGAGTTCCAGAGGATGGGTGACACCCTGGAGAAGTCCTAGAGGTGGGCATGGGAGGAGGAGGAGACCAGGGAACTAGAGAGACGGAGGTCTTGTGAGGAGCGGAGTGTGCATGCTGGGCGGTACTTGGATATTAGGTCAGTGATGTAGTACGGGGCAGTATGGTGGACGGCTTTGTACGTCAGTGTTAGGATTTTGAATTTGATCCGTTGCGCAATCGGAAGCCAGTGGAGGGATTGCCAGAGGGGGGTGGCGGAGATGGAGCGGTTGGAAAGGTGAATGAGTCTGGCAGCCGTATTCAGGATCGACTGAAGCGGGGATAGCCAGCGGCGAGGCAGGCCAGTGAGGAGGGAGTTGCAGTAGTCGAGTCGTGATACGATGAGGGAGTGGATGAGCTGTTTAGTGGTTTCTGGGGTTAGGAACGTGCGGATTTTGGCGATGTTACGGAGGTGGAGTCTGCACAAGTTTGTTAAAGATTAGACTTGGGGCTGGAAGGATAGGTTGGAGTCCAGAATGACACCAAGTACTCTGGCCTGAGGGGCGGGTTTGATGTTGGCGTTGTTGGATGTGGCGTTGTTGGAAAACATGTTTTCCTTCACTTACAATTAGCGTTTTCCACTTCCTGGTACATTAAGGGACTGGTGATTTAACCTTGGCATCCAGGGAAGGCTACACTACCAGTCCTTGCCTCTCAGATTATGTGCACTGTCACATGTTCCAAGAGGCAGGCCCAGGATTTCAGGAAGTTGGATTCATCTGCCCTTAGTGGAGATGGCCACTGTGAGAAGAATGGGTAGGAAAAAAGATAAGGTATGGGGAAAATACAAATTGTGCAATTATTACTTAATATTTGTATGTAGATCACCATTACTAAACATTTCTAAATGTGCCTTTTTTGTGCCTTTTAAGATAAGGGTGATATTCCTCTTTAAGATATGGTTGTTACATTAGTTTTCATTTTATGAGCTAGCTACATTTTATGCAAGTATATAAAAATACCCACTAATCCTGCCAGAATTCCAGTGTCCTTGTAACTTTCTGTCAACTGAACTTAAATTTCAAATAATGTTTTCAAAAGACCTGAAGAGGACCCTGCATATCTTGTGACCAGCCTGCAGACATATGAAAAAGGTAAGTGAGAAAACACGCAAAAAATACAGCTGCAGGCATTTGGGGGGAGCGCTGGGAAGGTGGGAGCAGGAAACCAAGAGTTGGGTTTTAAAAACAGAGATCAATGGTTTCTTTCATATTTGTGCTATCACAAGTTCTATTTAGGTTAGGGATTCATAATCATCTGCTGTAAATAATTATTAATATCTGTTAGGAAAATCAGTATGATAAAACATTTATTTGTAATTCAAGTTCACTTTATACACGCAGGCCTGCATAGGCATTCATGCACATAGCAGTCATGACCCTTGAACCAATCTGGCTGATACATTGATGTTCAGTGTCAGTGGTATGCTTCTAGCGTACTTTGTACATTAAATGTCAAAATAATTCTGCCTTGGTGCATTTTGTTTTTATAAGGTGCACTGAAAAATATAAACAATTTAATGAAAAATTAATTAAAACACCAAATAAAGTAGTAATGAAATGTGCATGCACCAAGCTAAATGTCATGTTAAAAATCCCCATATGCTGTTGTTGTATGAAAAAAAAATCACTGAATGTATGAGCATTTATCAATGGAATCTCAATTCCTAGCACTAGCGTGTGGAATCATGTATGTTGGTTAAACTACTACACATGTGCACAAAGATCCACACATGCATGATATTCCTCTGTGTGCAGTTCACTCAGATGTTTTATAAATGGCGTGTTCTAAAGTTCATTAATCAATAGCCCTGTAAAACTTAAGCATTAAAGAATGTAGCACTACTCCCTTAGGAGTTGCAATAGATTTGGGTCCCCCTATAGTCCTGCATAGCCAGGCAACATGCATTTTCCATTCAGACTCGCATCCAGGAGATAGTGACCAGTCCTTCAGCTTGTTTTGATGTTTTATTAGGGGATAATACAACTTGGATGGGGTAAGGGGTGTACGGGATGCTCAATGGAATTGGAATCGAGGAAAAACTTTAAAGTCTTCACAGCAAAAATCCTCTTCTGGAGAGCTAGCCAGCCTCTCCTGATGTACCACCCCAGACCCTAGATCCTCCTTAATCTAGCAGCTCTGGGTGAATCCCTGGGCAGGGGATCCAGTGCCTGACACTACAGTATGAACAGCTCCAGGTAAAAAGCTTATCCAGTTTCCCACCAGAGTGCTCCCCTCCCCTTACCTGCCCAGGGGGTGAAGATTTACTCACTTAGTCCCTCTCCTGTGTTGTCAGTGGGTTAATGGCTGCTACCAGGCCTTCTAGCTGGGCTTCTCCTTCCCTGCTGCACAGGTGGTCCTTTCTCAGGGGGCTGGTGAAGTCCCAAGCTTTCAGCCCTCCAAGGTCCTCTGCCCGCAGGTGAGCCCCTCTCCATCTGGGCCCCCTCACAGGCTCCTGCCTCCAGCCTCTTTCATCTCTCTCTCTTTCACCCAAACTCCCACCACATCTCCTCCTGCTGAGCTGGCTCAGTTACTCTTAAAGGTTATCCTGGCCCCTTGCCAAGCCTCCTGTTGGGGATTGGCCAGAATCCTCTAAGAGTACAAACCAGCCACTCCTCAGATCCACCTACTGCTTCTAGACCTTTCTCCAAAGTTCTGGAGCAGGAGGAAATTCCAGAGGGCTGGTCTGCAGAGCCTCTCAGCTCTGACCTAATTTTGACCCTTGCTAGCTATTACTCCCAGGCTGCTACTCAGCCCTAACTAACAATTGGGGTCTAGCTCCTCCCAGCTAACTAAGAGGGTGCTACAAGAAAATCACATTTTTACTTGATTTTATTTGATTAGCTGGAAAATGTTCAGTTGCTGAAATGTACATTCCATAGCAAATCACCCTTGTTAGTTAATTCCTTCTATTTACGAATTAGCCTTTTGCGCACATTGCAGTCATATAGTCGATTCTGTGAGCATGCGATTTGCTTGTTGACACAGGATTGATGCGCAATCCTACACACATATCCTTAAAGTGGAATCCCAGTCATAACTTAATGAATGCTAAACCTACTCCCACCCCTATTCTAATCTTTATAACCCTGTAAAGAAAAGATCTGTATGCTTATCTATTCTGATCCAGTCCATCCCCAGAATGATCTGTCAGCAGCTTCTGTGGGCAGGAGATGCAGCCAACAACAGTTACCCCATAGTAAGCCTATGGGTGACAACAAGCATTTGCAGCCATCATCGGCTTTCTCTCCTACATACAGAAGCCACTGCTGGAGACCAGACCAGAGCATCTTCAGAATAGGCAAGTAAACAGATCTTTTCTTTACAGGGTTAGATGGAATAGTCATAGAATGGGGGTGAGAGTAGGTTTATCGTAAATTAGGCTATGATTGGAATGCCACTTTAAGTAAACGTTGAACAAAAAATAAAAACCTAACAGATAGCAATACCAACACAAGTGGTGCTGGTGTAGTGATCTCCCCTGCTGTTCTATTGAATTCTGACAGCAGGAGGCTCTCTCACCCCTGCCCCATTGCCAGAATTCACAGATCAGTGTTCACAGTCATTGGCTGCAAGTGCTGATCAGATGCTGGTTTTCCAGCAGGTCCCTCCGACAACAGCTGGTCTTTAGACCAGCCTCTGTCTGACAGACAGCTGTACACATTGACCAAAAGTCAGTTGGTTCCTGCTGAATTGTCCTAACATGCTTGCTGAACTGGCTGATTTTTCGACCAGTGTTTACCTAGCTTAAGCATTTATTAGTATTCCTTGTGTAGTGCTACACCAAAAGAAGACACTGAATTGTTTTGTGATTTCTCTGCATACCTGAAGATGACAGACCTTGCTTACCCAGCACTTAGCAACACATTTTCAGGTATTTTAGGCATAGCCTAAAGGAAGAGAGGATTAGCAAGTGCACGTATGCAAACAATCAATAAGACAGTAACATCTGAGAGGTATGGTTAAATACTCGCAGTATTCTGACTAACATTAATCAACAGAGCTGAACTGTATTTACCTAGCCACATGTTTAAGAGTCTGGTCTCCAGACATGTGCTCTGATTCAGTAAAAACCCAGTTCAAGTCAGACAGAGATAGAATTTGCTGTGATCTCTCTCTTTCAATACAACTGAAACAGTCCCTCTTTGCCTGCCTTACAAGTGGTGTGAGTGCTCTTTAGTACAGTCTTATGTCACCAGGCATCCAAATCACACCTCACTCTCTTCCAGGGAGAAGGTTCTCAGTCTCTTTGCTTATCTGAGTTCTCACCCAATTGTGGTCAGCTCTGGCAGGGACCTATTCAGCCAGCAGCATCTCAGTCTTTTCCCCACACACCTACTTGCTTGCAGACTGTTTTCTTCCTTTTCGTTACCAGCCTGCAGACCATACTTCTCCTTGCTCTGCTACATTAGCCAATCACTGTTCTCCAGACCCAGCCAAGATGGCTGCCCGCTGCACTGGAGATACTCTGTAGACAAGCATTGCAAAGTGGACTCCTTAAAGATGGCTGATGCCCTTCTGCATTAATGAATATAAAGTTTAATCCTGTCCACAATGCAAAAGAATAAGGCAGCAGCAACAAAGGAAGGATTTCCACAGCAGTTATCAGCTACAATCCAGGTTACACTTGTATTATATATATATATATTTATTTATTTTATTTTGATACTCCAGGGGGTTGTTATTCGGAAGAGTTGTTATTTGGGTTGGCTCACGCATGTTGCAATACTGAGCTATGACTGAATTGACTGCTTAAATGTATATCTAAACTCAGGGGCAAAAATGTAATGCATTGCAGATTTCTAGTCCTTGGATATAGTGGTTGAATTTGTTGTTGTTGTTCAAGTTTTTTTGTTTTCCATTTATTTTCACCTGGTGATCCTGCCAGTAACACACCTCCTGTCCTAAGGTGACAACATTCACTTATACTTTATTTATGAAAGAACAGTGTTGTCACTCTAGGGCAGAAAAGTGTATTAGGGCTACAACATCTCCTTATTTCCATGTTCTGTATTCCACGAAAAACTAGGCTGCTAACTTTGTTTGAGATTTCAGTGCAGCATAGTTGCCTCACTACAGGAAGTTAGAGGTTTGCTGGATTTCTGACAGGATCAACAGAACAGATATAACAAAATGTTTTCAATAGCATATTTAACAAACCAAAAATGTAGCAAGTAAGATACCTATATATTTAGGGTTAACACACACTTTAAATAATTTACAAACTGCTGTGTATCATATAAATGGTACACATAGGAAGTGTTGAGAACTTGGAGACTTTTCTGGAAACAGAGAACCTGCTGCTTAGCAAATGTTGCCAGGTACACAGTGCAGACTTTTACGCGTAACTGTATCTTGAGCTTTTTACTTATTTATATGCACCATATGCTTGGCAATTTGGAGACATGTGAATGCAATGTAGCCATTTAATAGAATGTTCAGAACAATGAAGATGCGATTATGTTGCACTCTACCCATTCCTGCTAGTCATCCTCAGAAAGACAAGCATTTTTCACGGCACTACATGCATTTGCCTGGCAGGCTAAGATTATGGGAAGGCAAAAAATACATACAAAACTGGAATATATATTTATGATGATCATTTTACCTGCTTCAGTTTTACTATTTCTGGGCTTCTTCCTAGATTACCTCCCTGTTAATTGGAGAAAGCTGTTAAAATGACTCCTTGTCTAGTGAGCATGCTGAAGTCAAGTCATATAAGAAGCTGACCTACTGAACCAGGACATAAGGGTGTAGGTGTAAGAGGGGGTTGGGTACTTGCTATGTACCTGTAGTGCCACCCTCGAAGGAGCCGCTTGGTAATTTTGGGTTCTCTCTTCTGCGCCTCAACTCCAAGAACAACCTTAGCCCCTCTGGCACACCTGGTTGAATAAAATCACTGCAAACACGTTTAAGAACACAAGTGGAAAATACCTTTATGTTGGCTGTGGATTGTTATCAGAAACAGACACGCACCCATGCAGTGATAAACAAGTTGTATAAATTATCATGGTTTAAGATAATAATAACTTACAGCACTGTTAAACCTTAATGCAGGGTATCAATGCAATACAAACGACAACCCTTGATATTTGGTAACAGTAAGTGTAATATACTGATGACACGGCCGCTGAGAGAGAGAGGTTTGTCTGCTTCTCTGCTCCCTCTGGTCCACAAACACCATTGAGATTTAAACAAAAATGAATTAAACAGATACAGTAATCAAAGTCCTGTATCGTTAAAAATTCTTGGGGTGGAGAGTTGGGCCTTTGTTTAAGAGTAGGTTTGAACAAATTTTAATTAAGCAGTAATAATCTGGAATGTTCCGTTAGGTAGTAAATTATAAGGGCAAACAGGTGGACGGTGGTAGCTCCAAACAGGCATCCTCTTACACTAGAAAGGGGAATTGGTGTCTGCATGCAGTGTCTATACTGTACTAAGAAGGATGTTGGGCTTGCACCTGCTCACCATTCCTCTGTGCAATGACACAACGGAAATCCCAAATGCTGGTTCAGACTTCTAGCAATGCAGAGAGGTAACAGATCGCTTCCTGACAGACGATCAAGATGGTGGATTGCAAGGCTTGCAAGGTGACTAGACAGTGGCCAACCCAATACCCAGATGGGTATAACGATCCCCAGAACAGTGTGGGTCGTACCCGCTGGGCTGGGTGGTGCTGGACTGCTGAGCAGTATTACTGTGCTGAATAGTGGTGGACTGTGTGGTTTACTCTCCTCCTGGCGCCCCTCAGCCTGTCCTCTTTCTCTCCCTTCAGGTGGAAAGACTGGCACAGAAAAAGGGAATTCAGTGGCTTGGTCTCTGATGGCGTCCCACCTCAGCACAGACTACTTTCCTCTGGCTCCTACTCTCCTCAGGTCGCCTTACTCTTTTCCTCCTCCTGCAGAGGTTTCCTCTCAGCACAATGCAGCACAGTGTAAATGATTCAGATTCAGAATCAGAATACTTTATTAATCCCACAGGGAAATTATAAAAATAGCTACATTCAACGAAAACAACACAAGATCACAATAACGAAGGGAAACAAGACACAATGCCACAATAATATACCAATAACAGCAATTAGTATCAAACAAGACTAAATTAAAACTAATTTAGTTGCCCATTAAAGTGACTAACCTCAAATGATACAGAGATATTAAACAAAGCCTCCTACATAGGTTGTACCTGTTTATCTGCATGATTTTGTCCTGTACAGTCTTGTAAAACACAGAGATAAAAAAGGTTTTTCACAGAAAGCAGGGGCAGGAAGCTGAAGTTATACACTGTACAGCTCTGTGGGGGAGAGCTCTGAGAGCTGATTGGAAGGAAGGGACACATGCCCTGCACACAGCACACAGAGGATATCAATTATAGGCTGTGTGTTGGAGCTCCCTCCCAGTCACCTTTTTATCTCTTGGATCTAGTTGTGGTGAGATAACGTATGGTCTCAGTAGCTTGGCAGACAGTGACTTGATCCAAATGACATCTTGCAGATCGTATAAAGCTTTAATTCAAAAACCTGTGTAGATCATAACAGAAGAACATCAGACAGGTTAAAAAAAAAATCAAAGTGTTTCTAGCTCCAGCAGAATACAGTTCATGTGGTGAATGGAGGCTAAAGCAAGAAGGAGGGTGGGACTACATAGTGCATCTCTTAGCTACAGAGTAAGGTAGGGACAAAATGTTTAAAGGCAAATAAACAAACAATGCATTTGTACCATGATAGTAATTTTCTATAAAATTCAATGCAAAATTGCAACCTGGAGGTGTTCAGTACACAGATGGTATGCAGAATGCCTCAAAAAATGTCATTACCTGCTTGTAAGATAGTATACACAATGCCTCCAAAAAATATAATTACCTGTTTGTATTATTGGCTCACCGATTTTTCCAGAAGTCTTCACTAAGATACAAGTTAGATTTTAGGCACCGCCTACAATAGAAATGTAAGTTTTGGTGAAATATTTCCCAGGGGTTTTTCATTTCTAAAGGAATGCAGAAATTTCAGTTTTTTTGATTAGAACACAAAAAGTACATCAGCTGACTAATATTGAACCAGTCCCTACCATTCAGAATGAGTATGAAATCAGCCTGGTGAAACAAAGAAATATTTCTTCACAGAAACAAAATGTAAGAATCTTCTACAAAGTTTGTTAAACCCTTGGCTTTTAAACTGATCTCTCAAATGTTTTTTTTTAACAAAAGGGGAGTTACTCTTTAAGCCCCAAAACACACATATGCCATAATAGGCATGGAATCCTGCTTTAGACTTCAGGAGAAGTACTCATTTTTACAGGAAGAGGCTGTCAGCTTTATGTCCAAACCCCAGCCTAGAGGATCAGGGTCCCCCTTTCCATCTGGGTCATTGCCTTAGACCTTTCGAGCATGGGTTGCTCCACTGATTGTTTTACTACCAATTGCATAACTCATCTGGCCACATAATGTCTACCATTAAATCAGAGTATGATCAGATATTCGCAATCAAACTATTCAAGAGTCTACTGGAAAGTCAAGATCATCAGCGATCTGATAACCTAGGTAAGAAGTGCTCGATTCAGTCCTTTTGGCACATATGACCTCCAATGCTACTGTTGGGGCCTTTATGACCTTAGTATGAAACTTTTCTATTAATATTCATTCTTTTCTATTAATGTGCATTCATCCAAAGTAGCTGCAATATCACCAAAATGCCATATTTATTAACACGGTTATGAAATTTCAGTTACAAATTACAATAGTTCCTGGTAATCCTGACACTAATGTCCTTGCTCATCACTTTCTGTTATAGGGTGACAAGGCTCTATCCCTGTCTTCCCCTTGCTGTCCTATGTTGTCACATGCACTTTCAGTGGAGAGTGAAAGTGGCTTCAACAATGGTTATTGCACAGGAATGGTAGTCACTATCAGAACACAAACTTTAAATAATCACATGAAACAAATGCTGGATCAGAGGATTTAGTAGACAGAAAATGTCTGAACGAAACTGGAGATCAGCAGCATTGGAATACAGAAAGTATGAAAAAGGAGCTTAAAACTGAAATACAGAAATTCAGCGACTTTGTAAAATGTTTCAGACATTACTATGGGTTAGGCCTCTCTGCCTCTATGTCTCTCCTCATAGCTAATCACAGAGTGTTTTGTATTATGTAGTCCCATTTACAAAATACAAAGCCTTCTGTGAATGGACAGTGGTGGGGGATGGGCTAGCAGAGCTGCTATCGTATGAGAACGTAGCATCTGTCAGAGCACGGAGAGTATAGTAAGAGCTGTACTCCAGGTGCTGAGTAAAACTGTTATAAATAAGAGACAAGTCCATGAGGCGGCATTCACCTTGTTGTTCTTAACTCATAGCACACCAGCACATTTTAGAAAGTGTCAATTCCTGAAGTTCACCTTTTAGTAAATATATTATTTGAGGCTCCCACTGGCATATGTTGCTACTGTTGCAGCTGCTTTTGTCTGTAGGCAGCTTGTTGGCCCTTAATTCTAGCAAAGATACCTAGTTCTGGGTGTTGTGTTGTGTTAAGCATTTTTATTTCATGGGCTATATTTGAAGGCCCCAGAATCAAACTAGTTACACTGGATTGTCTAGGCAAGGGCTTTTCAAACTTCTAAACAAAGAACCAGTTCAATATCATTCAGACTTTAGGGATGGCCAAACTGTGGCCAGTGGGAGTAGAAAACGCACCAGCATCAGTTGTCATAGGGAGCAATCAATGCTTCAGGCTCGGTGGTCAGTTTGAGTAAAAATTGCAGCAATGTTGGCATTCAGTAGGAGTAAAAAAATAATCTAGTACCTCTAGCCAGTGGTAGGAAAAAAAATGCCCCATTATTTGTTTCAGTGGAAGAAATAGTGTTCCATCATTAAATGAAAAAAACCCCTGCGCTTAGATGGCCCTAACAGTAATAAAGCTGCTAACACCTACTATGTACCAATATACCATATACTAAAAATATAATAAATGGTGCAGCGCTGCTAATAATGAACCAGCATTAAATCCACTCAGACAATGCATGCAAAGGAATAAAATAATCAAAACAGCATGGGTGAATCAACCCCCTTGGTGACAGCATAGAATGACATAATATCTATCACTGGTGTCAAGGTGCAAAAATGACACACACTTAATAAGTGACTAAGGGGTGATGTAACAGTCCAATTTGAGCACACAGGTGAGGAACTCTTCATACACGTGGATGTGTCATACGTGCCACAGAAATCCCAAACCAGTCTGAGTGCCCCCTCACCTCCTTGCAATGACCTCAAGGGCCAACCAGCGTTCAACAAGTAATCAGGCAATCTCCTGCTGATCCCTTCAATGTGACCGGAATGATGGTAGCTTTAGCCAGACCTCTTCCTGCACTCCACCGCTCTGGCAACACCTCTATCGTCCAGCAGTCTGGGTTCCCCGGCCGGCAGCAGTCTCTGCTCCATGTTCCCGGACACCAGCCTGGACTCCAGTGGGGGTTGCAGTTTACATCACCCCTTAGTCACTTATTAAGTGTGTGTCATTTTTGCACCTTGACACCAGTGATAGATATTATGTCATTCTATGCTGTCACCAAGGGGGTTGATTCACCCATGCTGTTTTCATTATTTTATTCCTTTGCATGCATTGTCTGAGTGGATTTAATGCTGGTTCATTATTAGCAGCGCTGCACCATTTATTATATTTTTAGTGTTCCATCATTGGTAACACTGGAAAGAAGAGTGCCCATCATCCGTGTCAGTGGGAGGAACAGTGTCCCATCAATGGTGTCGGTGGGAGGACTATTGCTCCATTGTTGTTGTCAGTGGAAGGAATTTTTTCCCCATCAATGGTTACAGTGAGAAGAATTATGCATCATTTGTTACAGTGGAAGAAATAGTGACTTATCAGTGGTGTCAGGAGGAACAGTGACCCATTGTACCATTGAGAGGAATAGCAGAGGAAGGGCCAGATAAAGGCAAGCAACGGCCACATCTGAAACATAGGCCATAGTTTGGGGACCATTGTCAATTGCTACTTTTTGTGCAGCTGTAGGGGTATATGAGCTATGTCCTGCTTGCAGCAGTTATTAGCTACCTGGGTGCATTCATCAGTTTACCATAATAGATAGTGGCAAACATAAACGGCATTTGGCACTTGTTCCTCCTCTGTATTCCCTTACACAGTGTCACAGCTTATTCACAAAATGAATAAACCTGCCTTTACTACATTTTGTATACCTGTATATTAAAATCAAAACACAGGATATACAGAACAAACAAATTATTTGGGCCTATTTTTAAGAAGCTGAGTTTGCTACAATATGCTTTCATTCAATTCAAGTGGTATGATTACAACCTGTATGTTCACTCCTGCCATTAAAGATTATAAAATGTTTTGAACCCATTATTTGTGCTAACTCGGATGTCTTGGTGGTACCAGAACTCCCTCAAGCATTACTGTCTCTGTATCAGATTTTATTGAAAAAGTGCTGAAATTATGAGATACCGGCAATGATATGGAATCACTGGAAATCTCCACTATACACAGTATGAGCGCTAGAAAGTCTCCAACTATCTTTATGCCTGCCATACATATCCCAATGTTCTTCAGCCCTAAAACCAAACCAAGATTACTTGAAATGATCTGGCAGTGCAGGGGCTACAAGAGGATGTGCATACATGGAGATAAAAAAGCAGGACAGTGGCACTGAGACCTTTGTGAATCAACTGGTCTTCAGTCTCCCTTCTCTAGCCCATCTGCAGGGTCTTGGTCACCTTTGGTTTCCTGCAACCCTCTTCAGCATCAGCTGCTTAGTTTTGTGAGTTTGCAATGCTTTGCCTCACTTTAGGCCTAGTTATTTTCCACTACATGGGACAGTCCTGCAGCAATGGGTGAACTCAGTCCATGCTCCTAAAATGTTTGGGTAATTTCCTGGTATTCCCAGAAGTGTGATTTACATGTTACTGTGAATCATAACTCTAAAAGGAGATCCCTTCATAGTTTTTTTCCTGGAACCCTGCAGTTCAGCATTGACGGTCTCCTACAAGCATCCAAGCTTGTGTCTTGCATTGGCATAGTATCTGTTCATTTGTGGAAGGTACTTGACTTTGTGACTGTGAAATCAAGGATGCTCTTCAGCAATATTCAAACAGTAATGTAGTCAAAGCAGGTGAAAAAAACAGCCATTTAAAGTCAATATAACCACTCACTAAAAGACTGGTTTGCTTTACTACTAGGTATTGATATAATGAACCACCAAATGGACTATTATACCTATACCAATAGTAACATAGCTCACAAGTGTTCCTGGCCCCATTCCTTGACAATCCATCATCTAGCCTATGGGAGGGAGTGCCCTTCTTACTGAGGGAGTACCATTCCTACTGTATTTTCCATATTGTAAAATTAATAGATATATGAAACCTCTAGCTACCAGAGGGAGAACTTCCATAGTAAGAAAGCAGTTACCCAGTGCAGAGGTTCCCAAGATATAATGGATGCTAGTGGATTAATTTGTTGGAGAGCATTGACCCAAAACATTGCTTATATTTAACTTTAAAACTGATCTCCAGGAATGATCTATAATACATACTTACATTGGTCCAGCTTGGTATAATATACATATGCACATCTGTTACCTGATGGACTACTCGGGAAGCTGAAAATCACAGTAGTAATCAATGCTCCTACAGTGATACTGTGATCTGCTGGGTTCTGTGCAAGCAGCTTCCCCCCTGCACACTGACCACAGGAGGCCCCTCGCTTGTTGCTACCACCATTCAAAGAAAATCCAGTATTTTTTCAATGAATATAAAGCATTCTTTGATTGGACAAGGTGGGTATTGTGACATCACTACATCTCCTTTTTGCCTCCTCCAATTAGAGAACACCTTGTATTGATTAAAAAAATATACAATTGCTGGCCACTTTATTAGGAACACCTTGCTAGTGCCAAGAAAATATCCCCCACACCATTACACCACCAGCACCAGCCTGAACCATTGATAAAAGGTAGGATGGATCCATGTTTTCATGTTGTTTACATCAAATTCTACCATCTGAATGTCGCAGCCGCCAGTCTGCCCATTCTCCTCTGACCTCTGACATCAACAAGAAATTTTCTTCCACACAACTGCTGCTCACTGGATATTTTCTCTTTTTCAGGCAATTCTCTGTAAACCCAAACCAAAGAGATAATTGTGCACAAAACTCCCAGTAGATCTGTAGTTTTTGAAATACTCAGACCAGCACGACTGGCACCAACAATGTCACGTTCAAAGTCACTTAAATCCCCTTTAAGTGATTAGCTGACTAGCAATTTGTGTTACCAAGCAATTGATCGGGTGTACCTAATAAACTGGCCGGTGAGTGTATATGAATGGCATTGGCAAGGTCAAGCAAGTGATCCCCTGTGTTCTGTGTGTAGAGGGGAAGCTGCTCACAGAGAACCTCAGCAAGACCGGAAAGATTGCTGCTGTTCCTGTAGTAGCCCACATGAAAGAAAGATATATTTTAAATATATTATAAAAATATTCTTCCCAAATATATTGACATATATTTGAAATACTACAATTTTGGCCGTATTTAATATATTTCAATATATACAGTTGCAAGAAAAAGTATGTGAACCCCTTGGGATTACGTGGAGTTTTGCATGAATTGGACATAAAATGTGCTCTGAACGTCATCTAAGTCACAACAATAGAAGAACACAGTCTGCTGAACATAATACTACACAAACATTAGATGTTGCCATGGTTGAATTGCACATAACATGTAAACATTCACAGTGCAGGGTGGAAAAAGTATGTGAACCTTTGGACTTAATAACTGGTTGACCCTCCTTTGGCACCAATAACCTCAACCAAACGTTTCCTGTAGTTGCAGATCAGACCTGCACAACGATCTGGAGTAATTTTGGACCACTCCTCTTCACAAAACTGTTTCAGTGTAGCAATATTCTTGGGATGTCTGGTGTGAATCGCTCTCTTAAGGTCATACCACAGCATTTCAATGGGGTTGAGGTCAAGACTCTGACTGGGCCACTCCAGAAGGCGTATTCTGTGCTGTTGCAGCCATTGTTTTGTTGAATTACTTGTATGCTTTGGGTCATTGTCCTGTTGCATCACCCATCCTCTGCGGAGCTTCAGTTGGCGGACAGATGGTCGTACGTTTTCCTGCAAAATGTCTTGATAAACTCTGGAATTAATTTTGCCATCAATGACAACAATCCGTCCAGGCCCTAAGGCAGCAAAGCAGCCCCAAACCATGATGCTCCCTCCGCCATGTTTTACAGTGGGGATAAGGTTTTGATGTTGGTGTGCTGTGCCTTTTTTTCTCCTCACATAGTGTTGTGTGTTCTTCCCAAACAAGTCAATCTTGGTTTCATCTGTCCACAGTATATTTTGCCAGTAGTGCTGTGGAACATCCAGGTGCTCTTCTGCAAACTTCAAACTTGCTGCAATATTCTTTTTGGACAGCAATGGCTTCCTCCGTGGTGTCCTCCCATGTACTCCATTCTTGTTTAATGTTTTCCTTATTGTAGATGTGTCAACAAAAATGTTAGCATGTGCCAGAGATTTCTGTAGGTCTTTAGCTGACACTCTGGGATTCTTCTTTACCTCATGCAGCATTCTGCGCTGTGCTCTTGCAGTCATATTTACAGGACTACCACGCCTAGGGAGAGTAGCAACAGTGCTAAACCTTCTCCATTTGTTGACAGTCTGTCTTACCGTGGACACATGAACATCAAGGCTTTTGGAGATACTTTTGTAACCCTTTCCAGCTTCATGCAAGTCAACAATTCTTGATCGTAGGTCTTCTGAGAGCTCTTTTCTGCAAGGCATGGTTCACATCAGACAGTGCTTCTTGAAACCAGTAAACCCAAAACAGGTGTGTGTTTTTTAAGGGCAGGACAGCTGTCAGCAACACATCCAATATCATCACACTGATTGGAGTCAAGGTTGGCTCACTCCTGGCTCCAATGTTATGTGCAATTAAACCATGGCAACATCTAATGTTTGTGTAGTATTATGTTCAACAGACTGTGTTCTTCTATTGTTGTGACTTAGATGACATTCAGAGCACATTTTATGCCCAATTCATGCAAAACTCCACGTAATCCCAAGGGGTTCACATACTTTTTCTTGCAACTGTGTATGTATTTAATATTATTATACAGGATTTATAATAATAATAATATAATATATATATTTATATACTGTATGTTGAAATGCATTTTTATATATTATGAAATATATTTAAAAATATATATAAATATATATTTTTAAAATATATTCTTCAGATTTTTTTAACATGTAAAAAAAGGAATTTTAACATATTTATACATATATTTGTAAATGCATTCCAAAAATGTAGATTAAATGTTTTTTGAAAGACATACAGTATATTTGAAAGTGTATTCTTAAAAATATTTTATATATATATATATATATATATATATATATATTGAATACGGACAAAATTGTAGTATTTCAAATATATGTCAATATATTTGTGAAGAATATTTCAAAAATATATTTACAATATAATTTTCTTCCATGTAGGAGCACAGGCTACTTGAGTGATTTTCTGCTTTTCCAGTGGCCCTTCAGGTATGGGTAATGCATATTTACATTATACCAAGCTGAACCAATGTAACTATGCAATATAGAACATCCTGGAGTCTAGCTAAAAAAAAATAATAATTCTAGAACTGTGGCTGATTGCATTAAAAGTTAATGAAAACTTTACTTATACAGAAACATAGTAATTCCAAATCTCTTTTGGTTTTAATTTTGAAGTACATTTTAATTCTAAACATAAGTAAGAAAATGTTCCTCGTTTTCAGAAGAATTTGGCTTAGTAACTAATCAATAAGTTAGCACGGTAGTGGGTAGTGTTTCTTTGGTTCAGTGTATGTGTCAAAACCTCTCTTGCTGTTTTATTCATGCAGCTATCGGATTCCCTTATTCAGTTTCCAGAATAAAGAACAAGAAAAATTAATTGGATAACAAGTAATGGGCTAAATCTGTCAGCATTGCTTTCTAAAGCTCAGCTTCCCCTACCTTAACATTGTCTAATTTGTATAGCACTGGTAGCATTGATAGAAGTTCCATAGAAGGGCTTATTTATTAGTGTGCATTATGTTATCCAATATTTTTACACAAACTGATTCCACAACACTGTACAGTTAGGAAAATAAGCTTTCCATACCCAAATTATATACCTTAAAGTAGAAGGTAATTGTCTTTAATCAGATTTAATACAAACCCAGAAAACAAGAGGTTTATTTCTCATTTCGGGATATAGGACTGGTATCCTAATTGCTTCTGAAATTAAAATAAAGTAGTCTCTCTATTGTCTATTGAGGGACATAGGAATGTAATAATTCTTATAAATTCAGGTTAAAATCCCATCCTATGGTAGGTTGGGACAGTGTCAAACAAAAAATGTTAAGCTGCCTCCAACAGTCATGCCTCAGTTTTTTGCTAGTTTCCTAAGAGGCTGGACACATTTTCCTCTGTTCTGCTGAATTATAGTATAACTGTATTTTTCGTAGTCATTTATTATTATTTTTACAGGAGTCAATTAACCTACCAGCATGTCTTTGGAGTGTGGGAGCAAACTGGTGTACCTGATGGAAACCCACGCAGGTAATAATGAAACAATTTGCTCACTGAGGCTGTAAACACACTCTCAGCCATCCACAGCAGAAGCTAATTCTGACCCAACTGGGCCTCCATCTCTAATTGTGCCTCAGGCCCCTATTATTATTTCCTACTCGGATTTACAACCCTCACAGTCTACTGAGCCTTTATTTCAACAAATTCCCTATGACTCAGCTTTACAATGTGTTGCTTTGAACCTGAATGATGCTGTGCATTCTGCCCTGCATAATATAAAGTATTTTTCCTTTTTAAGAGAATTTATTGATAATCAGTATCTACCCACTCATGACACTCCAGTTGTCCACATTAAGTAGCATACCACCAAACAGGCTTATTATGTTCCTACTTTTATGGATTTCACTGACAGACAGACTCCCTACTTAGGCCTCTCTTTGAATTATGTATCCCTTATTGACTCTAATTTGTACATTCATGTCACTGTGGATTATAATTATTAAAAGAGACCCCTCCACCTCATGTTGTGGAACTTTTTAATCAAATGTCTGTAGCCCTGCGGTTCAGCTGTAAATGTTGACTGCAAGCATCCAAGCTTGTGTCTCGCATTGGTATGTCTGTCCATATGAAGCGTACTTTAGCTTGTGCCTGGGAAGACAAGAATATACCCAAGAAACATCTGATATACTCATAAAGGGTAGATGTCTCTTTGGTTCTGACCTTCGCAATGCATTCCTAATGCATTTGGTTGCCAGAATGTAGACCTGCCTCAACTCATAAGATCTGTGGATAGGACAAAAGAATACCATTTTATTTTTGCTCCAATAGAACCTCGCAGAATATGACAGTCTACCTCCCACTCAAGCAGCAGATCTCAAGGCCAGAAATCATGTCTCATCTGTTCAGTCATCTGCATAAAGGTACTCCTCGACTTTTGCAAGTTGGGACCTTTTTGTTCGTCCTTAGTGGTTTATTTTCCTGTAGTTTGAATGTTCATGCTTTCTCTTGTATTTTTCATTCTAAAATAAATAGGGCATCAATTTTAGCTGCCCATTTTATTGGACCCTATTGTGTGTTTGGGTTCCTTGCACTTGGGATCTTACCTTCCCTGGCTGGAATCTATCATTGGGAAAAGTATTCCTTTCAATTCTGCCCTCTTCTCTGCAGGGAAGTATTTTTCCATAACAGTTTGTGGCATTCTTTTTAGTGCAGGGTTCCCCTCAGGCCTATACCTCTCTAGACTTGCAACATCAACAGGGATAAGTTCCTACCAGGGGCAGACTGACCATTCGAGCCATCGGGCACTGCTCAAAGGCCCGGGGTCAGTAGGGGGCCCCATGAAATGCCCCGGTACCTTTTTTATAGGCTTTTTTGAGTGTGGGCAAGGACACAGGGGCCCCATGATCCCCTATTGCTTGGGGGCCCCGTGAGTTGTCAGTCTGTCCCTGGTTCCTTCTATGCTCTTGCTTTGTAAAAGCCTGGCTCTCCAGTGTACTCCAGTAATTTTGGACCTTACCCACAGCACTGACACCTATGTCCTCCCTAGTTCTTTTCCTGTGTATACTCCATGTGTGACCTGTCCTGTCCTGAGCTATGATAGTTGAAAAATGTTTTGCTTGTAATTACTATCAGTTGTGTTAGATGCTTGGCCCCCTGCTGCATGCTGTGTTCCCATCTGATGACTACTATGTCACATGTAGTAGTGATGTAGGGGCCAAAAGATGGAACCACACCTAGAAACAGGAGGTGTCATATACAAAGATTCTTCAGCATGCATAACTGTGAAAGAAAATCAGAAGTGCTGGGGCAGGTCAGTATTATTTTTGTAATTGCTATTAAAATTTTACACCATGTAGAGAGAAGATGCAAGAGTTTCAGGAACCAATGTTAAATAATACAGATAGATATCATGCATTAAACTAGCAGTAGTGTATTTTATTCCTTGTGCTGCCCCAGGCAACACTAAAATTGGGCAACCCCCACCTCGCTCCACCCCACCAGCAACCCTCGTAACACTGTCCCCCCCCCCCCCCCGTTGGTACCGCCAGCTTCCCCCGACATCGCCCACTGTGAAGCCGCCCCCCTGAAAATTGACACCCCAGACAAATGCCTTGTGGGAAATACTCCACTGATTCTTGGTTCACACCTGAAATAGAAAGGCATAACAAAAAGAGAAGTGTGGGGTGGATAGGGACATAGAGGGTGAAGGGGGGGGGGGGGGAACTGAGGTGCGGAAAGAGTAAGGAGGACAAAATTAAAGTAAAAAATGTACAATAACAATGTAATTATATTTAAGAGCCTTTGAAATGGGTTTCCCAATCACCCATTTGAACGCTGTGATCTAAAAGGGCCAACATCCACAAAGAGAAGGGCAACTGAGAAACCCTTGTGGGAGACGAGGCAAATGGTCTAATCCACCTCACCTCTTTCTTGTCTAAACAAATTATCACAATCAGGCATACTTTCATAATACAAACTACAACTAACAAAGAATTAAGAACTGAATTTTGCTTGGTATACCAGCATACAGGAAATAGAGAAGCAATTAAACTGAAAGAGGTGGTGGTGACACTGCCTTCCTTGAAACTAGTCAGTATCAGCAGAAGGTGGTGTTCTTAAAAAGCAATCATGTTAGGGTAGATTGCAGTAAGTAGGGATGGGACTGCTCCACTGATACAATCCATGGCTTTGTTAGCTGCTAGTCAGAGTGGATACCCAAAGCATTATACAAAGTCTAATTTATATCTGAGATATGTAGGTGGGGATTAGTCATGTCCAGGTAGTCCATGGTTTATGCATGTGACGAAGCCATAACTCATACAGGTGAACTGATATGCGTGGTGATCATCATCAAGCAGTAGAAGTTTGGGTTTGAGGACTGGATGAGGAGCGAGGGAGGTTTGTGGAACAAGCACTGGAGGAAATCGGCAAGGGTTCATTGAAATCAGGAAAGGAATGCCTTGAGCACTTCCTGTTGCACACTATCTGCTAAGTTGGGTGTTCTGGTGGAGGCTCAGGCAGAGGTTCCGAGCATTAGATAATCTGGCAAGGTATGCTGAGATCTTTGCAGAAGGATTTTAAGTCCTCTGGAAAGTACAAGGTGGTAGATTTACCATAATTTCATGCTAAAAGACTAAATGGAAAGCCCCAGCGATAAGGCATGGGGTTTTCCCAATGAATTGTTAGTAGGAGATGCAAGGTGCTCCACTGCTGTAGGGTGATCCATGATAGGCCCGGGTTCAACAGAATGTTGACTTCAGCAAAGTTAATTGTTCTTATGTTATATTTCCTCTGTGAAATGAAGGTCATGGAGCCTGCAGATAACATCTCTAGGCCTTGAGGGTGGGTCTGGGGCTCTATGTATGTGATAATCCAATTTTCACTTGGTCAGTGGTGGAACTGCTTAGTATATTATAGAATTATTATTGTTTGTAGGACCAGTTTAAGATCAGTTCTGTGTGGCTTCTGATAGGTATCTTGACCTAACATTATTAGATCTGCCTCCATGGTATAAATCTTCTAAGTGAAGTTGGAAGTTTTGAAGTATGGAGGCTTGAGCGATTACTAGGTCATGGAGCTTGGAGACCTCTGTTTTTGTGATGTTTAGTTCCTTCTCTAAGGTTTATATTTAGATAAATGGTGAAAGTCATTCTTGGTTGGTATACACTTAATGTAGTCTTTCCAGGTGGCTTAAGTGGAAGGATCAGTGTCAGAGTCCAAGAAGTTGGTGTGTGAGAGCCAAATTTGAAGACTTTAGGACATGTTGGTGGCAGTGCATTTTGTTTCCAGCTTGAATGACCACCTGGGAGTATGTGGTAATTTCTCCTGTAGCATGCCATGTCTGGGAGCCTGAGGTATCATCAGTATGGAGGAGGTGTGTGGTGGCGCCAGGTACAGCAGATGAAAGTATACTGCTTACCTCCACTTCAGATGCTGGGCCTGCTGGCCATGCAGGAAGCTAGACTGGATGGTGCTGGGCCAGAGCCAATCCATCCATTATCTTGCTTCATGTTTTCCAAACAAAGTGGGCTTGGGTAGGAGGCAAGGGATGCAAGGGCAGCAAGGAATCTGGGTGACTTCGGTAGTGGAGGCTGGAGAGGAGCCACTGGGAAGGTTGTACTGAGGTAGAAAGCGGGGGCAAAACAGCATCTCACTTGACCCTCAGTGCCCTTATTTGCTCTAGGCAGCATGGTCAGAAAGCCAGGGAAGGTAGGTGCAGGCATTTTCCAGTTATGGTAGCTGACCCACTTCCAAAAGTTTTTTTATGGTGTTTTTTTTCTTACATAGTGAAGCAAGACATACGTCCAATATTCAGGTCCCTTGTCACTGTCTTTTCCAGGTGTGAGGGACTGCTAATACAGTGCTACAAATGTTTCAGAGACCACTGATCTCCTACAGTACAGGTGAAACTCGAAAAATTAGAATATCGCGCAAAAGTTCATTTATTTTAGTAATGCAACTTAAAAGGTGAAACTAATATATGAGATAGACTCATTACATGCAAAGTAAGATAGTTCAAGCCATGATTTGTCATAATTGTGATGATTATGGCTTACAGCTCATGAAAACCCCAAATCCACAATCTCAGAAAATTAGAATATTACATGCAATCAATAAAACAAGGATTGTACATAGAACAATATCAGACCTCTGAAAAGTATAAGCATGCATATGTACTTGGTTTGGGCCCCTTTTGCAGCAATTACTGCCTCAATGCGGCGTGGCATGGAAGCTATCAGCCTGTGGCACTACTGAGGTGTTATGGAAGACCAGGATGCTTCAATAGTGGCCTTCAGCTCTTCTGCATTGTTCGGTCTCATGTCTCTAATCTTTCTCTTGGCAATGCCGCATAGGTTCTCTATGGGGTTCAGGTCAGGCAAGTTTGTTGGCCAATCAAGCACAGTAATCCCACGGTCATTGAACCAGGTTTTGGTGCTTTTGGCAGTGTGGGCAGGTGCCAAGTCCTGCTGGAAAATAAAGTCAGCATCCCCATAAAGCTTGTCTGTGGAAGGAAGCATGAAGTGCTCCAAAATCTCCTGGTAGATGGCTGCGTTGACCCTGGACTTAATGAAGCACAGTGGACCAACACTAGCAGATGACATGGCTCCCCAAATCAACACAGACTGTGGAAACTTCACACTGGACTTCAAGCATCTTGCAGTGTGTGCCTCTCCATTCTTCCTCCATACCCTGGGTCCTTGGTTTCCAAATGAGATGCAAAAGTTGCTCTCATCAGAAAAGAGGACTTTGGACCACTGAGCAACAGACCAGGTCTGTTTTTCTTTAGCCCAGGTAAGACGCTTCTGACGTTGTTTGTTGTTCAGGAGCGGCTTGACAAGAGGAATACGACATTTGAAGCCCATGTCCAGGATCCGTCAGTGTGTGGTGGCTCTTGATGCACTGACTCCAGCCTCAGTCCACTCCTTGTGAAAGTCCCCAACACTTTTGAATGCCCTTTTCCTGACAATCCTCTCCAGGCTGCGGTCATCCCTGTTGCTTGTGCACCTTTTTCTTCCACACTTTTCCCTTCTACATAACTTTCTATTAATGTGCTTTCATACAGCACTTTGGGAACATCCAACTTCATTTGCAATTACCTTTGGAGGCTTTCCCTCCTTATGGAAGGTGTCAATGATGGTTTTCTGCACAACTGTCAGGTCAGCAGTCTTTCCCACGATTGTGATTCCTACTGAACCAGACTGAGAGACCATTTAAAGGCTCAGGAACCCTTTGCAGGTGTTATGGCTTAATTAGCTGATTACAGTGGGACACTTTGAGCCGAGAATATTGCACCTTTTCACAATATTCTAATTTTCTGAGAATGTGGATTTGGGGTTTTCATGAGCTGTAAGCCATAATCATCACAATTATGACAAATCTCGGCTTGAACTATCTTGCTTTGCATGTAATGAGTCCATCTCATATATTAGTTTCACCTTTTAAGTTGCAGTACTGAAATAAATGAACTTTTGCATGATATTCAAATTTTTCGAGTTTTACCTGTACTACAGAACATTTACTATCTCTCTAATGGCCAGTCTAAGTCTTAACTCTCTCAACTCTAACTCTAGCCTTAAGCCAGTCATACATTAGTAGCATTTTGTTTGCAAACTTCCGTTTTCAGAAATGAGGACACAACTGTTGTTGAAGGAAAACACAAACAGGCAGGTACACAGGCAGCAATAAGAGGGGCTGTAATCTTTCACCACTCTATCCAAAAAATTTAAATTAATTTTGACTTAAATTTAAGTTTAATTTCAGAGAGCACCCATTATTGCTGTTTGTTAATTCAACAGTCCAACATTTGGGGCTCACTTTCTGAGATTCACAAACAAAAGTGCTTGTATATTTGTTTTTTGCAAATTAAACATTTGTGTAATGTTGTGTTTGTGCAAGCTATACTTTGCATTAGGGTTGCGCCAATACCGGTATATGTGCTGATACTATACATTTGCATGAGTATTGGTACTTGTGTAAATGCACCAATAATAAAAACCGATACCTTAAGGGAATCCCACTGATAGCTGAAATGTAAACGAAAGAATGCCAGCATTCATTGGTTGTTAAGGACTGGCGCCACTGTGTCCTTCACAACCAATGACATTTCAGCTGTCAGAAGGATTCCCTTCCCCTCCCACCAGGGCTGGCACCAGCAAAAGGCAGCACAGGCAGGGCGCTTCGATTTGGGGGGAGGACAGTAAAACCCCCAGACACACCTTGCTGTCACAGTGGCTCAAACAGCTTCCTGCTGTCACACTACCGGTGGAAGGATGAGCCGGGTATGTCATTAAACAAGAGAAGGAGGAGGAGGTGGAGGCAGAGCCTGTGTGTGTTCCTGCCAGAGGCATCTTCTCCCCCAGACACATCATGATAAATGACTTGGACAGCGGCTATACCCCCAGTTCTCTAATATGCTTCCAGGCCCTGAGCGGTAATCCATATAATGTAATGCTGGGACATCATTGACCACCAATTTACACCCATCAGGGATGGAGATGCCTTCCTGTCTCTTGGTCTGTCACCAGAAGTGATCAGCACACTGGAGGGGGGTCCTTATTAGATGATACATAGCCAGCACTGCACACACATGTCATCAGACAGAACATTTACACACATCTATGGGACAACAT
Organism: Staurois parvus; assembly: GCF_062004578.1. Lineage (NCBI taxonomy): Eukaryota > Metazoa > Chordata > Amphibia > Anura > Ranidae > Staurois > Staurois parvus. The sequence goes on from NW_028318083.1 coordinate 19,138,019, forward strand.
TCATGTCCCCTACACTTTGATCCTTCCATATCCCCCTCTGACAATCCTGGCTCATTCATAACATTTTTTTCCCATGCAGTGGGGCTGTGCCTGCACTGCATGGGTTAACTGCTCATTTTTGTCTAGGGTATAACCCTCAATCTCACCCCAGCCTCACCCAACTCCCCACCTCCCAAACCACCCCTCTATCTACTCTTCTTAGGCAATAGATATTGGTAATTGGTATTGGCAAGTACTTTAAAAAAAAAAAAAAGCACAGTGGCTAAATGGTTAGTACTTCCGCCTGGCAGTACTAGGGTCGTTGGTTCAAACCCCAACCATGGCACCACCTGCCTGGAGTTTGCATGTTCTCCCTGTGCCTGCGTGGGTTTCCTCCAGGTACTCCGGTTTCCTCCCACACTCCAAAGACATGCTGGTAGGTGAATTGGATCCTGTCTAAATTGGCCCTAGTATGTGTATGTATAAATGTGAATTAGAGACCGTAGATTGTACGCCCCTTGAGGCTTAGGGACTGATGTGAATGTACAATATATATATGTAAAAGCGCTGCGTAAAATTGACAGTGCTATATAAGTACCTGAAATAAATAATAAATAAATAAGTATCAGTACTCGGTGTTAAAAAAATGGCGTGGTGCATCCCTGCTTTGCATGTTTATATTATGTGGATATGTTTATGTTGTTAGATTGAATGTGTTTGTCTGATTGTGCTAATTTAAATGTTGTTTAGTTCATTTTGGCTACCTGACAATGGCTGCTTGTTTATAATAGAACACAGTTAGGGGAATTTACTAAGACTGGAACAACTGTGCATGGCAACCAAGCTGTTCTAGCTTTAATTTTCAAAACTTAAAGGCATTGTAAACCTTCCTACCTACACCTTGTGTTTTTAGCTGCATATGATGTGCATTGGTCATGTAGCTTCATGCTGTCATTTGTTGCCCTTTGTACATAACCCGTAGTAGAGTAAAAATCATCACATTCCAGTTACAAACCTCAATTCCCAAGCACTAAAACAAATGGTCTAAGATCTACAGCCTAAGAGCAGCTAACGCCAAACCTGATTCACACATACTGTAATCCTATTGTATAAATTGTGCAGTGCTCAAAAATACCCTACATAATAAGGTGAAATGAAAAAAAAAAACCTAAAACAGAAGTCTGAAAATCCCACCAATAACAGAACTATGATAAATCAGACCATAGTGCATAAACGTATAGGGATTGATTTACTAAAGGCAAATAGACTGTGCACTCTGCAAGTGCAGTTGTTCCAGAGCTTAGTAAATGAGGTAAAGCTCCACTTTACAAAGAATACCCAATCGCATGTAAGGAAATTTAAAAAAACAGCATATTTGCTTGCACATGATTGGATAATGAAAGTCAGCAGAGCTTCTGCTCATTTACTAAGCCCTGGAGCAATTACACTTGTGGAGTGAAACTGCACTTTTCAAAGTGCACAGTCTGTCTGCCTTTATTATATCAACCCCCTAGTTCCCCAACAGTGGTTAACATAAATGTTATGCATGGGTGTTTTGCACTAAAAATGTTTTGTTAATATTTGTGTTAACCACCATTGGGGACTGTATATATGTTTATGCACAAAAGGACTGACGTATTGATTTTAGTTCTGTTTATGTTCGGATTTTCAAACATTTGTTCAGCATTTTCATTTTTAGGTAGGGTGTTTCTCAGCACTAATATATAATAAAACTAAACTAAATATAAAATGATATTTCTGTGTCATAAATTTCAGTCTCTTTGAAATGTGAGGCATGCAGCATGGCACTGCACAAGTTAATGCACGACCTTTGTCTGTAGACTAAGAACTGACACTTCCTGTGAATAGACTGCATAGCCCACAGTCCCTGGGTATCACAGTTTAGTGCGCTGTAGGTGAGAGTTATTAACAGAGATTACCATGCTGGAAGAGATGAGTTTGTTAAATCACATCAGCAATCATACATTTGTGATGCAACACAGAGAAATGGCTAGGCATGCACTGGATGCTGGAACAAGAAGTTGCTTGTCTCTGATGAATGGGGACAAGTTAAGTGGATTAATGCATGGACATAGTGGAAGACATCAGACCTGACACTTCAAACTGCAGCCACAACATATAACTACACTAATACTTAGTTAAAGCAACAAAAACAGTTGAAAGTGTACAATGCCTTTAACTGAACAAGCTAATCTTAGAAGCTGATTGGTAACTATGCATTGCTGCTCCATATTTAAAGCTTGTTTGTTTTTAATAATCATATGGTCATGGCTATATTTGGTCAATGACGTCACCAAGGATACCTTACTGCAGGGCCAGAGATCTGTCATTTAGTGACAAAAGTGTGATGAGTGTCAACATTACCAGGCATCGGTCATCATGCTTGCAAGGATTTACTTTGCTGGATAATGTGATTTACCTGGATTTACATCAGGAACATAAATAATTTTTTTATTTTGCCTTTTTTTTTTTTGAAATGCATTATATATTTAATGTACCTTGTACTCATTCCCCTTGGAGAAGACAGATATCTGGGGTCCCCAATTCTAAAGTGGAGGTTTCCAAATTCGTAAAAGCCGCCCCCCATATTTATTTTTTTGGGACAATGGATGTGGAGAAGAGGCCCTTGCCCCTCCACATGGGCACAAGATGCCTTGCAAGGTGGGAAGGGCATTAGAGCCCCTCCCCCTTGCAGGGTACCCTTCTGAAATTGAAAGGCATGTGACCTTGGTTAGCACACTAGGGGGCCTGGACTTGCTGTCCTTCTCTTCCTGGCTGCACAGGCTGCATGCTTGGAGGACAAAGGTCTGGTTGAAATTTTAGGGGGACCCCACACCATTTTATCTTTTTTTTATGTGTACTGTTTCATAAGGGGAACCCTGTAAACTATGGAGCTGTTTGCCTTGGTTTGGACAGTCATCAAACATTTAGCTGAGTACCTGAGAGGAGCCAAGTTAGATGTCTGAATGGATAATAATTCATTTTGTGCCTTTACAAACAGGTAAACCCGGTGATCTGGTGCAACATTGCCTGTCTGGCTAAGTTTGATTTCTCCTTGCATTGTCAGCCTGGAAAGAGAAAAACAGGTGTCGATCTCTCACTAGTATTGCCTAAATGAAATGTGGATGAAGATGCTGAAAAAAACATTTTGTTGTGACCCAGCCAAAATTTGATAAGGGCAAGTATCAGTAAATATAGCAGTGCCATGTGTTGTTGGTTAACCCCTCATTCCCATCCATTTAATACACAGGTATGCCAATTACCTTTTTGGCCTTGTGGGTCTGTGAAGTTTACCCCAGCCATGCAATTTATTATATATAGTACCCAACAGCACCAAAAGGTAATATAATTATACCAAGCAGCTAAAAATACAACTACCCCCCTGTCCATATGTAAACAATGGTAATAGTCTTCTTATGTTCTCACCAGATACTTGATGTACTACAACATTGTATATTATCTCCTCTTCCTTTTCTCTATATCATCCGCCATATGCACTCTCAAATTGTACCAAAAATGAAAAAACAAATTTTTTTCAAGTGACAGAGGAGCTGGGAAGAGGCGGATGAAGGAAGCTTGTGAATGGCAGATATCGATGTCGGGAGCCTGAGGGGAGGTGGAACACTTGGAAGATATTGGAAGACACCAGAGAACGTGGAACCTTTTGGAGATATTGGATATGTGTGTTTATAACTGCAGTTGGGTAAGGTGCATGACCTAAAGGGAGAGATGTGGAGCACAGATGGTGATTGAAATTTGCACAATTGGTGATAAGGTTATTTATCATACTATATAAGTTTTTTTCTTTTTGGGAGCAAAATTTTGGAAGAAGAGGATACGGAAATGATGAAACTGGGAGGAGATACACACTTATAGACACATATTAAGACAATTAAATATTTATTTAGGGTAAGAGTATATAGCAAAGAAGGTGGATTGTTTGTGATATCACATGGCGATGAATTTTGGCATGTCTTTTCACTTATGATGGGAGCACAATAATTTATTGTACAGTATATTGATATAAATGCTGAACATACTGTACTACACTGATTTTTTTTATTTTTGGTGCAATTTGGGAATGTATATGGCGGATGATATGGAGAAAGGGAAGAGGTTGAGATAATACACAAGGCTGTAGTATATCAAGTATCTGGTGAGAACATAAGAAGACTATTACCATTGTTTACATATGGACTGTTGAAAGGACTGGGGGAGATTATTGAGCACAGAAATTTTGTATGTGCAATTTATTATAGGTCAATCTCCGCAGCAGTGTACCAATGAAGGCAGCATTCTGTACCTGGATCAGCTTTTGCTGGACAATGTAGCAATATTTTGGCAATACCATCTGTAAATCCTAAAGAAATAACAATCTACAGGTAAATATATTTGCTATTGTTGTGGAATGTTTTTGCAATGGCTTTTGTTTTTTGTTGCCAGCAACAGCAATCATGCATATTTCACTGGTAGGTCAACCTCTATCCTGTATGTACACAATTCCAAAATCTCCTGCGCATGGGTGTGGAGGATTCCTGTCAGTCTATGTGTGTAGATACTCAAAAAACAACCCAAGGAATCTAGGTGGCCTTCCTCTCCACTGGCCGGGGTATTTCCAGAAACCGACTGCAGACAATCAAAAGAAAAGAGGGTGAACTGTCCTAGTGCATTATCCTAAGGGAGCTTATTACAAAAGTATAAAAACATAACTATACTCACAGACCAAGGTTTAAAAACAGAGATATAGAAATAATTAGTCCACAGATACAATGGTTGGAAGGACCCGGATGGATGTGCACATCAGGTGAACACTGTCCAGGGATCCATGCTGGCTTACGCATTTCATGGGCAAGCCCTCTTTCTCAGAGCCTCCTTTGGAAAGAGTGTCCTACCCACCATTGTATCTGTGGATTAATTATTTCTATATTGCTTTTTTCAAACCTTGGTTTGTGAGTATACAGTATTTATGTTTTTATACATTTGTAATAAACTCCCTTGGTATAATGAACTAGGCCAGTTTACCCTCTTTTCTTTTGTTTCCATCCTGTGTGCAGTTGTAAAGGTGCAGTTACAGCTACTGTATTAGATTCATTGGTGGCTGTGTAAAACAGAACAATGGCTAGAGAAGGTGACTTTGGTAAGGTTTGATTGGAAAAGTATATGTAGTTTTAGATACAAACTTTAAACTTATTCTGCCATATATTTGTAGTTGAGGTGATAAGGCATGAAATTAATACATTTTTGACATGTCAAAATGCGTGTATGTTTATCTTGGCAAGACAATGAAATAATTCTTCTAACACTCAGCACACAAGTTATGTTGGTGTATACTGTATTCTGCTTGACATCAACATGTAAATATGAAGTGTAAATGTCTACTTGACTGGATACAGATTGATTAGATGGATCATGTCAGTGTTCCTATGAGATGTATGAGAGCAATCTAGTTGCTTGCACATGGATTTGATAGATTGTATAGTGTAGACTGTAATTCAGGACCCTGATTATAGCCGTTTAATGTGTTCGTTTTCAGCAAAGTACCTGCAAAAGATTTAAAATGTACAGAGGATCTTGAGACAGGCAGGGATATCTTATATACAGTATGGTTGGTTACATGATTTTTTATGAGAATCAAAAAACAGCTTAAGTTGTTCAGATGCAGATTTATTGTTTGCAATGACACCAGTAACAATGACACATTCTGTGATGACCAGAGGCCTTCGTCTAATAGGCTGTGAGTTTGTAATTAGACTCCTATAGAGAGATCCTGAGATAAGGTTTAAATTTAATTGCATTACTAATAATGTTTAACATTTCAAGAGGAGGCTTGAGGTATATGTTCCCTGGATATGAATAATGATAGTTTGCCAAATACAGATGGAAATTGGTACCCAATATATATACCCAATAAAAGCAAACTGCAGGGTAAATCTGGAACTGTGTCTAGTAACCCCTCTTATAGGTAAACTTCTACTTCTCTGGAGTTGTCCGAGAAGGAAGAGGAACATCCGGAGGTGTCTCCAGAGGCTGCTGAGGTGATGGAAGGTAAGGCAAAGCCACCTCCAGACCTAGGAGGTCCTAATAGTAAGTATAACCCATTTTGTCCTTTTATCTTTTTAAAGCCCTATATGAATGGCCAATCTTTGGTTATAAATAGGCTTCTCAGTATTACAAAGGAAATGGTCTCAGGCAGTATGCTTTCCTTCACTAGACAGATATGTGCATTCCAGTGGGAACTAAACTTGGTATAAATACACTTTAACTATAGTTCCAGTGTTTTTTCTCTTGTGCTGCCTAATTGGAGTCTTCATACTCTAGAGATTTGAAAGCCGGTAGACAAGGATCATAAAACAGGCTGTAGAGAAAAACCCCATGGTGTCAGCAAAGGTTTTTTAGAGAACATAAAACATAAAAAATTTTATATCAATATGTGATTTTTAAAGAAATTAAATGTAGTTGTTTTATTTTCCACTAATTGCAAAATGCATATCACCCGATGACACTGGACACAGTTGTTAATTATGCAGCATCTGTAACAAAGGGCTATGAAATTTGCAAACAATGGTATTTCTCTAGAGAGAAGTCAGGCATATAGTCTTGGGTTACACACATTTAATCTGTTCTGTACAGCAGAACCACAAGGATGCCAAATGGCTTCAGCTCTAAAATGATGCAGTGGTAATGGAAAAATCTTAGTAAGGTTTTTATGATGGTACACATAACTAGTATGTGACTATCATGCAATACAGGCAAATATCTCAACATACAAGCCTGACTGGCACAGTAAGATTTGTTTGGAAAAGTTTAAAAAATATTGTAATTCCTCAATGATGGGATACATACATTTAGTCTCTGGTTTGTAGCAATGTTAATGGATTATATGCACGTCTCTAAATGTGTATATTAAATAAAGAAAATAAAACAATTGAACTATGTGATTAGCCTTTATAAATGACCCTTGTGTAATATCTATGGGTAGCTTTTTTATCATTTTTTATACCTGTCTGAGGTGTAGTGGTGTAGCTATAGTTTAATAAGTCCTAATGTAAAAAAGGAGTAGGGCCTTATGCAGTCTCCTCCTTATAACTCTGCATGCACAGATTAACAATAAGTGACTAGCTTCTGAGCAAAAAAAAGTTCTACTTGCCATTAAAGATATCAAGGGACACAGAAAGGGAAAGTCGTTGAAGCAGGATCAGCTCAGTCCCAAAGGGGCATGGATAAAATAGCAGTTGTTAACTGCCACACCTGTTGCTACATAACTGCAAAAGCTTTCAACACCATGATCCACATATACATTTTTATTTTCATTATTCGTGCAAGTCAATGTGGATTTAATAAGCTATGAATTACTATACACATTCCCCTTTTAACTTCTAACTAGATTCTTTGGTTATACAAGTAGAGGCATGTCGTGGCTCATACTACAGATATAGCCAGTAATACCATATACTGTATGTACCAATCCATAGCTCAGCATTCTTGCTATTTTGAAAAGTGTTACCTTTTGCAGTTGTGCATTCTCTAAAGTCACTCTCCCCAAAGTATTATTATAAGCATAGCTGGTGATATGAGGAAACAACTCTTGTGGTTTGGAAACTTGTCAAGCATAATGTGCTGTTCCTCCTCTCTTAGGGTGGATTCACTTGGGCAGTTAATGCAATCATTCAGAAGGCGTTTTTAATGGTAGCTGTACTTTTTGCAAATGCCAAGTGAAACAATGTGACTTTAAACTAATAATACTATTCATACAGGAATTTAAGGCTGAGCATTTGAGTAGTAGAGTGTTGGAGTGCAGTTTAAAAACATCACCTTCAGCATTCAGGGCTGAGCTGTTAGGGCAAAACAGACGTTCACGGAGTTGCCTGATAAACACCATGGAGGCATTTACCTAGTGGTTGGAAAAAAAGTTAAAAAGTAGTCAAAGAACAGTGTATTGGCTGTCAGGAGTAACTGTCTTAAAATGTTTTAACCACTTGCCCTCCAGAGGATTTACCCCCCCTTCTTAACAGGCCATTTTTTGCGATACGGAGCTGCATTACTTTAACTGAAAATTGTGCTGTCATATAACACTGCACCCAAATGGAATTCACATCCTTTTCCCCCATGAATAAAGCTTTCTTTCGGTGGTATTTGATCACCTGTGCATATTTTATTTTTTGCGTTATAAAAAAAAACAGACCAACAATTTTGATAAAAAAACATTTTTGACTTTTTTGCTATTAAATATGCCCAGTAAAAAAAATTTAAAAATCAAATTTCTTCAAATTTAGGCCAAAATTTATTCTGCTACATGTCTTTGCAAAAAAAATCCCAATACATGTAAATTAGTTTTATAGCGGGACTGCCGGACTGCGATGGGCATTCTGACACTGGGGGGAACTGACTTGGTGTCACTGACATCCCCAGTGACACCAATACAATGATCAGTGCTAATAAAAAGCACTGACACTGTACTAATGGCACTGGACATGAAGGGGTTAACATCTGGGGCAATCAGAGGGTTAACTGTGTGCTGTATTCTGTTTCACATTATGTACTGTGTTTGTTCTTCACTGTAAGCACGCTGCTTTGTATGGCTCTTCTATGTAAAGCCATACAAAGCAGTGTGCAGGAGCTGACAGGGGAGAGAACTGTAATATTTACATACAGTTCTCTCCCCCCGTCGGTAATACTCGGCGATCCCCAGGTGCCGGCGAGTAATCACCAGCCGGGACCCGGTGATTGACAGCCTAGGCCGCGAATGGCGGGAGAGAGACCTGTGTTGTTTACACACAGGTTCCCCCCCTGTCAGTGTCACTTGGCGATCGCTGTGTGCCGGTGGGGAATCTCCGGCTGGTACCCAGTGATTGACATGCCTAGCCGCCAATGGCGGTGTGGGTAGGGCGGCATGCGCTCATGCCCCCTACCCGGGCCTGCAAAATCACGTATGTATACCTATTTTGCACACCTGTGCCGCCCTGTAGCAGTATTTCTGCTATAGGACGGACAGCAAGCGGTTAAAGGAAGAGGAGGTTTGTTTTCCCTTGTAGATGCAAGGAGCAGTGCAAAGGAAAAAATAGAAAATGGCTCAGGTATTGAGATATCATAATAATTGGCAGGATTTATTTGTACATATTAAAGAATATGTCTGCCCAACATTTCATATTAACAATATGTGCCTGCTGTATCAAGTACTTGTATGAAAAAGTATCCTGTTCTCTTTCTATTGTTTCCTTTGTGTGAAATTCCTTTTGTTCCTGCCAATGCCTCTGCTTTCCTATTAAAAAAAACTTGCCACACTAGGCAAGAGAGCACAGCGTGGTCAGTTTTCTAACTGTGCTGGTAACTCAGCCTGCTTTCCTCAATGATCAGATGTATGCTGACACGCTTCCTTTGTACAGTCATTCACTGGGACAATTAGAGTACTGCTGTTTCTCCTCCCCTAGATCTCTGAGCTACTTATGCAGCTGAGAATAGAGGGTATATGGTCACTAAAAAAAGTTATATATATTTTTAATGTGTACACAAATATTTTTCCTTTCATTTCTATTTTAAACTGTATGGGTTGTTTTACAAAGGTGAGGGTTCACATATACTCTAACTTCTCTCTCAAAGGTGCTTGCATAATTCTGCTGTGAAAGTTACTCAGCATAGCTAGTAGTGAAGGCCAGTGGATTGTAACCTCTCTTCTATCAGGTAAGTAACCAGACCTGACTTAGGGGGGCAGTTTTCCCACTGGCCACCAATGTAAGGGGCATTCTTCCTTGACTACAAGGGACATTTTTCCAACCGAGCAGCAATGTATGAGGCATTATGCCCACTGATCACCAATGTAACAAGGTGTTTTTATTACTGACCACCAATGTAAAGGGCACTTTAATGAAAACCACTGCAATGGGCAATGCTTTTCACTGACCACTAGGGATGGGTGAATTTGCCTGGGTTCAGTTCATGGGGTGGGGGGGTTTGTACAATCTTGATACTAAACTCAGGCCATTTTAAAGGCTAAGCGATTGTAAAAAAATGGCACTGGGAAGCTATGAGCTGCCATGTGGGATATTCAGCAAATAAAAAAAAGCAGAGGTTTTTGAAAAGGAAGATGAAGCTGCGAACAATTTCTGTAGGATGAAGTGGAGGTAGGGCTGCACGTTTTCTCAAGAAGAACCCTTGAAATAACCTTTGAAATAATTTTTAGACTGTCCTCTGGCAGTGTAGATAATACACTCTAATTTTTATTTCAAGATAAAGCATGCCTAGTCTCTCCCTCTTATTATGCAAATTAACCAACATAATGGAAAGGTTTAGAGTCTCTCTCTTGTTTTTAACATCTACTTTCATGTAGGGGAAATGTGGGAGAGTGACCACCAAGTCAATAAAAAACCATCAAAGATTTTAACCATTCTCCGCTTATATATGAAGTCCGCAACTGGGGGTGTTATGAGAATTAGTCCTCCCCAAACAGGATATTACACTAAGTGCCAGTTCACATATATGTGGAATGGATGGAGTTTGGCCCGCATCTAATCCGCATGACATGTGAAATAACATTGCTTCCTAAGGTGCTTGTACTCAATTGTTTCTGTCGCAAATGCACTAATACGGCTACAATCACCTGTTTAAAAGGAAATCTGTCAAATATAAAAGTTATTTATCCAAGAATTGGCCCATAAAAGTAGGCACCACGAAGTTCTTACACACACTGGTAATTCTTAGTTAAAGGTGGTATACTTATAGTTCTCCTGGACCCATGGATGCCTGCAATTCTTGGCACTATCCTTAGTGAACACTTAAAGCATAGCTAAATATGAGACAATACCATGGAAAAAATGAAATCATTTATATTTCAGGATTAAATATGTCCTCTACAGTTATGTTCCTTTGTTGTAGTTAATACAGGTTCATGATCATTACTGTCAGGCATAGCATTTAGGATGGCGTGTTTGCTTTTTACTCTGAAGATCTCCAGGACTTAAATTCCCAGAGATGGGCAAATCCTTCATTCAAGAGGAATGGAAATGTTAAGAAAGAGTGGAGAGGGAAAAACCCATTGTACAGTGGACAGACTGCAATGCCAGCAACCAACTAAAACATTCTTAGAACAACTCTGAATGGTCTTTGACGTGTAGTAAGCACACAGCAGTCATATTTTTTTCTAATGACATAACTGCATAAACAGAAAGGTAATGATTTGAATATAATGTTTTACATTTTTGTGGTTGACTAATGAAGCTATTATTTTACTACACACTATGGCTTGAACTAACAAGTGTATTGCAAGGGTTTTTGAGAACCAAACCCATTAATATTCCCATCTAATTTTCAAATGTAAATGTGAAGATGTGTGTTTACAATATGTAGGAACTGTTTAACTAATTTAAAAAAAGGAGCAAGTTATTTTAGTCGCAAAAAGCATTCCTTGTCTGTGCACATAATAGTATTACTTCTTTCTCTAATCCACCTGTCAGTCTTTTTAATGCAGTGAATCAGTCACAAAGCACAAGGAGTTCTGTGAATGAGCAAGGGGGGAGAAGAACACTATGGCTATTGTGTATGAGAGCCGCAGCTCTCATTGTCATAGCACCGGAAGTATTTGGGCCGGATTTACATCTCAGAAACCTATAGGGAGAGAATTATTAAGCTCCCCCCTCCCCATTTAGTATTGATGGGTGTTCATGTTGCGTTTTGCTGCGCCTGTGTTTGATGCTACAGCAAGACCACAGCAGGTAGTAGCCCACGGCCACAACACAAATGTATGCACCATATATATAAATACAAGCACATTATATTGCCGAACTGCTGCAATATAATTTCACTTTATTAATATACAGTATATTATTATTATTATTATTATTATACAGTATTTATAAAGCGCCGATAGTTCGCTCAGCGCTGTACATTACAAAGGGGGACAGAACATGTGACAGAACAATAACAATACAATACAATACATGAGGGGATTGAGGGCCCTGCTCTTTCGAGCTTACAATCTAGGAGGGAGGGGATGGTGGCACAGGAGGAGATAGCTGTGGGGGATGGAGTGGTAGGAAGAGTGGAGGAGGTCGGCAAGTTAGCAGGGGGTGGGGTAGGCTTCCCTGAAGAGATGGGTTTTCAGAGTGTGCCTAAAGGAGAGGAGAGTAGGTGATAATCTGATTGGTTGGGGCAGGGAGTTCCAGAGGATGGGTGACACCCTGGAGAAGTCCTGGAGGCGGGCATGGGAGGAGGAGACCAGGGAACTAGAGAGAAGGAGATCTTGTGAGGAGCGGAGTGTGCATGCTGGGTGGTACTTGGATATTAGGTCAGTGATGTAGTTCGGGGCAGTGTGGTGGACGGCTTTGTACGTCAGTGTTAGGATTTTGAATTTGATCCGTTGCCCAATCGGAAGCCAGTGGAGGGATTGGCAGAGGGGGGTGGCGGAGATGGAGCGGTTGGAAAGGTGAATGAGTCTAGCAGCCGTATTCAGGATTGACTGAAGCGGGGATACCCAGCGGCGAGGCAGGCCAGTGAGGAGGGAGTTGCAGTAATCGAGTCGTGATATGATGAGGGAGTGGATGAGCTGTTTAGTGGTTTCTGGGGTTAGGAACGTGCGGATTTTGGCGATGTTGCGGAAGTGGAGTCTGCACGAGCTTGTTAAAGATTGGACTTGGGGCTGGAAGAATAGGTTGGAGTCCAGAATGATACCAAGTACTCTGGCCTGCGAGGCGGGTTTGATGGTGGCGTTGTTGGATGTGATGGAGAAGTCAATGGGCGGTGGTGTATGGGCTGGGGGGAAGACAAGAAACTCGGTCTTGGAGAGGTTCAGTTTAAGGAAATGGAGCGACATCCAGTCTGATATGTCGCTCAGTAGGTGTGTGATTCGGGCGGAGACCGAGGGGGTGAGGTGGGGGGTTGAGAGATAGATTTGTGTGTCGTCGGCATATAGGTGGTAGTTGAAGCCGTGAGAGTGTATGAGTTGGCCAAGGAAAGAAGGTGTAGATGGAGAAGAGAAGGGGCCCGAGGATGGAGCCTTGAGGGACCCCAACAGAGAGGGGGAGTGAAGGGGAGGTGGTAGCATTATAGGTAACGCTGAAAGAGCGTTGTGACAGGTAGGATATATAGTTAGATATACAACAATCATAGGTGTGCTCAGCCTATTGAATTAGAGTGTGCACCCGAAACCTAAGCTCAAACACACAAGAATGTGTGTGTATGTTGCCAGTTAAAGTAGCACAGTGCTAGATAGCAAAAAATGGCCTGATCAAGAAGGGGGTAAAACCTTCCAGAGGTCACGTGGTTAAGTTGATTTGTACCTGTTATTTTTAATTGTTCTCAGACGTGTTGAAATAAAGCTTTGATATCTGATCAGCTATCGAAGCATTTCTTTTTTTTTTTTTTTTTTTTAACATATGTGAGAACGATAAAAAATAACAGTTAGAAATCAACTTCTAAAAGTGTATGTATGGCTGAGGTCATTTTTTTTTCTGGGGGGGACAAACGGTTTGTTTGCAAATAGCTTTTTAAAGCCAGCTCTGTTGGGAAAGGGGGGGACAGCGGGCTGTCAAAAAATAAATAAATTTTATATATATATATATATATACACACACACACTCACCGGCCACTTTATTAGGTACACCTGTTCAATTGATTGGTAACACAAATTGCTAATCAGCCAATCACATGGCAGCAACTCAGTGCATTTAGGCATCTAGACGTGGTGAAGATGACTTGTTGAAGCTCAAACTGAGCATCAGAATGAAGCAAAAAGGGGATTTATGTGACTTTGAACATGGCATAGTTGTTGGTGCCAGACAGGCTGGTCTGAGTATTTAATAAAACTGCTGATCTACTGGGATTTTCACGCACAACCATCTCTAGGGTTTACAGAGAATGGTCCAAAAAAGAGAAAATATCCAGTGAGCGGCAATTGTGTGGACGAAAATGTCTTGTTGATGTCAGAGGTCAGAGGAGATGGACATACTGGTTCGAGATGGTAGAAAGGCAACAGTAACTCAAAAAAGCACCCATTACAACCAAGGTATACAGAATACCATCGCTGAATGTACAACACATCAAACCTTGAAGCAGAGGGGCTACAGCAGGAGAAGACCACACTGGGTGCCGCTCCTGTCAGCTAAGGAAATACAGGCTACAATTCACATAGGCCAGGGGTGGGCAAACTTTTTGACTTGAGGGCCGCAATGGGTTCATATATTGGACCCGGGGGCCGGACCAAGAGTAGATGAATGATGTGTATGTGTGAATTAATATAAATTAAATTACCTTTGCTCCGCGCGTTCCTCTCGACGTGTTCCCGCGCCGTTCCAGTCTTCAGGGCAGACTGTGAGAGGAGCCTAGCTCCCCTCACGTTCGTCACGCTGCCCCGTCTACACACATCCTAACAGCCAATCACTGGCTATCAGGATGTGAGTGGCAGCGAGACTGGCCAATCATTGCATTTGAGCGCGCTGAATGATGCAAATGTTTGCCTGCCCTGGCTGTTTTTTTTTTGTATCACGCTCCGCGGGCCGGATTGAAAGGTCCGCCGGGCCGTATACGGCCCGCGGGCCGTAGTTTGCCCACTCCTGACATAGGCTCACCAAAATTGGACAGTAGAATATTGGAAAAACATTGCCTGGTCTGATGAATCTCAACCTCCCTAGAGATGGTTGTGCGTGAAAATTCCATTGTAGGTGTACCTAATAAAGTGGCCGGTGAGTATATACATACACTGCTAAAAAAAAAACACTTTGAAAACACAGATCTCAATGGGGAAAAATATCATGCAGGATGTTTCTAATGATATGGACTGGGTAATGTGTTAGGAATGTAAGGATGCCCTATCGTTCGATGGAAATGAAAATTATCAACCTACAGTGGACTGAATTCAAAGACACCCTGAAAATCAAAGTGCAAAAATGATGCAGCAGGCTAGTACATTTTGCTGAAATTTCATTGCAACAACTCAGAATGGTACTCAGTAGTTTGTATGACCCCCACGTGTGAGACAAAGGATGGTGTCCTGGGGTATTTCCTCCCAGATCTGGACCAGGGCATCACTGAACTCCTGGACAGTTTGAGGTGCAACCTGGGGGCTTCAGATGGACCGAAACATGATGTCCCAGAGGTGCTCTATTGGATTTAGGTCAGGTGAGCGTGGAGGCCCTTCAATGGTATCAATTTCGTCATCCTCCAGGGACTGCCTGCATACTCTCATCACATGAGGCCGGGCACTGCCGTGCACCAGGAGGAACCCAGGACCCACTGCACCACCGTAGAGTCTGACAATGGGTCCAAGGATTTCATCCTGATTCCAAATGGCAGTCAGGGTTCCATTGTCTATCCTGTCGAGGTCTGTGCGTCCCTCCATGGATATGCCTCCCCAGATCATCACTGACCCACCACCAAAATGGTCATGCTGAATGATGTTACAGGCAGAACTATGTTCTCCATGGCTTCTCCAGACCCTTTTACGTCTGTCACGTGTGCTGAGGGTGAACCTGCTCTCATCTGCGAAAAGCACAGAGTGCCAGTGGGCACACATGCCTACAGTGCCTATTGAGAAATCTGGCCCTGGGAAGTATAGTCAAAGCTATACTGTCCGACATGAGTAAAATTGTAAATAGTAAAGAAAGGTCAGCGATCCTAAAAGTGGCACACATCTCATGTGAGTAAACTTTTTATATAAACAGCAGATCTTACTTCATAGTAAGTCTTTTGCATAGAGCAGCCCCGATCTACCTTTTCTGGGGTCCCCTGCCAGTACTTCTGGCCCCTCCCCCCTGTTGAGTACTCCACTAGCAAGCCACTTGCTAAGGGGGGTACATGTGTGGCTTCACTCCCATGCCCCGCTGCCTGCATTCATAGGCATAGACAGCGAGGATTTGACCTGCCCCTGCTTCCTTGTCATAGGATTTCAGTGACGGCAATGAGAGTCAATGGCTCCCACTGCTATCAGTATGCCCTATGTAGAGGAAGAGTGGAGAGAGCTTCTCCTTTAGCACAGTGCTGGCTCAAGATCAGGTTCAAGTAAGTATAAAGGGGAGCCGGGGGGATCCTGGACACAGAAGATTTCTTGACTTAATGCAGAGAATGCAATACGGTAAAAAACCTTAAGGCTTTATAACCACTTTAAGGGCGCCTTCCTACCTACATCTGCAGGGTTTTTTTTTTTACATTTGCAGCAGAGCTTTCCACCCTCTGAAAAGCTTTCCAGGGTGCATTATTTTTAGGAGGGCAGTATAGCAGTAGTTTGCTGGCTATCCTGGTTCCTACTGAATGTTTGGTTTTTCTTTTAAACACAAGGTGGGTCCTGTGTTAAAATGCTACAACGCAACCACGAGCCAAGCATTTGGTTCTCTCTTGACCTCAATGGGAGCATTTGACAGGTGGTACTGCCTTTTGATGAACAAGGCACTTCCAGAAAAATGTAAAACAAAAAGGTGAAATTATTTCAATTTTGAAGAACGGTATGTAACCCCTCATGTATTCCATGTGCATTGAAATGCATTTTAACAATGCAAAGAACATAAAGAGTTAAATGCAGGTTTGGCAACAAGAGGGCTACTACAGATCTGGATGCAGCCGTTTCAACATTTGTGTAAACAGTGCGTGATTTAAGGGGTTGTTGCAGCTGCTCTGTGTATCATGAAAGGTCCTATACTCTGCTGTCCTTCCCCACCTGTTTGTGGCTGAATTTGAGAAATGTTATTCAACAGGTGGCAACTGACATCTATTGTGTCCCAGGTTTTTCTTCCATGCTCTCAAGGGACACAACAATTCAACAGACAGAAAAAGGTAATAATAGGTTTTGTTTAATTGATAATTCTTAATCGCTAACATCAATAACATACATTTGGCACAGCGCTGTGCAACCTTTTTGACTGCTCCATTCAACCTAGCTAAACCTCTGTTACTAACCCATTCAAAATAAGAGATAATTAACATTACTTAGAAATCTCACCCAAAATGGATCTCTTTACACTGGGCGGAATGTGAAATGGCTTGCTATCTTCCATCTTCAGGGCTGTCTGGGACTCCAGTAGAGAAATTTCTCCCTTTCCATTTTGTGGCAATAACCAACTTGGATTTTTAGCCAAACCCTAGCATTGGATCAAACCTCACCCAGCTTCATTTAAAAGCTTTTTTTGGCAATACTTCTCTTATGGGTCTGCTATGCCCTCTTCCTCCCTGCCTGGTGCTTCAGTGAGCAATGGAGGAACAGAGTGGAGAGAAATGACTGGCAGTCACTGCTCTCCGCTCTGAACAGAGAACTGAGGCAAGAAAATGGTGAAATGAAAAATGGCAAGAATAGGAGTTTCAGTATAGGTTCTCAGTTATCTTGGGGTTTGGTAGTTACCCTGTTTACATTTGTGAAAATCCCATTTTTTTTAGCATGAGCAAAAGTGACCTACAGTGAATCCTGCATGGAAAAAGACCAGCAGATTGATTAATATAGACAGCTGAAGCTAGATGCAAATCCCCAGTTTTCCTGTTTTGCATTGACTGTGCTTTCTCCTAACCTCAAAGTCAAAGCCCTCTTATTGGTTATATTGGTTCTTTATGGATATGGGGGGGGCCAAAATGTATAGTAGAGAAATGGTAGGGGAGGGGGTGAAACTAAAAATTTACAGGAAATGTTTGAAATTTGCATTTAAAGCAGAACTCCAGGCATGTAAACCGACCATCAACATTTTTTTTAACACAATACATTTTTTTTTATTGAAGCCCTCCAGTCAATCTGGTAACATCACAGAAGGTCTCTTTTCTTTTTCCAGCAGTAGCAGGAGTTTGGCATTCTTTCAGGACTAAGTGGCACCCACGTAATCACATCTCAGTGCTACTCAATCCTGGAGTACTGTCAGCCCAGCCTGCATGACGATACAGTAGGAGGGGGCCAAAAAGCAAAAAAAACAAAAATTCTTGGGGTTTTTCTTTAACATTAGCTGCCAGTAATATTTGATCTGTTAATCATTTTCACATGGCACTTTTACTGAAGGTACACTTCATGTACACTTCATTTCACTTACATTCAAGGTACCTCCATAGAATTGTCTTCTCCATGACTTATTTTTTTAGCTTCCTCTTTTCAAACCTTCCTATGCATCCTGTATCCACTGCTTATGGAGGCTTCCTTGTCTTGTTTGCCCCCTTTACCAGATTGGGAAAGATTAAAGCCTGGTACACAAGGGACAAATATTAGATGATATTCGGCCCATGTGTCTGCAGAACATCCACTGGCTGCGAGCGCTGACTAGTGTGTTCTGGTAGGGGAGCAGTCCCCCTGTCAGAACACAATAGCTCAGCAGGAAGATCGCTGTACGAACATTGCATAGTTAGTACAGTAAGCTATTCATGAGCTCCTCAGTTTTTCTTTTTGTCAGCCAGTTGTGTAAACAAAAAAAAACTGCCTGTATGTACCAGGCTTAAGCTCAAAAGTATGTCAACAGCTTGGCCCCACCCATCACTTTGATTGACATTGTCAAGGTTTGCAATTGGCCCAGAGAAGTCGGCTGATTTCCATTGCCTGTACTGGAATGGCTTGCCCCGTCAGGCACCAACTATCTACAAGTGTATCATCCTTTGCAAAATGGTTGACAGGTGTTCAGCTTTGACCAACTGCGGTATCTCCCTGGTTTCAAGGATGTAGCTGGGCACCGTGGACATCTGCCAAGCCTTAAGCCCCTGCTTACGTTGACTTTTGAGTGATCTAGCTCTGCTCCTGTGCCTTGGATTTTACTTAGTTATTAAGGTTGAATAAAGACATCAGTCCATCCAGTTCGACTTGTGTGGGTGTGTGTGTGTTCATGCCAAAAATCTTATCCCATATCCTTGTATATTGTGCTCGCTAAGATGCTCATTCAAGAGTTTTTGGAAACTATCAATACTTCCCGCTAACACTACTGATTGTGGAAGTGAGTTCCACATCCTTATCGCCCTGACAGTGAAATACCCCTTACACAGTTTAAGGTTAAATTGCTTCTCCTCCAGTTTTATTGAATATCCCCATGTCTTCTTATGCTCCCTAAGACAAAATAGTTTATTCCTTATGTTAGAATCACCATTGAGGTATTTGTATCATGCTATCATATCTCCTCTCAAGCGTCTCTTCTCCAGGGAGAATAGGTTTAATGTTTGTAGTTGTTCCTTGTACCTGAGGTCCTCCAGCCCCCTTATTAACTTTGTTGCCCTTCTCTAGACTCTCTCCAGCTAATGCCCATCCTTCCTGAGGACTGGTGACCAGAACTGAATGGCATACTCCAATCATGGTCAAACCAGAGTTTTATAAAGTGGCAGGATTATAGTTTTATCTCTTGAGTAAATTCCCTTTTTTATGCTTGCTAATATTCTGCTAGCTTTGCTTGCTGCTGCTTGGCATTGCATTCCATTGCTGAGCCTACTATCTACTAGAACCCCCAGATCCTTTTCCATCCTGGATTTCCCCAGAGGTTCTCCCCCTAGTGAGTAACTTGCATTCATATTTTTAGCCCCCAAATGCATTACTTTACATTTTTCAACATTAAACCTCATTTGCCATGTAGTTGCCAACCCCTTTATTTTAGTAAGGTCTTCTTGAAACATTTCTATATTGTGCTGTGAGGTTATTGCCCTGCTTAGTTTTGTTTCATCAGCAAACACTGAGATTGTGCTATTTATGCCAACTTCTATATCATTTATGAAAAAATTAAATAGAATTTCTCCCATTACAGAGACCTGGGGTACCCCACTTACCACTACAGACCAGTATGAGTACACGTTATTTATCACCACCCTCAGGACGTGCCCCTGTAACTAGTTTTCTATCTATGACCAAAACCCTATAGTCTAAGCCTACAGACCTCAGTTTGTAAATTAGGCATTTATGGGGGACTGTATCGAATGTTTTTGCATTATCCAGATACAGTATACCACATCCACGGCCCTTCCTTTATGTAGATGGCAGCTCACTTCCTCATAGAATAGATGTTGACAGGTTGGTTTGGCAAGAGCAACCTTTCATAAAGACATGCTGATTACTACTAATGATACTATATTCAAAAACAAAACCTTGGATATAGTCCCTAAATCATCTCCTCCAGTAGTTTACATACTATTGATGTTAGACTGACTTGCCCGTAGTGTCCAGGTATATATCTCTGCAATTTTTTAAATATTTGCACCATGTTGGCCCTTCGCCAATCCATTGTAACCATTCCTGTCAGTATTCTGACCATAAGCATTAGTTTAGTATTCTGCTTTCTGTTTGGTATTCTGCTTTCATTCATTCCTACTACATGTCCCAGCCAACCTTACCTCTTCAGTGAAAATATCCACTTTTTTGTCCAAGTTTCTTGATAGGTCTCTGTCTTCACTCTCTATTTTCCAGCAAAGGAGGAATCCCTTACTATGTGGCAATTTAATTTTCTTCCTTTTTTGTTAGGTTCCATGTTTTCACTGTGTAGGTTTTGAATTTATCAGTGTTCCATATATAGTATTCTTCATCGTTCTGGATGCAGATTCTGTAATATATCACACGGTGCAATGTTTTATTAATTTATTGCTATTATTCCAGCTTGTATTTCCACCTGTATATCATTACATTCAGTTACTAGCATTGCCAGATAATTGAAGTCCAAATTATAAATTAAAGCTGAACACAGCTCTGATACACAGGACAGGGCAGAACACCTAGTTTTCTATGCTGTGCTCCAACACCTACAGATCTGGTTTTGCCCCCCAATGACCGGGCAGTGAAAGGAGAACAGCATACTGAGGAGCTTCTGTCCTTCACTTTGCTCTTACCTTCCCTCCAAAATGTTTCTTTTTGGCACATGAGCACTGAAGCACAGTTGACTGCCTCCCAGTTCTGCTCTCCTTCTCCGAGCCTGAGCTATGCTGTGCAGGGAATTGCAAGAGGCCGATATCAAGTCAAATTCATGTGATTACACTGCTTGCATTAAAAAAATGCATTTAATGATGTACAACTATATTAGTGAATACATATTTTTATTGAGCACAATTTTTGGTGTTTGCAGCTCCAATGTTTTTCAAAGGAAAATCAATTGTAAAGTGCTGTTCTTTTTTGTTGTTTTTCAAGTGAAATTACTGCCAGATACAGCTGGGCCATTTTTGTTAAATATGATGAATGCTGAAATATTATTTACAACATCCTTTAGTATGCACCAAGACTAACCGTAACTGGGAAAAAAATTAATATCAACAACCCCAATTAATCAGACAGAATGCCTTCATCAATTAAAAAGTCTCAACTGGATATGAATACATAATATGCAACAATTCATATATTTACAATAATGCACCAACGGCAGGTATCGAACAAAGAGCACTTAACTAGGGAGTTTCCTTTAATATATAGTAATAATTATCCAAAGTATATATACATGTATATATACATATAAAATAAATACATCAGAAATAATATACCCTATATATCACTTATACTGTTGTAGGTAACAAAATCCAAACTGTTATAATATGACACAATGTGATATACAGTAATTAAATACAATGGTGAAAGAAAAATTACAAAAGGAGAATGAATATTAATAATTTGGTTAGCACTTCATCACAGTTTTTTTTATTCTCCCTTTTCTTACTAACTCCTTGTTGAACACCTACAGAGGTGAAATTTAGTAATTAGGATTTAGAAATGCTGCTGAATGTTTTGATGAGATTTGATTTTAGTGCATAGTTCCTAGATTGTAAACTCTAACGAGCAGGGCCCTCGGTTTCCTCTTGTACCAAATTGTATTGTAACTGTAATGTCTACCTTCATTTTGTAAAGTGTTGCGCAAACTGTTGGCGCTATATAAAGCCTATATAATAATAATAATAGTATGTGGTTTCTGAAAGTGAGGTTCAAGTAAATCATAAAACAGCTGTTACTACAATCAGTTTGATTATTTTTGCATGTATAGATACATTTGTTTATAGGACATTTAGGTTGTTTAAGAGCAATAAGTCACTAAAATATAAATGAGATTATCTACCAAAGCAATTTTTAATGCCCAGCCAATAATAAAACAAGAATGGCAAGAATGGCACCACGCATTGGGCTAGTCCCAAACCAGGCGCTTAAGACCAACCTAGAGATAGGTGGTCCATGGCTAACAGTGAGTGCACATCCATGTGGGGCACCGATTGAGCACAGAGGAGCAACAATCATTTTTTGCACAAAGTTCACCAATTAGTATTCAACACTTGGGCACTTTATTTTTCTGAATTGGGACTGAATGTTACAATTATTCACTCATTATTACTCATGTATTGTCAAATTTAATGCACTTAATTTATGCGCGGTCCACATGGTATTTTGTTTGTTTTTGTGTTGTTGGTTCACAAACTAGGACTGCAGCGTATACTTATCAAAGCTGCATGAATATCTATTCCTAAGCGCAACAGCACTATATTTTACTTATAATTCATTAAACTTAAAAGCAAAATGATATATATTGCTGTTTTTCTAATGCTTAAATGTAGTGATTTAGTAATTATTTTTCATTTTTCATTTTTTTTTCCCTTTATTTTCACCTGGTGATCCATCTGGTCTATTGTTTTTAAACTTCCTTTAACAGCCCAAATTGTCCATCAAAAGTGGAAGTTGAGATTAAGAAAAAACAATTAACACTGACAGGTGTGCTTACAGTGAGCCAACAGGACAAATCCTAGAGGTGCTGGCACATCAATACTTATTGATACAGAGCAATAAAGGGAAAAACAACAATCATTTGAAAATCTCACTGGCTCTGGTTAGACAGCTTGCGTCCAAACAAGGCTACCCTCCAATGGGCACCCAGGAACCCTGGTGTAATAGTTCTCCTACTATTCATATTTGATATTCCTAATGATCAACTCAGTCAGCAGTTTTTGTTAGTGATCTATTTGTCTTGAAGACCTAATGAAGGGGAAGTGTGTTGCCCCTGAAACGGGTTGGATGTCTTGCGAATCATTAAAGGTTTTTTACCTTCATGCATTCTATGCTTGACGGTAAAAACAACTTTTGAGTGCTTCTCCCCTTACAGCCCCCCATATACTTATCTGAGCCCCATCTCGATCCAGTGATGTGCACAGGAGCCTCTGCTCCCCCCCCGGGTCTCTGTCTCCTCATTGGTTGAGACACAGCAGTGGGAGCCAATGGCTCATGCTGCTGTCAATCACAGCCAGTGAGGAGGAAGCAGGGGGTGGCATTGAGCCATGCTCTGTGTGTCTTACAGACACATAGAGGGGGACTCTGGAGTGAGCATTCAGCAGCTTGGAGGGGCCAGGAGCATCAGTGGGAAACCCAAGAAGAGGAGGATCAGGGCTGCTCTGTGCAAAACCATTATACAGAGCAGGTTAGTATGACATGTTTTTTTTAAACTGAGCTTTAGTGTTACTTTAAAGCTGTTTTGTACTTATTTATGAACTTCGGTTTAAACTCTGGGGGGTGCTTACAGTAGTCAGACTGTATTCATTTTAGGGTTGCACCGATACTGACACCAAGTACTTGCATGAGTACTCGTACTTGTGCAAATGCTCCCGATATCCGAAATCTATGCCTTTGCAGTGCAATTTGAACCTATATTAATATTATTATTATTATACAGGATTTATATAGCACCAACAGTTTGCGCAGTGCTTTACAATATAAGGGAGACAGTACAATTACAATACATTTCAGTACAGAAGGAATAGGAGGGCCTTGCTCGTGGAGCTTACAATCTAAAGGAAGGGACCCATACAAAATGAATGTACTCAAATCGCACTACAAAGATTCTCATGTGATTTGAACAGGCATGCACTGTGATTGCTGTCCAAATCGCATGTGATTTTCCCCCACCACTCCTGTGTGATCCATCCCACTGTAGAAAGATAGGGAAGCAACATGAAGTGCAGCAATGTGCAAACAAACAGGTCAAAAAATGTTATCACATGTCAAATCCAAAACCGACCACTTGTGCTACTCTCAGGGCTGACATCCTTCTGTCCTTTACCCACAGGGGTCCCAGAATTTCCTACCTCTCCTCCAGCCCTGTGAGGACTGCAAACAGCTGTTTTTGGATCTGACATGCAAAATTTTAAGTACGCTTAACATGTGAATTGTGATATTTCAACCTGTTTGTTTGTCCATTGCTGCACTTCATGTTGCTTCCTGTCTTTCCTTAGTGGGATGGATCACACAGGAGCATTGAGGGAAATCACATGCAATGTGGACAGGAATCGCAGCGTATTCCTATTCAAATTGCATGCGCTTCTTTGCAGTATGATTTGAGCCCATTCATATTGTATGGGCTCAAATTGCACTGCAAAGCTATCAGTACTCTGTAATAGCGCGTACTTGATGGAAACTATCGGTACTCATACTCGTACGCATCGATTAAAAAAAATGGTATCAGTGCAACCCTAATTTATTTATGTAAAACCTTTATTGCAAAACAAAAAAAAAAAGCTGTTGATGTAACAGCTTAAAACATTTTATCTGGAGTTCAGTTTTATTTTTTTCATCAAGTCCAACTACATTTTCTAGTGCATCTGATACTAAGATACTACCCCCTCCCCAGATTCTACCCCCTCCCCAGATTGTCCAAGGGTGCGTTCCAAGGGTGGCTTTCTTGCTCTCCAACAGAGTAGATCCACTTTAAGACAGAAAGTGTGCTACTGGCCAGATTACTGGATCAAAATAAAGGAACTAAAGCTTAACCACTTTCCCTCCAGTGGATTTACCCCCCTTCCTTACCAGGCCATTTTTTACATTACGGTGCTGTGTTACTTTAACTGACAATTGCGTGGTCATTCAACACTGCACCTAAATTAAATTTAGGACCTTTTTTTCCCACAAATAGAGCTTTCTTTAGGTGGTATTTGACCACCTGTGTGTTTTGACTTTTTTGCGCTATAAAAAAAAAACGACCGACAATTTTGAGAAAAAAAAAAAACAATATTTTTGACTTTGCTATTAAACATTTCTAGTAAAATTTTTTTTAAAAAATCAAATTTCATCATACATTTAGGCCAAAATGTATTCAGCTACATGTCATTGCTGAAAAAAAAAAATCCCAATATGTGTAAATTAATTGGTTTATGTGAAAGTTATAAAGTTTACAAATGGTGGGATACTGGATTTTTTTTTTGCTAGTAATGGTGGCGATCAGCAACTTATAGCGGGACTGCAGCAGGCATTCTGACACTGGAGGGAACTGACTTTGTGTCACTGATATCCCCAGTGATACCAACACAGTGATCAGCGCTAATAAAAAGCACTGACACTATACTAATGACACTGGGCAGGAAGAGGTTAACGTGTGGAGATCAAAGGGTTAACTGTGTGCTGTTTCACAGTAAGCTGTGTCTGTGCTTTCAACTGTAAGCACACTGCTTTGTATGGCTCTGCTATGCAGAGCCATACAAAGCAGTGTACTGGAGCTGACAGCGGAGAGACTTGTATTGTCTACATATAGATCTCTTTCCCACTGTCGGTAATACTCGGCGATCACCGGGTGCTAGCGAGTAATCACCGGCTGGGACCAGGTGATTGACAGCTGAATAGCGGCGCGGGTAGGGGTGTGTGCGCTGCTCAGGCACGCCTCCTACCCGGAAATGCAAAATCACACATACATACATACATATATGTGATTGTGCGCACCCCTGCTGCCCTGTCACAGTATTTCTGCTATAGGGCGGCAGGAAAGCAGTTAAAAAAAAGTAATGCAGGCAACACATTTAGGGATTGGTAAACTGTTATATATTACAATTTTGTTTTTGTGTTTAGATACACTCTAGATATCACAACTTTGCAGCTTTTAATTGTGCTGGCGATATGCTTCTGTCTAGTAGTTGTAAAAATGCTTAAATGACTTCACTACTTCGGATTCCAAAATTCCAATTCCAGTTTTAAGTCACTGTCTGAACATCTCAATCTGTGCAAAGCCAGGTGGGAGGCTAGCCTTAGGTTCGGTTTTAGTATCTGCCCCTTGCAGTTATGTTGGCAATTCATCTGAAACATGAGTGTGCAAATGACCAAATCTGAAAATCCCCAAACAGCTGCACAGGATTTGAGATGTGATGCCAGTCAACAGTCCATTCTACCAAGTGAGCAGGGTGAACCTTTATGGGGGTTGAATGAAAAGGTCAAAGCTATAAAATGCTTGTTAGAGGAGCACAACAAATAAATAGCTTAATCTTTTGTGAAACTATGCCTACCAAGCAAAGCCTTTTATTAGTTCACTATTCATTGGTGATACTTTATACAATGTTTATTTATTTCTTTGTAAACCTATTTATGCGTTATGGAGTCTCCGAACAAAGAATTCTTAGAGAGGTTATTTAATGCCTTCAAATAATTGCTTTGTCCCTCAAGATCTCTTGTTTACTGAAGCATTGTTTGCACTGTAACAAAAAAAGATGACTATGATATGCGTAGATACCAGTAGTAGTAGAACTATGCTCTTCATGGCTAGGGATAGACTGATAATAGAAACAAAGCACTAGGTATGTACTAATTGACTATTCGACTAATTGTTGCCAAACTTTGTGGAGCAACAAACCACTGAGTCATGTTCTAATACATTAAAACTCTTGGTTTGTTTTCCTTGCTGCTCTATGTTAATTGGATCACACTGGTGGACCTTAATAGGTCCTATTAAACAAAACTGCTAGGAATAAACAAGTGGAGTGCTCATAGAAACCTGTTTTTTTTTATTATAAATATTTATTAATTTTCCATACAAGTATAAATCACAATCATTTTCGCCTTTATCAAAAGGATAAAAATAAATTAACATAAAATCAATATCTTCCTATTAACATACTTTATCTATTTCCCCAACCCACCCTATCCCTTCCCCTCCCTACCCCCGCCCCCGCAACTACCCCCCCCCCCGTCCCACTCTGCATTTCTCTTCTAACCCAAAAACTATTTCTACAATCGAAATTTATTTCAAAGGGTATAAAACGTCATCATATATTTCACTTTTTCTCTATACTCTTCCCATTTTTTCCATTTTACATAATACTTCTCCATCTTATCTATATGCGTATAATATAATCTTTCCAACCCACAAAGCTGATTCACCCTGACCACCCAATCCTCCCCCGTTGGCACCTCTCTTTGTTTTCAGAACCTAGGTATCAGACTCTTCGCTGCACTCAGGAAATGCCCTATCCCTGAATCCTTGTATGACCTTACTGATAACTCGGTAATATGGAGAAGACAGAACTCTGGATCTGGTCTAATATTGATCTCAGTAATTTTTCTTATTAAATCAAGAATTTTATTCCAGAACACCTGTATCTTTGGACACTCCCACCATATATGATATGTCGTACCCGCTTCTCCACACCCTCTCCAACACAGTGGTGATATCTCCCCGTTCAATTTGTGTTCCACAATTGGTGTAATGTGCCATCTAACCAAACACTTATAATTCCATTCCACTTCCCACATGCTAAAATTTTCGTGTATTAATCTAAACATTTTCCTCTGCTGCTCCTCATCTATTTCCCTTCCTATATCTTTTTCCCATTTCTCAACATAAATTAATTTTGTGCCCGTGTCTAATTCCGTTAATATTCTATATATTTTTGCAACACCGTGTCTCCCATCTCCGCATGTTTCTAATAAGAAACCTGTTGATTCCATTTTCAATGTGTTTGACTTCAGTAAGGTCAATTGTACTTAGAACTAAATGCTTACTGCACTTTGCATTCATAGTTCCTTGAGCTTTTCATTGAATTTGATTGAAACTTGTACCTTGCCTATTTAGGTCAAAACAATGGTTGTGCTTTAAACCCCCCCCCCCCCTTCTCCAGCATATACTTACCTTCATTCCTTCCCCCCTGCTCTGCTCAGTATTGGGAGACAAGGGAAATGGTAATTTTATTTATTTATTTCAGGTACTTATATAGTGCTGTCAATTTATGCAGTGCTTTACATATATATATTGTATATTCACATCAGTCACACTGGTGGGACCTATTAAAAAACTGCTAGGAATAAACCACAAATGGAGTGCTCATAGAAACCTGTTGATTCCATTTCAACGTGTTTGACAGCAGTAAGGTCAATTGTACTAAATGCACTTGCACTTTGCACTCATAGTTCCTTGAGCTTTTCATTGAATTTGATTGAAACTTGTACCTTGCCTATTTAGATCAAAACAATGGTTGTGCTTTAAACCCCCCTTCCCCAGCATATACTTACCTTTATTCTGTCCCCACTGCTCTGCTCAGTATGGGGAGACAAGGGAAATAGTCATTTTATTTATTTCAGGTACTTATATAGTGCTGTCAATTTATACAGCACTTTACATATATATTGTACATTCACATCAGTTCCTAACCCTCAAGGGACATAAAATCTAAGCTCACTAAGTTACATTCATACACACACACACACACACACATACTAGGGCCAATTTAGACAGGATCCAATGAACCTACCAGCTTGTCTTTGGAGTGTGAGAGGAAACCCACGACTGCACAGGGAGAACATGCAAACTCCAGGCAGGTGGTGCCATGGTTGGGATTTGAACCAACGACCCTAGTACTGCCAGGTGGATGCGCTATTTAGCCACTGTGCTGCTCATTTTAATTGGATCACACTGGTGGGACCTATTAAAAAAAAACTGCTAGGCATAAACCACAAATGGAGTACTCAAAGAAACCCGTTGATTCCATTTTCAATGTCTTTGACTTTAGTAAGGTCAATTGTACTTAGAACTAAATGCTTACTTCACTTTGCACTCATAGTTCCTTGAACTTTTCATTGAATTTGAATGAAACTTGTACCTTGCCTATTTAGATCAAAACAATGGTTGTGCTTTAATCCCCCCCGCCCCTTTCTCCAGCATATACTTACCTTTATTCTGTCCCCACTGCTCTTTTTAGTATTGGGAGACAAGGGAAATGGTCATTTTGTTTATTATAGGTACTTATATAGTGCTGTCAATTTACACAGCACTTTACATATATATATTGTACATTCACATCAGTCCCTAACCCTCAAGGGACATACAATATAAGGTGCCTAACTTACATTCATACACACACACACATACTAGGGCCAATTTAGACAGGATCTAATTAATCTACCAGCATGTCTTTGGAGTGTGGGAGGAAGCCAGGGTACCAAGAGGAAACCCATGCAGGCACAGGGAGAACATGCAAACTCCAGGCAGGTGGTGCAGTGGTTGGGATTTGAACCAACAGCCCTAGTACTGCCAGGAGGAAGATGATATATAATTCCATATTACATGTTCCATGTGGTAGCAATGGGTCAATCAATGGGCCAATCAGAGGGGAATCCATAGTGCTGTGTAAGTGAGTCCACCAACTCATAGGTTACGCAGGACTTTTGTTTATTACGAGAGACTAAATGAAGCAGCATGAGAGTGAAATCAAGATAAATGTGGCTTTGGAGGGCTGTTAAAGTGAACCTGTTTCTTTGCCCTCCATGACCAAGGCACAAGCTCATTTTAAGTTTTTTAGGATATGACAGGCTGCTAGTAGTCCCTAGCCCATTTTAACAGCTAATAGAGTGTTAGAGCTCATTAACACCAGTGCACTGTGGTAATAATATTATGGACCAATTCAAATTCCACAAGAATTCAAGTGCGAAAATAGATCATGCAGGTGCAACTTGAAGCAAAAATAAAATTTACATTATATCAAGGGCAGGTTAACAAAATAAGGGTCCTAAATAAAGGGTGAAACCTACAGTTGTGTGAATTTTGCATGACGAATTTTGAATAGGTATGTTTGTGGGCATATGTTTTAATGTTAATCTGTGCCAAGAATGTGCACATTGAAATATTTGCATATTCTGAAGAGACAGTAAGCCCTTTAAAAGAGGCAATTACTGACATCTCTAGCTATAGGTATTTTGGATAACATACTCTTTAAAGATCACAACAAATTTACTGAAATCACAGATCATTCCCCTTTTTCCAATAGAGAACAGAATCTTGACCAGCCCTCTAAGTTAAACAAACACTAGGTGCTTGTTAGAAAACCTGACTTCACTGTCTGAGGATTAATTATTTCATGGTACCTGCAGCTACAGACAGGGGCGGACTATCAACTCGTGGGGCCCCTGGGCAATAGGGGGATCATGGGGCCCCTGTGTCCTTGCCCAAACTCAAAAAAGCCTATGAAAAAGGTACCAGGGGTATCTCATGGGGCCCCCTACTGATCCCGGGCCCTCAGGCAGTGCCCAAGTTTCCAAATGGTCAGTCCGCCCCTGGCTACAGAGGTTAATACCAGCGTGTTTTAAAGTTCTTTTACCACATGTATAGATTATGTCAATTATAATGGACATAGTATGGGCACAGGTGAGCTTTAAAGAGGAACTTATTTACCCACACTTTTTTGTTCCCATCCCCTTTTAACTTTTTTGCTGCTTTGTGTTCAAGAAACATACTCACCCACCCAACGAATCCAACATTTTTTCATAGGGATCTGCCTCTCCACTGCAAACCAAATTCTATGCCACCATTGTCCCCTCTTACATCATTGACTGCCAGCTGTCTTTTCCGGGTTCTTGCCACACCACAAGCTCCTCCTCCTTTAGCACCGTGTCTATGCCTGTGATGCCTTCTGGGATATCTGACATGGATAGGTGGAGGTGGCAGAAGCAGATTGACGTCATTTTCAATTAAGCAGGGGTGGGCCAGGCTGTAAAACAAACCAGCAGAATAACACCCTTTGAAATATACAGCATATTACATAGTTGCCAAAATACTGAAATACTTCAAAGAGACACTTCTATAATAGTGAGAAAAAAATTGTGCAGCAAATTGGGGTGCCGAAAAAGGGACTTATGCAATCCCAGTGTGCCCACCTCCACGTATGTAGTTAAAGCTAAACTCGAAAAAAACTGAAAAAAAATGACCCTTGCAGTAGGGCACCTTCCATACTCCAAGGGTTTAATGGTCTTTTTGCCTAGGGTACCAAGAAAAAGGACTTTTAGTTATCTCATTCCTCACTCCCCCAGCAGTCATCTCTAACCTCTTCTCTCTGACACTCTAGGCTGTGGGTGGGCCCTTTGCATCCTCTCTTGCAATGCACGACTGTTGATCTTCCACTATACATGATGACATCACTGCTAAAACTGCCATGGTGAGGTAACACATGTAACCTATTTTGTACAAATGGGCCCCTAAATAAAAAATAAATATATTAAAATAACTCATGAATTGTTTGAAAAAGGCTCATCTCAAATTATTACAGCAAATGTAAGGCTCTCCTTCCCCATTTCATGTTGGGTAACATCATGTCATACAAGCCATATCATAATGGACTACTGTGAGGTCATCAATGTACTTTGCCCTCTGCCAATGCTGTTAAGATGACTTTTTATGTGATTATTATATGAAATCTGAGGTATGGAATTTAATTTATCTCAACAGCTTGCATCTTTAAAAACTCAAGTTAGCCAACTAAGGGTATCACTTGAACTCCAAACCTTCCGCATTAATCACTGTCTATCATGGTACAACACTCATTTACTGAAATGTATGCTGAGCACATCTTAATAAAATATATGAAATATTTTGATGCAATGTGTGTACATACTTTATAATTTAAATTTCTAGTTTTAGGTTAGGATATTACCTGTATTTAGTTTCATTATCCCATAGAATTCATTGATGTATAAGATCACACAGTATATAAATTTGAATTAACAATAACATTTTCTAAAGGTATGGTATGTCTCTAAAGAAGGGTATATTAATAAAAAAATAATATAAAATAAAATAATTATTAAAAACAATTATAAAAAATTTCATAGCAATTCACCCAATGAAAGTGCTTCTGTTCTGTGTGAATGAACAACAACTAAAAAGTTATTAGGCTATTTCCTGTGATGGTTAAATGTTTTTCATTGATATAAAATTGAAAATATAGCATTTGGACACTAGATAACACTAAATATTATAAGAAATTGCTATAGGATTCATCACCATCTCAAGGCTAAATGTGGTATTTTTCATTTTAAATCAATGCAAAACATCTGACCATCACAGGAAATAGCCTAATAACATTTATTTATTTATTTGCCCCATTCGGGCAGAAAAACTGTACATGTACTTTCACTCGCCAAATTGCTATGCATATATTCTATAAATACACCCCTAAGTATTTGTGGTCTTATATAATCCCCTTTTGGGGATGAAAATTGTGTACATACTTTATAATTTAAATGTCTAGTTTTAGGTTGGGATATAACCAGTATTTCGTTTCATTGATGTATACCAGCGGTCACTAAATGGCAGACCGCGGTCTGTGAATGGTTCCAGCAGTGCTGCCGCCCAGACCGCCAGCCCACAATGACAGATCCACCGCTGAGCAGGGCGGTCGTCATACCAAACATGACATCACGTGTGCGTCCCGCCTATTTTGGCTCACTGTCTTTCCAGCTCCTGCTCCCTGCCTATACACAAGCGTCCACCAAGGATCCCGGCACAGCTCCTGTCTGCCCTCAAGGTAGGCTGTAGTCTTACAGGGATAGTCTGAAGGGCACACTTAATGTTAAGGGGCACTCTGATGGGCACAACATAGAATGTGCCCATCAGAGTGCCCCTTAACATAACTTGCCCATCAGCATGACCCTTATTTTATGCTAAGGGACACTCTGATGGGCACATTTAATGTTAAGGGACACTCTGATGGGCACAACATGGAATATACCCATCAGAGTGTCCCTTAACATAAAATGTATCCATCAGAATGCCCCTTAACATGAATGAGTTGATCAGAATGCCCCTTAATATAAAAGTTCCCATCAGCATGCCCCTTATTTTATGCTAAGGGACACTCTGATGGGCACATTTAATGTTAAGGTGCACGCTGATGGGCACAACATGGAATATACCCATCAGAGTGTCCCTCAACATAAAATGTATTCATCAGAATTCCCCTTAACATAAATTAATTGATCAGAGTGCCCCTTAATATAAATGTGCCCATCAGCATGCCCCTTATTTTATGTTAAGGGGCACTCTGATGGACCCATTTTATGTTAAGGGGGCACAAATAGGCACATACTGTGGAAAGGGGCACTCTGATGGGCACATGTGATGGAAAGAGGCACTCCGATGGGGAATATGATGTTAAGGGGCACTCTGATGGGGAAATATGATAGAAATGGGTACTTTGAGTGTAAGGGGGCACTATGATGGGAATACCAGATGTAAGGTGGCAATGTGATGGGGATACCTGATGTAAAAGGGCACTCTGATTGGGACAACTGATGTAAAGGAGCACTCTGATGGGCACACCTGATGTGATAGGAATACATGATGTAAAGTTGCACTCTGATAGGTTCACGTAATGTAAGGGGGCACACTGATGGGCACACCCTATTCAGCCAGAAGAAAATTTTAGTGACCGGACCTCCTTGAATTTTAATTCAATACCCCTGATGTATAAGATCACACAGCATATACATTTGAATTACCAATAACATTTTCTAAAGGTATGGTATGTCTCTAAACAAGGGTATATTTATAACAAATAAATTTCATAGCAAATTCACACAAATGAAAGTGCAAATGAATGAACAACAACAGAAAAAGTTATTAGGCTATTTCCTGTGATGGTCAAATGTTTTTAATTGATTTCACTTGCCAAGTTTCTATACATATATTCTATAAATACACCCCTAAGTATTTGTGGGCGCATATATTCCTTTTTGGGGAACTCCGTCACAATCAAATGTTAATCAGACAAATAAACAAATCCTGTGCATTATGACATAACCTGTCATAAAATTGTACAAGAGACTAATCTTTCTGTTGGATTGGTGAACACGATGATGAAGTGAAGCCGACTCTCCTAGGATGGTTCAGTTGTACTGACAAATCTTTATTTGCCAAATCTTTCCAGGCATTCGTTAAACAATGGGATAATTGTAGCAGGGGAGTGTGTCAAAAAATAAATGTAGTTTCCACTCCTTGAAATTTGGTCTTTTATTATATGAACTCAAAATTTGCAGTTTGACTTTTTACAATCATGTGTGCTCCACAAGGTTTGGCAAAGTTTGACAACATACATATGAGCTTGGGAGCTTTTTGGAACAGAGCTTTTTTTATTGTCTGGCCATTCGTTTGGCACAAGATCTTAAAGTGGCATGGGTTATTTGAAAGCCCCAGAGAGACCTAACATTGTTAGCTCCTAGAAACTCAAAAGACAAAAGTACTTGTGAATACTAAAGCTAATGGGCAGAACTTTGAATTTGCAAATGTGTACTATTGTGCTTCATACAAGCTTGTAAAAGGAAGCCCCATGTGAAAAGTCATTTGCATTGCGTTTGTCATTCTATCAACAGGTTTGTACCAGTTACCAAATGTCCAGTAAAATTCAATTGAGCAGTAGTAAAGGTTGATTTGCAGAAAGCCTAGACTGAGCAGGTAACAGTGTACCTTTGGCAGTGTAAGTTCGCCATCTAGTGTGTTGTTTAGTTATTGCACACACAAAACAGTATACTGATGACTGTATTCAAATGTAGCTCTTGATGCAGAACTAAACCCACTGATTAAAGAAGTGGTTTACGTTACAGCCAGGGGTGGACAGACAACTCATGGGGCCCCCAGGCAATAGCGGATCATGGGGCCCCTGTGTCCTTGCCCAAACTCAAAAAAGCCTATAAAAAAGGTACCAGGGACATCTCATGGGGCCCCCTACTGACCCCGGGGCCCTCAGGCAGTGCCCGAGTTTCTAAATGGTCAGTCCGCCCCTGGTTACAGCGCTGCATTACTTTAACTGACAATTGCGTGGTCATGCAACGCTGCACCAAAATGAAATTTCCGTCTTTTTTTCCCACTAATTCTGCTTTCTTTTGGTGGTATTTGATCACCTGTGCGTTTATTTTTTGCACTATAAAAAAAGATGACAATTTTGAGAAAAAAAACAATATTTTGGACTTTTTGCTATTAAGCATGTCCAGTAAAAAAATTTAAAAATCACATTTCGTCATAAATTTAGGCCAAAATGTATTCTGCTACATGTCTTTGCTAAAACAAAATCCCAGAATGTGTAAATTAATTGGTTT
This sequence comes from Staurois parvus, assembly GCF_062004578.1. NCBI lineage: Eukaryota > Metazoa > Chordata > Amphibia > Anura > Ranidae > Staurois > Staurois parvus. The sequence continues at coordinate 19,173,000 of NW_028318083.1, forward strand.
ACATGAAAGTTATAGCGTTTACAAATGGTGGTACAGATACTGGAATTTTTTTTATACTAATAACGGCAGCGATCAGTGACTTATAGCGGTGATCAGTGACTTAATAGGACTGCGGGACTGCGGCGGGCATTCTAATACTGGGGGAACTGATTTGGTGTCACTGACATCCCCAGTGACACCAATACAGTGATCAGTGCTAAAAAAAAGCACTGACACTGTACTAATGGCACTGGGCAGAAATGAGTTAACATGAGGGGCAATTAAAGGGTTAACTGTGTGATGGGAGTGTTTTACTAGGGGGCGGGTGTGCTTCACTGTAAGCACACTGCTCTGGATGGCTCTACTCAGCCATCCAGAGCAGTATGCCCAAACTGACAGGGAGGAGGGCTGTTGGTAAATAATGCAGCCCTCCTCCCTGTCGGTGATCGCTGGTAATCACTGGGTGCCGGTAGGTAATCACCAGCTGGGACCCAGTGCGGGTAGGGCGTGCGCGCGGCTTATGCGTGCCCCCTACCTGGAAATGCAGAATCACGTATATATATGTGATCCTGCACACAGTGGCCATCCTGTAGTAGTAAATCTACTATAGGGCAGTCCTTAAGTGGTTAAAAGAGGTGTTTAGGAATTGATTTCATTTTTAAATTATACTTACCTAGGTGATTGCAGCATCGATCCGATGGTGCACCTGTTCCCCGATGGTTCTAAGTGTGAGAACTGAGCAATCAGCCACTGCTGATTGCTGAGTTCTCTCCCTGTTCTCTGAACAAAGAGCTGTCAGTCTGTGACTCTCTGCTCTACTCCCCAGCACTCACTGAAATGCTGGGCTGTAGAAGGGGCGAGAGGGGCTGGCTCAGGCTAAGAAGCTGAACCAGCTGCTGGTCCAGGGATCTGGGTGGATATCGATTTTAAAGTTGGGATTTTTCCCCAGCCTAGACCAGCTGAACGACATCAGCCAACAGCAGACTTTAGATCACTGTTGGCTGAAAATAGGTCACAAGAGTGCAGAACGAACTACACTCCTGTGATCCACAGAAATACAGCTCAACAAGCTTTGGCTATCCTTCTCCTTTAAACTATTAAACAAAAGAAAGATCATGTTAGAGATGTTCAATAAATGTTTTTTTTAATTGTACACATGCCAGTGTTGTTTTGCTGCAGTTTATTCATTAATTTCTGCCTACTAGTGAATGGGCAGTGTATGTTACATTCAAGGCATGGGAGTTCTACAAAGAGCCAGGGGCTGTGGAATGTATAATAATATAAAACACCTTGCTAGGAGGTGTACCTTTATTGAAAGGGATGGCGCATAACAATGAAAAGTAAAAACACAAGCCTGTGGCTTTAAAAAGCTTGGTTCCAGATGGACGGCCCATCCACTCAGAAGGGAACTGTGGAGGAGAGGAGCGCCTGTCAAGCAGGTACCACGCGATTGTGGCGTCCAGGCATCCCCTTACCTAGTATATTCCTCCCATCCTTTTTAAAGAAGCTTATTGCTTTTTCCCTGTGTAAAGTTTATTGAATTGTTCCTGTCCTGTTGTAATTTTATGGGTATATTTTAAGGTGGGACGAGCTGTCCGCTCTAACCATATCTTCTCCCTTTGTAATGATGTTAAGCCGGCTCCCTTGCCGTGCTGGTCTTCTATAAAATGGCCACTTACTATACCTACCATGGACTTGAGAAAGCGCATGTGTACGAAACATGTTGTCCTGGTAACCGACCTTGACTTCCAGCCTGCGGCTGTAGCGTGGATTCCTCCCCTCCGTCTCTGGAACATCACAGTGCCATCACCCAGGACGCCGCAATCAAGTGTTCCCTGCTTGACAGGCACTCCTCTCCTCCACAGCTCCCTTCTGAGTGGACGGGATGTCCATCTTAAACCAAGCTTTTTAAAGCCACAGGCTTGTGCTTTTACTTTTCATTTGTTATGCACCATCCTTTTCAATAAAGGTACACCTCCTAGCAAGATGGTTTTTATTATTACACATTCCACAGCGCCTGGCTCTTTGTAGGGCTCTGGCAGTTCTCATCCTGTTCCTCCTTACACAAAGGAGCAGATACCGGTCCTGCCGATGGGCTAAGGACCTCCTACAACCCTGTCCAGTTCTCCTAGAGTAACTGCCTGTCTCCTGGAATCTCCTCCATGCTCCTGAGACTGTGCTGAGAGACACAGCAAAGCTTCTGGCAATGACACGTATTGATGTGCCATCCTGGAGCAGTTGAACTGCCTGTGCAACCTCTGTAGGGTCCAGGTATCGTCTCATGCTACCAGTAGTGACACTGACCCTAGCCAAATGCAAAACTAGTGAAAAACAGTCAGAAAAGATGGGTATGGAAAACAAATGTCAGTGGCCTACACCTGTAAAACCATTCCTGTTTTGGGGATCATCTTATTGTTGCCCATCTAGTGCACCTGTTGTTAATTTAATTAACACCAAAGCAGCTGAAACTGATTAACAACCCCCTCTGTTACTCAACTGACCAGATCAATATCCCAGGAGTTTAATGGACTTGATGCTATACTCTTTAAAAAGTGTTCTTTTAATATTTTTGAGCAAGGTAATTTTTTTAAGAACTATTTTTTTTCTGCAATCCTTGGAAAAGTAAACATAACTAAAAAAAATGCACTTTTTAAAAAATAAATAATGTTACTGCAGATAGAAAGTGTATTATTCTGTAATTTGTCCTGTTTAAAATGACACTAAAATTATGATTTTGGTACAAAGCATTAGAAAGCTGTTTACAAATTAAATTTTGTAAAATGTGTAAATATATGTTTTAGGTGTAAAATATTATATAATATAGTTAAGCCATAACCCCAGTATCATTTCAACTCACCTTTTAAGAGCGGTGGGGGGGGGGGGGGTCATCACCCCCTGCCTGCACAGGCTGGTGTCTCTCCAGGCTCTCCTGTACAATTGGGGAGACCAGCACTGAAGCCAGCAGTCCTGCCGGCTAATCACAAAGCTGATGCGGGACCAGAATGTCCCTGATCATCTCTATGGTCTAAGAGACTGGAAGCAACAAGCATTTCATCATTTCCGATGAAATCCTTCCTTAGGACAAATGTAAACAGCCTTTTTTTTTCTGGAAAGTATGAGATCAATGGTTTTCAAGGGTAGAGACCCCAGATGTCTCCATAAAGGGGAAATGTCATGTTGTATTGCTATCACAAGGAATTTTTACATTTCTTGTGATAGAAATAAAAGTGACAGGGACAGTGTAAAAAAATATAAAAATAAAATGAATAATAATAAAAAATATTGTAAGCACCAGTGGAAATGGTGTTCACACCACACATTTGAGGTATCATCGCAAACATTATAATGAGAGCAAGAATTCTAGAACTATAACACCTTTGTAACCCTAAATTTTAAGCATCGTCTATGGAGATTTTTAAGTATTGTAGTTTATCGCCATTCCATTGGCGTGCGCAAGTTTAAGCTATGATGTATTAGGTATCTATTTACTCAGTGTAACATCATCTTTCATATTTGACAAAAAAGTTAGATTTCATATTGTGTTTTTTTGCATTAAGTTCATTAAAGTGTATTTTTGCCCCCAAAAAATTGTATTTGAAAAACTGCTGTTCAAATACCGTGTCACATAAAAAATTGCAAGCACCACCATTCTCTAAGGGTTCTAAGTAATTTTCCAGTAAAAAATTACAGATTTTTACAGGTAGGAGAGAAGTGTCAGAATAGGCCTGGTCTTCACTTGGTTAAATATTAATGGTTAATAAAATAGAAACAAAAAAACAAACAAAAAAAGCAAAAGCAGGGAAATAATAATTGAATGAATATGAAGTTACTTAGGGCTGATTAGAGTACACTAAGGGTTAATAAGGAACTAAAACAAGAAATATTTAATTAAAACAAGCAGACCTTTTTTTTAGTTGTCAAGTTGCTTTCACTGACATCCTCTGCAGATGGCAGTGTATCCCTGTGATCAGCAGATAAATGAATAGAATGATACAAAAGTAACAATATGTTACATTGTATCTTTCTGTAGCTTCCAAATAAGTGTTATTTATAAATAATGTCAGGCTGCTTTTTTTGACAGCTGAAAGCTGTGGACCTTCTCTGTGTACACATTATATGGCTTTGAATATGTAGAGACGAATTGCTGTGAACTGGGAGGCAGGAGCAGGGCAGAAAGATTGGACATGGTACACATGTCCTGTTTACAATGAGGACCTTTTTTTGGGAATGCGTAGCACACCCAAAGTCTGAAACTGGTTAAGCCTTCAAAGGGTTGGTGACATGTCTAGACCAGTGTTTCTCAACCTTTTTTCAGTCAAGGCACCCTTTAAAATTATGGACAGTCCCGAGGCACTCTTTAAAATTATGGACAGTCTTCAGGCACCCTATCTAAAATGGGGTGCCTCAAGACTGTCCATAATTTTAAAAGGGTACCCCATTCTAAAATTTGAAAAACTATTCTAATAGTTTTATATAACACAGCAACACCCACACACGTAGGACATCCAACATTAGAGGTGATTTATTCTTCCAAAGCAAATACACTTTTGCACACTGGTACTGACTAGTATTCCAGTGTTTCTCTTCTCCATCACTGAGCTAATGTGACCCCAACACTGATGAAGAGAGGAAGGGGAGGGGCAAACAAGGATGCTATGCAGGTAGCTGACATCTTCATTATCAACTGGTGATGTCATTGGTTGTCAGGATGCTGGTGGCTTGAAGGTCGTAATGGTGCACAATGAAAACCTATGGCTTTGTGTAAGCAAAAGGCAGGCTTGCTCCACCTGCTGGATTGTATACAAGCTTTAGACAATTTTTGGACATTTTCCAAGGCACCCCTGAAGAAACCTCAAGGCACACTGGTTGAGAAAGGCTGGTCTAGACATGTGTAGCACCATGGCAAACATTTAGATTTAGTTCTGCTTTAACAAGTTTAAGTACATTTGAAATGTATTTTTTACTAATAACCCTAAGGTTTATATACAGCAGTACTGAGCAATCATCTAAAGTTTGCAAATACTCACCTCTCTTCATTCCCTTCCTGGCTTCAACATGATCTTCTTGGTTAATTCCGTATGTTGGGTCTTCAACTTTCTTAATTTTTACATAGTTACATAGTTGGTAAAATTGAATAAAGACATCCATCCAGTTTGATGTGTGTGTCTGTGTTTGGGTTGCCACAAATTTCCAGTTCCCTGAACATTTTATTTGCTGATAAACACATATGACAAATTGTTTAAAAAACACTTCCCATCCGGCTCCCTGTGAGCACGCCGCACCACAATCCAGTGCCCGCTGTGCCTGGAGAGAAGGAGAAATTATTGCTTTTACAGCCTTTATGGGTGTAAAAGCAATTAGTGTAAAAAAAAAAACTTCACTCCCCACAAGTAGTACAGTGTCACTATGGTGAAACTCTACTGCTAGGGTGACAGTATGTTAACCCCCCCCCCCCCCCTAAATATTAATATAAAAGAATAAAATTAAAATGTAAAAAATTGCTTATAAACTAATTTGGGTTATTTTTTTTTACTAAAAAGATAACTGAATACATTTTGCCCAAGTTTTATGAAGAAAGATTATTTATTTGCAAAATAAGAAAAACACTTTTTTGTCAAAATGTTTGGACCTTTTCATTTATATAGCAAAAAAATGTAAAATCCCAGTGGTGAATAAATACCACCAAAATAAAGTTTTATCTGCCTCAAAAAAAATGCTAAACTGTTCATATGGGTGCGACGTTGCATAACTGCGAAATTTTCATTCAAAGTGTGACAGCACTGAAAGCTGAAAATTGGCCTGAACAGGAAGGGGGTAAAAGTGTCCGGACTGGAAGTGGTTAAGTTATCTACACTCTCTACTGATACCATTAACTGTGTAAGGACTTTCATGTTCTTATTGCTCCAACAGTAAAGAATCTCTCACACAGTTTAAAATTGAATCACTTCTTGTCTAACTTCAGTATACTGTATATCTTTTTTCAAAAATCTTACATGATTAATGACTAAGGCTGGTTTTGCATTTTTTTGTGTGCACATGTTAAAATGCATATTTCAATCTTGAAGATTAGTTAAAGCCTTCAAGCAGTCAAAACCCTAAAAGCAGAGACCCTGGAGAATAAAATGGTGGCAGTTACAACTTTTTATGTCCCACAATATTAGCACAAAATGCACATTTTTAGTAAAAAAAATACACCAAAGTTAACTTTAGTGCATACAAATGCAATATATTAATCATCTTTTTGGTAAAATATATCACACGAGGTTGTGCTGCATATGTGTGTGTGCGGGGGAGTTAAATTGGTTTTTTTTTGTATGTCACTTTAATTTTTTTAAAGCCTCCTATAGCCCTCTTTTTGATAGCATTTTTACAATGACATGTTCTCTTTATATCTCTCCCCTGCACTCCACAGCAGCTAAAGGAGCACAGGCTGTGCTCCATTAGCTGGTTACTCAGCTAATGCTCCCACTGAATGACAGCAGAGATGAACAGATTGTTTCCTGGTTCATTAAAGTGTTACTACACCCAGGACATTGCAATCACAATATCTGGTCTCCAACAGTACACAGAACATGGAAATGCAATTATTTTATTAAATGTAAACTGCTAAATGCTTTTTTTCATCAGCAGTTAGAGCAGTCTTGTGACTTCTATCAGTGTTCAGCAGAGCACCGGATTAGTTTTTTTGTAGGAGGATGTTAGAGCCCCTGACCTCTGTCTGGGCAGTGCTGATTGGCCCTGTGCTAATCACATGCACTCACCCAAGAAAAAAAAAACTCTCTAGCAATACACACCAAACTGAGCATGTGCAGAGTGTCTCCACTCGATATGTCTTATCAGGAAATAAGAGGGAGACACTGGAAGAAAGAGAGGATCAGAAAAGTCAGGATCAAACATCCTTTTTAAACAATAGAGAGGAATAACCCCTTAGGTTCCACACTGAGTATAACAAGCATGCTTTACTGCATCTACAGACTGATTTTACTGTTGTGGGCTTAGTAACACTTTAACTACAAGCAGGATGGATGTTTGCTGAGCTCCCTCTGCCCCATGCAGTGACACCGACCAGGCCATTGCTGAGCTTGCAGGTTGGACATCGGAGCCCAGGATACATGGAGGGGAGAAGATGGGTTCCTTTGTGGAAGTGATTGGGTGGCTTTTCAGCCACCTGAATCACTTCCAGGAGAAAGCCGTAAGTCAGTTTGTAGTGTATAGACACAATGATAAAGCCGCCACGCTGCCACTGATGTTAACCTTACATAGGTGGCAGCAAGGGGGTTAAGCAGTTTCATCCCAGTGCTACAGATACCATTAATTGGTTTGTATATTGCAATCATATTCTATCCTAAGCGGCGACTCTTCTTCTTCAGAAATATGTTAATTTTTTGTAGTTGTTCCTCATAATTGAGGTCATCCAGCCTCCTTATTAATTTTTTTGCCCTTCTCTGAACTCTCTCCAGTTCAAGCACATCCTTCCTGAGGACAGGTGAACAAAACTGAACTGTATACTCAAAGCCCAACCAGAGTTTTGTAAAATGATAGCTTTATCTCTGGTAGTGGTAGAGTAGTATAATAGTAGTTTGATATCATTGCAAGCTGCAGCTTGGCATTGTATCCTATTACTGGGTCTGTTGTCTACAAGAACTCCCAGATCTCGATTCCCCCTGAAGATCTCCCCATAATAAATATCTTGAAATCATATTTTTAGCTCCTAAGTGCACCAGTTTAAATTTTTTCAATATTAAACCTCATCTGCCATGTAGTTGCCAACCCCTTTATTTAACCACTAGCCCTCCTGAAGATTTACACCCCTTCCTGACCAGGCCCTTTTTTTGCTATTCGGCGCTGCACTATTTCAACTGTTAACTGTGCGGTCATGCAATGCTGTACCCCAACAAAATTTATGTCCTTTTTTTCACACAAAGCTTTATTTCAGTGGTATTTGATCACCTGTGTGCTTTTAATTTTTCACGCTATAAACAAAAAAAGACCAAAAATTTTGAGAAAAAACCCCCCAATATTTTTCACTTTCGGCTATAAAAAATATATAGTAAACTCAAAGTTAGTCATAAATTTAGGTCAAAATGTATTCTGTTACATGTATATATTGATTGCTTTGTGTGAAGTTATAGCGTCTACAAACTATGGTATAGATACTGCAGTTTACACCATTTTTTGCTATACAGCGCTGTGCTAATTTAACTGACAATAGCGCAGTCATGCAAAGCTGTACTCCAACGAAATTTATGTCCTTTTTTCCCACACAAATAGAGCTTTCTTTTGGTGGTATTTTATCACCTGTGTGCTTTTTATTTTTTGTGCTATAAACAAAAAAAAACATTTTTGAAAAAAAAAACATTTTTTTACTTTCAGCTATAAAAAATATATGGTAAACTCAAAGTTAGTCATAAATTTAGGCCAAAATGTATTCTGCTACATGTTTTTGGTAAAAAAAAAAAATATGAATAAGTGTACAGTATACTGCATGTTGAATGTTGAAATGCATTTTTTATATATTACAAAATATCTGAAAAATATTTTTAAAAATATTTTTTTTTAAATATATTCTTCAGATTTTTTTAAACATATAAATAAGTCATTTTAACATATATTTTTACATATATTTGTAAATGCATTCCAAAAATGTAGATTTATATTTTTAAAGACATACAGTATATTTGAAATGTACTTTAAAAATATTTTTCATATATTTTGTAATACAAATGAATTTCAGCATGCAGTATGTATATACATATATTTATTATATATTTATATTTATTGAAATATATTAAATATGGCCAACATTGTAGCATTTCAAATGTATGTCAATATACAGTGGGGCAAAAAAGTATTTAGTCAGCCATCAATTGTGCAAGTTCTCCCACTTAAAAAGATGAGAGGCCTGTAATTGGCATCATAGGTAGACCTCAACTATGAGAGACAAAATGAGAAAAAAAATCCAGACAATCACATTGGCTGATCTGGAAAGAATTTATTTGCAAATTATGGTGGAAAATACGTATTTGGTCAATATCAAAAGTTCATCTCAATACTTTGTTATATTTCCTTTGTTGGCAATGACAGAGGTCAAACGTTTCCTGTAAGTCTTCACAAGGTTGGCACACACTGTTGCTGGTATGCTGGCCCATTCCTCCATGCAGATCTCCTCTAGAGCAGTGATGTTTTGGGGCTGTCACTGGGCAACACGGACTTTCAACTCCCTCCAAAGGTTTTCTATGGGGTTGAGATCTGGAGACTGGCTAGGCCACTTCAGGACCTTGAAATGCTTCTTACGAATTTCAGATCCACATTAAACAAGGAGACCGGTTTGTAGTTCGTCACCTGAGATGGGTCCTTACCCTTCTTGGGGATGACCGTAATATGAGCCTCGAGCATTTGTGGGGATAAAGAATGGCCATCCGAAATGGAATTAAACCCTGAGAGCCAGTAAGGGCCCAGTATATCCAAAAAGCTTTTATAATACTGAAGCGGTAGGCCGTCAGGTCCCGAGCTTTTCCCAGGTTTAGAAGAAGAAATGGCCAGACCTAGTTCTGGAGAAACTGACGAGCTATGTCTACAGATTTTTGGAAGGTTCGACCAGAGCCATCCCAAATCACGTGTATAGTAAGCTGTGCCCTTTTAGCTTTTGTCATCGTGGCCAAATGTTTCCCCGATTTATTAGCATGTTCATAAAAAAGGCATGACTACAGGCAAAACAATGGTGTGCACGGCCCTCCAGCTCATCCAAGAGCATCTTCCTGGTTGATATAAGCTTGGCCAGGGTTGAGCTCGCCAGTGTCTGCTTGTGTGCGGCCTCAATGGTCTGAATCCAAGCCAAAAGCGACGCAACATGAGCCTGCCGTTCCTTCTTATGCTTAGAGGCCAAGGAAATACACACACCCTTGATCTCACTCTTGTGTGCCTCCCAGAGTGTGAGTGGGGAAACGTCCAAAGTATTATTGATGCTGAAATAGTCCCGAAGGGTGGTATGAATAGTCTGTAGCGTAGGCAAGTCCTTAATCATGGCTGGGTCAAACCTCCAGATTTTGTAAGTACTTCGCTCCTATAGATCCAAGGTCAACATAATAGGGCTATGGTCTGAAAGGGTAATTGATTCAATAGTAGCACTGCGTAACTGAGACAGATCTGTTTGGGTAATAAAAAAATAATCCAAGCTAGAATATTTTTGATGAGGCGCGAGAAAATACGTCAAATCCTTATCCACCGGGTGTAGAAATCGCCACGTATCATGAAGAAGAAGAGAAGAGAGTTGTTGCTTTATAGAGAGTAAAGCTCTGTAAAAAATAGACGTGGAGCCATTAGAAGAGTCCAAAGAAGGGTTCAGAGGTAGATTGAGATCTCCCCTAAAATCAGCATACCCAAAGCAAAGGACATTAGCTCCTCTATCACAGGTCGAAAGAAGGCCACTTGCTTCTCGTTGGGACTATAGATATTCGCCAGCATGATCGGAGTATGATCAAGCATACCCCGAAGGAAGAGGTAGCGACCCTGAGGATAAGGGTATATTATGAGCAGCCAGAGCCAGCGTAATAGACCGCAATGCCTTGCGATACTGGAGCGTGATTTGGGACAGATCTTGGAACACCTTCACTTCCTCACCATTAAAGGTGAATTCTTCCTGTTCCCGTGCCCATTGATGAATGTCCTCCTTCAGTTTAAAGCTAGTAAGGCAACAGATAACATCCCAGGGTGGGTCCCCTTCCCAGCCTTGCGGCCGGAGGGCCCTGCGCGCTCTCTCCAAATCCACTGGGGTATCCCTTGGGCGGTCCAGCAGTTCATTGAACAGCGCTTGCAAAGCTGACGGCAGTTGGTCCCTGTCCACTGACTCTAGGATCCCCTGGATCCTTAAATTTTCTACAAATGCCCCCGTTTATCTAGGTCCTCCAATTTTCATTGAAGGTCCAGCAGGTGTTTAGAACATCTGACGGAGTCATCCCTAAGTTCCAGCATATCAACATCATGGCGGGTCACCATGTCCTCCACCACTGCCAAGCGATCAAATACTCCCTGTAGTTCTTCCTTGAGATTAGAGACAGTGTCAGATAAAGTGATCTTAATATCTGCTGCACTAGATTTTAAATCCGTCATGTTAGGCATCTGTTGAATTAAAGAGAGCACCGCGTCGGTGTTGGGCTTGTGCTTTGTCACCGGAGAGAATTCCAGTGGCTTACCCAAGGCCATGTCACGAGAGCAGCTAGGCCCTGAATCTTCCGGCGGCTCGGATGGATGAGTTCTAAAAATTTTGGGTAACTTGAGACCCAATTGCGAATGCGGAGTCTTTGAGGAACACACCTGGCGCCTGATCTTGCCCATGTTCACCTGCAAAAGGGAGGAAAGCCAGCAGTAATCCCTCTTAGCCACGGAGTTTTAGCATCAGGCAGCCATCTCCATGCAGCACCAAGCCACGCCACAGCATTAGAAGTTTATGCCACACATCACTCACTCTTCTAACCACCTGAAGACCAAACCTTTTCTGGCACTTTTTGTTCACATAAAAAAAACTGTATTTTTTGCTAGGAAATTACTTTGAACCTCCAAACAGTATATATTTTTTAAAAGCAGACACCCTAGTGAATACAATAGTGGGTGCTGAAATTTTTTATGTCACATAGTACTCGCACGTTTTTTCAAACACAAACTTTTTTTTAAAAAAATACACTTTTTTTACTTTTAATGCACAAAATCACAATATATTGGCCAATTATTTGGTATACTATAAAATATGATGGTATGCCGAGTAATAGATACCAAACCTGACATGCTTTAAAACTGCGCATGCCCCGTGCAATGGCGACAAACTGCATAAATTTTTAATATCCATAGGCAACGCTGAAGGCATCATCCTGGTATAACCACTCAAAGTCCGGTGATGTACCATTACGTCACTGGTCCTTGTTGGGTGTATATGCTATGTTCTTTTTTTTATGCATCCTGTGGGCTGAATGGAAAAAAGAGAAGAAATCTCCGCCTAAAAATGTGTGTGGTATGCCTACCATTAGAATATACTGCCCTGCATCCACACACTTCTAATGGTGGGCACACATGAAATGTGCCAAAAAATATTATAAAATATATATGCCGAAGCATAGGGGCCATCCACCCACTGGCCACCCCAGGCCCCCATGCTTCAGCATATATGCTCTTTTTTTAACTGTGGATGAAAAATTTCAGCACTGCACACACCTATTTATATGTATATTCTGAGAGCAAGACCCTGTTGCTGTCAGAATAAACAAGTTGGAGCTACAGCTGAATGACATGCCTGCAAAGAAAACAGCAATGGTTAACAATAAAACAGTGACTCAATAAAACAACTTTTTTATTGAAAAAGGTGCCAAAAAATATAAAATATATGTGCTGAAGCAACAACACTACCCACACTGACCTTGTGTATATTCTGAGAGCAAGTTCCTGTTGCTGTCAGAATAAACAGGTCGGTGCTGCAGCTGAATGGCATTCCTGCAAAGAAAACAGCAATGGTTAACAATAAAACAGTAAACAGTAAGAGACAAGGAATAATGGAGAGGATAGGGTGATCAAGTAGAAAACATAGGTCCTGGGTCTCTCTCATAAACAAAGGCATCCCTGAGAACCAATTAAAATGAAAAACCATAAAGATAAACAGTGATAGAGAAAAAGGAAGAAAAAAAAAATTAAAAAATAGTTATTACGGGGGGCGAGGTGGCCAATGGGTAGGAAAGAAAGGAAAGGGGAGGAAGGAAGAAAGGAAAGGGAGAGAGAAAGTATTAAACAGAAATAGAAGCTAAATCAAGGTCACGGTCACCTTCACCGTACACCCCACTAGCCCAATATTTCACAGCAAGGAACTGTAGTCAAAAGGTAGATTGCATGTAGAATTTGAACCAAGGTTCCCATATTTTACAGAATTTTACCAGTCTGTCATTTGTCTAGCAATCATTTTTTCAAATATAACTTTGGAGACTCTGTGTTTAACATCCACAAAAGAGACAATCTGGGTTCTCCACATTCTAGCTATTACTCTTTTTGCTGCTGTAAGAATGTGCATAACTAGCTTAAAATTAGTGCTGGTACACTCCTCAGGCTTATCCAACACAACAAACACTTTACTCCTGCGCTAGGAAAGGACTCAGTAGACCCAATAGGAATGTTCTGGAATTTTCTGGAATATGCACTGCTTGCTGCCCTCAACAGACCGGGGTGGTCTGAATACACTGGATACAAATGGAGAAACAGAAAAAGGGCGCACCGACCTAGTGCATTATCGTTTAAAATAATTTATTAAAGAAACAAAAATAGGTATCATACTCACAATGGACATAATAACACAGGCATGTCAAACTGAACAAGGTGTATGATCCAAACAACATCTGAGTCCATACGATGGAACCCTGGATGACCAACTTGCTAACGCGTTTCGAGGACACAACCTCTTCCTCAGAGCCCTCCTCAGGCTTCCCATTCAAATGGGACATAAGGGTCCTTGAAGATAGCTCTCTCAAAGGCCGTGGAAAAGAAAAGGTCAGTTTTACCACAAATGTGCTGCTGTAAGAAGTGTTTAATTTGAAAAATTTTAAATATCCTTGAGGTTGAATGCAAATTTGTTCCTGAGAGTTTCCAAAGAAAGAAAACCCAAGTCAGTCAGGAAATCCGATAGCAGTCAGATACAAGCCTTTTTGAAAGTTGTGAAGGTTTGTGGAGAGACCAAGTCTGGAGAGAAGGTAGGATTGCCAAATATAAGAAGGAGTGTGCCGTGAGATTAGATTGTGTGCATATTTTAAACTATCCCAAAGCCTTAAAGAATGTTAGGGCAATGATAAGGCTTGTGAGTGAGCCTTTTTGTTTACAGGATAACCACAAGAGATTACTTATAGAGACTTATCAAGACAGGGCCACAAAGATATGCTTCCAGGAGACCCAGATAGGGAATCCTATCGGTGATTGCCATTACACCAATTACAGTATGTGAGCTGGGTTGCTTGATAATACTTGCATAAAAGGGGGATGCCCAGACCTCCTTGATTTTTGGACTTATACAGAATCATCTTCCACATACATTGAAGGATGCGCTTCTGCATAGTGCGAAATTGATAAGCTCAAATTTGAATAAGTATAACTCATGCAAAATATAAACATTTAGGCAGCAGTGTCATCTTTACTGCTCTCCTAGCCTCAAAATATTATATTTTCCCAGGACAAAGAGAGTGATTTCAGATAAGTAAACAGTTTCAGGTAACTCACCCAGTAGAGGAGTCGAGAGATAAAGTCAGATGAATGCCTAATTAAAGGAAAGAGAAGAGGGTTCAGGAAAAGCAAAAGGCTGCTGAAGAGCATGCTCCATCTCCATAGGTAAGGAAACATCCAGGGCTTTAGATCTGGTCTCATTGATATAGAGTTAAATTAGATAGGTAAACCATGGGATAGGTCAAAAGCAGAAGGGCATCATTGGTGAATAGGCCAATTTTGTGGTGACAGCCCACTACCTTTGCCCCTGTAACATCCTGGTGTAAAGGGATTGCTGAGCAAGGGGTTTGAAATCAAACAAAAGTGGTGAGAAAGGGCAGCCTTGATGTGTTCCTCTAGTTATTGCAAATTTGGACAAGCAAAAACCTGCATAATGTACATATGCATATAAAGAACTGTATAAAACCCTAATCCTTGTGAGAAAAAAGGGGCCAAAGCCCAATTTTTTAAGTGAAAATTGCAGACAATCCCAACCCAAGCAATCAAATGCTTTCTTGATATCCAAAGAAATCCCAATTTTTTTTTTTTAAATAAAAATGGGGTTGAATGTTTACAGCTCCACCAACAATATGATTGCTCACTCAATCTGTTACCAAGACCCATAGCTTTGAATGAATTTCCCCTCATCAGAGTCAAAAGAACATCTTGAAATCTAAAGAAAAAAATCAGACATTTTACTTTTCCTGCAACTGATGCTATATTCTTTGTTAAAAAATACAATTCCCAAGACCTTGTGTATACAATCATGAGACAAGATAACGGACAAGAATGGTCAAGAATCCCTGGGTGCCCTGATTGAACCTTTACTAAATTAATCTCTGTGGAACTGATGTTCTAGTTCAACTATGATGCTGAGTAGGTGGGTAATGCAATTACTATGGAGATTCTGAATATTTACTTATACATTCTGGTCTTTGCCATGCCCATGTCACCTTCCAGTATTTCATTAATGCTTTCCATGATTTCTTGGATGGTTTTGTAATAATTTATCTGGATAATATTCTTGTTCTTTTCCCTCTATTCCTACTTGACCATCAGATCTGAAAAGTGAAAACTGGACTAGGAATGCGTACAGTTTTTGAGCTTTAATATTTCTATACAAGGAAATTTGATGGGCAAGCACAATATGTGACCAGTTCCCTTCCACTAATAGAATAGAAAGTGCACTAAAGTTCTATACTGATGCCCAAAGGGCAGAAAATTTGTCCTCCAAGGGTGCGCTAAATATAACAGCAAATATTACTTGCATACTGTGTGTTAGCATGCCCATGGTCATGCCCAGAGCGGAAACAATCTGCAAGTCTACTTTGTGAAACAGAGGGAGATTGCACTCAACAGTGGTAGTACATGCATATAAGAAGCATTGACTGAAAGAAGGGACCTAAACATTTTGCAAATGAGCACTGCATAGCTGATATACAGTGGCAGTATTGACACACCCCACTGAGAAAGACATTATGCCATTAAGCAATGGAGGGTACATATGTAAAGTACTGTTGACAGAAAGCAGTGACAATGACACTGTGCTAAAGAACAGTGGATAGAATATAGGAATAGAGAATATTGACAAACAATGACAGGGACAATGTGCTGCTTAAAATGGAAGGTTGCATAAACACCACATACAGTATTTCCCTCATAGCATAAAAGAGCCATTGAATCACAAAACAGTACTATGCATTTTAATTATGTTACACAATCCATGGGCCACACAAGAAGCCTAGTTCTTTGAATATATTCTGGTTTCCACTTTGGTTGTTATCAGTAGTAAGAGGAATATTTTATTCATCAGTTGAAACTTCTGAAAAGTCCTGCTTTAACAGGAGCAAGATGACTGGCATACTGTATACCCATCCATCAGACAGTAAATACAGTACATGCATATATTTCTGTAATAGCTAATCTAATAGATTCCTCCATCCACTTTAATTAATGTGGATGGAAGAATCTCCCTTGCCAGCTATTGAAATCAGACAACTGCAGCACCCACAGCTGTCAAAATACTTGAACAGTGACTGCAACTCTTAAGATTCAGTCACTGTTCAGTCTACAATTTTCTACCCAGCTCTTCGATTTTTCAGTCAAACTATGTTGAGTTGAGTGGTGCCAACAGTTCCACCTACATCTTGAATGTTAAATTGGCTGAAATTCGAACTGCATTTGGCCAGTGTAAGGTCCTTGTTTATTGTACCAAATTGTATTGTAACTGTAGTGTCTACCTTAATTTTGTAAAGTGCTGTGCAAACTGTTGGCGCTATATAAATCCTGTATTATAAAAATAATAATAATAATAATAATAATATGCCACTCTAAGTGGATTGCAAAATTTGGATTGTCCCTGTTTCAATAAGACAACAGAGATCTAGGCTGAAAGCGTACTTCTCTCATACCACACTTCTTATCAGTATATGCCCTACTTGTATCCTGTTGACATTTTGTTACCTAACAGCAGTTTGTATTTGTATTTTTCAACATATACAAGGACAGAGGCATCAGGAGCAATATTTAATATGCAGGCATTGAGAGTTCAGAGAGTTAAGGCCTCACAGTTGGTATAGTAAATACAGCACATCACATTTGCAAGTAATTGATTATTATTTCCTGGGTGGGGGAGCTAGGGAGGGAAGACACCCCAAGGGAGCAGCCAAGTGCTCTAAGATTTTAAATATAGAGGGTAATTCTAGCTTCTGGTGATCCCAAGAATGTAAGAGGGAATCCTCTTCCACTTCTGAAGTCTTCACGCCTGTGTTGTTCTCAGGTTTTACCAGGCATAGAACTGATCCTATAGCCACAATGCACCTTAATTTTATTGGATGTTTCTGAAATACAGAAAACCTTCGAGCTGAACAAGATAGGAAGGAGAGAGGAGAGATGAAGTAGAGAAAGAAGAACAAGTCCAAATAACCAAAATATTTGAAATAAGGTAAGCACCAGAGCATTACATCTCAAGCACTGAAGGATTGCCTATGAAAAAATATAGAGTGCTGAAGTTTTTCCATGTTTCCTGGATGCATGCAATTTTAAGGTTTGACATGTTTGGTATCTATGTAATTGGCACAACCTCATCTTTTATATGTTATCAAAAAATTATTTAATAAATTGCTTTTATGTGCCCAAAAAACTAACTTTAGCATATGGTTTACTGAAATGTTGCATTCCATAATCCATTGGACTAATATCTTGTAACAAAAAAAATGGAACTACCATTTTATTCTTTAGGGTGTCTGTTTTCACAAATTATATACTGTTTTGGGGGGTTTTAAGTAATCCTCAGGCCTAAAATGATTTTTAAAACATGTGAACAAAAAATAAAAATAAGGGCTTTGGTACTCAAGTGGTTAAAATACCTGTCTTCCATTCCCTAAAACTTGTGTGTGTGATAGACCATGGCTAGGCATACATGTGTAGATTTCTGTAGTTTCTGCACCGCAGGCTAAACTAAAGAGAAAACAATAGATTCCCCCATCCATGTTAAATCCATGAGCTCATGATGTTTCTTTCCTCCATGCCCCCTCCACTGACTTTTCCATGAAGTTCAATGGCACAACTATCAGTCCCACCGGCTCATGCTGGAGTGCTGGGTATAATCCTGAACTCTGACCTAACTTTTCGGCCCAATATCCAATCAGACTCATCTAGCTTGTCTTTGTGTGCACTTTCACATGGCAATGTAATCAATTGAGTACTGTCCGTGATACTTTTTTTATTTGCACTAACACAATTTTTAGGACAAGCTTTCGGAGTCTAAATTTAGACACGAGTTTTCTCACCCATTATTCAACAGTTTTATGATCCCCTCTGTGACTGTCATCCCAAACCCCTCCCCAGTCTTTGCTTTTGCTCTGTCTTATCTCTAGTCCAATCCTAGTTTTATAACCATTGCTGTGTACATTTGTTTGTGTGTTTTTTTTCTTTTTTTTTTTCCTCTCAGAGATTTTTTTCTTTAACATTCTGCTAAAACTTTGGGAAGTAGTATTGCTTGGACCTTGAAAAAGGGGACATACCCCGAAAGCTTGTCCTAAAAATTGTATGTTAGTCCAAATAAAAAAAAGTATCCTGGAGAGTACTCAGTTGTTTCTGTCACAAGTGCACTAATACGGCTACAATCACCTCAAGCATGTGGAAATTTATAAACTGTATGCTTTTTTTCTGGATTTGTTTATTTCTGCCTCAATGTTTATTCACTTGATTACGCGGTCATGCAACAATGTACCCAAACTAAATTTTTATCATTTTTTTTAGACAATTAGAGCTTTTTTTGGTGGTATTTGATCACCACTGAGGTTTTAATTTTTTTCTAAGCAAACTAAAAAAGACCAAACATTTTGAAAAAAAAACATTCTTAGTTTCTGTTATGAAGTTTTGTAAATAAGTCATTTTGCTAGTTCATTGATGAGCACTGAGAGGCTGCACTGATGAGGAGTCACTGATGGGCACTGATAGACTGCACTAATGGGCACTGATGAGGTTGCACTGATAGGTGGCACTGATGGGCACTGTTAGGCAGCACTGATGGGGACTGTTAGGCAGCACAGATGGGCAGTGTTAGGTGGCACTGATGAGCACTGTTAGGCGGCACTGATGGGCACTGTTAGGAGGCACTGATGGGCATTAATAGGTGGCACTGATGTGCACTGTTAGGCAGCACTGATGGGCATTGATAGGCGACACTGATGGGCACTGTTAGGCGGCACTGATGGGCACTGTTAGGTGGCAGTGATGGGCAGCACTGATGGGTGGCACTGATTAACAGATGGGCACTGATTGCCAGCACTGATTGCTAGTACAGATGGGCACTGATGGGCACTATTGGCTGCCCTGATGGGGTGACACTGATGATCAGTGCCCTGATGATCAGTGTAGATGCCCCCCTGTGAAATGCTGCTTACCGGCTCTCCTCTCCTCATGCGCTGTCAGCGTGAGGAGAGGACTGCCGATAACAGGCATTTCCTATTTACCCAGTGATCAGTTGTGATTGGACACAGCTAGTCATATGGTAAAAGCGGCTGTGATTGGCCCGTTCCATAGTCATGTGATCAGGTGTGTCTGAAGGACATAGCGATCACAGATCACATGCAGTGCATGCCCCAGCGGTTCTGGGAGGACGTCCATCCCAGAACTAGCTGACCGTGCTGTAGCCGTCTTTTGGCTATAGCATGGTTGGGAACTGGTTAAAGCAGAATTACACTCAAAAGCAGAAGCTCCGCTTACTTTAGCCCTCCCACTGTCATATTTGGCACCTTTTTTTTGGGGGGGGGGGCTGATACCTGTTTTGGACAGTTCACCATGTCGAAGTGATCCAAAAGTTTGGCCCCCTCCTCCCTCCCACAGTCTCCTGGGAACTTTCAGGAGGTGCAACTCATGCATGCGCAGTGGGCACCAGGCTGTGAAGCCGCAAGCTGTCACAGCATGGTGCCCACAGTTGACATGCTGGTGCCATGGAGGAAAGAAGGGGAGAAGGGACGGCGCAGATGAGAACATCGCTGGACTCAGGTACAGGTATGTGTGCATTTATTAAAAGCCAGCAGCTACAGTTTTTGTAGCTGCTGACTTTTAATAAACACAAAAATGGCTGGAACTCCGCTTTAATGATCTGTATACTATGTAACAGATTGTTCTCACATACCACATTTCATCTGTACCAACATTTTTGGAAACAATAAAATTTTTTGTGAAAGAAAGTGATGGAGGCAGATAGCAGAATGATTAAGCATAGCGAGTCTCAAGAACTACACTATAGAAAACAAAATAGAAAAAAAGATAAGTGGTAGCTGGCAGTGCTGTACTATAAGGAGCCCAAATCATTTTAATCTTTTATTTGAGCTGGTGACAGATGACATAAATTATGTCTAATTATTCAAATACAGCAGCATAGTTATATATTAAACAAAAGGGCAACATAGACAGTTAAATGTCAGATGACATTAATGTTAGTAAAAGTAATCTTATGCATCTAGGTCACACTAATAGCATTGTCCCTATTCTTTGTAATTTCTCCAGATCTTTTTGAGGAAAAGAAAGACCTAGATATACTGGTTAACAGCAATGTAGACATCAGCTTTTAAAGCCCAAATCCATGAAAATGAGAAAAATCCAAATGATTTTAGGGAGGTGCAGGTTTCCAACCATCCAGTAGGTGGCACTGTGCTATTGTACAGAGTGGAGTCTAGGGGAAATGTCCCTTCATGGACTCCATCTGTTTTTTAGAGGTATCAGCTGTCTCACTGGAGGCTGCAACGACTGCTGACCTTTGGCAGCCCTTTTGGAGCGAGTCCTTAAAAATGTGGGTACCAGCATCATTTGGGCATGCCTGGACTGAATGGTACAAAAGGGACAGCGACTCCTCTTGTTAGTAAAAGTAAATAGCGCAGGAAACGTTTCCTGGTGAGAAGAGTCAGTACAGGGACAACGCCTGCCTTGGAACATTCCTGTATTCAGATCAGGAATGTAGACTCTTCCTAGCAGCACTCTGGTGCCTTCTCAGTGCACTACCAGTTACCACCCATCCAGTGGGAGGGGTACCCCTAGGCCTAGGCCTTGTCTATGTGTTTGTTATGTCTAGGGCAGCGATGGCGAACCTTTTAGAGACTGAATGCCCAAACTGCATCCCAAAACCCTTATTTATTGCAAAGTGACAACACTGCAATTAAATCTGAATACTGAGGTTTTAGTTTAGAAAAAACAACCCATATATTAACCGCCTCCTGTCTGCCATATAAGGAAATGATGGGCGCAAGGCGGTTCTCTCATTCTGGGAGGATGTCATATGACGTCCTCCCACTCTAACCATGCATGCGCCCCCCCAATGGCTTGCAGCACAGCAATTGGTGGTGCACTGTGTCCCTCGGACACAGCGGATCACCAATCAATGGAAAGAGCCGAAGACGTTAACTCTGTCATGTGATCAGCTGTGTCCAATCACAGCTGATCGCATGCAAATATGGCATTTCTCTCCTCATAAGCTGTCACAGCTCATGAGGAGAGGAGAGCCGGTAATCAGCATTACTCAGAGGGGACATGTACACTGATCATCAGGGCACTGATGATCAGTGTGCCCTGATGATCAGTGTAGCCCCAGCAGTGCCACCTGTCAGTGCCCATCGCTGACACCTGCCAGTGCCCATCAGTACCACATATCAGTGCCTACCAGTGCACATCAATGCCACATATCAGTGCCCATCTGAGCTGCTTTGCAGTGCCACCTATCAATGCCAGTCAGTGCCGCCTATCAGTGCTGCCTATCAGTGCACATCAGTGCCTGTCAGTGCTGCCTATCAGTGCCGCCTATCAGTGTCATATATGAGTGTTGCCTTTCAGTGCCCATCAGTGATGCCTATCAATGCCCATCAGTGCCACCTACCAGTGCCTCCTCATCAGTGCCCATCAGTGCCACCTATCAGTGCCCATCAGTGCAGCCTATCAGTGCCCATCACTGCAGTCTCATTAGCGCACACCATTGAAGGAGAAAAATCACTTATTTACAAAATTTTTAACAGAAACTAAGAAAAAAACATTTTTTTTGGTCTGGGAACACAGCTCTATAACAAAATTCTCTATATAACTACCAAAACAGTTTTTGTAAACATTTCATCCAACCTCCAAATCAAGGGTCTCCAAACTGGAGCTTGAGGGATGGGTGTGGCCCTTTGCTAGCCTTTATCTGGCCCTTGGGCAACAATTCCTCCCAATGATATGAAGCAGTATTCTTCCCACTGACACCAACGATGGGGCACTATTTCTTCCACTGATAACATTTATGGTGTACTATTCCTCCCATCAATACCAATGATGGGGCACTACTCTTCCTTCTACTGGCCTTCATCCCTGAGGTCATGTTTCTTGCTGATGCTGGGCCGGAAATACTTTCTACCCCCACTGGCCACACTCCAGCTCTCTTAAAGTCTGAAGGGCCATAAGCCGACCCTTTGTTTGAAAAGTTTGGAGATCCCTGCTCTAAATGATTGCATCTGTTATGAGGGCTGGTTCACACCACATGTTTCAATCCACATGTGTTTCTGCATACACTGTTCTAATGTGTTTTTTTTATGCATTCCAGTGATTCCTAGAACCTCTACTCCAGGGGTAGGCAACCTTTGAGAGGTGGAGATCTACCTGAGCAACATGGAAAAGATCAAAGATCACTGGGGTGAAGCACCCTTTTTTACAATTTTATTTTTAAAGAAATTAACTAGCAAGACCCAGATAAAAAGGATGGCATGAGGAAACACAAATGTTACTGTTAAAAAAAAAAGATGTACTTACCTATTTTCAGCCTGCCCCAGTCTGGTCATATCATCTTCCCTGTGTCGCCAGGTGATAGCATGACCAGATTGGAGTGGCCTGAAAATAAGTTAGTCAGCATAGGTGTTAGAAGGGTGAGGAGCATTTTACAGCTAGTTAGGTTCAAGCTGGAATTTTACTTTAAAAAATACTTCCAGATTGGTTAAAGTACATTTACTGCAGCTACAGGCATCATCCCGGTATTGTTTTTTCAGGCAGGTGATACTGTTTTTTGGAAAAGCAATTCTAGCGGCTAATTAGCTGCTGTATTGCTTTTACAGGCGGGAGAAGGGGTTCCCTCCCATTCCCACTGCCCTCCAGTGTCCAGTGTTAATGTAACTTCAAACTACCCTCCCTATTGTTGGGCAGTGGCAGTAATTAAGCCCTTGTGCTGCAGTAGTGACACCAGTGTCATTGTTAATACCTCCTTTATGCTGCATTAGTGGCTGTTGGCAGTGTTTATGAACCCCTTCATGCTGCAGCATAAAGAGGCTAGTTAACACTGACACTGGTTCCACTAATGCAGCACAAAGGGGTTATTTAACTGCCACTGGTCGATAATGCATCAATGACCAGTGGCAGCACATTATTCCTCTCCCGCTTCTGCTCTCTCTTCCTCTCCAAACTCCCGTCCTCTGAATGACAGCCAGTCAGGGGCTGGGAATTGAAATTGTCTGTTGGGTGGAAATCCCTCCACCTGATGGAATGTATTACTTTCCACACTAGTGCTGAGTGCTGCATGTGTGCTGTGATCTGGGCAGCGGCTCGGCTGACAGTTTGCAGGCATGATCAGGATGATGGGCATGTCGGGTTGTGGTCTACCTCTCAGATGGCCATGATCGACAGGTTGCCAACCCCTGCCCCACTCAATCACCAAAAAAAGAAATTCAAAAGCAAATAAAAGCACAAATACACATTTGACAAGTCATTTATTAAAAAATAAATAAAATGTTTGCATGTGACTTCATGGGAGCAGAGTCACTTGGTGATGTCACCAGGTGGCTTCGCCCCTATCATGTCATGAGAGGGGATCTCTGGGGCAGAATGTGCCATCAAAGGGGGGTTGTCAAGGTCCTACCTTTCCTCAAACCTTGTGCTGCTCCATGTGCTGGCATCCATCTTAGGTGTCTGCAAAGCATTGTGGGATCCTTTATGCTTTCAGCCCTCTGTGGCTCCTCCCCCAGGAGGTGGCGGCTTATCACATATAAGTCTGCTGTTTGTGGCTGTCCATTGCATCCACTATATCTGGTCTCCCACAGTACACACAACATGGAAATGCAATTATTTTAATAAATATAAACTGCTAAATACCTTTTCTCATTAGCAGTTAGAGCAGTCTTGTGACTTCTATCTCTGTCCGGCCCAGCACTAGCTAAAGCTTGTAGGAGGAGTTTTCTTTCTGCTGTAGGAGAATGCAGGACCCCTGACCTCTGTCTGGACAGTGTTGATCACATGCACTTTCCCAAGAGAAAAAAAAACCTCTCTAGAAATATATACCAAACTGAGCATGTGCATGCCTACGGTTCAGTCTGGGGGTCACTTGAAAAAGGGGAAGAACAGAGAAAAAAGGATCAAACAGCCCTTTTACACAATGCAGAGGATTAACCCCTTAGGTTCCACAGTGAGTATAACAAGCATGATTTACTGCATCTACAGACTGATTTAACTGTTGTGGGTTTAGTAACACTTTAACACATATTTACAAATATCGCATTTAAAAAATTGCAACATTGAAAAAAAACAAAAAAACAAACACTTTACTTCATTTGTAAAAACTTTGTAATGTACTTTTTATACCGGAATCATAGCTGTAGTGTCATTTTAAACAGGACAAATTACAGAAAAAATGCGTACATTTTATGTGCAGTAACACTATTTATTTTTAAACTAACACGGCTCATAAAAAGGAAAAAGTGTGTTTTGTTACATCTAACTGTTTAAGAAAAAAAATTATTGTTGCAAGACAATATTCACAAAAAGAAAGCCATGTTTTTCCTTAAAAAACAAACAAAAAAACCCACCAACATATGAATTACATTTTTATCTTAAATAATGACAAAGTTATCACTGAATAAAGAGGCCCATGGGAGGAATGTAAAAATTGCTCTGGTCCAAAAGGAGTAAAAAGGTGTGAGAGACGAAGTGGTTAAAGGGGGCTTCCAGATTCTGATACGCTACCTTGCATGCTCCCCACGATCATTGGGTTAGAGTTGAGGGGACAGGGCCCTTGTCCTCATCAATTTTGGGAATAGGTGTTTTGTCAGGGGGTCCCCCCAGCCCAGATGCCAAATTGCTAAGTTATGTATTAGCTTACTTCCAGATAGGAGAACATGTAAAACATATCAGTTGGATAAATAGGGAAGTGGATGGTGGGTAAAAGACTGAATTGGATTATACATTGGATTTTTGTTAAAGCAGATATATCGGGCACATACAGAAACTAACCTTCCTACTCACCTCTATGCTGCAGCATTGGTATCATCTCTAAGACCGAGAAATGAGCAATCACATGACCATTAATCGCTCAGTTCTCCAGTTGCCAAGAGCAGTGATTGCTAGTCACCAACTCTCTGTTCTGTGCCTCTAGCATTCACTGGATTGCCTAGTAGGAGAGAGGGCGAGAACAGCTGACTTCTGCTTGCAACCATGTGCTGAGAGCCAGTTATAAATCATAAAGCTGGATAGATTCAAACAATATGGTCAGGATCCTTTCAGAACTGGGAATGGCTCTGCGATGTTAGCTCATAGCAGGTAATAGCAATTGCAATAGATTGCAATTGTTATCAAATATTTAATTTACCATAAAGGCATTTACATACTGTCATTTGGGAACTGACTTAACCTTCTGTTTGTATACTGTATTACCTAGTAATGATCGTGTCACCTTGAGGTGACTATGTATTTAGTAAATCAATAATGTGCCTGTAAGTACCTGTGGTAGTCTTACAATACATTCCTTTGTCAATGAAGAGCCTCTTGGCCTTGACGTGGCCACATTAAGCCACAACCCCTCTCATTCAGCTGTCAAGTCTCATTGTCCAATAAGGGTTCTGTTATTTGACTGCTGCTGGCATGTTATCCATACTTTTCCTATGTATCTCTTCTCATTTTAGACTGTTAACATTTTACGGCAGTGTTCTTGTTCACATGGCTTCATGTACTTGTGTATGATATAACATTAATAATATAACACCTGCAAGTATTTACTTTACATAGTACTTAAGAAATTGTTGGTTCTATGTAGAGAAATAAAAAAAACTCCCCTTACGTTCCCCATTAAGTCAATATTAAACAGTGGGTAAAATGCTAATTGCCTTGGCTCTCATGCTGAATAGTGATGACCCAGACACCCCCCGTTTGATTCACGGTCGAACATTCAAATATAACGAAAGTTTGACCGCGAACTTCAAACAGAGGGGACATTTCACGAAATGGTATCTTACTGCATCTGAGTATGTGGTAAGATACCACACAGCTACTAAAAATATTCTTTATTGTTTCAGCTGTCAGTGGGGTTCCCCTTTGACAGCTGAATGTAAAGAGAATTGCCGGTATTGTCCAGCAATTAAGAAATAGAAAAAAAAAATATGCTTGAGGTTCCCCCCCATCCATACCAAGCCCTTCAGATCAGGTATGGATTTTGAGGGGAAATGCAGTGGGTGGAAAAAAAATGGAGTGGGTGTCCCCCCAAAAATCCATACCAGACCCTTATTTGAGCATGCAGCCCAGCAGGTCAGGCAAGGGGGAGGACGAGTGAGTACCTCCCCCTCCTAAACCATACCAGGCCACATGCCCTCAACATGGGGGAGGTGCTTTGGGGCAGGTGGGGCTCCCCCCTCAAAGCACCTTGTCCCCATGTTGATGGGGACAAGGGCTTCTTCCCCAAAATCGTGGCCAATGGTTGAGGGGGTCTGCGGGCAGGAGGCTTATCAGAATCTAGAAGGCCCTTTAACAAAGGGGCCCCCAGATCCAGCCTCCCCCCTTGTGAATGAGTGTGGGGTACATGGTACCACTACCCATTCACAAAAAAAAATGTGTAGTGTAAAAATGACAGGAGAGAGTCTTTGATAAGTCCTTTATTTAAAACAAAAATTAAAAAATGTCCCCCAATGTAGATCCAACATCAATCATGATGCCTACTGCCACCACCGACCCAAAAAAAAGAAAAAAAAACGCTCCACTCTTGACGCTGGCTCCCAACCATCTGACAGCTGTGCCACGATGACAGTTCTTAAATAGTGTAATGACGTCACCTTGTGATCATGCGCTGTGATTGGCCAAAGCATTGCACCTGACCTGTGGTCACACAGCCTCCGCAACTCTGCCTCTTCCTACCTTACTCTGGCACACAGAGTGGGAGAAACAGCAGCGCTGAATAGAAAGCGGGAGCTGCTGGAGTAAATTTTTCATATTAACAAGCTGAAGATTGGTTGCTAGGACCACCTAGAAACCAATCACTGGTTACCTTGGAAAGTTAACTCTGGCAGCTCTTGCCCTCTTTTCAGTGGTGCTGTGTCTCCCGCTCTTCGTGTACAGAAGAGTTCTCATTCTACCTCCTGCTCTCTTTTCTGCTGTGTTCGTGACAGTGGCAGGCAATCCGGTGGCCGACCCTGGGTGTTACCCCTCTGGCAGGTGTCACCTGGTAAAGTTCAGTCGGGGACCCTCTACATCATCCTGGATCTTGGTGTTCCTAAACACCTAAGGCTGCATTTTGGCCTTACACCATACAACCCATTGTAGTAGTACTATTCCCTTACATACATATTTACTGTATATATCTACAACTGCACCAAAACTATATTTAGAAATTATGCTGACCTAGGCACATGTGAATGACACTGTCACCTTGTCCATTCATGTCAGACGCTACTGGAAGTGGTGCCATGATTGGCTGCTAGACCTGTGCACTGTCACATGGGAGGAGGTCACTGACGTCCCCATGACCAGAAGCCTTAGGTATTTTTCCTGGCTGAGGCAAGAGAAGAAGAGGCAGGGGTGGGGAGTGCATTGGCGAGGTGTGTATTAGTGAGCAAAGTGACAGTGTCTCTTTAAAACTATCTGATTTGGAGGGTAAAAACTTTTAGATACTATGGAGTTCCCATGCGGGGCTTGAACGATACATATACACAATGTCTTTGGCTTTTGGGCCTGAGTCAATGGGGTTTTGTTCACTTTGAGTGGGTTTTGCATTCCTAAACAAGTCTATGAAAATGTACAGTTGTGTTCAAAATAATAGCAGTCTATCATCACTAACCTAATCAGTCACTTTTTTTGGTAGAAATGATATTTCTACATGGCAAATACTCTACTACACCTGCTAGTAAATTAATAGAAATCCAATAGACCCAACAGTCATGACATGCATGCTGCTAATTCTGTGTAATTGAATCACTAATTGAAAGGGGCATGTTCAAAATAATAGCAGTGTGGAGTTCTATTAGTGAGGTCATTCATTCTTTGAAAAACAGGTAGCAATTATTGCCCTTATTTAAGGAAGGAAGGCAGCAAATGTTGTACATGCTGGTTACAGTGCATTTCTCTCTGAAATTCTGAGGAAAATGGGTCGTTCCAGACATTGTTCAGAAGAACAGCGTACCTTGATTAAAAAGTTGATTGGAGAGGTGAAAACGTATAAAGAAGTGCAGAAAATGATAGGCTGCTCAGCTAAAATGATCGCAAATGCTTTAAAATGGCAACCAAAACCTGAAAGACGTGGAAGAAAGCGAAAAACTACCATTTGAATGGACAGAAAAATAGCCAAAATGGCAAGGACTCAGCCAACAATCAGCTCCAGGAAGATCAAAGAAGGTGTAAAGTTACCTGTGAGTACTGTTACAATTAGAAGACTCCTATGTGAAGCCAAGCTATCTGCAAGAAGCCCCCACAAAGTCCCACTGTTGAAAAAAAGACATGTGCTGAAGAGGTTACAATTTGCCAAAGAGCACATTGACTGGCCTAAAGAGAAATCGCGCAACATTTTGTGGTCTGAATAAAGTAAGATTGTTCTTTTTGGGTCTAGTGGCCGGAGACAGTTTGTCAGACGACCCCCAAACACTGAATTCAAGCCACAGTGCACTGTGAAGACAGTGAAGCATGGTTGTGTAAGCATCATGATATGGGGATGTTTCTCATACTACGGTGTTGGGCCTATTTATCGCATACCAGGGATCATGGATCAGTTTGAATACATCAGAATACTTGAAGAGGTCATGCTGCCTTATGCTGAAGAGGAAATGCCCTTGAAATGGGTGTTCCAACAAGACAACGATCCCAAACACACCAGTAAACATGCAACAGCTTGTTTCCAGACCAACAAGATTGACGTTATGGAGTGGCCAGCCCAATCCCCGGATCTTAATCCAATAGAAAACTTGTGGGGTGACATCAAAAATGCAGTTTCTGAGGCAAAACCAAGAAATAGAGAAGAACTGTGGAATGTAGTCCAATCATCCTGGGCTGGAATACCTGTTCACAGGTGCCAGAAGTTGGTTGACTCCATGCAACACAGATGTACAGCAGTTCTCAGAAACAGTGCGACTACAACTAAATATTCATTAAGTGATTCAATGGAAAGCAAAATCTTCAAACATTTTTCAGTTTATATAGTGAATGTTTGAGTTTGTAAAGAAGAATACAAACACTGCTATTTTTTTGAACAGTCTAATATTCACTTTTCTTCAATTTTTTTAGAGGAACAACACAAATTTGATATATTTTTCTTCTTGTTTTGATTTGGAATAGAATGTGTAGTGTTCCCAATGCGTTTGTGTGTATGGAAATAAAAGCTATTAGAAGGATTTTGAGCTTTATTCACTTCTTTCAACACACTGCTATTATTTTGAGCACAACTGTACCTGTCAATAAATTCTGAATGATCTCAGAAGCATCTCAAACTGATGCCATCATCACAAGCCCAACGCATGTCAACACAGGCCCTTTGATGGTGCAGTTGCTGGGAGACTACAAATAACATTTAGCTCTAACATGTTCATGGATAAGGCCTAAACGGGTGCATTGGGTCTTATCTTAAACAAACAGTGCAGCGCTCTGAAAAAGCTGTAACTACAACTCAATAATAATAATAGAATAACAAAAATAACAATAGTGATATAATAAAAATTAGTGCCAAACCTTGGTAAAGTAAAAAATTAAGTGCCAAACCATGACCATAAAAATAGTGTGCACACAATTAATTATAATTAATAACACTCCAAACTTCATCCAATAAAGGAAATTTTAGCAGTGCTCGCACAGTGCCACAAAAATAAAACAACATTTGTATATGTATTTAGAACAATGTCCTTTTTGTGAGAAATAAAGCAAATCATGCGAGGTGCAGCAGTGATATTGAATGAAAAACGTGACTGTGCAAAAGGAGGGAAGACTGTCTGTAATGTGAGTGATAACCTTTTTTACTCTTTTGAAATAAACCAAGTTGACTAAATACTACACTTAGAGGTTTTTTTTGGCTCACTGGATTGGTGAGCTATTACTCTTCAGGACCGCCCTGACTGAATAGGGGCATTTGGAACCCTGTAAAGGAGATCCAGGGAAGGAAGGAAGCTGCTGGCCATTGCAAACTAAGGATCCAGGGTGATCCTGCAAGCCTGTTGGCCCTTCGGGGTCAGTAGGAGGAGGTGAGGAGGCAATCTAGCCGTTAACGAGAGGAGAGTTTTGCACAGTCACGTTTTTCATTCAGTATCACTGCTGCACATCGCATGATTTGCTTTATTTCTCACAAAAAGGACATTGTTCTAAATACATATACAAATGTTGTTTTATTTTTGTGGCACTGTGTGAGCACTGCTAAAATTTCCTTTATTGGATGAAGTTTGGAATGTTATTAATTATAATTAATTGTGTGCACACTATTTTTATGGTCATGGTTTGGCACTTAATTTTTTACTTTATCAAGGTTTGGCACTAATTTTTATTATATCACTATTGTTATTTTTGTTATTCTATTATTATTATTGAGTTGTAGTTACAGCTTTTTCAGAGCGCTGCACTGTTTGTTTATGATTTATTGACACTGTTATTTGGTATCAGTTTTTGAGTGCTGGCAGCTATAGAATAGGTTTAGTATTTCTGTTCTCATAGCGCAGGAGGATTTTGGATTATTGGGTCTTATCTACTATCATTTTTTAATAACAGTACATGTATAATATACAAGAAAATAATATATTGTAAGATAAATCTTCTGCTTACATTTAACTGTACAATCCACTAATCAGGGGTAGAAAATTATAATGAAAATTTAAAATCCAGGAAATCATTGATTACTAAAGGTGTAGAGAGTCCATAACACCCCCAATCATCACAGTTGCCATCCTCTCAGAAATGTCTTTAACCACTTGCCAACCATGCTATAGCCATATGACAGCTACAGAGCTGCTTTCCAGTCCTGGGAGGACGTCATATGATGTCCTCCCAGAACGCGCCCTTCTGCATGCCCCCGGGGGTGCACACTCAGATCTCCGTGATTGCTGTGTCCAATGGACACAACTGATCATGTGATGTGGTGAAAGACCAATCACAGTGGCCTTTTACCACGTGATCCAATGACACAGCAGATCACCGGTAAATGCAGTTGCCGGTTATCAGCTGCACTTTCCTCACGCTGTCACAGCATGAGGAAAGTACTACCGATAACCGACAATTGTCAGGATGGATTGGCACTGATCATCAGGGCACTGATGATCAGTGCTCTGATTATCGGTGCCCAGCAGTGCCGCCCACAAGTGCTCATCAGTGTTGCATATCAGTGCTACCTCATCAGTGCTGCCAATCAGTGCCCATAAGTGCTGCCTATCAGTGCCCGTCAGTGCTGCCCATCAGTGCAGCCTTATCAACGCACATCAATGAAGGAGAAAAATTACCTGTTTGCAAAATTTTGTAATAGAAATTTTTTTTCAGCGCAAAAAATAAAACACCCAGTGGCAAGTAAATACCACCAAAAGAAAGCTATATGTGTGAAAAAAATTATAAAAATTTCATATGGGTACAATGTTGTCATTCAAAGTGCGACAGTTCTGAAAGCTGAAAATTGGCCTGGGCAGGAAGGGGGTATAAGTGCCCGGTAGGCAAGTGATTAATAGCTCAAAAAGGAAAAATTGTCTTTGTTTTTCTCATGTACCCATCAGGGCTAATTTTACTTGAAAATCTAGTCAAGAAAATACCAAACAACAAAATGAATAATTATAAAAATAATTGAATTAAAACTGGTTTAGGAGTAAACAATGTTACATTTTCTGCAACAATAACATTTCAATAAGGACTGGTTTTAGGTACTGTATATCAATACAGGCATTTTCAGTAAATCCTTCTGAAATACATGACTGAATACACATAAGCACTTGGCGGCAGTTTAAAGATTAAATCCAGAGAACATTTTTTTTTACTTTGAAAGTGAGAATCTCCAAAGAGGACATACCAATAGCTATAAAAGCACCTTAATTAGTAAAGTGGGGAAGTTATAACCTAGAGTATATCAGGTTGTTACCTGCTCTTTGGGTCCCAGGTGGGTAAGTTGCTTATCACTGTCTGTCCTGACAACTGCAAAACTGGTGAATAGGAATTGCCTAACAAGGGCACTAAAAAATTGAAACAACCACCACTCCCCACTAAAAAAACACCAAAATGTAAAAATTCAGTTCTATAATTGATTTTCTCTGTCCCTCCAAGAAAGATTTCCTCATCTCTTTTTTTTATGAAAAGGCAAACATGAAAACATTAAAATACAATGTAATGAACAAATATACAGGGAGAAATATGTTCAATTACTGACATTGATAAAATAATAAAAATATTCTAGAGTACTTAACAGCCTAGATTAATTTAAATAACACTTTCTAATTTATTTTAGTGGCTTTTCACTTTCAGTGATGTGTGGTTAGGTCCTACTGCTAACCATGATCTCCTGTGGGGCTCTGCCAACTGCCAACTTAGTTTTTAAAGGTCCAAGATCCAGAACTGCCATATTTATCTCTGCTCTATTGTCTACTGCAACAGATCAAGCATGCAGCCAATGAAGTAGGAATATCTGGCCTGCAACATTAGGTAAAACAAGCAAAGGTGAGCGACGGAGAATGCATCTTTATAAATCAAGTAAGCGAAGGCAGCTTTCATATTTCTTTACGGTTAGTGTCCCTTTAAAGCTGAAGTTTAGGTATAAATTTGATTGCATAGTTCAGCTTGGTCCAGCTTGGATCAATGCAAGTATGCATTCTCCTGATAGATCCCTGTGTAAGCTGCGAATCACCCTAGTATTTGATGCTAAGTAACCAAAGCGGGTCGCTTGGTCAGCACTTCCGCCATTCCCAGAATGCCTTGTATTTTTTCAATGAATACAAGGCATTCTCTGGTTGGACGAAGTGGAGATTGTGAGGTCACCGCTCTACCTCTCCACCTCATCAGAGAATGCCTTACATTCAATGAAAAAAATACAGAACATCCTGTGAATAGCAACAATACTGAATGAACAGCCCTCTGTGGTTACTATACAAAAGGACAGCCACTTTCACTGAACCTGAGACACTGTTGCTGTCACTGTAGTATTTATTTATTAATTTCAGGTACTTATATCGCGCAATCAATTTATGCAGCACTTTACATACATATATGGTACATTCACATCAGTCCCTAACCCTCAAGGGGTGTACAATCTAAGGTCCCTAACTCATATTCATTCATACACATACTAGGGCCAATTTAGACAGGATCCAATTAACCTACCAGCATGTCTTTGGAGTGTGAGAGGAAACTGGAGTACCCAGAGGAAACCCACACCGGCACAGGGAGAACATGCAAACTCCAGGCAGGTGGAGCCGTGGTTGAGATTCAAACCAATGACACTAGTACTGCCAGGCGGAAGTGCTAACCACTTAGCCACTGTGCTGCCCATAGTGGTTTGCAGTGATTTGCAGTTTCCAGGTATGAGATATGTATCCTTACACTGCTCCAGGCTGGACCATTGTAACTATGCAATTCAATTCATACCTAAACCACAGATTTAAACTGACACTAGTAGCAGCAACAGAGAGAAACTTAATGTCTTAATGAAAGTATAGCGCTACATTTACACCAGATACAGTGCATGTTTATGAAGTGTTTTGGACACAATTTAAAAGAATTATGAAGGACCACTTTTCAGTTATCTTGAAAGTATATGTCAGCAAACTAAAATTGCAATAAATGTTTTAAAGGCACTCAATGTGTGAACAAAAGCCCATCAATTAGTGTTGATTTTTCTTCTGTTTGTATTCCTTCCAAAGTTATCCTAAAGCTGGCCATAGCAGGGACCGGCTGAGATTCAAACCATATATAGGCAGGCTGAATGTACCCAAGTTGATCAATCGATTTAAATGCGGATATTGCTAGTGGCTATTATATCTGCTAGCAGTAATCACTCTGTTCTCCAGGCGGGGACGGCTCTTCCTGTCCCTCCTCCAGGAGAGCACAATGGCTCCGCGGGCGGGATTCCCCCATCAACCCGTGGTTTCAAGAAAGTAATTTCTTAATTCTTTGGGCTGCAATCAGCCAGTATTATCATGGGGGTTTACCAACAAAATCCCCCTTTGCTGGCCACCATTAAAGTATACCCTGTCTTGACAAATGCGTAGGCTCCAACAGGGGCGGACTGACAACTCATGGGGCCCCCGGGCAATAGGGGATCATGGGGCCCCTGTGTCCTTGCCCAAACTCAAAAAAGGTACCAGGTGCATCTCATGGGGCTCCCTACTGACCCCGGGCACTCGGGCAGTGCCCGAGTTTCCAAATGGTCAGTCCGCCCCTGGGCTCTAAATATTTCCTTTTGAAAATGCTGATGCTTTGCTTTAACCACTTCCCATCTGGCCCAAGTACATAAACGGCCGGACGGGAGCAGTGCAGGAGCAGGTGGCCGTTTATAAACGTCCTCACACATTCCCTGCCTGTGCGTGCTCGCACTGCGATCTGGTGCCCACTGTGTCCGAACACCGATCGCTGTACGGGACCTCTGTGTGAGGTCCCGATCATGTGATCACTGATTGGCCAATCAGTGATCACATGAATAGTAGTAAGATGTCACTTGCTGACATCATTGCTTACTACTAGTGAAATCTGTGAATGATCACAGAGGTCACATGGTACAAGGCTATTCACAACAGCCTTGTACCATGTGACAAGCTGTGACCAATCACAGCTCTCACAGTATTTCTCACTGGCTACAAGAATGCAGCTAGAGAGAAGGAGATATTATTGCTTTTACAGCCTTTATGGGTGTAAAAGTATCAGTGTAAAAAAAGAAAAAAAAATCTTCATCAACCCCCACAAGTAGTACAGTGTCACTAGGGTGCTAGGGTGACAGTATGTTAAAAAAAAAAAAAAGCATAAATATAAAAAAAAATTTAAAACATTTTTTGAAAAATTATAATTTAAATTTTATAATTATAAACTACTTTGGATTTTTTTTCATAAAAAGATAGCTGAATACATTTTGGCCAAGATTTATGAAGAAATATTATTTATTTGCAACATTTTATAAGAAAAACACTTTTTTTTCAAAATGTTTGGACTATTTCATTTATATAGCAAAAAAAAAAAAATCCCAGTGGTGAATAAATACCACCAAAATAAAGTTTTATCTGTCTCAAAAAAAAAATGATAAAAAATTCATATGGGTACAGTGTCGCATGACCGCGCAGTTATCATTCAAAGTGTGATAGCACTTAAAGCTGAAAATTGGCCTGGACAGGAAGGGGGTGAAAGTGTCTGGACTTGAAGTGGTTAATGTTAGAGGTTAGAGAAATTCTGACGCTTTTCAGATATGTTTGTTTTGGGTTATTGGCCCAAAAGTATCGAAACCAACCCCAGCCAGGTAACTAGCTTTTTAGAATGAGGCTATCCATAAAAGACTGCATATTTTTCCCTGACAAGTGTATTTCCACCTTTGCAGCCAAATATAAGAAACCCATATTATATGTTACGTGTTCCCTTTCATACAACATACCGAAAATTAGTTAAAAGAAAAGGTTTCCCACCACGAGCAAGATTATACACGACTTTATGGACACCTTGTGTTGTTCAGAGTAACTTGCATGGGACATTTTAGGGGCAGATTTAAAAGCGCATTAACAATGTACCATGCAGGCTTATTAGGACAAACAATGAGCACATCTACAGTAGTTTGCAAATGATAATGAAAATTGCCAGTCCAGTACAGACGGGGTTAAATATAGTAAACATTAACTCCCCAGCCCCTTCCTTAACCCCTTCACGCCGGATCGTCCCGGCGTGAAGAGGAGTTCCTGCGCCGGGAGGTGGGCGGGGCTTAGTGTCATGTGGCCGCCGCGATGTCACGGCTGGTCACATGATCGGGAAAGGTCCTGATCGAAAGAGCGGACCGAGACCTTTCCGTGAGTACCTCACATGTGTGCTGGGAGTGCGCAGGGCGCGCGCTCTCAGCACATATGTTTTTTGTTACATGAACGCAAATGTGCGGCCACTTGGTGTCTAGGCCCAGACGACGGGAGGTGGCACATTTGTGTGTGGCTGGTGTGAAGGGGTTAACATTACATAGATGGGGAATGCTAAAAAGGATTTTATAGCATTTTTCAGTAAACAAAAAAGTAAGCAGCTAATTTTCAATATTTTTAAAAGACATGCTTTGAAAACATGTAACAAATATAAAGGAAATGTTATTCCAAGTTAAGTTGGAGTTAACAATTCTATTATTGGTACATTTGAATTAGTTCACACCTACTCCTATGTTAAACAGTTCCTGTATTGATTTGGCCTATTTTCTCTCTGCACCTGAAAAAAGGATCTTGCGTCATTGCATATGTAGTGCAATACTTCAGTATATATTTCTAGGCTCAGATGCATATATCAAAATACATTCTTTTTTTTTTATTAGTAAGCTCGCATCAAAAGAGATCATTTTCAAAGTCATCGGTCTGGTCACTAGGTTTGTTATAGGTGTTGTCAGATTCCACAGCACCTATTTCATCAGACTCTTCAGCTGGAATTCTGAGACTCTCTGTTGGTTCACTCATTACATTTTCCAGTGCTGCAGAATCTAATGTTTCAGTAGGAGTTGTTTCTTCACCTTCTTGTCCATCATCAGGAGTGAAAGCCCCTACCCTTCTAAATTGAGACTGACTAGGCAAAGCAGTCACTGGCCTTTCACGCAACCTTTTCTTTAGTTCCTCTTCCTTTGTCTGTAATATTCAAGCATTGCAACTGGTATTAGTGAAACAATTCACAATACAAAGCAGCATTATCTTACTTAATTGAACTGTTAGACTTTAAATTAATATACTGAGTGATTGCTTTACAGTCATGTTACATGCAGTTTATGTAACCCACCCACCTTGTGAAAACAACCCATTCAATTTAAATGGAAATGAAAGGCAAAACTTGTGTACAGAGATAACAAAAAAAAAACATTATAAACACTTTTCCCCCCCATTTTTATATTTGATCACAGACCTGTAGGAGGAGGAACAGCTGCACACTGAACTTCCCAATGAATGTCTGTGCAGGATGGGGGTGTCAGGACAAGTCTGATCATTGTAGGAGAGCAAGCTGAGTTCCCAGCACAGCTAGAGATCTGACCAACAGTGTGATCTGCTTAGTGTTGATCCCCCCCAGAGGGACTGGCAGGAACACCAGAGATTTCACACAAAGGAAGCAAAGAAAACAGGATACTTTTTCAAGTATATGGTACAGCAGGCACAGATCAGGAATATGAAATGTTGCATTTACATATTCTTTAAGTTTCAGTCACTTTAATGTAAACTGCTTGCCTGATCTGTAGGGAAAGGATAAGGAAAGCAGATAAACTGCATAAGGAGAGATTAGGGTCAGTTAGAAACTTTACTTTCATTCTGTTTGCCACTTTTTGTTCAAGCCATTTGCTGCTTTTTTCTAGTTCAAATTATTCGGAGCTTTTTGTTTTAATTTTATTTTGTGGTTAATTTGATAACAGTGCTTACTTTTAACTTTTTTGCCACAAAGCTACCCTTAACAAAAAAAAATAGGAGGTTTTCTTCTAATGAATTTTATCTTTATAGGACCTTTGAGATTGGGGTGCTTGAAGTGCAGATTCACTTGTTACTGACTATCTCTTCTGGAGCTGCATTTTGATCACAGAATGCTTCTGCATTGTCTAAGGAAGAAAAACAAGGAAAAAAACAAAAACAAAAACAGTGTGCACCTTAACCACCTTCCCCTACCCCATCCTAAAACATAAAAGTATGGCATTCATCGGTTAGGCCTATCATCCTACATTGAATCTGTCCTACTACTGAACAGTGTTGCATTACTGTATCCTTTGCAGTAACTTAATTCTTACAATTTTGTACCCTTTGTCCCTAGAAAAATTTGGGCCTAGCTGTGCTATTTAAAATTGTTCTACAGCTGATCAGTTTTACACTGCTATGTCTTAATCCTTTTATTAAAACATCTGTCTGTTCTCTTTTTCTCTAGTAATTTTCTGCCAGTTCTCCATTAAAAATGTCCTGCTGCTGGGTTATTTTTCTGTATTATCTGCAGTCTATTAATTTTAAATTAGAGTTTGATAGAAACTGGCCAGAAGAGTGACAGTTTTGCATTAGCAAGAATAAGGACAACCTTGGTAACTTACTGGTCAATATCAGTCAGTCAAAGCAGGCCTATTACTGTTTAATGAAAAAGCAAGCGTCGATGCTAGAACTACTTGGGGAAAAAGTCTCTTTTAAATAAAAGGCAACAACATTAGAATGGGGTGCTTTTGCTGTATATAAACCAAGCTAACTATAAAAGAAAAAAACCATTTCCATAGCAAAATATGCTCTGACTGTGTATGCAAATACTGAGAATCTCTGAAAATTGTACTTTTCCGTAACTACATGTACCATTTGAAGGCATCACCCAAGCATGCTATATAAATGATTTGTAATTATTGCTTCTTGCTGTCACATGAAAAGACCCTCTCATTGCAGCATTTTTTTTCTTCCTTGACACATTTTCCATAGCAATGCACAGCTTCCCATTCCTTTTTTTTACAGTAGTGTGCATATCAACCCTCAAAATGGCTAGAAAAACAGCACTGTAAGAGTATGGGTAAATAATATTCACCTCCCAAGGAGGTATACCTTTAATTGATGTATAGTAAATCATAATGAATGACATAAAAGAATGTGGCAGCCAGGATGATGCTTTTCTTGGACTAATATGTTTCACTTTCTTTAGTGGATTTTCTGACTTACTCAAAATGGCTAGAGCCTACTAAAAGGATATTTCTTCAACCCATGGATGACAAAGGAATTCTTCACTATGTGTGGGTTTGCCGAGGTTTAATCAGGATCAAACCTGATCAAAAATGAATTGAACCAGGCAGATTCACCCATCCAAGCCATAAAGGTGTTGCACTGAGCGCATATGTCATACGCAAGGGGAGGCCAGGAAGGACACAAGGCACTGGACAGCTGGTTGATTATCACCGTTGTAGTGTTACTGATACCTTAGTTGCTAGTAAATATTAGTCAACCATTTTCTGGAGGATATTATTACCTTTCTTCTCTCTTCAGCAGCCTTCATTTTAGCTTCAATATCTTCTTTAGTTAGGCTTTTATTTTTCTTCTTTTTGGTTTTCAGTTTCTCCAACTTTGCTGGAGGTCTCCTTAGAGGCTTCCCAGGTGTTTCCATCTAAAAGCATAAAAGATGTAGCCTTGCTATATAATTTAAAGTGGTCAACTGCCTGCTTGTTAATTATTGCATTGGAGAGAATACAGAGATGAATGTAAACATCTAAGTGATATATGTAATAATACAGAAGCCCCCTTTCCATTTTGCAGTTCCTAGGTTTTATTGGAATTGGGAACTGTAATTCAGTTATTTACACCACCAACTGCACTGCTCCTTAGTAGTAATCAGTCTTGTAAACAAAGAGGGCTATAATAGATAGTTAAGTTACTACCAAAGGGATCCTAATAGGCTTCTGTTTTTTGCATGTAGAAAAAGTAAATGACTTTCCATACTCACCATGACATCGTACGCTTCCCCATTCCTAACAACCGTGCTCTGACCCTTGATTATTCCTTCAGACATAAGCTCCTCCAGGATATCTGTGGAAGTTTGCCTTTCCCTTGTGTCTGCTTGTCTGTTGTTCAGTAGAGACAAATCTATAACACCAAAAAAGAATTATATATATATATACATACATATATATATATATATATATATATATATATACACAGTTGCAAGAAAAAGTATGTGAACCCCTTGGGATTACGTGGAGTTTTGCATGAATTGGGCATAAAATGTGCTCTGAATGTCATCTAAGTCACAACAATAGAAGAACACAGTCTGCTGAACATAATACTACACAAACATTAGATGTTGCCATGGTTTAATTGCTCATAACATGTAAACATTCACAGTGCAGGGAGGAAAAAGTATGTGAGGCCCTAGCTTAATGACTTCTCCCAGAGCTATTGGAGCCAGGAGTGAGCCAACCTTGACTCCAATCAGTGTGATGATATTGGATGTGTTGCTGACAGCTGTCCTGCCCTTAAAAAACACACACCTGTTTTGGGTGTACTGGTTTCAAGAAGCACTGTCTGATGTGAACCATGCCTCGCAGAAAAGAGCTCTCAGAAGACCTACGATCAAGAATTGTTGACTTGCATGAAGCTGGAAAGGGTTACAAAAGTATCTCCAAAAGCCTTGATGTTCATGTGTCCACGGTAAGACAGACTGTCTACAAATGGAGAAAGTTTGGCACTGTTGCTACTCTCCCTAGGCGCGGTCATCCTGTAAAAATGACTGCAAGAGCACAGCGCAGAATGCTGCATGAGGTAAAGAAGAATCCCAGAGTGTCAGCTAAAGACCTACAGAAATCTCTGGCACATGCTAACATTTTTGTTGACACATCTACAATAAGGAAAACATTAAACAAGAATGGAGTACATGGGAGGACACCACGGAGGAAGCCATTGCTGTCCAAAAAGAATATTGCAGCACGTTTGAAGTTTGCAAAAGAGCACCTGGATGTTCCACAGCACTACTGGCAAAATATACTGTGGACAGATGAAACCAAGATTGAGTTGTTTGGGAAGAACACACAACACTATGTGTGGAGAAAAAAAGGCACAGCACACCAACATCAAAACCTCATCCCCACTGTAAAACATGGCAGAGGGAGCATCATGGTTTGGGGCTGCTTTGCTGCCTCAGGGTCTGGACGAATTGTTGTCATTGATGGGAAAATGAATTCCAGAGTTTATCAAGACATTTTGCAGGAAAACGTACGACCATCTGTCCGCCAACTGAAGCTCCGCAGAGGATGGGTGATGCAACAGGACAATGACCCAAAGCATACAAGTAATTCAACAAAACAATGGCTGCAACAGCACAGAATACGCCTTCTGGAGTGGCCCAGTCAGAGTCCTGACCTCAACCCGATTGAAATGCTGTGGCATGACCTTAAGAGAGTGATTCACACCAGACATCCCAAGAATATTGCTACACTGAAACAGTTTTGTGAAGAGGAGTGGTCCAAAATTACTCCAGATCGTTGTGCAGGTCTGATCTGCAACTACAGGAAACGTTTGGTTGAGGTTATTGCTGCCAAAGGAGGGTCAACCAGTTATTAAGTCCAAAGGTTCACATACTTTTTCCTCCCTGCACTGTGAATGTTTACATGTTATGTGCAATTAAACCATGGCAAAATCTAATGTTTGTGTAGTATTATGTTTAGCAGACTGTGTTCTTCTATTGTGACTTAGATGACGTTCAGAGCACATTTTATGCCCAATTCATGCAAAACTCCACGTAATCCCAAGGGGTTCACATACTTTTTCTTGCAACTGTATGTATACACACACATATACATACACACACGCATGATAGTATACACACAACACAATACTTCAAGGGATAATAAACCCTTTTTTAAAGCACATTAAGCAGTTGATTTAATCATTTACTGAGTATGCATCTTCTTCATCTTTAATCTTTGCTTATATTACTATTCAAGCTGGTGCCATGACTGCTGTCCCAAGTTTCCTGTTTCAGGAAGGCTCCTTTCTCTATTAGCATCTTATGGAGCCACTCTCCCTCCTCCTTCTTTCCCCCTTCTTTCTCCAAGCTAATAAACAATAAATAGCTTAAAATATAGTGATAACATCTGAATTATACTGGAAATATCCACACATACAAAAGCCCATCATGTACTAGTTACACATGTGGCGTGAGATGGCTTTGATAAGACAATTGCAATCTATAGATCTGCTTATAAAGAGAATAGAGTTGTCTTTTTACTATATAAACTTATTTTCACTTTTAAAACATCCTTTTGTCTCCAAAAATTTGTAATCACTTCTAGAAAGTTAGGGGTTATCTTGCTGCTAGGATACTGCCATTCAAGTTGTATCTAATTACATAATACAAATGAACAATGTCTTGTATGGTTGTCCATCAGGTTTTCACCTGAGCAACTTCACAATGATATAGCTCCAAAACATCCTATTAGCAACATTACTTCAACTTCTGTGAAACAATATTTTCTATTTTGTGCCTGTAACATTAATATCAATCAATCATGCATTGTAATTACTTTTTATCATCATCTGTTAAACATGAAAATATAATGCCTTGTATTTTAATAAATAAAAAAGGGAGGTCAAGCTAAATTTAGAGCAGTGGGGTTGCGTTATGTAAAAAGTTGAAAGAAAATTGGAAGTTTTGTCTTAGGATATGTAATATTAATATTATTACTACAGGCACCTATATAGCGCCATCAATTTATGCAGCGCTTTACATTAGACATTGTCTAATGTAAAAAATTGTTTTGTTTCGATTTGAAATCTAAGAAATTTTGTGTAGTTGGATTCGGTAAATTCGGTAATTCGTATTTGAATTTTCAATTCTAAAACATTTCGACCAAATTCAAAAAGTCATTCATTCAAAATTGGTTCAACCAAATTTGAAAAGTCGTTCGAAATTGAAAAGATTTAAACCGAATTTGAAAAAATTTGACCAAATTCAAAAAATTAAGCTGGCAATATATGTGTATATCTGAAAAAAAAAGTCAGCAGCTACAAAAACTGTAGCTGCTGACTTTTAAAAAAATGGACACTTACTTGTCCCTCGATCCCGCCGTGTGTGCCCCCCCAGCCCATTTCACCGGCCGCCCTGTGTTCCCAGCACCAGCATCTTCAGTGTGGGCACCCGGCTGTAACAGCCTGCAGCTTCACTGCTCACTGCGCATGCACGAGTAGTGCTGGGCTTTGTGAATGATCCCGTAATCTTCTAGGACCTGTCACATATCCCAGAAGATTACGGAGAGAGAGGGGGGAGGACAACTTCCGCTTCCAATCGCGTAGGTCAGGGGCAGGCAACCTGCGGCTCTATAGCTGTTGTGGAACTACATTTCCCATGAGACACTGCAACATTACAAAACTGCCAGTTACAGCTATGACTTGCAGAGGCATGATGGAACTTTTAGTCCTGCAACAGCTGGAGAGCCGCAGGTTGCTTATCCCTGGCCTAGGTGATGGCAGAGGAAGTGGGAGCAGGTACCTGCTCCCCCCCCCCGCTCCCCAAAGGTGCCAATCCTTAACAGGGAGCAGGGGACTAGTCCTTAAAGCGGAACTTCCCCTTTCCCCCCCCACTTTAAATTGGTTTTCGGATTTGTTTTTCAATTTGTTTTTGATTTTGTTTTCGAATTGAATTTTGGCAGAATTTAGTTTTGTTAGTTCAGATTCGTTTTAAATGTGTTAGTTTTGTAATTCAGAATTCCGATACATCCGAATAACAAAAATATTTGTCCAAAAGTGGATTCGGAATGAAACTAACTGCATATGTCTACTTTACATATATACTGTACATTCATAATAGTCCCTGCCGTCAAGGAGCTTACAATCTAAGGTCCCTAACTCACATTCATACATACACATACTAGGGCCAGTTTAGACAGGAGCCAATTAACCTACCAGCATGTCTTTGGAATGAAAATATATGTCATTGGTAGGTGATGGGCAACACCTCCACTTTTAATTTGTAATAAATCAACCCTGTTATCTACTGTTAAATTTCAAAACCTGTAGCATGGTTTGTTCATACATACAGGCCTTTTGATAAAGCAATGAATGTGACATTCACCAAATATTCACGGCAAGTGAATCTTTGCAATGACCCCTTTCCCTGTAAAGATTAAATGCTTGTTGACAAGGGTTGCAGAGGAGGCTGCATTGCTTACCTGAATGCCGATTCAGCAGACTCCCTGCCTCCGTTATGCTCAGCCCCACCATGTACAATATACGGTACATAGCTCTGCATTGTACACAATGACAGATTCTCTACCCACAGACCTGAGCTTCGGGGAGGGGAGAACAGTGTCAACGTCTGGTGGGGCAAGGAAAAGGTAAGTAATGCAGCCACTTCTGCAACCTCCTAGAGTTGGGCTTTAATCAATCCAGTTACCTACTGAAGGATTTCACCTAATACATTTGCCATAGTTTGTTCATATATGGACATTTGTTTATAAAGCAGCGAATGTGACATTCACCATATATTCACTGCAGGTAAATTAATCACATTATTTTAAACAGGAAGATAGACCTGTAGTGAATATCTGGAGAATGTCACATTCACTGCTTTGGAAATATGCTTCAAAATATGACACTAAGCACATTGAAAATTTTTTTTATATATATATATATATATGTATGTATATATATATAGTAAGC
Source organism: Staurois parvus (assembly GCF_062004578.1). NCBI lineage: Eukaryota > Metazoa > Chordata > Amphibia > Anura > Ranidae > Staurois > Staurois parvus. The sequence continues at coordinate 19,217,216 of NW_028318083.1, forward strand.
ATTTGTATATTCTGCTGGGTGAACGCAAAAGCCAACATTACATCAAAATTGTATCTGCTACTCCTTTTTCCTTTTCCTCCTCAGTTTCCTTCCATTAATTATACTTACACTGCCTACTTTATAATATAGAAAAAATACTGTAGCTCAATTTATAAATGGATGAAGGCAATGTCAATTTCATACAATTACTTTTCTATTTTTATACTAATGTATGTTGTGCAGTTATAGTCTGAAAAGACCCTGTAGAGCTTTTGACTTGATGGAAAACGTCAAAGAAACTAAAGAAAATGTGAAGGGTATGTGTGCTTTTAGATGTTTTTTGACTAGGAGCTGAGCTGTGGATTGTTCTGCTGCAGTTAAAAGGGAACCTATCACTGGTCAAATAAGCAGTTGTTGGCCCTTGATCAGGACTGTAGAAGCTGTGTATGCATCTAATAAAAAATGGTAACAATTTAATAGGGTGTACATGCTGCTTGTAAAGTTCTATTTCTATTCAGGTTTGACCTATTTTAGATCTTACTGGTTGAGATTTGAAAACATTTTCTAAAATACATCCACTTTTTGAATAAGAAATCATTTATTGTACCATTACAGGAACCCTGTACTAATAAGTATGGATAGTTTCTTATGCTGACTTCTGCTTCTGAAAATGTTTGCCGCCCAGTTGTCATACTGATCCAATGACTTCTGAATTTCACTAGTCACTGACCTGGAACACATACATATGTAGATCACATGTTCTACTTAATTTGCTATGCATGCTTGTTTTGGGTTTGAAGCAGGAGAAAGCCAGACTACTAGCCATTTTTGAAGGTAGTTAGCAATACACATACACTAGTAGCTATAAAAAAAAACACCTATATGGACCTTTAGCAATTCTAATTTACTTCTGCTAGGGTTTAATGCCAGCTCTTCTGAATGGTCAAGCTCCAATCATTCCAAATAGTTTCAGAGCTTGCCTACTCCATCCTGCCTCCTTACAGTCATAGTTTATGATTAACAATAAGGCAGTCCATCATAAAGATAGGCCAAAAGGAATGTAGGGGAGCAGAAGTGAGTGAGCAAGCTCTGACACTTCCTTTAAACCAGAAGTAAAAATAATAAAGTGGTTTCTTGTGTGAATTCTGTCCATTCACTGCTCTACTTACCATTATTCAAAACATGTGTTCTCCTTGGAGAAGCTGCCTCTACTGTTCCTGGTAGATGGTTGCCTACACCCTCATCATCAAGACCCAAGCCACTATCCATTGTTCCTTTTGATAGTGCTGATCCATCTCTGACATTGGTGCCATTGTTTCTTGGAGACTTAAATTCATCCTACAAATAAACAGGCAAATATTGTAAAGAAATCAGCAGTCAAAGATCAATCTGGTCAAAAGGTTAATCAATACATCACTATTTTCCTCTGTTACTGATTAGACCAAATTGCAATTTACGTAATATATAATATATACTACCAATATTTATGGTGAACATCTTCAACGAAAAAAATATTTAAACATGCAACATTAAACAAAAGCAGGCACTATGATATATCGGCATGAACTTATTAAGTACGTCTCTTGAACTCTGGAATCCCTTAAAATGCAGGACAAAATCATATGCAATTAAAAAGTTTTCAAAGCAAAATCAAGAACCAACCCCTTCCTCCAAAAGACTTACTACTGGATACTGAGCAGGTCTACACATGTCTACAATAATTAAGTGCTGGAGACAGGTGAGCCCTAAAATTGCTTATCAAACTTGTAATTTGCAAATCAGAGCACCCTCGGTTTTAGAGGGGATTGTAGTGCTTGTAAAATATTAATGCTGAAGGTTGACATTTTGTCTAATTTGGATAGGTTTTCTTTAATATTGAAATGATGGAATACTCAAGATGGGTGTGTTACTTTTTCTAACATGCATGTTCTGAATTCAGAACATGGCTATAAACTGCTTGAACTGCAGTCATGTGTAATTCCATACCACTGATGTACATCTCAGCTACTGTACTTGTGATAGGTTTCAGTAATTAAAGTTTTTTGCTCTTTTGTTCTTCAAGTTGGTGGCTGGTTGCTTTTTGGGTAACCATGTGTGGGTAGAACAGCCTTTCAACCAGGGTGCCTTCAGGTTTCTTCAAGGGTGCCTTGGCAAAATAGCTGAAAATTGTCCACAAATCATACACAACCCAGCTAGCGGATCAAGCCTGCCTTTTGGACCAGGTTCACACCAATGCATTGTTCTTTTTGTTCCTTTTCCAGTACTTTTTGCAGTGTGTTTTTGCCATATTTTGTGTTTTTTTCAGCTTTGTTTTATTGAAGTGGAAATTTTTTTGTTGCTGGGCAAAAACATGACAAAAACACACTACATGCATTTCAGTAGCTTCTCCATTGAACTCTATGGTGGCGAAAATGCTGCTTGTTTAGAAAAGTCCCTGACCCTTTTGCGAAAAGCAGCAGCTCAAAAAAGCATAGATGTGAGCATGTCCCATAGGAACACATATGCAATGGAAAAACAAAATGGTTGGTCGCACAAACAGCAATGTGGTGGATGAAATCCTTTATTGGAATCCTTTACATGCAATATGATAAAAACATTACAGCTCCAAGACAGGGCAGAGGAGCAGTAGACGCATTTCACACGAACATGTGCTTAGTCATTACTGATTTTCACTTGTCAGAGGAAGCTTTAAACAGAATATAACAGCTGATTACAATTAGAAATTAAACTTGAATCAGGAATAACATAGTATACAAATCACATGACACAACTTTAAAAACATGACATATACTGACAGAAATGAAACCGCACCTCTGATATACGTCATATCTAGAACAAATCACAGATATATGAAAGATCCGGGGAGGAGGGAGGAGGAATCGACAATGGACATTTCGACCAATATCCTCTCAGAACACATCCACGCAAGAAATAGCCAATACATCTAGTGTATTAAACGGCTCAAGTAGGGTTCTGACCACAGATGAAACATCTTTGTTGTCCAAAGGTCTTAATTTTTGTATGCATAGACACTTTAACCTCTTTGAAACCATAATTGATATAAATAAATTTATATGTAATATGACCATTAAAAGACATTTATTTGGCACCGAAGAGGTTAATGTGAACCCAAATTTTGAGGATCTTTCAGTATTTGATTTCAATACACATTTATCCTTTCAGGATCATTGTGTGGTTATTGCTTTTGAGGATTTGTTAGATGAGAGTGTTTTTTTGGCAAATGATAGAAACTTAGGTAATGTTCATAAAGTACCCCTCAAAGTCCTGTCTGATTTTTATCCTGTTGGTTCCCGTTGTGCAAAGATGGATACATTTCATAAATTAGTGGAACAAGATCTTGTGAGACTAGCCACTCCCTTCTAAATCCAATACACATAATGATAATCTCACTGTAGGTGAAAGGTCTGCTTTACATAGTTTGATGTCAGATCCATCTATAGTGATCTGTAATGCTGATAAGGGTGGGATGGTAGTAATAATGGATACTGAGTCCTATAAAAAAAGCTTTGAGATAATTGTCAGACGCGAAGACATATATGATACTTAAAAGTAATCCAACTATAACATTTAAGACGACTTTGGCCAATTTAGTAGCCAAGGGGGTCTATTTGGGAGTTTTTAGCTTCAAGGATGCACAATCCGTTGTTCCTGACTATCCTATCCTACCTACGTTTTACCATATTCCGAAACCTCCTAAAGGTCTTGATCCCCTCTTAGGTCCTCCCATAGTGACTGGTATCGGTTCTTTGAATGAGAGGCTTAGTCAGTGGTTGGATGGACATTTACAGCCTTTAGTGAGTAGCTTGCCAGGATATCTTAGAGATACTAACCATTTGTTACAGGTCATGCAGGATGTAATTTGGGAAGAGAGTTACATCTGGTTTACATGTGATGTACCCAGTTTGTACTCTTCAATCCCACATAATTTAGCTCCTGTCTTGGAGCTGTCATGTTTTTATCATATTGCATGAAAAGGATTCCAATAAAGAATACAGAGGACAAGGGGGCACTCTTTACGTCTGGAGGAAAAGAAATGTAATCTTTAAACACAGAAAGGTTTCTTCACAGTGAGAGCTGTGAAAATGTGGAATAGACTCCCTCAAGAGTTGGTTCTGGCCATCTCAGTAGTTTGTTTTAAAAAATGCCTGGATTCTTTCTTAGATACACAGAATATAACTGGTTACTAACATTTATAGGTAAAGTTGATCCAGAGAATATCCGATCGCCTCTTGGGGGATTAGGAAGGAATTTTTTTCCCTGCAGGAGCAAATTGGATCATGCTTTGCTGAGTTTTTTGCCTTCCTCTGGATCAACTGTGGGTATAGGATTATAACTTTTTTTTAATGGTTGAACTGGATGGGCTTTTTGTCTTTTTTACACCAGACTAACTTTGTAACTATGTGATTTCATCCACCACATCACTGTTTGTGCTGCCAACCATTCTGTTTTTCCATTGCATCTGTGATCACGAATTGGGCCAGCACCTGCATGTCTATGGAGGGGTTATACAGATTCGGCACTCACCTGGAGTGGACCTTTTGCTACATAGGAAAGCATGTTAAATGGACTGTAGTGTGTTTCTACAAAAAGCACTAAAAAACGCATTGGTGTGAACCAGTTACACAAAGCCAAAATTTTCATTGTACACCATTATAACCTTCCAGTCCTAACAATCAATGATGTCATCAGTTGATAAGGAGGATGTCGGGTGCCTGCACAGCACCTTTCTTTACCCCTCTCCATCAGCACTGAGATCACATTAGTTGAGTCAGGGAGAAAAACTGAGAAAGAAGAAAAACATTGGAATACTAGTCAGTATCAGTGTGCAAAGGTGTATTTGCTTTGAAAAGTGTCTCCTCTAAGGTTGGGTGTCCTAAATGTGTGGATGTTGTTGTGTTATGAAAAACTACTAGTTTAGTTTTTCACAAATTAGCCTCAAGACCGTGTATAATTTTAAAGGGTGCCTTGAACGAAAAAAGGATGAAAAACACTGGGTTAGAAGACTGTTGTGACAAGAGGGAAATGGATTTTGTGCTTATAGAAATTTATGTTTGGATATATTTGTTGTGAATTTGCTTGATAGCAGCATTGTTGCCATTAGTTAGCCACTTGCCCTCCAGAGGATTTACTCCCCTTCCTGACCAGCCCATTTTTTGTGATATGGTGCTGTGTTACTTTAACTGACAATTGCACAGTCATGCAATGCTGCACCCAAATGACATTTATGTCCCACAAATGAAGCTTTCTTTCGGTGGTATTTGATCACCTGTGCATTTTTTTATTTTTTGAGCTATAAACAAAAAAAGACCAACACTTTTGAAAAAAAAAAAAACAACATTTTTTACTTTTTGCTATAAAACTTATCCAGTAAAAATAATTTAAAAAATCAAATTTCTTCATAAATTTAGACCAAAATGTATTCTGCTACATGTCTTTGCTAATAAAAAATCCCAATACGTGTAAATGAATTGGTTTACATGAAAGTTATAGCATCTACAAATGGCGGTATATATACTACAATTTTTATTTTTTTATACTAGTAATGGCAGCGATCAGCTGCAGGACTGCGCCATTCTGACACTAGGTGGGAACTAACTGCCACTGACATCCCAATGACACTAACACAGTGATCAGTGCTAATAAAAAGCATTGACACTGTACTAATGACACTGGGCAGGAAGGGGTTAACAGCTGGGGCGATCAAAGAGTTAACAGTGTGTTGTTTTACATGATGAGCTGTGTGTGTTTTACTAGAAAGACATGCTGCTGTGTATTTCTCTGCTGTGCAGAGAAATACACAGCAGCATGTCCTTGCTGGCAGGAGAGAGACCTGTTTTGTTCACACACAGATCTCCCCCTGTCAGCTTTGTCCGACAATCTCCGGGTGCCAGTGGGGAATCTCTGGCTGGGACCCGGTGATTGACATCCCTGGCCGTCAATGGAGGCATGGGTAGGGTGGAGCGAACACGCCCCCTACCCAGAAGTTCAAATCATGTATATATACATGATTTTGCACAGCCCTGCTTCCCTGTAGCAGTAATTCTACTATAGGGTGACGGGAAAGCAGTTAAAAAACTCAATCAAGTTATTTTCTATGTTGAAAAAAGGAAAGATACTACCAAATAGGTACTTTTTTGCAGACACGCGCAAGTCCACAACCCAGGGTTGAGAGACCTGTGAGGTGTGTTTTTACAAAATTGCACTTAACTCACACGTGCCAATTTTGTATGTAAACCCAGTTATGAAAGCTGTGAAAATATCTTCGTTTTGCCTTGTAAATTCAGTTGTACGAGTTTTGTTTATATACTTGTGTGAGTAAAATGTTTACTGCCAGTTAATCTTGCCAGGTTCTACTTTCTCTGAAGCCTTCTTTAATAGGGTGACTACGAGCTCCCAATAGGGGAAAGCTACAGTCTGCTGGAGACAGTAGAGTACAAGAGACAGTAGGTTCAATTTACTAAACGTATAATAATTATTATTTGGCACAATAAACATTATGTTTATTATTAGGTTCAATTAGTAGCAGGGAAATATAATAGTAATGTGGCTGAAAATCACAGTACTTATGGCAAATTACATATATGTTTTAGCTTGATGAAAACAACTTTAAAGTGTTACTAAACCCAGGACCCTGCATTCACTATATCCAGTCTCCCACAGTACACAGAGCATGGAAATGCAATTATTTTAGTAAATATAAACTGCTAAATACCTTTTCTCATCAGCAGTTAGAGCAGTTTGGTGACTTCTATCAGTGTCCAGCAGAGCACTGGTTAAAGCTTGTAGGAGGAGTTTTCATTCTCCCCTGATTGTCCTATGAGGCTGCATAACCCCTGACCCTCTGCCTGGACAGTGCTGATTGGCCCTCTGCTGATTACATGCATGTACTCAAGAAAAAAAACCCTCTCTAGCAATAAACCCCAAACTAGGAATGTGCAGCTTGCCCCCAAGGCTCCGTTCTATCAGAAGATGGATTGGGGACTGTTGAAGAAGGGGAGGATCAGAGAAGACAGGATCAAACAGCCTTTTTACACAATGCGGTGGATTAACCCCTTAGTTTTAACAGTGATTATATCAAGCATGCTTTGCTGCATATACAGACTGACTTTACTGTTGTGGGTTTAGTAACACTTTAAGAGTTAAATCCTTTGCTATAAATTACTTAACATGACTTCAAGACACACTTTCCTGTGTTCTCTACATGTTGTTAAGTATGTAGAAGCAAAGCACCAATCCCAAACCAGGCTGCAACAGTTTTGTACTTTACCACTACATGTTGTTTCCACCTTGGGACCGATTAGAAAAGCTGCTCTGGTAGCAACAATTCCCACTTCAAACCTTATTATAGCTCTGGAAATATAAACATGCTCATTGTGGAAAGGCCAAAAAAATATCAATTAATTTTTCTATAATATATTAGAAAATATGTTTTATTTAAATAGAATAGTACTATATCAAAAAGTATTATTTTGTTTTATTAATCATAATATATCTACATAAAGCAAAGAAATTGTATTTCTTAAAGTTAATGATTTTTAAATCTATATATAAATAAAATAAAACAAAAGAGGTCAATACAATTCTCTGACATCTTTTATAGCCTCTCGGGTCATTTTATTACGCTGTACTAGAAGTAATGAGAACGTATGACAGTATTTATGAAATAGAATTATTAACACGACTTACACACTAGAATAAGGACACAATGTTTTATGCATTATAGTTCTATGTGTGGACGGTGGGGATAAGCAAAACTGATTTTTAATTTCTCTGAAATTTCACAGGGTCATAGGATTTCGGTGAATTTGGCCAGATGGGCTAAATACATGAGTCAAAGGGGAAGGTGAGATTAAGATGGTTTTTGTGGGGTTTTTTTTATTTTATTTTCAGTAAGCTCCTAACAACTATATTTGACTTGTTCTTGTGACAATAAATGGCCCCTCAGAAGTCTCATTATTATACATTTTTTTTTTCACAGCAAGAAAAAAAAACCCAGAAAAACATAACGTGTAATAAAAAAAAATCAACAAATAATTGGAATTAACCAGTTGCCGCCAGCCTAAAGACAGATGGTGGCCAGGCGAACAGCTCATCCCTTCAGGTGTACGCCATATGGCGTCCTTTCAGGAACGAGCATTGCGCATGCCCGCAGGGATGCGCTGCGGCGCGATCTGTCACCAGCCATGTACCTCAAACACGGCCAATGGCAGATCTGTGTACCAGCCCCGTGGCCAGTACCATGTGACCTGCTGTGACCAATCACAGCAGGTCACATGACAGCTGTATACAATGGATGGCTTCCTTTCATGCCATCCATTGCATACAAGTGTGTCTAGCTGTGAATGGTCACAGCGATCACATGCACAAGCTAGGCCAATCACAGCTCAGCTATGTCATGTGATTAGCCGTGGCCAAATCACAGCTAAGCACAAAAAAAAAACCTGAATGAATCGATTTCATTCAGGTAAATGCTTGCTTATAGCAAAGTAATTCTTTGCTATAAGCAAATTGTGTAAAAAAAAAATAAAAAAATAGTGATCACTTCCCCAAAGTAGTACAATGTTACTATGGTAACATTGTACTACTTTGGTCATAGTGAAATATGAAAAAAAATCTTAAAAATATAGATAAAAATGTAATAATTGTTTTTTAATTTATTATCAGTTTTTTTTTTCATACTGTCACCAGTCAATATTCCTGATCACTGCCATTCCAGTTATATGATGACGCTTTACTGCACTGGTGACAGTATGTAAAAATAAATTGTGAAAATAATTTTTTTAATTTGTTCATTTTCCAAAAAATTATGACAAAAAAATTACAACTTCAAAAATCTTGCCATGCCTGTTATGAAATACGCTGGACTGTCTACTTTGCAAAAAGGGGTCATTTGGGGGCTATCTGTACTGTTCTGACATTCTTGGACCTCAAGAAATAAGATTGGCCGTCAGTACTTCAGGATTGATAAATTTTCAGATCTATACCATAGTTTGTGAACTCTATAACTTTCCTACAGACTAAATAATACATCCTAATTTGGGTTATGTTCACCAAAGACATGTAGCAGAATACATCATGGCTTAAATTTATGAAGAACAATTATTTATTTGTAAACTTTTATAACAGAAACAAAGAAAAACGTGTGTTTTTTTTTAAATTTCAGTCTTTTTTTGTTAACTTAGCAACAAATAAAATCCCCAGTGGTGACTGAATACCACCAATGGAAAGCTCTAGTTGTGTGAAGAAAATTCTAAAATTTTAGTTTGGGTACAATGTTGTATGACTGCGCAATTGTCATTCACAGTGTGAGAGCGCTGAAACGTGAAAAATGGCCTGGGCAGGAAGGGGGTAAAAGTGTCCGGTATGGAAGAGGTTAAATAAAAAAAAAAATGATATATATATTTCTTTTTCAAGCAAATTTTGCTTAAGCGTCTCCACCTGCAACTTTGATAGCTTTTGGGGGGCAAAATGTGGATGACAGCATAACCAATTAGCAGAAATCTCTCTGCTCACTAATGGTTTGCAAAATCGATTTCAGAAATACACCATTCGGAGCAGATGTGTTTATTCCAGGACTGTACAGATCATGGGTATGACTTTATATTGCAATTATTGTGTTTTTCATGCTGTGATTATTTATGATCTTTGTCAAGCTGTAGCTAAGCTCCATAAGGATACAAAGTGACGTGGTGAGTGCTGGCATTCTGCATGCCTTGCCCCTGATGAAGACTCCTGCGGGTGTCTATGGACCGGTATAGGTACAGTACACAGCACATCCTCTGACCTTGGCTGCCGGCTTGCCTTTCTCTCCCCAGCCGCTCTTCCTCCCGTCCGTGGGCTGAACGACTCGCACTCTGGAGCTCTGGCATCCCATGGTGACGCTGCTGTAAGGGAATGTGTGCGTGGCGCGCCGGCTCTGCATTCTTTATAGTGCCGGTCCGGTTACTGTGGACTCCGCCGTCTCCATGGCAGGTTGCTACAATACGTGACGTCAGACGGCCGTGCTGCGCCGAGTACGTGAATACCCCGGGGCTACGCACACTGCTCCAAGGCTGACAGGTCTGCTCCATTGAAATGGCATTATTACTACAGAGGTTATCTACTACCAGGGGCGGACTGACAACTCATGGGGCCCCGGGCAATAGGGGATCATGGGGCCCCTATGTCCTTGCCCAAACTCAAAAAAGCCAATGAAAAAGGTACCCGGGGGCATTTCATGGGGCCCCCTACTGACCTGGGCCCTTGGGCAGTGCCCAAGTTTCCAAATGGTCCACCCCTGATGCAACCTGTTGACTTCACTTAGCCACTTTAATGCTGGGCACTTTTCCCCCCTTCCTGCCCATGGCAGTTTTCAGCTTTCAGTGTTTTTGCACTTTGAATGACAATTGTGTGGTCATGCAACACTGTACCCAGGGCTGGCGCATAGGGTTGCCACCTTATCCCTTTAAACCTGAACACATATTAAGTACACAGGTTCTGTGGCTGATTATGGTGGTAATAAACCGCTTCCCGACCGCCCAATAGTAGAACTTCTGCTACAAGGCAGCAGGACTGCCCAAAACTCATGTATATATACGTGATTTTGTATTTCCGGGTAGGGGGCACGTGCTGCCCTACCCTGCATCAATTGGTGGGCACAGCTGTCGATCACCGGGTCCCGGCTGGAGATTCCCCATCTTCCCCTGGCGATCGCCAAGGAACAGTGACAGAGGAGAGGTCTGTATGTAAGCAATACAGATCCCTCCCCTTTCAGCACTGACATGCTTCTTTGTATTGCTCTGCATAGCAGAGCAATACAAAGCGGCATACTTACACGGTAAGGCTCCATGTACACGGGATGTTTTGAAAACACTTCTGATGGAAAACGGAAACTGACTGCTGGAAAACGTAGGTTAAAAAACGTCTGTTTAGCCGCGTTTGGATACTGCGTTTATGCGTGTTTATGAGCATTTGCGTTTAGAAGCGTTTTTTAAAGATTACCTCAGGAGACCTTCCAAAATGCACTGAAAAACAGTAAAAAAAACTATTTCAGACATTTTGAGAGAAATAGAGAGAGCAGAAGCAGAGAGAGCAGTATTTGTTGAGTTTATCTTTTTTTGTTGCATTTGGATGTGTTCCAGCTCATTTCTGTGCAGAAATTATTGCAGCAGTGTCTAACATATTTTCTTTCATGTTAAACCTCATAGTATGGTGTACCAGGTCCATCTGAGTACCGGGAAAATGCTTTGCATGCATTTTTCATGATGAAAAAAGGCTCTGGACAGCATCTAGAAATCGAAGAGTTAAAAAAAAATTGCAAACGCAAATGCTTATAAATGCGGTAAGCCACATTTACATGCGTTTACAAGCATTTGATGTTTGAAACACTGATAAAATCTACTCCTGAACGAAAGTTTGGTGCGTTCATAAAAACGACTGTAAACTCAACTGTCTGTAAATGACTGTAAATGACGATGTGTACATGGACACATAGGAAAACATTAGGGAGAGTTCAGGGGCTGCTGAAAAAAACGCAGACAAGCTCCTAAACGTGAGTTTATCAGCTGCAGTGTACATGGAGCCTAAAACAGCACACAGCATATAATGTGAAACACACACAGCACACAGTTAACCCCTTGATCGCCCCACATGTTAACCCCTTCCTGCCCAGTGTCATTAATACAGTGTCAGTGCTTTTTATTAGCACTGATCACTGTATTAATGTCACTGGGGATGTCAGTGACAGTTCCCCCCAACTGTGAGAATGCCCACAGCAGTCCCACAGTCCCGCTATAAGTCGCTGATCGCCACCATTACTAGTATAAAAAAAAATTAAATAATTCCAGTATCTATACCGTTATTTGTAGATGCTATAACTTTCACGTAAACCAATTAATTTACACGTATCGGGATTTTATTTTAGAAAAATCATGTAGCAGAATACATTTTGGCCTAAATTTATGACAAAATTCGATTTTTTTACTGGACATGTTTAATAGCAAAAAGTAAAAAAAATATATATTTTTTTTTTTCAAACTTATCAGTCAAACACAGAGGTGATCAAATACCACCAAAAGAAAGCTCTATTTGTGGGAAAAAAAGGACATAAATTTAATTTGGGTGCAACGCTGCATGCCCATGCAGTTGTCAAAGTAACTCAGTGCCATATTGCAAAAAATGGCCTGATCAGGAAGGGGGGTAAATCCTCTGGAGGGCAAGTACTCAGTGCCTTATCTGCATTAACCACTTGCCCTCCTGGGGATTTACCCCCCTTAATGACCAGGCCTCTTTTTGCTACTCGGCGCTGCACTAATTCAACTGATAATTGCGCAGTCATGCAATGCTGCACCCAAACGAAATTTACGTCCTTTTTTCACACAAATAGAGCTTTCTTTTGGTGGTATTTGATCACCTGTGCACTTTTTATTTTTTACGCTATAAACAAAAAAATGCCAAAAACTTTGAAGAAAAACAGTATTTTTTACTTTCAGCTATAAAAAATATATAGTAAACTCAAAGTTGGTTATAAATTTAGGCCAAAATGTATTCTGCTACATGTTTTTGGTAAAAAAAATCCCAATAAGTGTATATTGATTGCTTTGTGTGAAAGTTATAGCGTCTACAAACTATGGTATAGATACTGCAATTTCCGCCATTTTTTTGCTATACAGCGCTGCGCTAGTTTAACAGACAATTGCACGGTCATGCAATATGGTACATAAATGAAATTTACATCCTTTTTTTCCCACAAATTGAGCTTTCTTTCGGTGGTATTTGATCGCCTGTGCGGTTTTTATTTATTGCGCTATAAAAAAAAAGGCTGACAATTTTGAGGAAAAAAAACAATATTTTGGACTTTTTGCTATAAAACATGTCCAGTAAAAAAAAATTTAGTCATTTAGAAATTTAGAGATTTTCATCATATAGAACTGGAAACGGCTCTTCCTAAATTTAGAGATTTTCATCATATAGAACTGGAAACGGCTCTTCCTAAATTTCATAAGAACGTGTATTTTCCAACAAGGGAGAACAGTATTTAAGATCAGGTACTGTATATACCAATGTTTCCAGTGCATATAAAGCTTCTTTGTTGCTACATCTTCATAAATCAAATGATGCCTCTGTAATGAATCCATATGATAAGCCTCTTGTTTGTAGAACAAGACCAGATATTAAAACTATACAGATGTGAAATGTGGAGGCAAAGAATAGGCTTCATGTGTTCTCGCTTACTGGTCGTTGATGTTACTGGTGACATGGTGTTCTCAAATTAGGCTGGACGGTAAAGTGAGGCTTCTGCTTGTAGCAAAAGATGTGGCCTTAGATCAAGTTACCCTATGGCCTATAAAGAAACCTCAGAATGAATTAAAGAAAGGCATTAAGGAGGCAAAGCGAAGATATAAACAGCGCATTGAATTTTATTTTGAGAATCAAAATTCCCATAGCATGTGGACGTGGATTAATGCAATGGTAGGTTTTAAATATAGCAATACACAGGCTTGTAACTCAGTACTCCCTGATACCTTAAACCAATTTTTTGCTTGTTTATTGGTTTAAAAGCACATGAGGTCAGATCATGTTCAAGGAAGATTGACATCAGAAAGCAGCAGGACCAGGCAGGGTTTCAGGCTGTATACTGAGGGCATGTGCAGATGAGTTAGCAGGTGCTTTTACTGATTTATTTATTTTGTTGTTTCGACAAGCTGTAGTACCTTCTATTGTCCCAATATCTAAAAAATCAGCAGCTACACGCTTAAAGTGTTACTAAACCCATGACCCTGAGTTCACTATATCTGGTCTCCCATAGTACACACAACATGGAAGTGCAATTATTTTAGGAAATATAAACTGCTAAATACCTTTTCTCATCAGCAGTATATAGCTGTCTTGTGACTTCTGTCAGTGTCCGGCTGAGTACTGGTTAAAGCTTGTAGGAGGTGTTTTCATTTTACTGTGACTGTCCTATGAAGCTGCGTAACCCCTGACCGCCTGTCTGTACAGTGCTGATTGGTCATGTGCTGATCACATGCACCTTCTCAAACAAAAATAAAACTCTTGGAATGCACATCAAAATGGAGCATGTGCAGAGTGTCTCCTAGAGCTCTGTACTATCAGCAGATGGATTGGGGACAGAGAAGAAGGGGAGTATCAGAGAAGACAGGATCAAACAGCCTTTTTACACAATGTGTAGGATTAACCCCTTAGGTTCCACAGTGAGTATACTTCACTGCATATACAGACTGATTTTACTGGTATGGGTTTAGTAACACTTTAAATGACTGTTGTCCATTTCCTCTAACTCCTATCATCATGAAGTGTTTTGAGAGGCTTGTATTATCACTTCTTAGGGCAAGCATTTGTGTTGATTAGGATAAGTATCAGTTTGCCTATCAACAGATTGACAGACAGTGCAATTTCTATTGCTTTGCATATTGCTTTGACACATCTTGAGTACTCAAACACGTTAGGATGACATTCACTGATTTTAGTTCAGCATTTAACACCATAGTTCCTGACAAATTGGTGAAGAACCTAAATGCTTTGGGTGTATACCCATTGCTTTGCTGGTGGAATCTTATTTCCTAACAAATGGACTACAAATAGTGACAATAGGAGATAAGGTGTCTTGTCTAATATTATTCTGAAAACAGGAGTACCACAGGGATGGGTGCTGAGTCTTGTACATTGTTTACACATATACTCCAATACATTCCTTAAATACTATACTCTTAGATTGTAAGCTCCAAGGAGCAGAGCCCTCCTAACCCTCTTGTATTGAACTGTATTGTTGCTGTATGGTCTCCCGTTATATTGTAAAGCGCTGAGCAAACTGTTGGCGCTATATAAATCCTTTATAATAATAATAATTATAATAATAATAGTAATAGTGAAATTAGCTGATGACACCACTTTAGTTGAACTTATACGAAATAATGACGAGACAGCTTATTGGCAAAAACTATAAAAATATTTGTGAATTATAAAAGATCAAGAAAGATACATCATTCCCCGGTATATATTGGCACTTAGGAGGTGGAAAGGGTGGACACCATCACATTTTTGGGTGTGCATATTACATAGGAGTCGTCATGGTCTCAAAATACCTTATTTCTAGTGAACAAAATCACAGCAGAGATTGTTTATCTGTAGGAGATTGAAACAGGCTGCATTGCCCTTAAGTGTAAAATATATAGACACAGCGCCAATAAATTATATATAAAGCTGCAAACCTAACCAAAGAAGAGGTAAGTGACAAAAAATATATAAAGGAATGCGCTAAATACCAAATCACATGAAAATGTAGATAAATACATAAATAAAATAAACAAATATATTTATAAATGTTCGTAATTCACATATAAGTCCAAACACCAAAATAAGTGATTAAAAAATCGCTTAAACAAGAAAAAACACCATGTAGCAAAATCCACAACCGAATGAAATGGGTAAACTCACCAGAGCTATTTGCTGATCAAATTATAAACCAGCAAAAATAGCAATTGCTTTGGGAGCGATGATCTGTTGGAATATCCAGCAGCAATAGACTGCAATCAGCCAGATCAGCACACATCGAACAGCCTTACAATTGTAAGAAAAAGTATGTGAACCCCTTGGGATTACGTGGAGTTTTGCATGAATTGGGCATAAAATGTGCTCTGAATGTCATCTAAGTCACAACAATAGCATTCCTTTATTTTTTGGATTGCCCTTAAGGCTTCTGGTCAATTTTCATCATGGCACCATTGAAAATATTCTTTTCCATTGTGCTGCAGTGTGGTATGCTAGCTACAGGGCGGAGGATAAGAAGTAGCTGTCGCGTTTGGTGAAAACAGCACAGCAGATTATAGGTACAGATATACCGTATTTGGATGCAACATATTCCAGCCGATTAAAAAGGAGGGCAAAAGCTATTAGTAGTGATCCAACTCATCCGGGTTACAGTGTGTTTTCCCCGCTGCGTCAGGGAAAAAATATAGGATACTTAAAATGCACACTAATCGCTTGATGTATAGTTTTTCTCCAGGGCTGTATTGTCTGTAAACTCACCAGGTGCAGAGTTTTAGGAATTTTATGTTAAATATAAAAAATATTTAATATTTTTGCTATATTTAATTGTGTAGGAATTTGTTAGGGAGTATGTATGTGTGGCTGTGTTGAGAACTGTTTTTTTTTTTGCTGTTGTAAAGGGTACAGAGTACCTTGATAAATTTCCAACCAAGTTAAATTTCCAACTAAGTTTCCAATCAGGAAAATGGCTGCAAACATGATGACGTCACATGCCGAAGCTATCCCCAATGCATTTCGTCATCCAATTGACGTCGTCGGGGGCATGACAAATTGGTGTCATGGCTGCAAGGCAGACATCTATGAGTGAAAGTTCTATTTAATTGCATATCCTAGTTTAGAGATCCCTTTCATTTAAAGCATAACTTTACCCATAACAACTTGATAAAAAAAAAATAATGTTCTTTAGCAAGGCACATGCATTCCACATTAATAATTTCGCTACCACAATTAGTATGTGCTGTAAATTGCTGTAAAATGGCAATCACAACCATATTATTTGTGGAACAAGTCTACCAAAAACCCTTGCCAAAATAGGACTTTCACTCCTAATAAAGAAATCTATTGAGCTAGCTCTGACCCCAATTCGTGTAAAGAGGAAAACCAAAAGAAAAAGAAAAAAAGTGTTTATTTGGGAAACGTGTATATGGAAGCCACTTGCAGCTGTGTTAGTAGAGTATTAACACCATTACATTTTCAGGGGAAGGATTCATGCCAAACGCTAAATGGTTCACAGATTTGTTCTATAAAGGACTGCACTAGTTTATGTTTCTTTTGGATTAACTACGCCACTTTATTTATTTTTGACTGACTAACAGTCATGTATTTGCTTCACAATATGTAAATCTTAGTTGCAATGCTGCTCTAGACTGCTTGAAAATTTGCATCTGTCATCTATTTATCTGGTCTCCAGGCTGTTATTTGGAAAGTATGGACTTTTGTATATGAATAGCTCTTTGTTGTTTTTGTGTAAAGGCCTTGAGCACTTTCAATTTTGTTTTCGTTTTTGTTTTAGAGCAGTTCAATTTCCTGTGTCATTTCTTTGCCTTAGGGCTTGTTCACACGTATTGCGGTGACAGGCGGTTTTGGCATGTATCCTATGTACATATTCACACTGTAACGCAGCCTGGAGATGTAGTGCAGTGAGCTGAAATAAAATGCAGACGTATGGCATTTTATCACAGCACACAGGAGGCACTGCATTTCACTGCCACGCCTTACTGCATCCCAAAACCGACAGCAGAGCCATAACTAGAACCTTCAGGGCCCCAGTGCAAAAAAAATGAAGGGCCCCCTTGACCTGAGCCCGGGGCCCTTTACTCCCATTGTGGAGCCCTTTATTATGGTTTCACAGCATGACCCTTTTGCATGATCTGCAGCAGGCCCTTACATTAGAATCCCCCTTTACATCAGAGTTCCCAGAGCCCCTTTACTTCAGAATTCCCCTTTACAGTACATCAGAGTCTGCAGGGTTTGCCTTACAGTGCAAGGGGGAACACTGCTGACCATGATGTAAAGGGGATCTCTGCGGACCGTGATGTAAAGGGGAACCCTGAAGACCCTGATGTAAAGGGGAACTCTGCAGACCGTGATGTAAGGGGTAGTATTGTGGATTCTGGTATAAAGGGGAACTCTGGTGTAAGAGTTTCACTGGTCACTAAAGCCCCCCTTACATCAGAGTTTGCAGAGATCCTCTTTACCTTAGAGTCTTGGAAAGCTTCCCCTTGCACTGTAAGGGTAAACTCTGCTGACTCTGATGTAAGGGGGAATTCTGGGAACTCTGATGTAAGAGGGGGCTCTGGTGACCAAAGAACCTCTTACACCAGAGTTCCCCTTTACGCCCAGCTTAGCCCAGCCGAGACTGAGCCAAGCTCAGCTGATTACTAATGGGCACTTTTCTGATCTTTACACACAGAAGAAAAGTGCGCTATTTTTTACTGGCAGCACTACTTGGGGGCCCCCCACAGTGGCGGAACACCAGGGCCCAGTTGCAAGTGCATCCTTTGCGACCCTGGTAGTGCCGCCACTATATCTATTTCAATAATGATCTATTTATCTCTATAATCATCTGTCTATCTGTCTGTCTGTCTGTCGCTATAATTACCTATCCATTAACAGAGTTATCTAGTCCACACACCTTTTTAGCATCACTCGGTCACTATATCCTCACTGGCGATGGAGATACTTCAGCAGAAGAACAACTTTGGATACAAATCAGCAGAATCCCTGCTATGGCATGTTGTGTCTCTTACAATATGCAGCAAGTCTCCTCAGAAGGCCCTCTCAAGCCGAGCCAGCAGAGACCGAGCCTGAGCTCAGCCGATTACTAATTGGCTGGCTCCAGAACTGCACATGCACACTGCATTTCCGAAGCCAGACGATTAGTAATCGGCTTTTTTCTAGCTCGAGAGGGGATGGGGGTCCCAAGGAGGGGGTGTGGGGGGGAGGTTGAGGAAGCTCCAGGACAAATGTAGTTTTTAACCACTTGTGCTCCAGAGGACTTACCCCCCCCCCTCGTGACCAGGCCATATTTTGCGATACGGCCCTGCATTACTCTAAGTGGCAATTGCGCGGTCATGCAATGCTGTACATAAATTAAATTTATGCCTTTTTTCCCCCACAAATAGAGCTTTCTTTCGGTGGTATTTGATCACCTCTACATTTTTAATTTTTTGCGCTATAACAAAAATTTTTTTTTAAAAAAATGACAGTTTTGATAAAAAATAACAATATTTTTGACTTTTTCCTTTAAAACATATCTAAAAATTTTTTTTAAAAAAAATCTAATTTCTTCATACATTTAGGCCAAAATGTATTCTGCTACATGTCTTTGCTAAAAAAAAATCCAAATACGCATAAATTAATTGGTTTATGTGAAAGTTATAGCGTCTACAAATGGCGTTATATATACTGGAATTTTCTTCTTTTCATACTAGTAATGGCAGCGATTAGCGACTTATAGCGGGACTGTGGGACTACGGCGGGCATTCTGACACTGGGTCGGAACTGACTAACTGGCACTGACATCCCCAGTGACACTAATACAGTTATCAGTGCTAATAAAATGCAATGACACTGTACTAATGACACTGGGAAGGAAGGGGTTAACATCTGTGGCGATCAAAGGGTTAACAGTGTGCTGTGTGTATTTTACTGTGTGCACTGTGTTGTGTTTTACTAGGGAGACATGCTGTTTTGTATCTCTCTGCTGTGCAGAAAGATACAAAGCAACATGTCCATGCTGACAGAGAGAAACCTGTGTTGTTTACACACAGGTCTCTCCCTGTCAGCTTTGACCGACAATCGGCGAGTGGCGGTTTGGAATTGCTGGCCGGGACCCAGTGATTGACATCTCTAGCTGCCAATAGCGGTGCGCCCCCTACCCAGTAATGCAAATCATGTATATATGTGATTTTGGGCAAGCCTAATGAGAAATTTTCTGATGATTACACACAGCACAAAAGTCCCTTTTCTTTCTGGCAACACTGCCTGGAGCACCCCACAGTGGTGGACCACCAGGGCCCTGTTGTATGTGCGACCTTTGCAGCTCTGGTAGTTCTGCCACTGACCGCCAGCTGCATGCATGCTAAAACATAGCATTTAGTGTAACCATTTAATTATGGGCTCACGTGTTGTGGCTGCAGCTTTAGTGTCGTGGCTAAACGATTACCCAATATTCATGTATTCAGCAGGGTGTGCTTAGCCGAGAAAACCCCTCCTCCCCTCTTGAAGGCTCTTAGGATGTATGACAATATTTGCCTAGGCATGAAAACTAGGAAGTAACTAAAGAAGTGTAAAAAACTGTTTAAAACAATACTTTATGATATACTTTCCTATATATTTACTAAGGCTAGCAGCATAAGGATTCAAAATAGTCAATGTTGATTGAGGCCTGGTTCACACCTATGTGTGCTGCAATCTGCTGCGGGAAAAAAAGTCCCTGACCCTTTCCAAAAATGTAGCGGCTGAAAGCGTATAGATGTGAACGTGTCCCATAGGAAACCATGTTATATGGACTGTAGTGAGTTTCTGAAAAATGCAAAAAGCACTAAAAACGCATTGGTGGGAACTAGGACTAATAGAGTGAAGAGCTGCATAAGCCTAGGTTCACACATATGTTTTTTAACATTTGATGCATTTTGGAGTGCGATTCAGCAGTGTTTTTGTATGAACACCACTGTGTTTTTTACTGCATTTTCCAGCAGCTGTATATTTTCTCTCTCTCTTTCTCTCTCCCTCTCCCCTTCCCACCCTCTTCCTGGCAAATCTACTGAAAAGCCCTACACTAAAGAGTATGCCAAAGAAAAGCTGTAAAACATGCAGTGAACTCTGATACTTCCTATTCAACTCTATGGAGTGCGATTTCAAATCACACTGTCCCAAAGTTGCACAGGACCAGGGGCGGACTGACCATTTGGAAACTCGGGCACTGCCCGAGGGCCCGGGGTCAGTAGGGGGTCCCATGAAATGCCCCTGGTACCTTTTTCATAGGCTTTTTTGAGTTTGGGCAAGGACACAGGGGCCCCATGATCCCCTATTGCCCGGGGACACCATGAGTTGTCAGTCCGTACCTGCACAGGAGCTTTTTTCAAGAACACAGTGCGACTTCAACACATCTATCTGAACACCCTCAATGGGAAGACATTAAATTTAACTTGTCATATGATTCCAGACTCTCAAATTGCATCAAAACAAACACACATATGTGAACCAGGACAAAATGTAGACTAAGGGAGTTATAGAAATGGGGGGCAAAAAACTGACATGCTGGGGTGGATGTGCTCTCATGCCTAGCATGGTTAGTTTGAAATAGGAAAGCGGGGGGCTGACAGGATCACCAGGTATTTCAAGGTATTTCACAAAAAGGAATGCTTTGTATTGTGAAGTTTTTATTTGAGGTTTCATGACATTGGAAAGGCTGGGTACACTATAAGCCTCCATATAGCTTTCCTAGATTATATTTGGGACCTGCAAATGTTATTGTTGACTTTTTTCAAACCTGCTTACAAATGTGAATTTTTTAGGCATCTTTGTCCCATTGGGGAAATTTCTTTATAATTCTGTTCTGAATCCAAAGTAGGAAGTTAGAGAAAATCCCTCTAAATTGAGAGGAACTCTGGTTGTCACCAGGGTCACCTGAACTAATTTCCCCAAAGACACCAGGCAATTTTTCTCCAACTGACTACAGATGTCGTCCTTTTTATTTACCTCCCGCTAACAACAGAAGCGGGTTGTTTTTTCCCCCCTTTTACCATCGACACCATTCATTTTTTCTCCCACTGACCACAACCTCTGGGCATACACCAATCAGCAATAACTTTATGACTACTGACAGGTTAAGTGAATAACATCGATTATCTCATTACAATGGCACCATAAAGTTGATGAGATACATATTAGACAGCAAGTAAAAGTACTGAAAGCAGAAAGTTGGGTATCACAGTTCTTGCAATATACAGGACTTGAAGGATCTGCTTACAGGACATCTTGCTGTCAAATACCACTGCATACCTTCAGAGGATTAGTAGCATCCATGCCTTATTAGATCAGGGCTGGTGGAAAAAGGAGCAATTTTGACAGCAAAAGGGGGACCTACTCAATATTAGTAGGTGGTCATAAAGTTATGGTTGATGGGTGTATTTTCCTTCTGCTGATAACACTGGGTGTTTTTTCCTAC
This sequence comes from Staurois parvus, assembly GCF_062004578.1. Classification (NCBI taxonomy): domain Eukaryota; kingdom Metazoa; phylum Chordata; class Amphibia; order Anura; family Ranidae; genus Staurois; species Staurois parvus. The sequence goes on from NW_028318083.1 coordinate 19,238,937, forward strand.
CACAGACACCTGGCATTTTTTTCCTCCCACTGAGCACGGATGCCAGGCATTCCTTTTTCTCCCTCTGACCACAGATGCCAGGCATTGTTTTCTCCAATTGACCACTGATGCAGGGCACCTTTTCACTTTTATGACCTCAGTGGCCAAGCATTTTTCTCTCCCACTAATCATTGGTGCTGGAATTTTTTCCCCTCACCTACCAGGGAATTTTTTGCTCCCACTGACCATAGATGCTGGACAGTTTTTTTTCCCTCAAGCCACCGATGCTGTGAATTTTGTTCCTCTCACTGACTGGAGACACCTGGGAACTTTTTTTCCCAAATGACACAGATGCCAGGCATTTTTTTCTCCCATTAATGACAGGCACCAACAACACCATTCATTTTTCTCTAACTGACCATAGACACCAGGCATCTTTTCCTCCCATCAGCTATAGACCCTCAGAATTTTTTTCCCCCTTGTCACCAATGACACCATACATTTTTCTTCAATGGACTACAGGCACCAGACATCTTTTTCCTCTCACTGACCATGGAATGTTTTTCCCCCTTTTGACCAATGACACCATACATTTTTCCTCCCACTGACCACTGACCACTGACCCTAGGCATATTTTTCTTATGCTAATCATCGGCTAAATTTTTCCACCCACAGTCCAAAGATGGGTTTTTTTTGCCTGCCACGGACAACAGATGCTGGTCATTTTTTTCTCCCACTGACCACAGATGCTGGACAATTTTTCCTCCCATTAACCACAGGTGCATTTCTTCTGTTGATCTCCAACACTGGTCATCTTTTTCCTCCCATTGATCACAGACTCCAGGCATGTTCTCCTTCCACTGACCACCAGCACTGGGCATCTTCATTAGAGGGGACAAAGACAATTCTAGACGTATATTGTTGCATACTAGAGATTGGACACAAGCAACAAAAACACGTTAAGCACACACTAGTAGAATTTCACGTGAAACGTTTCTTATTAGGAATATTGACTTGATTTTGAAATTGACAGTGGGATAAAATTGATGTTTGTTTTCTAGCATATTGCTCCCAGGTCTTTGCTACCTTACCTGACTGCTATGCTACATAATGTGACGTGTCAAAGGAGAGATGGTTGATTTGATACAGTGTCATTGATACACTCTGGGGTTTACCTCAGTTGCAGTCACCTACTGCTAATTATGTTTGACATGTTTAAGTCTTTAATGTCTTTAATGCTGGAAGATCTGTAAAACCACCTCAGAAGCCAAAAGCTCTTTACCCTATCCAGAGGTTAAAGAGTAGTTTTTACAACTGCCTAGATCTGAGTTGTACTTGTATGTGTTTTTTTGTGTGGATGCTTTCTCTGGGTAGATAGAGGCATGGCCAGTTAGAAAAATTACTGCTCATGTTATTGCCAGGCGGTTGCTGTTGGAAATGTAGTAAAATGTACTCAAGCACTGAGTTTGGCACTAAAGTCTATAAGGCACATACACCGTAAACCTTTAAACTTGTCTCCTTTACTCTTTGGACAAGCTCCTAAGAATGAATTTTACATTCCTCATGATACCCAGCTTTCCTTAGCATGTGGGAAATTAACTGACTCTCTTGTGCAACTACATCCTCTACTGGCTGATATGTATAGATAGGTTTTCCTTTCTCTCCCAGATCTAGAATCCCAGTATCTGGTGCACTGTTTAAAAAATCTTTCCAAAGACTTGGCATCTAGCTGGGATTGGAATTTCCAGGTATTTCTGACAACTATGATAGCCATCAAGTGGGAGCACAGGCCCACCCTTGAGTCACCCTCCGTCTGCCATGACTCACTTTGGGTGATTCTGCGATTGAGACAACATTGGGGAGTAATCTTCTCCCTAGCTTGGAAGCATGCTTTGTGTTTTCCAATGGAATGAAGAAACTTTTTGTAGATTACTGGTTACTGCAACACCTCTTTTGCATTCACCCAGCTGGTTGTTGTCACAGACCAGAGACTAACAGTCTTCCATTAGGTGAAGGTGAGAGTTTGTGTTGTTTTTCCACCGCTCACCATTGCCTCAGTGGATGAACAGTGCTTTGCTCCAACTTCATCATGCTAGTGTAGGAAATTTAAGCTTACCTGACTGTTGTGTGTTTAGGCATGTGCCAGTTATGGAAAGGAGTTTTTTTAATTACTAAAAAGAAAAGTCTGATACTCTGTCTAAAGAAGTTTTGTTTAGCAGAAATGTTACTAGATCTTGGAATAACAAAGAGACACTTTTAAAGCTGGTAGGCCTATTTCATCCTGCTGCATTTTGTCTTGAGTTGTGCTCAAAGATTTTATACCAAACTAAAATTTGTAAAGGCATAAAAGAGTGTTCCAATCCATAAGTTGCAAATGGAAAAAGATTAGGTGATGTACTTGTTAGAGGTCTACATCTATTTAGCTTTTGTAGAAATACTACAAAATGCATGTTGTTAATGGTACTAACAAGGAGTCCTTTTCATATTTCACTAATGGGGAAACTAACAATACTGATTACAGGGTTTCCAAGTGAAAATTTTAGAATATTCTTTCCTCATCACACTACTCAGTCACTGATCCTGCCCCAGGGTTGCCTGTAAATGCAGCTGGAAATTACACTTTGGAATATGTTGTGCAAGTAAGACATAATTAACTCTTTCTGAAGAGATGACCCTTTCTTTCCACTAATTTTAGACTCAATTTTTTTGGGATATGGCATTTTTTTAGTACATGATGGGCAGAATGGAGGGTTCACATGATAAATTAGTTGAACCTGTAATTTGCCCATAATAAATCAGGTTAAATATAAAAACCTCTGATGCACTTGCAGAAATCTTCAAAGCTTGTACAGGGTGGCTTTTCAGAACAGAGTAGAAGTTGATTATATGCTAACTTCATAAGAAAGTGTTTGTGCTTTGCTTGGTGACAAGTGCTGTACTCTGATAATACTGATCTTGTAATAGGTCACCTAAAGAAGATGAAAGAATGCAAATGGTTATCAGCAAATCTAGGTGAGGAAAGCTGGGACCCATTTTCATGAATGGGTTCTGTTGGAACTCAGTTGAGTGGATTGCTTGGTTATATTTTAAAACAAAAAGTTGCTCCTCTTATGGGATCTTTATATGACATGTATATTTTTCTTCTGCGTATTTATCATTGGTTCACTTTAAAGGGTTCATAAAAGCAGTCAATACTGTGACCTTAGTTTCTCTGTTCTTTGAATCGAGATTCTGGGGCCATGGTAGTGTTTGGGTTTTTTTAGGTGTAAGCAATTATATGAGCGATTTACATGTGAATAGTCATGTGAAGGACCGCCTGGCACCTTAACAAGTTTTTATACACTTCAGAAATAAGGGCTGTCCCCATATGAACAATTAACAGAAATATGTATTGGGATAAACATCTCACACTGATTAGATACTGAGGTCAAGTCTAATCCCATCATGTAGGAACCTCCAGGAGGGCTAGCCAACATACTCAAACAATAAGTGACTCAAATAACTCAATTAACAATGGGACAAAGACACAACGGTAAACACATCACACCTTAATAAACAGATTAAACCAAGAGACCTCACCATCAGGTTGTTTTGAGCTGATTATATTAACATCTGCTTAGAGGGAGGGAGGTTGAAGCAGTCAATGCTGGTTTGAGTACAGAGACCCCAAATCTGTATCCTGGTCCTCCAGTTCTCAGAGTCTGTATGTTTTGGGGAGATATGGACTTGAATCCAACGTAAAATTACTCCAAAAGGTCCCCCAGGCACACACCTCCCAAGGAATAGAGCCCCCTCAAACACCAGGACCCATAGTCAGCAGGCAAGAGGCTAGTCTGCGGTCTCTTCCAAAAGCCCCTGTCCTGGTTGGGTCTGTCACAGCATATGATATGCTGCTGGAGCTGGCAGCGTCCCATTGCTTTCAATGGGGCTGCCTCCCACAGCTAATCATGGATAACCCTGCTGGGGTTCCTGTACCTTCTTAAAGTGTGGATGCATTCGCAGGTGTGAATGCACCCTAAGAGTGTTTATACAATAAACAAAATGAGGGAGCTGATAAGGAATTTAATTATTAAATTATTTCCTTATTATTAAATAATATTATGTGTTTATATGCTACTGTTAGGTTCTTTACATAATAAAAGGTTTGCTTGCAAGAATTAATTTGTGGAAAGTTGAGATTGGAACAAGTTGTTGGTCCCTATCTCCTCTGAATGTTTGACTGTACAGTCCATATTCTATAGCAAGCATTTCAGAGTCTGGGCTTTGGTCAAGCTGATAAGGAAAAATAACTTTCCAGGACTGGAGCTTAAACGTTTCACCTTTTGTTCAGATCTTATGACATTTATCTTGTCTGAAGATCTCAGCACATTAATGTCTCCACTTTCCAACCTTTAGATTTACTTTGTAACTCTTCTCTTCTAAAAAAAACTTTCAAAAACTTTAGCCATGAGCAAATGTCATAATGTTTCACAGTCCATATTCAGCTATAGACAGCAAGGTTCTAAAAGTACTTTGTTTTGCAACTGCCCGAAAAGTGGCATCATAGTCTTCACCATATGTTTGTGAGTATTTCTTTACAGCCAGTCTTGCTCTGTATCTATGGACTTTACCTACACAGTCATATTTGGTTTTAAAAACCCATTTGCATCCAACTGCATGTTTGCCCTAGAGCTTGCAAGCTTGGGGCTTGTTGAGAAATGTCATCTCTTCATCTCCATCTTTAATCTACATTGGCTTAGAACATGTAGTTTTTGATTTTTTTTCCCATGATGGTGGCTCAAGCTGCGGTGCTGTAAGTACCTTGTATAGGAAGTTGGGATGCCCTTATTGACACCAATTTCAGTTTCATTGATGTTGTGCTTCTTTTCCTGCAGTACTGGGGGGCTGTATCCTTCCAATTACTTCAAAATATAGCAGATGCCCATGGTTAGGATCTGAAGGCTAACTTCAGAATCCCACAGATACTAGAGCTGTAATCACAGATAGTGAAAATCTCCTGCTGAGTATACAAATGGCCTAATCGTCAAGCTTTTGAAACCAGTAGAGGGAATAGAAATGGAAATAATTTAATACTGTATTTTTTTATTTACACTGTACAAGAATAAGGGTGTAAGGGCACATTTTCTGTTATTCTAGACAAATATTTTTTTCAGAAATAGGATTCATTTGGAAAAAAATAAATCTTAGAAATTGCTGCCAGTTTCTGACAATACGTAGTCATAACTACCCAGTCTATGCATTATGTATTCATTGACGGGCATATGTAAATCTATCTACAGCAGATACGATATGTGAACATGTGTTGTTGTCTGTCTTATTCAAGTTTCTAGGAAAGATAAAATTATAAAGTTCAGAAATAGGAGGAGCTTGGTGCTGAGCCAAATCAAACAGTCTTACAACATTCTCTTCTAAGAGGTCCATTCAGTGCTATGAGCTAAACAAGAAAGCAGCCCTTCCTGGCTAGAGATGTGGTATTCACAGCAGCTGTGAGACCTAACAAACAGGTTGCTTTAACTACTGTTATTGCCAGCAAACATATGTAAACCTAATCAGAAAAGGGAGAACTGAAACTGAGACCATGAAAGGAACATTACTAAATATGACATTTAATTGCCCCCTCCTCGGGGTAGTAGGTTCAAATCTAACAAAAAAAAAAAGTATGAATGCTGTAAAAGATTAGTATCCAGCCAAACTAAAACGAGAAAGTCTTGAAATGGCAGAGATTTAACAGTGGACCTGAATTATTGCTGTGAAAGAACAAAAAAAGGGATAAATTGCTATGGTACACTTGTACTGCTGCCTTGCATGAGTATGAAGACCTACACATGTGTAGAGAACGCAAATCCTCAAACTTGTACATTGTACATTGATGTTCAAAGCATATAGTGTGATCCATGGGCGGACTGACAATTCATGGGGCCCCTGTGTCCTCGCCCACACTCAAAACACACCCCAAAAAGCCTATGAAAGGTACCAGGGGCATCTCATGGGGCCCCTTACTGACCACGGGCCCTCGGGCAGTGCCCGACTTCCCAAATGGTCAGTCCGCCCCTGGTGTGGTCTCCGTTTGCTATGCACAGTGAGCATTCAAATAATGCTGCTTTTGTGTCTTCTGTTCAGATTATTATTATTATTATTTTTATTATTATACAGGATTTATATAGCGCCAACAGTTTGCTCAGCGCTGTACATTATAATGGGAGACAATACACGAGACAGTACAGTAACAATACGATTCAATACATGAGGGGTTCGAGGGCCCTGCTCCTTGGGCTTACAATCTAGGAGGGAGGGGATAGTGTTACAGGAGGAAATAGCTGTGGGGGATGGAGTGGTAGGAAGAGTGGAGGAGTTCAGTAATTAGCTAGTAATTAGCTGAGGGCGGGGTAGGCTTCCCTGAAGAGATAGGTTTTCAGAGTGCGCCTAAAGGTGAGCAGAGTAGGTGATAGTCTGATGGTTTGGGGTAGGGAGTTCCAGTGGATGGGGGAAGCCCTGAAGAAGTCCTGGAGGCAGACATGGGAGGAGGAGACCAGGGAACTAGAGAGTAGGAGGTCTTGTGAGGAGTGGAGAGTACGTTTTGGGTGGTAGATGGATACCAGATCGGTGATGTAGTTTGGGGCAGTATTATGAACAGCTTTATACGTGAATGTTAGCATTTTGAATTTTATCCGTTGGACAATCAGAAGCCACTGGAGGGATTGGCAGAGGGGGGTGACAGATACGGAGCAGTTAGTAAGGTGGATGAGTCTGGCCGCAGCATTCAAGATAGACTGAAGCTGGGATAACCTGCGGTGAGGTAAGGCGATGAGGAGGGAGTTACAGTAGTCAAGTCGTGATATAAAAAGGAAGTGAGTGAGTTGCTTAGTGGTTTCCGGGGTTAGGAACGGACGGACAGATTATGTGAACTGAAAAAATGTGCATGTGAACATTTTACTTTAAAAGGACTGAAAAAAAAAATTATGCGACCAACTCATATAGAATGAATATGCACCAGGCAAAGAGCAGGTGAAAAAAAAACTCTATGCCACGCTGTCAGAGCACAAAAGGCAGCATATGTGCAGGTATTAATCACTAAAAACTAGTTCAGAGGTAGCAGCGTATGAAATTGTGTAGGTGTGCTGGCCGTGTCCACAGGGGGAATATATGTACATGCAAACTGTAATTTCCTAGTGCACTCAATGACTCCTCTTTTTGAAATTTTTTTTTTACAGTCTCATTAACAATATCAGTACTTCATGCGGTTTGGTTCTTGCATGCGATGTGCATGCAAAATCCCTAATGCTGGATTCACAGCTATGCCATTTATTCCTACTGGCACCTTAATACACCTGCATTGCAGCACACTGCAATGTGTGGTAATGCACTACCACGTGTTGTGGTGCACTGCTTTGCAACAAATGGTGCATTTCTGATTTTTTGGTTCAGTCATTTGCAATGTATTGCTAGATTTTTAAGTGAATGAGCTGTCTTAATGCAATACGTGATGGCGCCTTGTGGGAGAAGCGAAGCACGTTGACGCAATTTCCGGTTCTCACCTTGATGGGTGACGCCACGTCCGGTGAGTGCAACGCATGCTGGTGTGGCATTCCATGGCCATCTTTAATGTGAGCAGGATACTGTAAGTCTATTTCCCCACTGCTGCCAATTCATCTCTGCCTGGAGGGGTGAAACGTGTTGACGCAATTTCCGGTTCCGACCTTGACGTGCGACCGCACGCTGGTGCCATGTTCCGCGGCCATATTTATTGTGGGGAGGATAAGTCTCTTTCCCCACTGCTGCCAATTCATCTCTGCCTATGCTGCTTGATTGTATCATACATCACTGGAAAGTGTCAGATGGCTTTTCAGCCTGCCCAGGGAGTTTTTATTAGAGAAAAAGGCTTGTTTTATACTTTTGAAATGTGAGTGCAATAGAGGCATCACTTTTAACATTAAAATAGTTGTACACAGTATCACACTATTTGGTTGTCCTTTCTTTTGCATTTCCATCCATCCACGAGCGAGAGTTTGAAGGATACTAAGGAGGGAACACTAGTTGCTGCTTGGGAGGCTTTTATGTCTGTTTAAGCTGGTCACAAATTCATTCAATGTGAGTGTAATGAGGAACATTTGATACGTTTTTTGAGCTTTATGCAGTATCACACTATTGGTATTTTTCTTTTTTTGCATTTTCATCGATTTATGAGAGATCGTGTTGGAGGGTTATTCAAGAATCATCAAAATGGGACACGTGAGGAGACTACACCCCACCTATAACCCATTTTGATTCTTAAGCCATATCAGCTTGGGAATCCACTTTATTTGGTGAGTACGGGTGAAATCAATTATCACTGATGATGTGAGCATGCTGGAAAATTTATAAATATTTTTTCATCACTGTTTTCTTTCTATATTGGAGCACTGGACTTTTATTTGGGACTTTTTGGACTTTTATAATTTTTCTTTGCACATTACTGTCTGCAAAATCCCTAATGCTAGATTCACAGCTGTGCCATTTATTCCTACTGGCACCCTAATACACCTGCATTGCACTGCAATGCGTGATAATGCACTACCATGTGTTGTGTTGCACTGCTTTGCAACAAAAGGTGCGGTTCTGATTTTTTTTTGTTCACTCATTTGCAACGTATTGCTAGATTTGTATGTGAATGAACTGCCTTATTGCAATACACCAGGCCGCAACAGTGTGAATGGACCCTAAATGTTCTGATAGAGGAGCTTTTATCAACCAGGATGCTGTCTAAGTTTGTCAGGGGTGCCGCAGCATCCTGGTTGGTAAATTGCTTTGCACATTGTCTGCTCCTATTCTGCCGACATACAGTTTGGTTCTCTACTGCCAGTAGAGTTCCAAACTGTCGGCTGAGTGAAAGTTGAGTAATGTGCAGAGCCCTGGATGGCAGCGGCTTCTTCCCGAGTCCTGACCTCCTCCTACAGTGCAATACTTTGTAAATAAACAGTTCACAAGTCAATGTGTGTGCCAAGCATAAACTGAACAAATGTGAAAGTCTGTAAAGCAAGAAGGTGCCTGGATCAGCCAGGTCAGTAGGTCTGCATTTTTTAAAAAGGATATATGTATTTGTGCTTGAGTATATGTGTGCGGAGCCAGGTAACATCACAAAAACCTTTCTAAGTACAGACTATCTAATTTGCATCAGTTGTTGTGGGGATGCAGGTCCTACCATGTCCACTGATTATGCTCCCATTGACTATCATTGACTCCTCTGGTTGGCCCAAACTGGACAGTAAGGGAGAAGTGTACGGAAGAAAGGGATCATGGGAAGTGTAGTTCTATCACTCCCAGGTGGAATTATTTTTTATTGGAAAGGAAATGACAGTTCCCAGGGGGTCTGAAGAGGAGGAGAAAGAGAACTATTCACAGAAGTGCCCGGGGAAGATCGTAGCACTTGGCGCCAGACTGGGAAAAGACACAGTAGTGAGGAAAGAGTGCTGAGCCTATAGCACCTGTTATCCACACAGCCGAAATGTAAAGGTCTTGAGATACTGTGTGGAATCGCCAGGCCAGCCTCAGCTACACCAGTGAGACAGATGCATCACAGGTCCATTCTCAGCATCCTAGAGGCCCAGAGCAGGGTCTTCAGTCTGCACAGCAGCTTCAAAAGAGCCAAGTGGGTTTCGCTCAAGTCACCACATCGCTACATGAAGGGCCCCTCCACCTCAAGGACCTACTGCTGACATGCAGGAGTTTGGTGAGAGGGTTGTTAACTCATTCTTTGCACTGTGCAGCAGACATTGATACTTTAGTTCATCATTTCTTTATCTGACTGCCCCTTAGCAGTCATCCAGCCTACCCATACAATTCTCAAAGGCTATTGCATTAACATTCCAAGCCTACATCTTGAAGCGCAATACTGCACCATTGATTATTTCCACTGTTCCCACCTTGAACTTGTATTTCTTTGATTGACTTCAGTTCATTTTGAGTTAACCCCTCCAGATCCTTCTGCAACATCTGTCTCACTGATTCTAAGCAGATGAGGACAACTGAGCTCCACCAATTGTACACCACCGTAAGGGCCCAAACCAAGCCGGCTAGACTTAAATCACCTTCAATTCCATAGACTCCATCATAGTCTTTGCTACTTCACCTTTTGCTGCCATCACTGCGCCCTTCATGCCCCTGTTACAGTTTACACTGAACTAAGAAGTTATTGAAATCCAGGCCTGGTCATCTCCAGATTTTTTTCCTCTTTACTGTCCACGGACATATGTAGAGTAGAAGGTCTCTGTTTAGTGTTAGGGATCATTGTATTCCTTTGCTCTCTCACTGTTTCTTTAACCACTTCAGCTCCGGAAAGGTCTTACCGCCAGCATGACCACGGCATTTTCGACACTGTGCTACTTTAACTGACAAATGCGTGGTCATGCAACACCGTACCCACATTAAATTTATATAATTTTCTTTTCACAGAAATAGAGCTTTCTTTTCGTAGTATTTGGTCACCACTGGGTTTTTTTATTATATAAATGAAAAAAGTTTGAAAAAAAAATGTTATTTTCAATTTTCTGTTATAAAAGATAGCGAATTAAAAAAAAATCTAATTTCTTCACAATTTTAGGCCAAATGTACTCTGCTACATGTCTTTGGTTAAAAAAAATCTCATTAAGTTAATATTAATTGGTTTACAAATGGTGGTATATACTGTATACTGGAATATTTATTTATTTATGTGATTCAGATGGTAACATTGATAGTTCCTGCTCCAAATTATACTCAGAGGGTTGTTTTCTTTCAGCGGCTCTTTCGGGGGGGGGGGGGGGGGGGTGTTTCATGTGTATGTATGTACTGTATGTATGCATGTATATACTGTGTGTATGTGTATGTTTATTTGCATTATTATGCATATATTAATGTCTGTGCATTAATCTTGACCCATAAATTTTGTATGTTCAGAACTGCTTTTCTATGCTAGTAGGACTGCTTTTTTAGCGCTTGTTCACACTAGCGGCATGGGATGCTGCTCTCTGAATAGCAATCAATGCTCAGATCTCTTTTCAGAGACATTTCACATTTTTCCTCCTCACCACATGCTTTAACCCCCTAAATGCAGCACCTGAGTGGATTGCATTAGGGGGCAGTAATGCCACCCAAATGCAACAGGGGGCATAATTCCTGCAATGGTCGAAGCATGTGCCTCTCCTGCTAAAGTGTGAGTAGTGGTAAAGTGGGGGGGGGGGGGGGGTTGTTAAAAATGCTGCACAGCCACTGGGTTTTACCTTCCCTAAATCTTGCGTGTGAACGAGCCCTTAGATTGGGATGCCTCGAGACTTTGAATATTTTTCAAGGGTGTTGTGACTGGACAAAAAAGGGAAACACTGAGATAGAGAGTAAGAGAAAATCACAGTTTTCAGCATGTAGCAGCTTAGCCTATGCATGCTCCGGCACTGGCGTGCACATTCCATAACCACCCACACTTGTTAGTAAATTTACCGTTTGTATGCTGTGTTTTGTGCATTGTGGTGATAGTAAATAACGTGAATGGAACAGTTTGGATGCTCCTACATGAAAGATGTACCAGCATATCCTCTTAAGCTTTTGTAAATCAGGCCCAGTTGTATAGCCTACTACTGTAATGTACTACTACAATTTTTACAAAATCTAGTAGTAGCAACTTCTAATAAGAAGGGTGGGTATTTACAATGGTACGGCCTTTGCAAGTGGTTTATGATCATTTATGATGACATTGAGAATTCGTCATTTGATTAGATATAAAATATGGCCACCAGAGTTTCAGGTATAAGTGGTTTTCCATTACGCTGGATAAGCCATTGGTTTCTCCCTGTTAGCATCTCTAGATTTGTCTCCCTCCACCATTTCTGGAACCAATTTTATATGTACAATCAATTAAATTCACCTAGTCAGCTTAAGGGTTAATGTGCATTCCTGTGCGATTCACATGTGGTTCTGTGCAGTGTGATTTCAGCCTATTCACTTTGAATGGGCTAAAAGCACACTGCGGCTCACAAAAGTAGTGCATGCACTATGTTTAGAAATGCACTGCAACTGGAATGCATGGTACTCTTGTACCATGCAATCAGGGGCGGACTGACCATTTGGAAACTTGGGCACTGCCCGAGGGCCAGGGGTCAGTAGGGGGCCCCATGAGATGCCCCTGGTACCTTTTTCATAGGCTTTTTTGAGTTTGGGCAAGGGCACAGGGGCCCCATGATCTCCTATTGCCCGGGGGCCCCATGAGTTGTCAGTCCACCCCTGCATGCAATCAGATGTGGGCAACCGCACTGCGTGTGCAACCTGCATTTGTGGTGTCATTGACTTATTATTGACACCCACTGCAGAACGCAAATGGACTTCATTTTTAAAGTGGTGTGAGCTAAACAGGAATGCACAGCATGTTCCTTTGCGATTTCTGGGTGGGCATGCTATGAACCAGCCTTTAGAACAAAGCATTCACGTAAAAGTGGTTGGGTTTGCCTGATGAATGAAAGTATTGTATGACATTGTAGTTGTGGGTTTTTGCATTTACCAACAGAATTGTATATTTTTTTCATAAAGGGAAATATTATCTGTCACACAATATCAGGTGAGAATTTGAGCAAAGACACAGCAGGCAGTGCTATAAATGGTAAAGAAAATTGTGCTCTGAAATTAAAGGGTAAATTCAGCCATAACTAATATAGATCAATGCATAGTAACTGAAGAGCTAAAGTTGGACTATGGGAAAAACTATCTGTTGATATTTGTCATGTTAACATAAATTATTTCTAATAATGAGTGTCCCCTGTATGGATGATGCTGTATTAGGTAATAGAAATACTTTCTTTTATCCCAGGCACTACTGGCGGGATTGACACTACTGGCGGGATTGACACTACTGGCGGGATTGACACTACTGACGGGATTGACACTACTGGCGGGATTGGCACTACTGGCGGGATTGACACTACTGATGGGATTGACACTACTGGCCAAACATCCAGTAGTGAAACCTACAGTCCTGGCTCTAGTGAAATGACGAGGGTCACTCGCTTTCCACCTTGTCTGTTCACAAAGCTTCATGTGTTCTTTCCACAGAACACAAGGCATTCTCAGAATGGATGAGGGGAGGGATGCTGAACACCCCCAACTTGCAAATTGCTAGAATTTCTCAACCACCAACTTCCCCTTATGAATGATGAAGTATCACTTTTGTCTGCACATACTCTATTGAGACTTCTTACTCCAGGAATAGTGTATAAAACCTACAGACACAGCTGTGCTCTCAGTACAATTTTTGAATGCAACATTTTATTTTTAATTTGAATGCAACTTAATACAATAAACTGAGATTGTGATTGTTTTAGTGTTATTATGTCCATTTGTGGGTAAATGAAGATATAATGAAGTGCAATGACCAACCAGTCTCTTTTCTTGAGCCGCAATTCCTAGACTGGCCTGGAGATGGTGCAATGTGAAAATAAGACAGAAGACCTGCATTTATTTATTTTATAGATGAGAAATAAAGCAGATCTATCTGTTTTAATCTGACAAACCGCCCTGGGATCATTTGGCAGCAACTAGATGAAATGCCTCTGTGCTTGTATTACTGGATTTATGTGTAGAGCAAACTATGAATTTCTTTGGCGTGGATACACAACACTGATTTTTTGTAACTCTAAGCAAATTATATATACACTGCTAAATACACAGGTGATATACTGTATGTATATATTTATTAGGGGTGCACCAATAAGTTCTTTTTAATCGGTGACTCCCGATACTTCCGGTTATGTACTCACCGATACTGAGTACCGCTACTTTTGCAGTGCAATTTGAGTCTATACTGAATAAATAGGCTCAAATTGCAGTGCAAGGAATTGCAGTTGATTTGAACAGAAAATGCGGTGCGATTCCCATCTGAATTGCATGCGGTTTCCCGCACATCTCCTGTGTGCACCCAGGCTTGTTATAGTGACTTTGAGCCTGAGTTCACACAAGAGCAGTGTGGGAAACCATGCATGACAGATTCCACCAGCTCTGGCTCCCAATCCCACTGTGGACATCAGCGGCCATGGCTTGGGCTCCTCCTGCCTTTCCCATGGCTTGGGCTCCTCCTGCCTTTCCCATGGCTCTCCCCCCAGCCTCCAGTGGTTCCAGCCATTTACTGGACCCCCTCCCTAAACCCCCCCCGGTTCCGCTGTCAGACAACGAAAAGCCGCTTCACAGGTCAGCACAGGTACTGTGCTGGTAGTATGGACTCTAGAGATTCTGACTGGTCAGCAGCGTTGCATGGACGGCGCTGACCAGTCAGAAGCCATCTAGTCCATACTGTCAGCACTGCAAGGAGAGGAGAGAAAGCCATGGGGATTTCAAATCCCCGGGCTTGTGAAGCAGCTTTTTGTGGTCTGACACAGACAACACATGTTGCATTCCAATTCTGATTAATCAAGATGGTAATTGAAATGAAACAAGAGGGGTTTTTACAATTTTTATTTTTTTTCTTTGCAGTTCACATGTTCATTGTTTCAAATCTAACATAATACAGGGTACATGATATAAGTTATTGCTGTTCCCTCTCTGACTTTCTCAGTCTAACTGAAAATTGGGATGAAAAGCTGACAAAAGGAATTTTTGCAGAATATGTGTGTCCCTGATATGATGCATCTGTGCTGCATTTGACAGCTAGTGAAATAAATAAAGTTTATAAACAGACACCAAATGGCAAAATTTGTTGCTTTTTCATTCTATTTAATTTAGCTGTTTTGTAAAACAGGTTCCCTTAACCACTTCAAGTCCAGACACTTTCATCCCCTTCCTGCCCAGGCCAATTTTCAGCTTTCAGCGCTGTCACACTTTGAATGAGATTTGCGCGGTCATGCAACACTGTACCCATATGAATTTATTCACCACTGGGATTTTTATTTTTTTTTGCTATATAAATGAAAATGTCCAAAATGTTTGAAAAAAAGTGTTTTTCTTATAAAATTTCGCAAATAAATAAACTTTCTCTATAAATCTTGGCCAAAATGTATTCAGTTATCTTTTTAGTAAAAAATAACTCAAATTAGTTTATAACCAAAAATTATATTTTTTCAAAAATTTTTTTTACATTTTTATTTTATTTTTTTTATATTATTATTTATCTCTTTTTTTTTTAACATACTGTCACCCTAGCAGTACAGTGTCACCATAGTGACACTGTACTACTTGTGGGGAGTGATGAAGATTTATTTATTTTTTTTACACTGATAGCTTTTACACCCATAAAGGCTGCAAAAGCAATAATTTCTCTTTCTCTCTGGCTGCATTCTTGCAACCATTGAGAAATACTGTGAGAATGGTGATTGGTCACAGCTTGTCACATGATACAAGGCTGTTGAGAATAGCCTTGCACCATGTGACCTCTGTGATCATTCACAGATTTCACACGTAGTAAGCAATGATGTCAGAAGTGACATCTTGCTTACTACTATTCATGTGATCACTGATCGGCCAATCAGTGATCACATGATTGGGACCTCATGCAGAGGTCCCGTACAGCGATTGGTTTGGCCGGACGGGAAGTGGTTAAAAAAAAAATTTCTGAGATATGTACACCAGAATCTAACAAGAATCTGTACCAAAAGGATATTCCCTCTAAAAGTGGAGCAGTGGGGAGTTATAGTTTGTGGATACAGGAGACATTTTGTCCTTTCTGGGCAGTCTTTCTTGCTTTTAAAAAAATCTAAAGAATATCTTACGGTCATGGCAACCCTTAATGTTTAATTAGACAAGTCATATGGTTGAAGTGTTTGTGAGCAGGGTTCAGCCTGTTGTGTCGGCAGCAGAAACCACACAGAGGCAACATGAACTGTGTATTGCAGAAAGTTCCAACAAGGTACAACTAGGCCTGGCAGGTATACACACCCATCCAGAGCCACTCATGAAACCTGTAGCAGCAGTCTGTTAGCTAGAGATAATGCCAGTAGCTTCTACAACGAGGAGCGGGAATGCGACCTGGCTGGTTCACACCCAACTGGAAGGCTTCATAAGGCAGAGGTCCTTGCATTGAACCTCTCCCTAACTCTATATACTTTACCTGACAGACAGGGAACCTGTCCTAACACCAGCCACTTGCAAAATTCCTGCCAAATCAGGGGGTTAGTGTCTTAAAAAAGCACTGCCCTCTCCAAAGATGGCCACCAAGGTCAACCAAGGCCCCAGTGTCCAATCAGACAGCTGTCCCCGATGATGGCAGGAAATCATAGAGGAACCAAACTCCTCACAACCTCCTTCCCCTTTTGCATTGCCGCTAAAGCCTAGCGCCACCTACAGAGAAGAGTACAGAGTGCACCTGCCAACACGTATCTGTGGTCAAAATGTAAAATCAAGCATTGATTTCCACATTGTATTTCAATTATTTCTAGCCTGCTCCTATAATTCCTAACGATCTTAAATTCTGTGACACACATTCAGTATGCCCTGTGAGTAGGCACTGCTATGTCACACATTTCATCGAGCTAAGAATATCACCGGTGTCTTTATGCTAGTTAAGAAGGGTGGACACATACTAACGTAAAGCAGAGTAAGAAATATTGTATTTTAGAGGAATAATAATAACATACTTCCTCAAGTTTTTCACTGTTGAGTGATCAAAGCTGATAGACTCTGCTCAGATTTTGAGTGGAATTAATTAAAGTGGTTGTAAACTTCAGACATGAAATATGAACAAAGCATACTCCTCTATGGTGTATACTTAATCTCAATCCAGAGCACTAAGGGGTTGATTCACTGAAGGCGAACAGACTTTGCAAGTGTAGTTACTCCAGAGCTCAGTAAATGTGTAGATGTTCTGCTGACTTCCATCATCCAATCATGTGCAAGCAAAAATGTTCTGTTTTTATTCTCCTTGCATGTTATAGGCTATTCTTTGAAAAGTGAAGCTTTACCTCATTTACTAAGCACTGGAGGAACTGCACTTTGCAAAGTGCACAGTCTATTTGCCTTTAGTAAGTCAACCCCTAGGTGTCTTTCCTGTATGCTGCTTTGATCCTCTGCTAACAGTATGAGTCACTTCTGACAGGTTTTTCTGACACCAAGTGAAAAATGGTGACAGGGAGGGACCTCCAGCAGATTCCTGTGAGCTGTGTGGAGGGGTGTATGTCTCTTCCCTCCAATCAGCTCTCAGAGCTCTTCTCCCTGAGCTCTGCAGAGTTTAACTTCAACTCTCCACCCCTTTTTTTTAACTCTCAGATATGCTTTATAAATTCGGCACTTTGAACGGATGTAGAGAAGAGAATACTGCAGATAATCAGATACAACTTATGTAGAAGGATTTGTTTTATCTCTGTGTATCACCTGAGGCCAGTCATGTCACTGGGTATATGTGAGAGTTTACAACCACGTTATGGACAAATGTCAGCCTTAAAGTGGTTGTAAAGGCTGAAGGTTTTTACCTTCATGCATTCTATGCATGAAGGTAAAAAACCTGTGTACAGCAGCTCCCCTGGCCTCCTCAGTACTTACCTGAGCCTCACTGCAATCCAGTGATGAGAATGAAAGCCCTGGCTGTCCTGGGTCTCTGCCTCCCCATTGGCTGAGACAGAATGGCTCCCGCTGCTGTCAATCACAGCCAGTGAGCCAATGAGGAGGGGGGGAAAACCAAGGTTCTGTGTGTAAATGGACATACGGAGCAGCGGGTGCCCCCATAGCAAGCTGCTTGCTGTGGGGGCACCCGGCAGACAGGAGGAGCCAGGAGAGCCTGTGGGGGACCTGATAATAGGAGGATCCAGGCTGCTCTGTGCAAAACCACTGCACACAGTAGGTAAGTATAGACATGTTTGTTATTTTAAAAAAAAAATAACCTTTAGAATCGCTTTAAATAGTACCTCAAGCCATCCGATACTTGGTAAATACTAGAGAACTATGATACTATGAAGTGTTACTGTAGAGCAACATTATATCTATGATTCCCCAAACTTATGGCTTCATCCTTCTTAGTCATTATAACACAGTCAGACAGAGAATAGAGTAGGCTTTTGTAGTTTGATTTGTGTATAATGTTCTTTACATTCCAGTATTTCTGGCGCCACAGGCAAGTAGATTAAAATAACATACAGGGGAATTGCACAATATACATGTGCCTAATCACAGCAAATGAAAAAGGACAAGAAAATCTTAAAATAAAGTTAGGTATGTAAAGTAGTCTTGAATTAAAATGAGAGACCTGACCTTAACTGATTAATGTATAGTCACATTCTGTATGTAATGTATTTTTGCCAGCATACTACACAGAGCCAGTTTTCATCCTGGAATACCCCCTGTAAGATATCTATTTTAACTCATGGTAATTTAAGAGAAAGATAAATGACCTAGGTAAATATATATACATACCTTGTAACCTGGGTGGGCTGGGGACAGGACAAAAGGTGAGACCAAGAATGACACACAGAATTCACCGTGCCGAAATGGAGGCAGCACACATACTGTGCTGGGGTTAAATATAGGAATGACAGTGCTCTGGTTTGATAGTGACAGGCCTGCAAGGGATTATATTACAGTCATGGCCAAAAATATTGGCACCCCGCATTTCTGTCAGATAATGCACCACTTCGCCCAGAAAATTGTTGCAATTACAAATGTTGTGGCATTCTCATGTTTATATCTTTTGTTTGTTTTGGAATGACACAAACAAGTGGAGAAAAAAAAAGTCAAGTCTGACACATTCCACGCAAAACCCCACAAATGTACTGGACAAACTTTTTGGCACCCTCAATTTAGGATTTGGTAGCACAACCCTTCTTTTGCCAACAGCTCAAGGTCTCTCAGATTGGAAGGGTCCTTTACCCAGCTGCTGTTTTTAGATTTCTCCACAGGTACTCTATGGGATTGAACTCGTTGCTGGCCAGTTCAGTCATCTCCAGCATTTTGTCTTAAACCATTTCTGGGTGCTTTTTGACGTGTGCTTTGGGTCATTGACCTGCTGTAAGACCCATGACCTCTGACAGAGACCCTACACTGACACTGGGCCCTACATTGCACCCCAGAATTCTTTGGTAGCAGGGGTGGACTGACCATTACAGCACTCGGGCACTGCCCAAGGGCCCAGGGTCAGTAGGGGGCCCCATGTAATGCCCCTGGTACCTTTTATAGGCTTTATTGGGTGTGCTTTGAGTGTGGTCAAGGACACAGGGGCCCTATGATCCTTTATTGCCTGGGGATCCCATGAGTTTTCATTCCTCCCCTGTTTGGTAGTCTATAGATTTCAAAATGCCATGCACACAGTCAAGCCATTCAGGGCCTGAAGCAGAAAAGCAACCCCAAAACATCAGTGAACCTCCACCATGTTTGACTGTAGGACTGTATTCTTTTCTTTAAAGGCCTCATTGCTTTTTCTGAAAACATTAGAATGATGGGTTTTACCAAAAAGCTGTAATTTTGTTTCATCTGTCCACAGCACATTCCCCCAAAAGGATTTTGGCTTCCGCAGGTAAGTTTTGGCAAACTCCAATCTGGCGTTTTTATTTCTCTGTGTCAGCAGTGGGGTCCTCCTGTGTCTCCTACCATAGCGTCCATTTTCATGCAGATGGCAATGTATAGTGCAAGCTGACACAGTTATACCCTGTGCCTGAAGGTTAACTTGAATTTGTCTGGAAGTTGATTGAGGTTCTTTATCCACCATTCGAACAATCCTTTGTTGCAATCTTTTGATCAAGTTTTTCTCTTTCATCCATGTCCAGGGAGATTAGCTACAGTGCCATGGGCTGTAAACTTCTTGACAATGTTGTGCACAGTGGACACAGGAACATTAAGATCTGTTAATTGATACAGGTGCAGATTACAGGAGCATCACAAACTTGGAATGCAATTATGTCTTAGAATTTTGAGAAGGTCCAATCATTTTGTCCAGTCCATTTATTGGGGTTTTGTGTGGAAGGTGTCAGATTTGGCTTTTTGTTTTCACTACACTGTTCTGTGTCACACCAATACAAACAAAATAAATAAACATGAGAGTATTGAAACATTTGTAATTGCAACAATTTTTGAAGTGGTGCATTATCTAACAGAAATGCAAGGGTGAAAATATTTCTGGCCATGACTGTATATAATAAAAAGAGCCTCTAAAAAAAAGCAATCACTGGCTTCACAAACTTGCTTCTCCTTCTCAGTGCCATTTTGCTGCTCTTTCTCCTGGCTGACAGGATTAGTGATGGTGTTGTAATTACCCTTGTCAGTCTAGAGCCATGGAGCTGGAGGATCCCCCCAGCAATCCAGAGACCCAGCAAACAAATTCGCTAGCTGGAGTCTCGAGGTCAGATCTGAGGAGTTTGCTTATGTAGGGTAGAGCACAGAGGTGGCCCACTGCAATACCCTTTCGGCCGCTAGGCGACCCAATGGCCATAGTCAAGGATGACTTAGTAGAGTTAAAGCAAAATATTACAATACCAGGGGTATAAAAATGTTCTACACTACATCCTCAGGGTAATAGCGTTTAACCAATCCTTCCTCAAAAATGAAGAGAACAAACATTTGTGGGGTTTTAAAGGTGGATAGTCTCTCAAAGAAATGGCATTACACACACATCTTTTAAAAAACAATCTTGTATTAGCATATAGCCATTAGACAATGTAGGCAGAGTAAAGCAACAGGAAAATATGTGCATAAGATAACAGCTGTCACTCTAGAAACGTCAAGTAAAGGTAACAACATAGCACAATCTCAATCAGTTCTACAGGTCCGGAAATTCAGTAACAAACTGCAGCAGTGGAGGAGCACCTTGGTGAATGGGCAGACATTAATGTGAGCAACAAGGGAAGGGCAGATAGCGCAGTAGACCCTTGTGATTGGATATATTGGAACTGTAATAAGTAATAGGCCAGACAACTTGGGTCTTAACATGTGTAACTTGTAACGTGTAAAAACAAAAGAAGACAGGCTGAGTAAAAAGTATCTGTATTTGGTAATGTCATGAGCAAATTAGATGGCTTGAGTATGAAATTCTCTCACCTGATCTGTAGCCACCTGTCAAGTGGCAGAAAGTCTCTCTGCAGCCCTCGTGCTTCTCGTGTTCATCATGGTTCCTCCTTCAGAGATCACTCTGGACAGCAGCACTCCAGCTTGCCTGCTCACAGGGCTGTTCGCCGGACTTGTCTGGAGTGTTAGCAGTCAGCAACTCTCCCTCTTTCCTCCTCTTTCTGCAGTCTGGCCAGCTGGGACATCCGGCATCCTGCATAATCTTCTCCTTATACCTGCTCTCCAGCTCTCTCCATCCACTTTCAGGCTTCTTTATTTATCTGCCTCAGCTCATCCACTGGCTCCTCTGGGAAATGTAGTTTATTAGCTCCATGTCAGACAGTGAAGTCCTGCAATCTGCCTATGAATCCCACAAAGCTTTTCAACAGTCTGTGCAACTGGGCTGCAGGACACTGCCATCTTGTGTCTATTTAACATCCTGCAAACAGTATTACGGCAGGGTGCTACATATACTGTATGTGCATTTAAAGCAAAGAGTTGAATGTATCTTTCTACAAGATCAATTAATCCATTGTTAAATTTGAGTTAAAGTTTAGTTTAGCGGAACTAAAGCCACTCATTTAATTTTGCTTATGTTAGCTCTCAGCTGAACTGTCAAGCCACCAAAGGGTTTAATTCCGCTTTATATGGCACTCCTGCCCCTGCTAGGAGACAGAGCATCTTACCCTGGGTAAGGGTATATTAGTGAGGCAGAAAGCTTCTGGGGTTAGTGGCCATGAGGAAAGTGACTATGGGTTTTACCTGTGGGAAGACTGGACCAGATCAGTGTGTAGTCAGGTATCCTATATTGTGTAGCTTCCTCTTATGGAAGGAAGCTGGGAGCAGAGTGAAGAGCATTTTCTAGCACTACTCACATCTCCCTATTGTGGGATATTGGACTCTTGAACACCAATTCTGTGAGTAAAGAATCTCTTGTTTCTTATCTCATGCCACATCTCCCTGAACTATGCTGGACTGTTTGTAACTGATGATGCCACCTTCGAGAGATGGCCGAAATATGTAAGTATTTTGTTTCTATTGATCCAGTAAACTGTTAAAAGGCAGTTGGTATGGACCTTTCCAAGCTTCTATATGGGGACTTCACCTGGAAATGAAACTCATGCCTAAGAGGCAAAGCAGGGCTCGTTGGTGTAAGGCCTGAGGCAGATATGCAGAGGACTGTAACAGGAACCTGTTAAGCCAGGACAGGTCGCTCCACAGGCATCCCCACACGCAAGAGAGTTGAATAAATCTCCTAGGGGGGGGCTGTGCTCATGGTATGTTGTTAAGACAAGGTCACTACTTGTGCATCCAAACAGGAGTTTATTAAAGATAACGGATCTGCTCCCTCCTACACAACCCTTATTTATGTAGCAAAGAGAAGTGAATGGATCATGAAGCTAATTGTTGATAAAACATTTATTTTAGTTAATAACACGCTATTACACTTACAAAAATGATGGGGAAGTAGCACTTGTAAGCATCCTCAGGATTCTAGTGGCAGCAAGCCACTGTCTTTGACTAAAGGCACTTCTCTGATGACACACGGGTGATCCCCCATTGTTTTGTAACAATGATTTGTTGCTGAGAAAATCATAATGATTTTCTATAAGATCACTAAAAGTGAAATTTTTTTAAGTGATTTGTTGCTCTTAGATTCAGCAATGCTTCAGCTTAGTAGCAAACTCCCTATTGATAATTTTTCTTAATGCATTTTTATGAAATACTGCAGCAATTGCTGTTCTTAGCTACCAATTCCTGAAGAAGAGTGATTAATAGCAGAGCCAGTGTCATATCCTCTATGTGTGGGGCCATGTGGATGGGGCCCATTGTGCTCTCACACGCTTCACAACAAGCTTTGGTATTGACTTCTGACCTGCAGCCACACCTTGAAGAAGATCCATGCCCTCATCTCTGCACTGGCCTTCCCTCTGAATGGCTGGGACAATGTCTTGATTAAATCCCACTGCACATTGCTGTAAGGGCCAGTTCAGACGTGCGGAATCCCATGCTGCCTCTTAGAAAACTGATCTGCTTGCCCGTATCAATCCTCAAAAGGCTGAACCACTGCATGCAGCAGCCCCATTAACTTTCATGGCTTACGTATAGTGACGATCCTGTCCTGCCAAATGTGCAAGTTACTTTTTGATATGGCTGTGGCTTGTGTAGAGCCCTGAGCAGCTGCTTGTCATTATTTATGTGGACAGTCAGGGGGTGGTAAAACCACAGCTCATCCACCTGCTTCTATTGCTCCCCTGGCCACCCATGTAAATGAGCCCTAATATGCAGCAGGACTTTGCATCCCATGCTGCACTCACCAGTTGATGTGTAATAGAACCATACTCCTGTCACTGCCAATCTCTGCCTCCCAAGCGCTGCCTCCAGGATGTTACTACATAGATGGGGTACTGTCATTCAATTTCCTCAGTGTTTACAGCACTTTGGGGTTGGCAGGCTGGTGGCAAGTTAGAGAGGGGGCAGGGCCAGAACATTATAAATTAGGAAGGAGCTGCTCGAGGGAGTGGAAGATATCAACTGGGTAATGCTCAATCTACAGCATAAGGTACAACATACCAAACACCCCATTTTCCCTCTCAGCACCCCCCCCCCACTTCTCTGAAAACCAGTGTCTCTCCCCTTCCTCACAATGAACACCAGATTCCAACCCCAAAATGAAGACCAGTTTCCCCTCCTACAATAAACACCAGTGTCACCTCACGCAAGGTCATCGGTGTTCCCCCAGATAGAATATCAGGGTCCCCCACAATGAACACCAGTGTGCCCCAACAATAAACACCAGTCTCCTCCCACAATAAACAACAGCATCCCCTCTCAAAATAACCACAGGTGTGTCCCCTCCACACAGTGTGTACCTTCCACACTGAACACCCAGTGTCCCCCAGAAAGAACAACAGTTCCCCCCCACATTGAACACCAGTCCTCCCCACAATGAACACCAGTGCCCCCCCACACACGTTACACCAGTGTCCTTCCCACCATGAACACCAATGTTCCCCCAACAGTGAACACCA
Organism: Staurois parvus; assembly: GCF_062004578.1. Lineage (NCBI taxonomy): Eukaryota > Metazoa > Chordata > Amphibia > Anura > Ranidae > Staurois > Staurois parvus. The sequence continues at coordinate 19,262,894 of NW_028318083.1, forward strand.
GTCCCCCCCCACCACAATGAACACTTGTGATTCACTGACCCCATCCTCCAGTTGAGCCCTGACTGCAATCAGCTGCCTGTGGGGGAGATTTGATACATGCTGTATAGGTAATGCCCATCTTGCTCTAACTGCACTGTCTCCTCACCCGGTTTTCTGCTTGCAATAATAGAGCTCCGCCGCATGCTCAAGTAGTTTCCAGCTTTGAGAGAGTATTGAATCCACCTTGTGAGGTGTTCCTATTCCACCAAAAGGCCCTTACATTGGCATGATAAACCAATAATTGCAGCGCAACAACCATATAAATGACAAAAAGACTCATAAGCATGACCAAAGTAAAATTAAAATCCAAGGTTCCATATACTGTAAGTGACTCCCACCAAGTGGGTGAGATAAAGTAATAAATGAGAAAGATGCTCTTCTTACACTCGGTGTTATGTGCATCCAGTACACCAGATGTGCTTCACCAACCACTCTGAGGCTTACCAGAGAGACTGTGATATGAAAAGTCAGACAGCACTTGTATGTCAATCCAAAAATCTGATCACCACCCACCTTCCTAAAGGATCATTTTCCATTTATATGAGCAGGATCGATATATGGTGTATAAAGGCAAGACAAAAATGCTCCAATAGTGTAAATATTTAATACAAAAAATGGTTAAAAACACTCACATGGACGCTGTGCATAAAGGCATATAGGAAACTCCAGAATTCAGATAAGTGTGCATGCGCACTGACGTTACAGCCTCTGGCACAGCCCAACATGTTTCATTATAAATGACTTCATCAGGGGCATGACATGAAATAGCCCTGAAAAGCAAAATGTCCCAGGTAGCAGCTGGTGAATGAAATAATGGCCCCAGCCCCACTGACTCTCCAAACGCAGGGCCCACTCAGAGCTGACATCAGTGCCAATCAGGCGGCCAGCCCAGCCTATTTCCTATCCAATATCTTCTCTACAACCCCTCACTTCTTCCTGGTGACCACCATGACAGCTCCCTGCTATTCAGGAAGCTGATGCCATCCTGAGCCTTGTATGTGGGATGCCCACCATGTGAAGAGCTGCCATGGCAACCTGACAGCCAAAATGGGCAACTGGCACCTGCTGAGACAACCAGCCTTAAAGTGAGCACTTGGCCATCCATTATCATTGTTTTTGTATTCTAAACGGCCCAAGCACTAAAAGCACAGGAAAATACTAATGCTAAATGGCCCAAGCACTAAAAGCACAGGAAAATACTAATACTAAATGGCCCAAGCACTAAAAGCACAGGAAAATACTAATGCTAAATGGCCCAAGCACTAAAAGCACAGGAAAATACTAATACTAAATGGCCCAAGCACTAAAAGCACAGGAAAATACTAATGCTAAATGGCCCAAGTACTAAAAGCACAGGAAAATACCTTCCCTCCAACCCCTCACTTCCATCCAACCCCTCACTTCTTCCTAATGACCACCATGACAACTCCCTGCTAATCAGGAAGCTGATGCCATCCTGAGCCTTGTATGTGGGGTGCCCACCATATGGAGAGCTGCCATGAAACCTGACAGCCAAAATGGGCATCTGGCACCTGCTGAGACCACCAGCCTTAAAGGGGGCACTTGGCCATCATTTATCATGGCCCAAGCACTAAAAGCAAGGAAAATATTACAAATTTTCAGCCCTAGGATCTGGGCACTGTGTCATTTTGGTATGGAGCTGTGATTTTTCAGTGCTGATACCATGATAGCAGCAAATAAGATGCCCAAACCTCAAACATTTACATTTTAACCCATGCTACATATGTATTAGTAGTGTCCATAATAATATGGGATATAGCACAACAATCTTACATTGAGAAATATCAGTAGACTTTTTATAGTGTTCTTATGCTAATATATAACACCTATTACTTAAAAAGTGGCAGGACACATAGGTAACCTGGGTAGCATAGGTAACATACAGTAGGTAACTTCGGTAACATAGGTAGTTGACTATATCTGTTACTGCATAATTAGCAACCATTAAGTCACTGTTAGTTCCACTGTGCTGTGCCAACAGTGCACTGGTGTCCCAGACAGAGATTACGTGCTGAGCTTTCATACTGTTCATTTGAGAAAGTTATTCAGACATAAATGTTTCTTATGGACTGACATTTTGCTTCTCAGCAGTTTAGTCCCTGGTCATTTTTCAGCTCCCTGTTGATAAGGCTCATATATTACCATGTCTTCTGGTGTCATATCCTGGTCTTGGATGAACTGTTTACCATCCTAGGCTGCCAACAATTCCTCGTTACTTTGTAACACAACTCCGATACAAAATCAGGACAGATGGCCACTCATCTGTGCTGAACATACTTCAGTCTTACAACATCTCTGCTACACACACAGCTTTTGATGATGATGAGAAACTTTTTTTAAACTGTAATCAGTTGAAGCACTTCCTAATATTTGCCAGAGTTTAAGTTAAAAGGAAAAACAAATTGAGCATACAAATACTCTTTAAATTACCATAACTAGATATTCTTGTAATTAGAATTCGTGTACAGATGACTTTTGAGTGAAGTAATGTAAACCAGCAATGGGACAAACACGCAGAGTGCAAAAGCAAGAGAATCACAGGTCCTTATCTGTATGTAGTGCCCCATTAGGCTACTCTTTCGCTAAATTTAGTGTTTGGCCTCCCTGTTACCAGGGATATACTACTTGATTAGTCCTTAGGCTCTGAAGATATGGGTTCAATTACTTTCCTTGTCTCCCGGGGGTCCCTGGGGCATAGTGAATGGGAGAATATGACTCAGTCTGCATGTTAATATCACCCCAGCCAATTCATAGTCAACATGGCAGGTGACCAGCAGGGGGCTGAGGGGGTATAAATGGGGAGGAATGCAGAGCAGAGGGAGCTCTTGTTTCTGAGGGAGTAAGACCCAGCCTGAGGGCTGTGGCACCCTTGGGAAATCTGTCTGGAACTACAGCCACCTTTACTGGGGTCCCAGCTATTGCTTGGCTCGGGGGACCTCTGTTTTACCTTCCCTGAGTATTGCACTCACAGAAAGGCTCTTCAGAATCCAGGACACCAGTGAGTGGAGTACAGAAGTTGACTGACCTTGCACATGGCTGCACTGAGGTCAGGAAACAGTGTGCACCAGTCTCTCTGAATTTAAAGGCTTTCCTTTGCTTTACTGGAAGATCAGCAGTTACTATTTTGTACACTCGAGTCCCTGTTTTGATACTGTTCATCTATAAATTTCAAAGGGGGTGCCTTCACCTTGAAGTCTTAGTGCAAAGGTATTGTCTTCAATTTTGCAAGTCTACAGTTACTAGAGTATCCCTAGACTCACCCTCATCCTATCCAAGTTCTACCCAAAAATAAACAAAAAAGAGATGCACAGCCTGTTTACTGATTCAAATGTGTGGAAATGTTGTTTGCCTGGCTGTCATGTGCCTATCAGGGAAAGGAACCTGGGATCAAACTGCCAGACCAAACCCATCTGTGAGCTACATGTATGTTCAGTAAAGTATTGAAGTTTGGCACGGCAGTCAGATAACTATTAGAGGGAGAGGTCAGCAATAGCAGCTTTCATGGTATGGTATAGTTATGACCAGTATCTTGCTGGGTTGTATACAGTAGGTTCCTGAAATATCCCAATTTCAGAGGGACATTTCTTTTATTTGAACAGTCATGCTAATTCAGAACATTTTCTATCATATAAAGTAATGGGTGACTGCTTAGCCAAGCTGTCCACCCTAGAAGTGAATGAGAAACTACCAGGCCATGCTGTCCACCATTAAAGTGACTTGATATCCCCCAAATCAGCTGTCTACCACAGATGTGAATAGGTAGTGGCCCAGTCAAGCTGTCCTAGGGTTCTTGCACTAGCAGAGCCAAACACCAACAAAGAGGCATTGCTCCTACCAAAGACAACTGATTCTAGGGCTTTTGTCCTACTGACCACTGACACTGGGGCATTATTTTTTCACAATTATTTTTTTTACACTTTTCAATTTAAGTCACAACCAATATATATCCCATGTAGCCATGCCAACTTTTTGACTTTGTCATATATGCATAAAAATATATGGGGGAAACATTGAATGCACCCTCATTCATCAAATTTGATTGTATAAAAATGTAATTTCTTCTGCACTAATTTTAATATACATGAAAGTGCACATTTCTTCAGACTATAGACATGTTTTTGACAAGCAATAAAGGATCTTTTAAACAAACCATTTCTGATCCCTTTAGCTACTTGTACCATTAAGTGATTCATTTTCAAAGCTGCTCAAAGATCACAACAAAGACTCTGAAGGCCAATTCATACCACATACACATTATTTTGTGCATAAAGCGTGCTGTGTTGCAATGCTTTATTTTTTTAAATTTGTTTTTAAAAACTGAAATGTTATTGTTATGCACTGTAGAGTGTTGCAGTGCATTAAAGCCCATCTTCTTCTTGCGTTGAGACTGCCTTGAGCAACGTTGTCCAATGCTGGTGTCAACATGCCTTAAAGTTGAGTTTAAGTTGGTTTCTAATAGGTAGAAAAATCTGCTTTTTGTTTACATTAGAGACAGGCAGACTGCCAAAATTCTGCTGTAATAGAAAACATAGACAAGAACTAAGATTTCTATGTGTTTCTTGTGAAAACAAATGTTCCTCTCTAAAATGCTTATAGCTACAGAGGTGAATGAGGGCTTGTTTTACCACTTGCCCTCCGCTCTATAGCAGGAATACTGCTACAGGGTGGCAGGATTGCGCAAAATCATGTATCTATACGTGATTTGCAATTCCGGGTAGAGGGCGTGTGCTGCCCTAGCTGAGCCACTATTGGTAGCGTGAGATGTCAATCACTGGGTCCCAGCCGGCGATTCCCAGCCGACGCTCAGCGATAAACATGGAAAGCTGACAGGGAAGAGACCTGTGTGTAAACAACACAGGTCTCTCTTCTGTCAGCAAGGACATGCTGTTTTGTTTCTCTCTGCACAGTTGAAAAATACAAACGGCATGACTTCCAAGTAAAACACAGCACACAGTAAACCACACACAGCACACAGTTAACCCTTTGATCGCCCCAGATGTTAACCTCTTTCTGCCCAGTGTCATTAGTACAGTGTCAGTGCTTTTTATTAGCACTCATCACTGTATTAGTGTCACTGGGGATGTCAGTGATAGTCAGTTCCCACCCAGTTCCCACCCAGTGTCAGAATGCCCGCTGCAGTCCTTCTATAAGTTACTGATCACCGTCATTACTAGTATAAAAAAAAATAAAAATAAAAATTCCATTATATATACCGCCATTTGTAGACACTATAACTTTTACATAAACCAATTAATTTACACGTATTGGGATTTTTTTTTTTAGCAAAGACATGTAGCAGAATACATTTTGGCCTAAATTTATGAAGAAATTTGATTTTTTTACATTTTAATTGGATATGTTTTATAGCCAAATTTTTCGAAATTGTCAGTATTTTTTTGTTTATAGCGCAAAAAATAAAAACGCAGAGGTGATCAAATACCACCAAAAGAAAGCTCTATTTGTGGGGAAAAAAATGACATAAATTTCATTTATGTACAGCGTTGCATGACGTGCAATTGTCAGCTAAAGTAATGCAGTGCCATATCGCAAAAATGGCCTGGTCAGGAAGAGGGATAAATCCTCTGGAGGGCAAGTGTGCTTTTACTGCTTGTTCGGAATATGTAAATACTTCATCGTGCATAGTCTGGACACAGGTTCACTTTAAATCACTGAAACACCAAAGGAAAGGCTAGTCCTTTTAGTTATAGTCTCCTGTAAAAAAATAAAAGTCACCAGCCACAAAACCTGTAGCTACTGACTTATAAAAAGCAACCACTCACCTGTCCCACACCCGAGTCGTGTTCACCGGCCAACCTCTGTCTCTAGTGCTGACATCATAAGTGTGGGCACCCAGCTGTCTCAGCTTCCGGCTTCACTGTGCTGTGCATTGTGAATGGTTCCACAGTCTTCTGGGATCTGTCAAAATATCCAAGAAGACTGGGAGGGGAGTGAGCAGGAGTAGGAGCAGGCTCCTGTCAAAATCTGGTACCTGCTCCCCAAAGATGACAATCCTTAATGGGGAGCAGGGGATGAGTCGTTAAAGCTGATCTTCCCCTTTTGGGTGGAGCTCCGCTTTAAGGATTAATATGTGTCGGTATATATAGATCCTCAAGTCCATATGTTCAGTATATTTGTACATCAAAATGCTGAACTCTTTACCTAAAACCCTGCATTATTTCACCATAATACAGTATTTTTAAAAGGCTGTAGATCAAAGCAGTTACACTGTGCTCTAGCAAGCTGTGCACCTGTCAGGTCTGGTAAGTTCTTGCATCTGCTTGTACCATACAAACAGGGTACTGTTCTGTGTCCTGAAATAGTCTTTAATGAGAAGACTAGAAGAATAGCTAGAAGTACATTCTTTGTTTTCTCAACCACATATGAAATAGGAAGGAGTAAACATACCATTCAAAATACCACATAAAGTATGTACTTGAGCAACAATTGCATTACCACTAAGCAGTGACGGCCCATAGCTCTCCTTGACCCAACAAAACACAACTTGTTGAAATAAATACTACAAGATAGAAAAAAGTAAAAATGCAAGATGTTCTGAAATTGCTACAATTACATATTGTAACTATTTAAAAAATATATTTTTAAAAAATGTTTGTGTGGCGCATTTAAGAATTCGTTTGCAAGAGTATGCGGGTACAGCTCCTATCTGAATCTGGTGACACCCTAGAAATCCTGTGACACAGTGAAACAGACAACTACATATAAGACAAAACTTTATTCAGTGGTGTCTGCAAGTTGATAAAAGAAATGGTTACGGCAAGCAAATCAGCAAGTTTATTATTTAAAAGTGGAATCACAGAATTGGCAATATGAACAAAATGTGATAGCAGCACTCTTTTTCGTAGCTAGCGCAGCCAGGGGCAAACTGACCATTTGGAAACCTGGGCACTGCCCGAGGGCCCGGGGTCAGTAGGGGGCCCCATGAGATCCCCCTGGTACCTTTTTCATAGGCTTTTTTGAATTTGGGCAAGGACACAGGGGCCCCATGATCCCCTATTGCCCGGGGGCCCCATGAGTTGTCAGTCCGCCCCTCAGCGCAGCTAAATTTAATATAAGTCCCAAACTTGTCAGTTGGTGAGCTCACAAGTCTGCAATGTGACGCAGAACAATAGCATACCAATGTGCTATATCTTTAGGATACTATATACTGAAGAAATAACAGATGTTGATGTTTCGCCTTGAAGGATCTCTTCTCACTAAGTGTACTTTATTCAACAGACCTTTAAAGGATAAGTTCACCCTTTTGCAGGTAAAAAAATGAGAATTTATTATTTTTGTCTGCAGGAGACCTGCATGGCACCAGCGATCAGCAGATCGCTGGTGCCATGCAGGTCTCATGCAGATCTGTCAGTACATCTGCTTGCCCGTATGGGATGTATAAGCAAGCAGATACAGTATACTGACAGGAAGATTCTATGAACTACAATAGTGTTCCACAGCCATGTGGACAGAGCCCCGGACAGCTGCGCTGTTTTCAAATCTGACAGTACGGGGAATATATCCCCATACTAAAAACAGATGGAACATGTAACATGTCCCCAAAGGTGAACTTATCCTTTAAGCAATTGTCTATAGTTAGCCTATGTATTTAAACGCTAAGTTCACCTTTAGTAAAAAAATAATAAATGGGCATGATTTTACAGGTAAAAAATATGCGTTTTTTAAATTTTGTTACACTGGAGCCTGGAAAGCATTACACCCATGATCAGTGGATTGAGGATGCAATGTCAGGCTCTTACAGACACTGCTGCCAGTTCTCTGCCCCCCATACAGGCAGACAGTTGCTCAGTGGTAATCAGCGCCCTCGTAGTTAATTGAAAACTACAAGCCGTCTGCCATAGTTTCAGATGGGACTTGTAGTTCAATTATTCACATATTGCTGTGAATTAATAACTCCGCTCGTTCACACAGCTGCTCCATTTTTAAAATGTGACAGCGCCTGCGAGAAGAATCCCTGCTGCCACAGTGAAGGTGGGGGTGAGGTGGGAGGTGTTGATATGTAACATGCTCAGAAGGTGAATCTATCCCTTAAAGTGTTACTAAGCCCAGGACCCTGTATTCACTATATCCAGTCTTCCACAGTACACAGAACATGGAAATGCAATTATTGTAGTAAATATAAACTGCTAAATACCTTTTCTCATCAGCAGTATATAGCAGTCTTTTGACTTCTATCAGTGTCCAGCAGACACTGATAAAGCTTGTAGCAGACGTTTTCATTCTCCCCTGATTGTCCTATGAGGCTGCAGGACCCCTGACCTTATGTCTAATTGGCCCTGTGCTGATCACATGCACTCTCCCAAGAAAAAAAAACTCTCTAGCAATACACACCAAACTGAGCATGTACAGCTTGCCCTCAAGGCTCTGTTCCATCTGCAGATGGATTGGGGACTGTGGAAGAAGGGGAAGATCAGAGAAGACAGGATCAACCATCTTTTTTACACAATTCAGAGGATTAACCCCTTAGGTTCCACAGTGAGTATAATAAGCTTTACTGCATATACAGACTGATTTTACTGTTGTGGGTTACATAGTTACATAGTTAGCCTGGGTGAAAAAAGACAAAAGTCCATCCAGTTCAACCATAAAAAAAAAAAGAAGTTATAATCCTATACCCACAGTTGATCCAGAGGAAGGCAAAAAACCCAGCAAAGCATGATCCAATTTGCTCCTGCAGGGGAGGCAATCGGATATTCCCTGGATCAACTTTACCTATAAATGTTAGTATTCAGTTATATTGTGTGTATCCAAGAAAGAATCCAGGCCTTTTTTAAAGCAATCCACTGAGCTGACCAGAACCAACTCTTGAGGGAGTCTATTCCACATTTCCACAGCTCTCACTGTGAAGAAACCTTTCTGTGTTTGGAGATTACATTTCTTTTCCTCCAGACGTAAAGAGTGCCCCCTTGTCCTCTGTGATGACCTCAGGGTGAATAGCTCTACACCAAGTTCACTATATGAACCACTGATGTATTTATACATGTTGATCATATCCCTCCTTAATCTCCTCTTCTCAAGAGAGAATAAATTCAGTTCCTCTAATCTTTCCTCATAGCTGATCTCCTCCATGCCTCTTATCAGTTTGGTTGCCCTTCTCTGTACTTTCTCCTGTTCCCCAATGTTCTTTTTTGTGAATTGGTGCCCAAAACTGAACTGCATATTCCATATGAGGTATTACTAATGATTTGTACAGGTGTAGTATGATATATATCTCTCTGGAGTCTATACCTCTTTTAACCATTAGCCGCCCGGCCAATGGCCGTTTGGCGGCTTCAGATGTGCTCCTCCATTCCGGGTGCACGCCATTTGGCGTGCTCCCGCACATGCGCCGTTTGCGCTAGTGCAGAGCGGCGCAGCAGTGCGATCTGTCGGCGGCCGTGCACCTAGGACACGGCCGATGACAGATCTGAGTACCGGCTCCTGTTGCTGGTACCATGTGACCTGCTGTGACCAATCACAGCAGGTCACATGACAGTTGTATACATGGATGGCTTCATTCATGATGCCATCCATTGTATACTAGTGCCTAGCTGTGAATGGTCACAGCTAATCACATGCACATGTCATGTGATTAGCTGTGACCAAATCACAGCTAAGCAAAAAAAAAAAAAAAAAAATCTGAATGAATCGATTTCATTCAGGTAAATGCTTGCTTATAGCAAAGTAATTCTTTGCTATAAGCAAATTGTGTAAAAAAAAAAAAAAAAATACTGATCACTTCCCCAAAGTAGTACAATGTTACTATGGTAACATTGTACTATTTTGGTCATAGTAAAATATGAAAAAAAATCTTAAAAAAAATAAAAAAAATTTAATAAAAAATTAAATATAATAAAAAAAAATAAATAAATAAAAAAAAAAAATATATATATTTTTTTTCATACTGTCACCAGTCAGTGTCCCTGTTCACCGCCATGCCAGTTATATGACGCTGTACTGCACTGGTGACAGTATGTAAAAAAAAAAATAGTGAAAATAATTTTTTTCATTTTTTCATTTTCGGAAAAATTATGACAAAAAAATACAACTTCAAAAAACTCGCCATGCCTCTTATGAAGTACGTCGGACTGTCTACTCTGCAAAAAGGGGTCATTTGGGGATATCTGTACTATTCTGACATTCTTGGACCTCAAGAAATTAGATTGGCTGTCAGTACTTCAGGATTGATCAATATTCAGATCTATACCATAGTTTATGAACTCTATAACTTTCCTACAAACTAAATAATACATCCTAATTTGGGTTATTTTCACCAAAGACATGTAGCAGAATACATCTCGGTCTAAATTTATGAAGAACAATTATTTATTTGTAAACTTTTATAACAGAAACAAAGAAAAATGTGTTTTTTTTTCAAAATTTTTGGTATTTTTTTGTTAATTTAGCAAAAAATAAAAACCCCAGCGGTGATTAAATACCACCAAAAGAAAGCTCTAGTTGTGTGAAGAAAATGATAAAATTTTAGTTTGGGTACAGTGTTGTATGACCGCGCAATTGTCATTCAAAGTGTGAGAGCGCTGAAACCTGAAAAATGGCCTGGGCAGGAAGGTGTAAAATTGCACGGTATTGAAACGGTTAAACAAGAGAGGATTTTGCTCGGTTTAGAAACCACAGCTTGGCATTGCATGCCATTATTAAGCTTGTGATCTACCAGAACCCCCAGATCCTTCTGCACCATTGATTCCCCCAGTTGTACCCCCCTAGTAGGTATGATACATGCATATTCTTAGCCCCCAAGTGCATAACCTTACATTTATCAACATTAAACCTCATTTGCCACATAGTTGCCCAAATAAACAGTGCATTGAGGTTGGCTTGTAAATTGGAGACATCCTGTAAAGACATTATTCCACTGCACAGCTTGGTGTCTGCAGACTGAAATGGGATTTTTAATCCCAGACCCTATATCATTTATAAATATATTAATAAGTAAGGGTACTAACACTGACCCTTGGGGTACACCACTGACAACCCTAAACCATTCAGAGTATGAATCATTAACCACTACTCTCTGAATACGATCTTTTAGCCAGTTTTCTACCCATTTACATATGGATTTTTCCAATTCTGTAGACTTTACCTTACACATTAGCCATGTGTGGGGAACTGTGTCAAACGCTTTTGCAAAATCCAAGTATACCACGGCCACCGCCACCCCTCTGTCCAAGGTTTTGCTGACCACCTCATGAAAAGAAATCAGATTTGTTTGACAACTTCTGTCTTTCTTGAATCCATGCTGTCTGTTGCTTAAAATATTTTTTTCCAGCAAGAACTCATCTATGTGGTTTTTTATTAAACTCTCCAGTATCTTTGACCCCTTTTTTAAATATTGGCACCGCATTGGCCTTACACCAATCCAGTGGTACTATGCCAATCATTAAAAAGTCCCTAAAAATTAGAAACAATGGCTTTGAAATGACAGAGCTCAATTCTTTAAGGACCCGTGGGTGTATGCCATCCGGTCCAGGTGCTTTATTCACCTTTTTCTGTCTAAATATTTCTGGATCATATCAATTGTGAGCCAATGTGGATCATCTGGAGCTGTGTCCATACCATGCCCATTATGGACAAGAGCTCCCCCCATGCTCCTTTGTATACACAGAGCTGAAGAAGGTATTTAATACATTTGTTTTCTCTTTGTTCCCAGTCACCCACTCTAGATTATTTTGTAAGGAGCCTACATGCTCGGTCCAGACCTTTTTACTATTAATATATTTGAAGACTTTTTTGGGGTTGGTCCTGCTATCTTTTTCAATCTGTCATTCGTTTTCAATTTTTGCGGCCTTTATTTCCTTTTTGCATATTTTGTTATATTCTTTGTAATGTTTAAACAATGATAGTGTTCCTTCATTTTTATATTTTATAAAAGCTCTTTTCTTATTATTTATAGCTTTTTTTAACTTTGGCCGTAAGCCACATAGGTTTGATTTTTAGCCTTTTAGACTTGTTGCTCATGAGAATATATTTTGCAGTGTGTTCATATACAGCCTTTTTGAAGAACTCCCATTTCTGTATTGTGTTCATCAATGCCAATATTCCCTCCCAGTCTAAGTTTTGGAGAGCGGCTCTTAGCCTTGGAAAGTTAGCTCTCTTAAGGTTGAGCGTTTTATTTTTCCCATATGTGCTTGCTGTTTACAGCTAACAATAAATGAAATCATGTTATGGTCACTGCTACCCATATATTCTTTTATATGGACATTCGTAATAAGCTCTGCATGGTTTGAGATTACCAGGTCCAGCAAAGCATCATTCCTAGTTGGGGCCTCTATGAACTGTACCAAAAAATTGTCCTGTAGTAGCTTTAACATTTTTTGCCCTTTAACTGTTCCTGCAGTACCATTACTCCAGTTAATTTCTAGGTAGTTAAAATCCCCCATTATTATCACTGTCCCAGCCCTTGCAGCCCTTTAGATCTGTGCAAGGAGCTGAGTCTCCACCTCTTCATTAACACTGGGATGCCTGTAACAAACTCCAATGATTACCTTTGTAGTAGACACCCCCATGTGCAGTTCCATAATGCTTCAGCCTCATCACACTCTCTATCAACTAGGTCCTCTTTCACACTCGCTCTGAGATCACTTCTCACATAGAGACAGACACCACCACCTTTCCTTTTTACCCTTTCTTTCCGAAAGAAAACATAGCCAGGAATATTAATGGGCCAGTCATGTGAAGAATGAAGCCAAGATTCAGCAATACCAATTAAATCATAGTTCTCTTCATGCAACAAAGCTTCCAACTCACCTATTTTGCTTGGCAGACTTCTGGCATTGGTGGACAAACACTTTAATCCATTGACACCATTTGCACACGTATTTTGCATATTTTTTATTTTCATACAAATGGTACCAATTCCAATGGTTGATTGTAACATAGGAAGCTTCTTATCATCTGCCATAGCCCTCCCCCCATCTTTCCCCATTACACCCACCAATAAGGACTGACTCTTGTCTGATCTGTCTGCCCTTTTATAATATATTTCTGTCTCCCCACCTTGATCCTAGTTTAAATACTCTTCCAGTCTCCCCATAAACCTCTCCCCCAGCACAGCAGACACCCTTCCATTTAGGTGCAAACTATCTCTAGCATATAGGTTGCACCTCAATGGAAAGTCAGCCCAGTACTCCAGAAACCCAAATACGTCCCTCTTACACCAGGTCTTTAGCCATGCATTTAGTTCTCTAATCTTCTTTCCTGAATTGCACATGGAACAGGTAATATTTCAGAGAATATCACCTTGGAGGTCCTTCCCTTCAACTTGCAGCCTAGTTCTTTAAATTGATTCTTAAGGAACCTCCACCTTCCATGTATTCTGTAATTGGTTCCAACACGGACCAAGACAGCTGGGTCATGCCCAGCCCCTCCCAGTAATTTATCAACCCGGTCCACCACATGCCGAACCCTGGCACCAGGGAGACAGCAAACCATTTGGTTGAAGTGATCCTGGCGACAAATTATTCTATCAGTCCTTCTGATTATAGAATCCTGTACTACCACCAACTGTCTAGGCCTTCCTGCACTACCCTCACCACCCCTCCCAGATGGTCTACCTTCCTGGCTGTTAGGGATAGCAGTGACATCCAGAGCTGCCACCCCTGAGCTTGTCACCCCCACATCTTCACCTAACTTGGCAAATCTGTTTGGGTGCACAAACCCAGGGCCAGCCTTTCTTTTCTGTGAGCCCCTACCACTCCCGCTTGCTACAGTAACCCATCTTCCTACCTGATAATCCTGATTAGACCCTCCACCCTCCACATCAATTCTTTTAGCTATCTGCTCAGGGAGCAGAAGACCCCCCCTTTCAAAGGTTGTCGGTTCTGCCCAGCGTTGCAACTTGCTCCTCCAGATCTCTAACGCGAGCTTCCGGAAGGGCAAACTGCTCACAGGCAATCTGGAGAATGAGCAAGCTCAGAGTGAGCTCTACAGCAGGTTATATAGTACCTGTAGCACCGGTGACCAAACTTTAAAACTTTAAACTGTTGCTAAATCCAGGACCCTGCATTCACTATATCTGGTCTCCCACAGTACACAAAACATGGAAGTGCAATTATTTTAGTAAATATAAACTGCTAAATACTTTTTTTTCAACAGCAGTTAGAGGAGTCTTGGGATTTCTATCAGTGTCCAGCCGAGCACTGGTTAAAGCTTGTAGGAGGAGTTTTCATTCTGCTCCATGAGGATGCAGGACCCCTGACTTCTGTCTGGACAGTGCTGATTGGCCCTGAGCTGATCACATGCACTCTCCCAAGAAAAAAAAAAACCTCTCTAGCAATACACACCAAACTGAGCATGTTATATCTTATCAGGAGATAAGAGCGGGACACTTGAAGAAGGGGAGGATCAGAGTAGACAGGATCAAGAAGCCTTTGTACACAATGCAAAGGTTTAATATCTTAGGTTCCACAGTGAGTATAACAAGCAAGCTTTACTGCATATACAGACTGATTTTACTGTTGTGGGTTTAGTAACACTTTAACTGGCAGTCTCTCCTTGACTATGCAATACAGTCTATGACACTAGCTGGAAATATTGTAAAACCACGTTGCAGCAAAATTAAGTCATTTTGGAAATATGAGAAACAGTAACTGTAGCGCAAACAACTTTCTTGTGAAGACCATGTGGCGCTTACAATGCAGCCTTTTAGGCAGACAGAAAAACAGGTGTAAATGGCTCCCGATTCTCTGTGCTGAACAAACTGGAATTTGGCTAAAATAATCCAGCATAATATCACCATGATGCCTTTCTCAACTTTTTTCTTCCAGAAAGCTCCATCACCAATGTCCTTCCTCCCAGATCATTTCTCTCTGATGTCACACAATACAAGCTGTACTTGTATCTATCTCTGTTTAACTAACTGTCCTTTAGAAGTAAATTGAGGTGGCCATTTGGGGATAGCCTGAAATCCGTTGCTGGAAAGCTACTAGGAACAGATTGGCCTCCAGTGGCAGAAAACAGTCTGTGTGAAATGATAAATAATCTACCACATAACAGGTGCATAATAAACAGTTCTGCTGTATAACAACACAATAGGTAGAAAATAAACTATTTCTGAAGTGACTACATTTTAAAAAAGGCTCAGTTTAATGTTATGTGAAGCCTGGTAGAGAGCCACTAGCTTTCTATATATCTTATACATGCAATATTAATAACTACCTACAGTAATACCTTTTCCAGGCCCCTAGGAGATTTTAGTGTTTTCCTCTCCTGTTGCATTGTACTTAATGCAGAACAAATAGAAAATCACACTCACTGGGGCCCCTTCACAATGGTCACAGCAGGTGTGCAGACCCAGAAACTCAAGTACACTCTTTAGTATCTTCCAAAAACTGAAATATCAGTTTTGAGTGGACTGATCATTCAATAAAGAGAAAGACAGTAGCAGGGGTGGACTGACAACTCATGGGGCCCCCGGGCAATAAGGGATCATGTAGCCCCTGTGTCCTTGCCCACACTCAAACCACACCCAAAAAAGCCTATGAAAGGTACCAGGGGCATCTCATGGAGCCCCCTACTGACCCCGGGCCCTAGGGCAGTGCCCGAGTTCCCAAATGGTCAGTCCGCCCCTGGACAGTAGGCAATAACACCTAGTTTCCCAACATTTACGAGACCAGTTGTAAGACTGTGAAGGATGTGATGAACTGCATTGTTAAGAAAAGGGATCCATATATCGTTGAATAATTTTGACAAAACATTAATCTTTGAACAGTCTGTACACAAAGAATACTTTGGGCTGAGTTTTAGTTAAAATAATCAGAAGTCTGGCATGACTCTTTGCAAAACTGGAAATGATACAGCAGTGGTCTCCAAACTACCCTTTGCGTGCCCTTATCCGGCCCTTGGGGCACTTATTCTCCCACTGATACAAGACACTATTCCTCTCACTGACACCAACAAGGGGCATAATTCCTGATACTGACACCAACAACAGGCACTATTCCTCCCATTGACACCTACAATGGGGCACTATTCCTCTCATTTACACCAACAAGTGGGCACTATTCCTCTCACTGAAACAAACCATGAGGCACTATTCCTCCCACTGACACTAACAACGGGGCACCATACTTCCTACTGTCACCAACGATGGGGCACTATTTCTCCAACTTACACCAAGAATAGGGCACTATTCCTCCCCCTAATACCAAAGATGAATTGTTTACTCCCAATGACACAGGACAATTTCTACTCCCAATGGCCACAGTCCAGCCCGCCTAAAGTTTGAAAGCCAGTAAACTGGCCCTTTGTTTAGAAAGTTTGGAGACCCCTGTGATAGAGTCTTAAAGCCCAACTCCAGGATATTAGCAATCCCCCTTCCAACCACTCTAACTAACCACTGGTATGAAAAAAAGATATCTAAATACCCATGTCGTGTGATGATCTTTCTCTTTTTTTTCTCTTTCCTTCCTGTGGTTCTCCTTTGGGTGTCCACATCACTGTCTGTATGATGAGGACATCTATCAGTGGAGGAGACACTTGCAGTAGCCAGGTTCTCTCAAAGGCTCCAGATGCAAGAGATCTCATGGAGGCAGTGAGGGGGACATGTGCCCAAGAACAAGAGTCTCCAAACTATGGCCCTCCAGGTGTCCCATGAGGCCTTGCAAGACTTTGACAGCCACAGGCAAGACTCCCAGAGGCAGAGGCATGATGGGACTTGTAGTACTTCAACAGGTGGAGGACCATAGTTTGGAGACCCCTGCCCAAAAAGATAGCAAACAGGGAAAATGCTTGGTCCTCAGGATAGGAAATTAGCTTGGCTCACTGAGGTAACTGTAACTTTTATACATTACACTGTAGAATGGCTTAGGAAAAGGTGTTTGGAATCAAGGCTGAGGAGTAAGATAATTAAGGTACAATGCACTCAATGTAAGTTTAATTGGGCTTTATGTGTGCACTGATGATATGTTGCATTGAAATACAAAGAAAAAAGAAAATAATGCCATGATTCTTAGCAGCGTAACCAATGGTGTTGATTTAGTAAAGAAATAGAGGCTGTTTAACCTCTTGCCCCCCACTTAATGCATATGTGGGTGGCAAGAGGCTAAAGGATACTCACACGAAGCACACATGTGTCTATTGATGGTCATGGTTTCAGTGCTGAAAGTGTGCTCACTGTGCATTCCCAGCACAGTGACTTAGCTGTTTTAAAGATGTGACCACCGTAACAGTCAGAATGCAAGTGTACAATCCCAACACACACGTTCCTGCTTTAAAAATGGCTGCGTGTATAAGTGGGTGCTGCGGTGACTGTCGGCTGGAACCAAACAGAATCAGCAAGGGAGAATGTCACCATCACACCGAGGATCACCAGTATGGGTCCAAAGGTTTTAATGAACGATCGTATAGTTACAGCAAATCAACGTTACCAGAGCCTTCATGCCTGATGAAGGGGTCCTGCGAGACTCCGAAACGTTGCCTTGCTGTAACTATGTGATCGTTCATTAAAACTTTTGGACCCATATTGGTGATCTTTGGTGCGCTGGTGACATTCTCCCTCACCGTAACAGTCAATCACAGTGGTCACATGATCAGGAAGGTCATCCTACCGCTCCGGGCATATAGGCCCACTTAAAGGGATACTGGGGCTAGGCAGGAAAGAGTTCAATTGCTAAGTGTATGTTGACTTTGCACAGTGAATGTTCATGAATAAGGTAAACAATTTGTTTGCTTTGAATACCCAATCATGTCTGAGGAAAATGGGAAAAAGAACAGAATTTTTCTAGTATGTGATTGGGTTTTCACACATTCATACATAACACAGGTTTACCGTTTTTAATTACAACTTTCACCTTGCAATTAGGAAAGCTTTCAAAGCAAGGCCAATGATTCTGTATCACCAGTGCTTCTACTGGGGAAAAGGAAACATGAAAATACAAAAAAAGTGGGGAGGTTGGTGTAATGAAGTCAAGCAAAAAAGCTGAGGATGGCAGTATGGGTGACAGAAGTACTCTCCCAGACCTCAATACCTACTGCAGCAAAAAAGTAACTGAAAAAGGACAAGGTACACTGGAAACATGGTGCAAGGAAAGAATCCCAGCAACAGAGTAAAAATTGTCCTTTCAGCTCACGTATTTTATTATGGATTCCTGTCACATTTATCACAGAGTTTTAAATTTTTAGGCTTGCAGCCATTACAATTTTCCCATTACCACACAATGTTATTTTTAGATTTAGGAAATGTTTGCAATAAACAACCCTAATAAAATGACCAAATCCACTGCTAGATTATTTCTATGTCTCACAATTATATTTTATAATTTATTTTTCAAGCAACATTTACACACTATAAAATGCATTTTACATTTAAAATGTTAAGAGCACACAAGGGGCTGACATACATTTTTCTGAACAGGGACACTTTGGGGAGTCCCTGCAGTTTTGATCCCAAAAAAATCCGTTAATGTGTAGGTGTTCTTGATTTGAAGTATGAGCTTTCCATGGGATTGTGTGGGATTTCATGAAGATTACAGAGCACATGCCCAGGCCTGGCTGAGAACTTGATAAGAGTTATTGACAAGCGGCTTTGCGGCGCCAAGGAGGCTATACAGATGAGATATTGCTGGACCAGGGAAGGGTGAGCTGCTGGACAAGGGACTGAGAATGGGAGAGGGAAAAGTGCAAAATGAGCCACAAAATGGTGCAACTTCTTTCAGCACCTTCTTGTATTTCTATGTCTTTAAGAAAAGAAAGACTGGAATTTTAAATATTTGTTAAAATGCACCTATTTTCTGTTGTACCTTTGTCATTCTGGTTCCATAACAGCTTACATATCACACTATAGGGTCAGAAAATAAGCTGCATAAAGGATTGTATTGATTGTGGACTCTTCTTGTCAGAAAAAGTGTGAGACAGCTAATCTCTTCTAATCCACACGCTTGTAGCAGGTACTAGCTCTGGAGCAGATTTAATCAAACAAGAGCATGCTGAGCATTCCTTTTCTAAAAACAATTATTTAACCAACAGAATGAAATATACAGATTTCAGGGCATTAAAGTACGTTGACGATTGTATGTTTAACTGATTCTCAAATCTTTGGTCATTGCAAAACAGTGGGATTTTCAAGAGGATGCTTCCCTTAAGCTTCCACTCTTTCAAATAGGTTATTCAAAGGTTGTTGTTCCACCTGATATGGACTTGATTCCCAATTCTAGTTTGCTGCCATAAGTGTGCCTGGTGTTTTACCTAAGTGGTATATTAAATTCTAAATATCCTGGGGAATACCTTGCTGTTTCCCAGTGTGGTGCAAAATCATTGCTATTGTCCTACTTTTCTGATTAATTGTTGGCAGTGTGATGCAATGCCCCATATTGGTCTGGGCCAGTCCTTGTGTTTACACAATTGTTTGTTGACTCTGGGGAGGTGTTGGCATGGGCTAAAGGTTGTGCAGAAAAAAGACTGAAACTGGTTCATTTGTTGTGCTACAGATGCAATGCACTGTTTAGGCGTCTTGGCTATTATGTTTGATCTTCTTTTCATGTGCTGCCTCTCCCTAAAGCTACTTCAGGACTACATCGCATACATAGCCATTAGCTATGAGAGAAGTCGACCCAGAGCCTCCTTCTTGGATTTTTGGAACTACTCCAGCATTTTGGCTCCAGAATACCTCTTTTGTCTCGAAGAGATGTCCTGCCAAAGTTGGAGTATACTCAGTTCCTGCAGCCCAATCATACAGCTGCACAGTATCTAAATGGTTAGCACTTCTGCTTGGCAGTACTAGGGTCACTGGTTTGCATACTAACCATGACACCACCTGCCTCAAGTTCTCCTTGTGCTTATGTGGGTTTACTCCCACACACCAAAGACATGCTGGTAGGTTAATTGGCGTCTGTCTAAATTGGCCCTAGTATATGTATGTGAGTTAGGAACCTTGCATTGTACATACCTTGAGGGTTAGGGACTGATGTGAATTACAGTATATATATGTAAAGCACTGTGTAAATTGACAGCACAATATAAGTGCCTGTAATAAGATATAAAATAAATCATACCTAAAACTACAGAGACCTCTGGGAAGGCACAGCCACAGGTCACCACCACTCTGATTTGATCAAATGCTTAATTGAGGCAACCCCTACCACAGGAATGGCTATTGGCAACCTTCAAACTTTTCTAGGGAAAGTCCACGGTCTTAGATTGATCATAATATTGTTGATAAAGAGCATAATATATCTATCACATAAGCCAACCTTTCCTAAATGCCATTAGTACTGGACAAAGTGCTTCCTGCTTGCCCCTCTGCCACCAGAGTCTTCAGATTTGGAGATGACCTTTTATGTGATGTGGTCCTCTCTTGCCTACAATTTCTAATGGAAAATGACCAAGTTGTCTACAATGCCAACATCTCTGATTAGTGCTGGGGCTCCTCTGAAGGGAAGTATACCCATTCAAAGTCTGGGAGACTTTGAGTTTAACAGCTGTCACCTCCTGCTTTATAATGGTCAGGATCTTGTTCAGATATTTGATATCCTTCTCTAAAATTGGCAATGGAGAGGGAACTGCAGTGTTGCCCATAGACAACACAGTCTCTTTTGTGTCTGTCACCCAAGCTTCTTAAATCTGATCACACTATAACTTAACCTTTGATCCCCTTTTAGAATCCAGCCAGAATCCCAGAGGTAAACTGGTCATGCATTTGTTGATCAGGACTTGCCACAACTGCAGAGTCAAGGGCAGCTTTATTCCCCAATCAGGTCCACATATCTTGTATGGCCACTTTGAACTGTGAGAGAGCCATGTACTCATGTTGACTACTTTATGTGAAAATAATTTATTTTGGTGCTCCTCTACAGAGGTAATGTTGCCATACAGTTTTTGCAGCCATGCTACCACTGTATTCAAAGTAGCTGTTCCTTTTCAGACACAACTAAGACAGCCCTATGGACACTGACCATCAGAGAATTGGGGACAGATCTGGTAGATTCAGCCAGTACTTAATACAGGAGTGGGGAGCTTTACAGATGTTCTACTCAATCTGTGAAAAGAACATTTGTACCAATAAATTCTTGAATTAACAAAGAGGTGGCTCCAATTGGCACTATTACTTCTCCTCTAGATGCATGTTCCAAAGAAGAGGGGTTTTTTCAACTTCTTTCTAACTACACCACAATGTAGCAGGCACTTGCTTTGAAATGGGGGTAACCCAAAATGAGTACACTGTTTTAAAGAAACAATATGTATCCAATAGAGTACCATATACAGATTTCAGGGCAGTAAGCTAGTTCAACAAGTTTAACAGATTCAGCTATCACATCTTCAGTTCTGGGAATCACAAGAGAATGCCTCCCTTAAAGTGAAACTTCACCCTCAATCAACATTGCCTATTTTGACTCCTTATGCTGCTAGCATTTGTAAATAGATAGTGTTTTTTAAAGTGATTTTCTCAACAACATAAAGCATAGACATGGATGGTTGAGTGAGTTTGCTTTGGATATTAAAAATTAATTAAAATATTAGTTTTGGTTTGTGATACTCAGATCCATTGTAGTTCTGCTTTAAGCTTCCAGTTTTTAAAATAATAAAATTCCATAGCAACTACTCACAAGATCGCAGAGTGGGTTTTCAGGCACATAAGAATCCAACAAGAGAACCTCCAGTTCCTTTTCTCATCCCGCTTGAAGGGGTAAGAGAGGATCCAGCCCTAACTGTCCATGCACATACAGGTTCCTATCTTTATCTGTGAAATTTGCCTTTCCCTACCAGATGGGTTCCTGTCCCTATCTGTACTTCCTACTGCAGTGCCCCATGGTGATGCAGATTGTGCTATATGGCAAACCTGCCTCACAAAATGGCTTCCAAAATCATGTGAGAGCTCTGTGTGAAAACTAGACCAAGATTGCACCCAAAACCCATGGCAGATCACAGATTGATCCTGTGCTAGCAGTAAACAGCTTTCAAATTAATACTTTGTTTATACGCGCAAAAAGGGAAGTGAATTAGAGATTGCAGCATTGCTGCATCACTTTCCAACACAACTGATCTGACGAAGTATTACCATCACTCCTCACCAAAAGCAAAGGCCGTTCCATTAATCTGCCTACAAGCTGAGCCACCACCTCCTTTTGCCAGCGCTCTTCTATGCCTTACCCCTTTTTTACACTTTTTTACATACGCTTTTTCATCAAGTCGCTTTACATCTACTTCCTTTTTCTTCTCTCCTTTAATCTCATGCTGTGTTTAGTTATGTTTTATTATCGTTCCCTTTTCGTCTTATGAACATTTTCAGGATGTATTACTTTGATATAAGGTTGATATAAATTATAATACTTAGCTGTCTATGCTTGCTAGTTAATTGTGAGACATATGCTTAGACAGGTCTATTTTCCTTGGCTGGATGCTTCATTTCCTACCTTGGGACATTGCCTGATGAATATATCAAAGGATTCTACTTGTATTTAAGTGTGATTTTCGGATCTGTTTCAGATCTCTTATGGTGCTAGTTTTATACATTTGCTTTTATATTAAAATGGTGGCTAGTGCTGGCTTCATTTAGGACCTCCTTCCTTTTTGTTCATTTTGAAGTCTTTTCATATTTCCCCTGTGCAGAGCTAGCATTCATTTTTTATGCTCACCATGCATGATTGAGTACGCCCTTTTCTATGTATATGAACATTTACTATAAGCTGATAAATTGACGGAATGTTTGCAAAAATAAAATATTTTATACGACCCTGAAAACTGGCAGGAGGAAATAAAGCATTACCATTGTCCAAATTCATATTTCACAATGTCTCTTTCCTAGATGAAATAATCCTTGGCACACTTCTGTAGTTTTTCTCTTATGGCATGCCTCGTCCCTGAAATCATCTTATGGTATAAAAACTGAAAAGAATATGTACCTTTGTCCTCAGTCTCAAATGCTAAATTAAGAACACAAACGAGTGGCTTCTGAACATATGAAAAATCCATTAATAAATGCAAAGGGCTGTGAATTTTTAGTTCACTTTAGTTTAGGTTTAATTTTGAGTTAAGGGTAATTTAAGTTAATATTGCAGTGTTTACTATAAAGTAATTTTTGTTAATTTTATGTTTACAAACTTGCTCTTCCATATTTGGTTGTATTAACCACTTAAATCCCAGGTGCTGTTTTAAAATGATGCTAGAATAGCCGAGATTCATCCCACCACCATTTTATAATGACATTCAGTTTTACCCAGACTCAGTGACTCTGAGGGGTCCCATTTGCAATCAGTACTCTGGCTGTCACCCCCAGGCTAGACATTAGTGATGGGCGGAACACACCCCTGTTCGGTTTACGGTCGAAAATTCAAAGCTAACGAAAGTTTGACTGTGAATTTCGAACTGGGACAA
This sequence comes from Staurois parvus, assembly GCF_062004578.1. Classification (NCBI taxonomy): domain Eukaryota; kingdom Metazoa; phylum Chordata; class Amphibia; order Anura; family Ranidae; genus Staurois; species Staurois parvus. The sequence continues at coordinate 19,286,276 of NW_028318083.1, forward strand.
TTCACTAAGTGGTATTTTACCGCATCCAAGTATGTGGTAAGATATCGCACAGCATTTTACCCAAAAACCTACAAAAATACAGCATGAGTTATTTTTTTAATTCATGTGGTATTTTAGTAGTGAAAACATGCTTTAATGCTTCAGCTCTCAGTGGGGTTCACCGCTGACAGCTGAATGTAAAAAGAATTAAACATTTTGCAAACAAAAATAACATGGGAGTCCCCCCCCCAAATCCATACCAGACCCTTATCTGAGAATGCAGCCCAACTGGTCAGGAAAGGGGGAAATAGTGAGCACCCCACCATCATGAACCATACCAGACCACATGCCCTCAACATGGGAGGGTGCTTTGGGCAGGGCGGGCTCCCCCCAAAGGGCGGGATGGGGACAAGGGCCTCTTCCCTACAACCATGACCGGTGATTGTGGGGGTTTGCGGGCAGGGGGCTTATCAGAATCTGAAAGCCCCCTTTAACAAAGGGACCCCCATATCCCATCCCCCCCATGTGAATGAGTATGGGGTACATAGCTCCGCTACTCATTCACAAAAAATAAGTGTAGTGTAAAAAATGACAGGAGACAGTCTTTGATAAGTCCTTTATTAAAACAAAAATAAAAAAGTTCCCCAAAGTAAATCAAACATCAATCACAATGCGTGCCGCCACCACCGACCTGAAAGAAGAAAAAAAAAAAGGCTCAGCTCTAGATGCTGGCTCCCAGCCGTCTGACAGCTGCACGAGCCTGACAGTTCTTAAATATCCAAGGAGCAGGGCCACCCGGAGATGTCAACCAGGTGACCCTGCCCCCTTGTGATTTCATTGTGTGCTGTGTTTGGCCGAAACATTGCACCTGACCTGTGCAGTGCATTGTGGGGCACGGCAGGCGAACAACTCCCAAATGCCCTTACTGTTTGTGTGTTTGCCGGACACACGAACGGCCAATGTTCGATTTGAACTTACATTCGACTCAAACATCAAGCCCAACACTACTAGACACTAAGGGGTTTATTTACTTAAACTGGAGAGTACAAAATCTGGTGCAACTCTGCAAAGAAACCAATCAACTTCCAGGTTATGTTGCCAAAGCTTAATTGAACAATCTGAAGTTAGAAGCTGATTGGCTAACATGCACAGCTGCACCCAATTCTGAGTGCACCAGCTTTAGTAAATCTCCCCCTCTGAATGCTGCCAGCCCTGACAAACTGCTTTGGACAACACACTTTCTCTCTGTACACTACGTGCCTTGATCTTGTACCAGATCCCGTACCCACTTTCAGTAAGAGATTAAAAAATTCTTTGTATGTGCCTTTAATGTGATCCAGTGGATGGAGGAACTGGGCTGGAGAGAAGATGAGATTTGCCCATTGGCCAGTGCTAATAGGATATATTGGACTGGTGGCCATGAGTGGAGATATTTCACATTCAGACATTGATAAGAGCAGGACCTGCAGTCCATGGCCTTTTTTTTTAATCTTTTAGACCTTTGATCACATTATCTGGTAGAGGGGGCTTTTCCAGCACTGACTTCCATTTATATCTTCTAACCAAATGCCAAAGGGTGAAAAAAAACCCTGATGTTTGAATTTGTGAAAAGAGCTGTCACAAATAAACCACTTCCATCAGGAACACTCCCATTTATCTATGCCTAACAATTATGACAGTACCATAGCACACTTTCTTTAGTCCACAGAAACTTCTTCCAACCATGAAAGGGCCACTTTGTCATGTTTGCTTCAAGGCCAAAGAGTTCATTCTTGTCTGTTTACTTTTCAAATCAAAGCAATACTGAAGCCCTGCCAGTTATCATGACCCGGCAAATGCATTGTTTCCCACTATCCTGCTAACAGTGAAAAATACTGTAATTTGCTTCTATGTGCTCTAAGATCACCCTCAAAGAATGTTGCAATAAGTTTGCTGCGGGACCTATTCAAAATACTTTTCAACATATTTATATATACTTGCCATAAACTTCAGCAACCTGGATACAATGGATGCTTGTTATTTCTAGAGAGTGATAATTCCTGAGGGATCTCCTGAAAACTTCTGCATGAAGAACACTATCCAGAAAGGAACAACTGTGCCCTAAGGCGTAGCTTTATACTTTGAAGTTGTTACATACAGTGTTCACTAGAATCTCTCCTATGACAAGAAATCTGTCACTAACGTCCATTACATTAATCAGATATGAAAGTGTTTTCTGTTTGATGTCTCATGCAAATGCTCTAGTAAGCAGGTCACACATTTTTGTTTTCTGAATGAAGATATTTCTTTTTAGGATATGATTCTTTTCCATAAAGGATCATCATTAAAACATTGGTTTTTAAACATTCTTACATGTAGACACTCCACGTATCTTGTTGCTGCTGAATGAAATAGATTGTACTTTATCAAATTTTCGTAAATGACTCAATGTCCCAATCAGGGGTGTATTTATCATGAGGCAAACAAGGCGTTTTCCTAGGGTGGCATTTTTCAGGGGAGCGGTGCTACCCCACCCCTTTCTCTGGAAGAAGGGACAGAGAAAGGTGTATGCCGAGCCTGACTCTTGTTTCGGGGGATGTCTGGAGTTGTGAATGTGAGTGTCATTCACTCTCTCGCTGTGGTGGCGGGTGTATGGGGGGCCTTGGAAGGCTCTCTCTCGGCCAGAGGTGTTGTCGGTCAGTGTCAGGCTGTCTCTACAGTGGGAGAGGTGGGGTGGTGTTGGTTGGTGTTCAATTTCTGTGTTGCCTAGGGCAGCACAAAACCTAAATACACCACTAGTCCCAATATGCCTTTGAAAAAAAGATATTGAATTGTGAGATGAACTTGATTGATCACATTACAGGTTTTTACTTTTACACACAAGTATTTTTTTCTGGGACCAACAGTTGTCTCTTCTTACACATGTGAAGAAAGGGTCTGATTTTCAAACAGAACCCTAGAGACCACTATTAAATACATACTACACATATATATATATATATATATCATAATTCAACTGTTTATTATTTTGAATGTAAGAGTTTTAGGTTGTAGCTTTCTAATCACTTATTAATGCAGTACACCTACAATCCAACTTGAAATTTTGCAAAAGGTGAACAAAAATAGACATCCATGTTTCAATAACTTTAATGCAAAAAAAAAAAAAACCACAAAAAACAGTGGAATCAGAACGGTAAAGAGCTACCATTTAACCACTTGCCTACTGGGCACTTTTACCCCTTTGTGCCCAGGCCATATTTCAGCTTTCAGTGCTGTTACACTTTGAATGACAGTTGCGCACTATGGTTTCCTTTTATGAAACAGAGATCAGCGACGATCGTAAGGATCATTGCTGATCTCAGATTATTAGTGGTTTAGGAAACAGAGATGATCAGCGGAGAACATGATCATCGCAGCACACAGATGGCCAGTGTATGAAGGAGCGATCTCAGACCTTCACTGGTGATCTGTGTTCTCCCTCCAGATTCTCCAGCCCAGAGCTGGAGAATCGGAGGAACCGCAAACGAAGCAGCAGTAATTTACCACTGCTTAGTAAACAGTGTTTGACCGATCTCTTACTGTAATCTCGCGAGATTGCAGTAAAAGCAGCTGTTTTCTACCATTTGTAGATCACTTCTCTCTTCATTCAGAAAAGTGATCTACACCGCTTCATAAAAAGGCATTCAGATGAGAACTTTCTCCTCTGAGAATGCTGGAAAACTGAGCCGCATTTACCTCTGCATGATAAAAGGACACCACTGTACTCATATGAAATTATTATCATTTTTTTCACACAAATAGAGCTTTCTTTTGGTGGCATTTAATCGCCACTGGGTGTTTTATTTTCTGCACAATAAACAAAAAAAGGGAAAAAAAACAAAACGTTTTTCTTTGTTTCTATTATAAAATTTTGCAGACAGGTAATTTTTCTGCTTCACTGATGTGCATTAATGAGGCTGCACTGATAGGCACTGATGAGGTGGCACAGATAGGCAGCACTGATGGGCACTGATAGGCTGCACTGATGAGGTGGCACTGATGAGGTGGCACTGGTGGGCATTGATGAGGAGGCACTGATGATGCTGGACTGATATGCAGCAATTATGGGCACAGATTGGCAAAACTGATGGGCACTGATAGGTGGCACTGATGGGTGACATTGACAGGCGGCGCTGACTGACAGCATTTACTGATGGCACTGACTGGCAGCACTGCTGGGCACTGATGGGTGACACTGCTGGGCACTGGTGGGTGCAACTGCTGGGATGCACTGATGGGTGGTACTGCTGGGCACAGATAGGCACTGGTGGGTGGCACTGCTGGGCACTGGTGGGTGCAACTGCTGGGATGCACTGATGGGTGGTACTGCTGGGCACAGATAGGCACTGGTGGGTGGCACTGCTGGGCACTGGTGGGTGCAACTGCTGGGATGCACTGATGGGTGGCACTGCTGGGCACTGATGGGCGGCACTGCTGGGCACAGATAGGCACTGGTGGGTGGCACTGCTGGGCACTGGTGGGTGTCAATATTTGACACTGGTGGGTGGCACTGCTGGGCAGCACTGCAGGGCACTAATCATCAGGGCATTTATCATCAATGCCCTGATGATCAGTGCCGATCTGCTCTGTGACAGCTGCCAGTTATTGGCAGTACTTTCCTCACGCTGTGACAGCATGAGGAAAGTGTTGCCAATAACTGGCAACTGTATTTACTCCATGATCTGCTGTGTCATTGGATTAGAAATAGAGAACAAAAGTGCCAACATGCACATCATTGAAGTACTAGAAGGTATATATTATTTCTTCAATGCCAACTGATTTCCATTAGATTGTAAAACATGGTGAACCAGACAAGTAGATAATTATATAATTGAAATACAGTACATACTAGGATGGATTTAATAAATGAAAATAGACTGTGCACTTTGCAAGTGCATGTGCACCATTTTCCCCAGAGCTTGGTGACTATGGTAAAACTCTACCGATTTCCATCATCCAATCATGTACAAGCAAAAATGTTTTTTTTTATTTTCCTTGCAGCTGATTGGGTATTCTTCACAAAGTGAAGCTTTACCACATTTACTAAGCCCTGGTTAAAATTAGTGCAACTGCACTTGCAGAATGCATAGTCTATTTGCCTATAGAAAATACACCCCTGAGTGTGTGACTAGAGGCCAAACAGCACAGCCAGTTTCCCGACCTCCATTATATCAACATCACAGCTTAGTCAAGAACACAGCCACAGCCTGCTGATTGGACAACAAAGGTATAATTCCCATGTTATCACTCTTCTCACTGCTCCTGTCAGCATGCTTCTCCTGCTAGCATATGTGCACAGTTGCAGAGAGTGCTGTTGTATAGGTGATTGCAAGAGGATATCAAGAAAAAGGTACTTACCATAGTTGTATTTAAAACTGCATATAACCAGTTGCAGACTCTGGCCATGTTATACATGCCCTCACAAATGTCATCATTATACACACACCTCCCTTGTGGCAGTACTTGGCAATTAAGCTTTGATTAATCAAAGCCCAAGTACACAGAGAAAATTCTGACAGCTGGAGCTGTCAAAGAAAAGTTGTCTGGCAATGCTTATCAACAACATTGTTCAAAAGAAACAATGTTTCATTTTGTATCTGTTTATTCATCTACAGATCAAAGGGATGAATTTGATCCGCAGATGAAGTTAGTTAAAGCAACCTGACAAGTACAAAAAAAAAAAGTTTTTGTTTGATTTTTAATTTAATGTTCCTCTGTTTAACCCCTTATTAACCCTTAGTTTACTGTAATCAACCCTAATTAACTCCTTCTTCTCCTCCATTTCATTATTATTTTCCTATTTTTTTGTTAGTTTCCATTTTATTAACTAATGATATTGAATTTTTTTTATTTTGTTTGTTTCATTTGTTTGATAATATTTTTACACCTTTAACATATCTTTACAAATTTCAAATTTAAAAAAATGCAACATTGAAAAAAAAACAAACACTTATTTTTCATTTGTAAATAACTTTGCAATGCTTTGTACTAGAATTATAATTTTAGTGTCATTTAAAACAGGACAACTTGCAGAATAAAATCTGCACTTTTTATGTGCAGTTACACTATTTATTTTTAAACTAACACTGCTAAAAAAAAAAGGAAAAAGTGCATTTTGTTGCGTTTTGTTAAGTTTAATTGTTTAAGGATTGCGAAAAAAAAATAATTGCCGCAAGACAATATTCATGAAAAGAAGCCTTATGTAACATCCATGACAAATGTGTTAATCACCATGGATCTGGGTGATCGCACAGTCCTATGTAGGAGGGGGCGGAGTTCTGTCATCTTCCTGATAGCTTTGGATGATTTCTAATTGGTTTTCCTGGTGATGGAAGTCCCGGGGGGATGACACAACACAGAGTTCACATTTTTGGGTGCTGATATGTGAAATGAATTAGGAGATCTGTACGGCTGTCTACCTGAGCCTTCATTTTTAATTTTTTGTTCAATTAAATCTTTTATTAAACTTTTTTTCATTACAACAACATGGCAAAATATAATTTTCATACAAATATTTACCCTGAATTTTGCATTCCAACCTCCCTACTACTCCCCCTCTCCCAAACCCCCATACAACTTACCCCAGTCCATATAGCTCTTCCCTTCTCTTTCTAACTAACCAATCCATATCTGTAATCTTTCTCCTCCGTCCGCACTTCTGACTCTTCCTTTTTCATACTATTCTTTCTTTCCCTCCAACCTTTCTTTTCCCTTCTATTCCTGCTAAAGTCTTACAAAACATTCCCTTTATTCTCCTACCTCAAATCAGAACCCTGGGCCTCCAACTACTTCCAAATATTTTCTGGATGCCCTTAAGTCAGACCATCTTCCCCATTCCTTTCTAAATTTACCCATATTACCTTTGCCTATATGGTATAACAATTTGTCAATTGTGACAGTATCACCTTCCACATATTTTCTGGATGCCCTGAAGTCAGACCATTTTCCCCATTCCTTGCTAAATTTACCCATATTACCTTTGCCTATATGATATAACAATTTGTCAATTTGTGACAGTATCACCGCTGTATAATAATTCTTAATATTGGGCAGGTTTAATTCTCCTTTCTCTTTCTTATATATATTTAAGTATTAGTTTTTTCATTATCCCCCCAAAAAATCCTGGGATATGGACTGGGAGCATGTGGAATTTATATAGGATTTTGAGACTATCACCATCTTAACCAAGTTTACACGCCCGATCCAAGAGACCCTTCCCCTTGAGAGTCTTCTCAACTCATCCTTTATTTCATTTATTAATGGAATATAGTTTACCCGGTACAGTATATATTTTTTATAGAAGAGTCAACTTTACACCTAGGTAACCTAATTCCTTCCCCTCCATGAAACTGGGATATCTTTTTGTAAGGTCTGCATCACATTCTTTTAAACATTAATATTCAAGATCTCTGATTTTGAGGGGATTATTTTCAAGTTCCTCTGTACCTTTTTAGTAATCCCATTAGGTTAGGTAATGTTAGCCCAGGGTTCACAATATAAAACAGCATATCATCAGCATATGCTGCTACCTTATGCACTGTCTCACCTATCTTGATTCCTCTAATATCTACACTCTTTCTTAGCATTGGCAGAAAAGGTTCCAGGGAAATAACAAATAATAACGTGAATAAGTAGCATCCATGTCTTGTACCATTGTACATCCTATAAACCCTCGAGAGGGACCCATTTACCTTAACCTCCATTGATGGGTCATTATAGAGCTCCTTTATCCAACTCATAATCTTAGTCCCTATTCCCAAGGCCTGTAGGGTATTTATCATAAACCCCCAATCTACCCTGTCAAGAGATTTCTCAGCGTCGATCGACAATAAAATTTCTCACTTTGCCTTCTGTAAAAGAAGCAATGTTCTTAGACCATTATTCCTCACTTCCCTTCCTGGGACAAAACCCACTTGATCTAAATGTATCCATTCTGGCATCAGCTCTTTTAACCTTGTAGCTAGCACCTTCGCAAACAGTTTTGTATCTGTTTTTAATAGTGATATAGGTCTATAGTTAGCACATTGTGAAATATCCTTTCCTTCTTTTAAAATGATCATTATGTATGCTTGCAGCGAATCTGCTTTTATTCCCATTCCCTCTCCAAAGGTGTTCATATATATACAAAATGTAGGGACCAGTAAGTCTCCAAACTTCTTATATTACCCAACCATATACCCATCGGGTCCTGGGCTCTTCCCTCCTGCTGTATTCTTCAGGGCCATATTAATTTCCTCCTGGGAGATTGCTTGTTCTAATGATACTAATTTTTCTTCTGATATTTTTGGAAGGTCTGCTGCCTTTAGAAATTCTTGCCATTTTTCCCTCTTTTCTTCTTCTATAGCTTACATCTTTTAATAAGATAAATACATCTTTTAACTCTTCTAAGTATAATCTTTGAATGGCCCTCTGTATCCTGTCACTTTTTATGTGCCTGTTCTAATCTGTATAACTCCTCTGTTACCTCTTTTAATTTTCTCTCATGATCTTTTTTTTTTTTTTAGTTCCTGCAGCTATCAGGATTCATCTCACATACGCCTTATGTGCTTCCCAAATGGTGGCTTCAGCGACTTCCTCAGTTTCATTAAACAAAACAAATTGCTCTATTTCCTCCCTTAGCCTCCTCTATACTTCAGGGTCTTTTTGTTCCCTTCTCCTCCCACCTTTAATCTCACCATAACAGGAGTATGATCTGAGATAGACATAACTTTTTTATTGAATTTAGCCAATAAATCTAAATGTCTATGCTCGATCACAATATAATCCAACTGTGAGTACGATCTATGCGCCAGAGAGAAGAAGGTATAATCTCTTTCTCTGGGGTGTTTCACCCTCCATGTGTCCATTAGCTCACTTTGATGTAACCTCTTTTTCAAAATTCTTAGTTTTTACCTCCTCCTCTCTGTGCATTTGAAGACATATCCATCCATGGATCAAGACAAAAATTAAAATTTCCTGCCAAGACCAGGATCCCCCTCTTAAACTCCATAATTTTCCCCAACAATCCATACAGAAATACTTCTGGATTTTGATTCTGGCAATAGATATTAACCAAGGTATAGCTTTAAATAAATGTAAAAACCTCCTGTGCTTCTACCTAAACCTTATATCTCTAAAGTGAGTGCAGCTGCCAACATCTAATCATATACCCATAGATCTATAGAGCAAATATAAGAACAAATGATGTAGTGCTAACACAAAAAACAACCTCATAAATTATACATACAACATGTAAATCGTGTATATAGGTGACACAACACAAACACATGGAGTGAATATATGCAATGGTGATTGATCATACAGGTGCAGCCTGTGTGCTGTAATTCCTACACATGAACTGTGATCACACAGGGATGAGGGATACATGAAGAGTTGTGATCAGGAAAATAATAATAAATAAAACCTCCAGTGACCACACTTATAAGAAATTAAAATGATCTCAATGAGATCCCAAAAAATCTAAAGTGCAAAAATAGTCCTATTATGACTATATAAGTGCTCAAAACAAGACCCTAGGATGGTCCAAGTGATGCTATAAATAAAAAAGTCCAAAAAGGACCAATATCATAAAGCCAAAGAATATTACAATAAACTCATGTGTACACATAAATGCAGATATCAAAAATACAAATCAATGTGTAAAATTGACAAACACACAAACAGCGTGATACAGGTACGTGATACATATGATAAATGTGTCTCCTGTAAGAACACAATGTCTGTGGAGAGTTGGTGAACTTCCCTAAGTATCTTATGTCTTTTGGTAGGAGAATTTAAACCTTTCGCATTACATGTTGTTAAATTAATCAAGCTCATAGCTGTCTAGTGTTTCTGTTCTCTTTCTTGTTCAAAGGGAAAGCGGTATAGACTACCCATCTCATGGACCTTCCACCAACCCTGCCCCTACCACGTCCCCTTCATCCCACCACTCCCCCTCCCCCCTCCCTTCACTGGCTCCCCCTCCCACCCACCCCAACCCTTACCTAAATTACTAAAAGACCTTTGGCCTGTATATTGCCCTGGAATCTGTTGTAGGATTCCCCCACTGGTGATTCCTAAATTGGGATAATACTCTGAACATGAACACCTACTCCTACCCCCCTGCCCTCAACATAGGGCTTAAGTGTTTAATATCCTGTTTGACCTCCCGACGTCCTTCCAACTCTACTTACTGTCCCCAAAGACCTGCTGGAACACAGTGGAGGTGGGGAGGAGAAGAGAGGGAGAAAAAAAAGGGGGGAAAGAGGGGGACAACAATTAATTCCCTGGAGCCCCCTATCCCACCCCCCCCCCCCCGCAATTCAGTCTATCTTCCGGCCACCCCACAATTCCTACATTCTGCAGTTCTAATTTCTCACAAAAGTCACTGAGTTCTTCTGAAAATCTTAGCCTTGCTGATTTCCCGTCTTTCCACCCAATCAGACATGCCGGGAATCCCCAATTATATTGAATTCTTTTTTCCCTCATCTGATCCAATAAAGGTTTCAACAATCTTCTTCTAGCTAAAGTCTCAGAGGCAAAGTCTGCAAAAACTTGTAGTTCAATTTCTCCAAATTTTAATTCTGGGATCTCCTGCAATTTTTACATATTCTTTCTCTGTCCTCATAATGATGGAATCGGACAATCACGTCTCTGGGGGTGTCTGATGTTACTCCTGGTGGGCATCTTAATCTATGAATTCTTTTAATTTCCAGAGGTCCTCTTCATGCGAATCTTCTGGGAGGCCCCTAATCTTTAGATTATTTCTTCTATCTCTGTTTTCTTGGTTCTCCAATTTATTTGACAGCTTCCTCTGTTCCCTTCGCATCTCCTCCAACTGCGTTTCCAGGTTAGATATCTGCTGAGCCTGTGTCTTCATTTTCTCCTCCACTTTTTCCACCCTTGTTAACATTCATCCAAGATCTTTATGAATCACTGCCATTTCATTTTTCATAGAAAGTTCCAGTTTTGCAAACATTTCTGCCATCTCTATTTTTGTGGGGATTTGAGCTATGACTCCCTGTTGTTCCAAGACGTTCTGATAATTTACACTGTTAATATATTTATAGATTAATTAGTCTGATTCTCTTCCCGTACTCCAAATGCTCCCCATCATATTTTCTACTCCTTTTCTGTTATTTCTCCAGACATTGTATCCCTGGGCTTTTTTCCTGTAATGGTAAGTATTTCTTTATTGTGCTAGCATTTACACTGGATTGTGGGGGTTTTCCCTCCCCCGCCTTTAGTGGATCTGCTCTTCATATTAACTATGCTTAGTCACAGGTATTCTACTCAATGTTCAAAATACAATATTCTGAAACCTCTGGGGGTGGGGGGATGGCGCCCGTCTCCAGTAACTCTTACAGTCCTGAATAACATTTATAATGCACATATTATTAACAACAATACTTGGCCCCTGAGAAACCCCGACTCCAGTTTGTAGAATCACCTGAAGGAGAGTCTGGGTGGGGGCTCAGAATCTCCTGTAAACTGATGTCCTCTGTCTTTGGGTCTCTTCTGGCCTCTGGGTCTTCTACAGTGTATCATCCAGCCAGCTTAATCCATCTCTGCACAGACCGTCCCTCCTGGAGGCCTTCCTTGCTTGAGCGCTTCCCCTGTCTCCCTCTCTCTGCACCTCCTGTGCTTCAGGAAGCAGCTCTGTCAGCTGACTCAGGTCCCCCTGGGGATTCCAGGATCTCAGTCCTAGGCCACTGTTGCTCGGTCTCTCCAGCAGGGCTCGCCACCGGCCAACATGTGGCTGGCCCCACAGGCGCACCGCATGGTCCCGACCTGCAGGAACAAATAAGGCTTATGGGGTGGTGTATGGGTAGGTCAGGCCCCAGGCAGTTTCCTCATGGTGGGCATCCGAAGCTCCTACACTTAGCAGTCTCCCAGCGCCATGTTCAGGCCCCTATGAACCTGAGCCTTCAGATGGAGAAAAGAGCGCATTTCCTCAGAGCAAGATGGATTATTTAAGTTGAGGTTGTCTGACTTTATGATTGCTCCTGATGATACACGCTTGCACAAAACAGCTGTAGAGAGTGATTGTATTTGATATGCTAGAGGTCCCTCCACCACTCTCATGTGAGTTTGGAGGCTAAACATGTAAGTGAACACCTTTTTGGTCAGATGTTTTAATAAATGTTCAAGTTATTGGTTTTGGATATCCATTTTTAATAAAATTACTACACTTTAAGACCCTTTTTCATTGTTGATGGCCTTTTGTGGCCTCAATGGGCTAAGAGAGTGGTGGTGAGAGATTGATTCGTTTGGAGAACCTTTTCTTGGAGAAGAGCTTCACTTTCTAACAAAGCATTGTTTGCTGTTATATTTATTTAGACAGCAACTGTGTCTGGTGAGTGTGCATTTTTATTTAAGATGGAGGTCAAGAACTATTCAATTCACTATATGTGGAAAAGATACAGAGGAGAAGACTGTCCTTAAATATTTGAAATTGTTGGACTATTTATATATATTTTCTTCTTTTGATTAATGCACTTGTTACGTGTGTTTATTTGTGTTTTTTAAGCGCTGCAAATAATTGTGTTTATGTATTATTTTGGTGTATTTTTGTGTATGAACACTTTTTGCTAGCAGCTAATATTTATCACTGAGCGCTGACATTTTTTTTTATTGGATATTATGTGTGCGTGTGTATGTTAAAGTGGATAATTGTTTTAAAAGTGGAACTCCAGGATAAGCAAATATTGTCTAAAAATAATGGATGCGTGCATTGTTACTTACATTTTGGTGTGCTTTGTGTATTTTTTTTTCCATATCTGTTCATTAGTCCAGTTCAGGAGCTTGCTGTAATGAAGACTAGTCACTGTCAGGTTCATCCTGAGCAAATATACAATATGCATATGGTGCAAACCTAAAGTAAAAACCATGGAATATAGTAAGCTATAAAATGTAATAAATCCATATAAAGTCCATGAATAACTTTAAATAACTTTAAAGTCCATAGAGAACACCTAAAGGCAGCACCACCAAGAGACTGGAATATATCTCTGCAGAAATAAAAAGGAACACAAGGGGGTGCCTCTATGTGCAGTTTTGAGAAGTAATTTAATGATCTATACATAAAACACTCACTTGTGTGAAGAGAATTAAAAGCCTAGAATTGGATGGGGACCATAGCCACTCTGCTAGCAACTCCTCTGATGGTGTATTGGCGTCGGCATCCAGGGTCAGGTGGAGCCTAAAGCGGGATGGACATCAGTGCTCCACGGGAGGCACCAGCTCTCAGAGATGGAGAAGACCACAGAACAGGAAGTGACTTCAGGGAAACCACCGTGGAACACAAAAAATGGAAGTGGCATCAGAGGGGTGGGCTTGTAGCCTTGGTAATGCATTTTGGAGCACCAATCAGCTCCTTTGTCAAACCTCACAGGAGGTGACCTTTGACAAAGGAGCTGTTTTTTTAATAAAAATGGCATTTAAAAAAAAATAATCAGTCCTCCTGCAGCAGGTTCTATACATTGTACAGATATGCAACTTTGCAGCTAGTTTAAGGGGAACCCCCAGGCATGATATGTAAAGAAAATTTTGAATTTTACTTTTTGAATTTTCTTTTCACTGATTCATGTCCCTCAGGGCAGTACCCGAGTCCCCATACCACTTTTATAGCCAATAACCTGCATATAAGCCTTCAAAATGGGCACTTTTGAATTTACAAGTTTGAGTCTTATAGACTTGCATTAAGTTCAAAGTTCGCAGTCAAACTTTTGTTAGGTCCGAATGTTCGACTGCAAACCGAACAGCGGGGTGTTCAGTCCATCACTAGTAAGGAATGACTTCTGGCTGCTATTTTTTAAAGACCCCATCATTTATATAGCTTCACCCCGAATTGGCACTGTGACAAATAGACCTTGACATGTTTTTTGTATGATTTCTTTGCTACATCACCCAGGCACCTTGAAAATGTAGGAATACTAACGAATGTTTATGTTGTAAAGATAAATGGTATCCTGAAAAGGAGCTGCATAGATATATTATAGTCTTGTTTTTGTTAGATCATCTCTTCTTGAAAACGATTCTTGGGATCAAAGTATCAGACAGAAATATTGTTTTCACAGTAAAAAGTATTTTTTTTCTTCTTTCGTCTGCTACTTTAAAAACATTGAGTCAGCAAGTAAATGGCAACTTAGTAATCATGTTCTGCTGCAAAAAGAGATAGTGAATGGAGATATGCAGTGGTAACTGTTATTGTTTTATGTTAGAAGTTGAGATTATTCAGATCTAGCTTCATCTTCATTGGCTGTACTCTTTTTCTAATAAAGAAAATGCTTAAATTAATAGGAGACACATATCCTACAGACCTTAAAATCTGCACATTTATTTAAGCAGATTAACATCATATTTTTCAAAAAAGAAGTGAAATGTTTTAAATATAGCTATCGGCCAAGCAATCACTGGGATTAAAAGCCACTTTTTAAAAATTTTATTATAAAGTGATTTTTCAAATCTGTACATAGTGACACATTTTCATATATGTATGCAAATATAAATAGGTACAGGGGATCAGCTGGTCAGATCATAGGTTGCAATGCACATAGTGCCAAATCCTTTCTGTTAAGTATAAATAGGTGCTTTTGCATAAATGTAATTTTTGGCTGGGTGGTAGTTAGCCCAGACTGATTGTCCCTATAGGTTTTAACTTGATCTTCCCCTAAGCTTAGTCAGGTTGTGATTTCTCACTGCTGCCAGTAGGTGTCACTGGTACCAATGGCAAAAGTAGGAGATTTGTAACAAGACTGAGTTAGGAATATTTATATTTCCTTTAGCCAGCCCAGTAGGAGTTTCAAGGACACTCCTTGAACACTGGGGGGATATAAATATTTGGGACAAGTCTGGTGATCACTCTCTTCTCCCACGCTAAGGCCTCCTGAGGTGCTGCCAGATTGAGCTATGCTATTAGGCCGAATAGCCTGTGTGGGGCCTGACGTGCTGAATGTGGAGATAGGACTGAAGTGGTCCTGGAGCTGTTCTGCCTGTCGATGGGGGAAGCTGTGCCAAGAAGGATACCCGGGGTGGACCTTTGTTATTGCAGGGGCCTGGTGACTCACTTGGAGAAGAACACACTGCAACCTAGGAAACAGAAAAGAGGTGCGTGTACAAGCTTGGATGGTACTTTCAGTTTTGCTAGGTCAGCTTAAAAGTTCTAACACTGTGAAGTTTGATATGGTGGAAGATTGTAAGTGTTCTACTAGGG
The DNA here is from genome assembly GCF_062004578.1 of Staurois parvus. Lineage (NCBI taxonomy): Eukaryota > Metazoa > Chordata > Amphibia > Anura > Ranidae > Staurois > Staurois parvus. The sequence goes on from NW_028318083.1 coordinate 19,301,466, forward strand.
CAGTGATGGCGAACCTTTTTGAGCCCGAGTGCCCAAACTGCAACCCAAAACCAACTTATTTCTTTCAAAGTGCCAACACTGCAATGAAACCTGAATATCGAGCTTTTGGTTTAGAAAAAACAACTCGTACAGTAGTGCAAACTAATTAACAGTACAGGGATGACCAGAGACTGCGGCCACAGTACAGGGATGACCAGAGACTGCGGACACAGTACAGGGATGACCAGAGACTGCGGACACAGTACAGGGATGACCAGAGACTGCGGACACAGTACAGGGATGACCAGAGACTGCGGACACAGTACAGGGATGACCAGAACTGCGGACAGTACAGGGATGACCAGAGACTGCGGACACAGTACAGGGATGACCAGAGACTGCGGACACAGTACAGGGATGACCAGAGACTGCGGACACAGTACAGGGATGACCAGAGACTGCGGACACAGTACAGGGATGACCAGAGACTGCGGACACAGTACAGGGATGACCAGAGACTGCGGACACAGTACAGGGATGACCAGAGACTGCGGACACAGTACAGGGATGACCAGAGACTGCGGACACAGTACAGGAGATGACCAGAGACTGCGGACACAGTACAGGGATGACCAGAGACTGCGGACACAGTACAGGGATGACCAGAGACTGCGGACACAGTACAGGAGATGACCAGAGACTGCGGACACAGTACAGGGATGACCAGAGACTGCGGACACAGTACAGGGATGACCAGAGACTGCGGACACAGTACAGGGATGACCAGAGACTGCGGACACAGTACAGGGATGACCAGAGACTGCGGACACAGTACAGGGATGACCAGAGACTGGGGACACAGTACAGGAGATGACCAGAGACTGGGGACACAGCACAGGAGATGACCAGAGACTGGGGACACAGCACAGGAGATGACCAGAGACTGGGGACACAGCACAGGGATGACCAGAGACTGGGGACACAGCACAGGAGATGACCAGAGACTGGGGACACAGCACAGGAGATGACCAGAGACTGGGGACACAGCACAGGGATGACCAGAGACTGGGGACACAGCACAGGGATGACCAGAGACTGGGGACACAGCACAGGGATGACCAGAGACTGGGGACACAGCACAGGGATGACCAGAGACTGGGGACACAGCACAGGGATGACCAGAGACTGGGGACACAGCACAGGGATGACCAGAGACTGGGGACACAGCACAGGGATGACCAGAGACTGGGGACACAGCACAGGAGATGACCAGAGACTGGGGACACAGCACAGGGATGACCAGAGACTGGGGACACAGCACAGGGATGACCAGAGACTGGGGACACAGCACAGGGATGACCAGAGACTGGGGACACAGCACAGGGATGACCAGAGACTGGGGACACAGCACAGGGATGACCAGAGACTGGGGACACAGCACAGGGATGACCAGAGACTGGGGACACAGCACAGGGATGACCAGAGACTGGGGACACAGCACAGGGATGACCAGAGACTGCGGACAGCACAGGGATGACTGCTGACCTTTGGGGAGGGAGGGGGAGCGGGTACCTGAATTTGACAGGTACCCGCTCTTACTTCCGCAGAGTTTTTTTTTTTTTTATCTTACCTGTTCCTCGATCCATCCGCGCGCTGTCTTCCCGGCTTCTGTAGTGTGGGCGCTCGTCGGACAGCCGGATGCCCAGTGCGCATGCGCGAGAAGCGCTGCGCTTTGTGATTGGTCCGGCGGCTTCTGGGATCTGTCATGTGTCCCAGGTACCGCCTTACCATTCACAAGGAGCACTGCTTCTTGTGCATGCGCACTTGGGACCCGGCTGTCACGCACACTACAGCCGGGAAGACAGCGCGCCGCTGGATTCTCCTGGCGTGCCCACAGATAAGGCTCGGCGTGCCGGCTGTGGCACGCGTGCCACGGGTTCGCCACCACTGTACTAGGGTATCTGGGACCCCTGATCCTTGCCTCCTTCTGTTTTGTTTAAATTTTCCTTGTTAAATTTTCTAAAGTGACTGGTGTCCATCGTTCTGTCTCAGTCCCCCACTTTAGCCATGGGTCAGCCATGGGGTGAAATGCTGGCCCGCACTTGCCTCTGGAGGTCCCCCAATGCCTCTTTGGGTCAAGGAGGTGCTACAAGTAGAAGTTTTGGCTCAAGGACAACAGTTGGACTGTTTGGAACTGAAAGAGAACCTGTCATTTGTTAACAAACCTCAAGCATATATAGCGCCAAGTGCACTTTAAAGAAGCCCCTATTTAATTTTCTGTGCCAACCTTCTACTCTGGTGGGAAGCAAGTCTTGTGTCAGGAGCCGACTGGCGGTACCCACAGACCAGAATTCCTCAGGGCACGGAATCTAAGCCCCAGCCTGCTGTTTCACCAGAGCCCCTGATGGTGGGGATGGACTTGGAGCAGTCTGAGACCAGGTTATGGCCCCCGTGGCCCCCGAGTACAACCAAGTACAACCGGCTGTGGTAGAGGTAGTTTCCAGTGGCAAGTAACAGGTGAGAGCCTGATGTGAAGAGGCGGAGTGCAGCGTAGTCAGACAGGCCAGGTTGGTAACAGCGGAGGCAGACGGTACAGAGCGGCAGGCAAAAGGATCAACGGGTCACAGGCCAGGTTCAGCAACAGGAGGTCAGGTAAACAGGAGAAGACAGAAGAAGGGTCAAGACAAGCCAAGGGTCAGGGCGGGAGATGGTCACGGCAATCCGGGTAGGCTGGGTAGGCAACAAAGGCAATCTCTCAGGAACAATGAACAGGAACAGCAGGAGTAAGACCATACGGCAATTTGAGCACGGCAAAGGTCTGTTTAAATAGGGTGCCCTGCATCGTCATTGGTGCCCGACGCGCACCCGTGTGCGTGAGTGCGCATGTGTGGCCACAACTGCCGCTGCGGACACCTGGGTCCCAGCGCCCGCATGTTGCTGCACCTAGGTAATTCGCGCCTGTGCAGTCCCGTGCGCCGCGACGAAACCCGGGACTCCTGACATATTGTCTTTACTGTTAGTAGACAGGAATGCATTCAGCTTCACAGCCCTGTATCCAACATGAGGCCAAATTTTTCAGAACACTAGACAACCTCATTTACATAGACACAGCCCTAACTTTACACCCTTCTCCAGAGGAAGCACAGAGAGGGATTGAGGCATTTTCTGCTGGAGAGTAAAACAGCAGTTGAACACAGCAGTGCATTTTCTGCTGGAGTGCAAAACAGCAGTTGAACACAGCAGTGCATTTTTTGCTGGAGTGCAAAATTGCAGTTGAACACAGCAGTTTAACTAAAGCAGGATAACTCAAGCAGCAGGAAAATACAACAAAGAACTCTACTGCACGCTGGATGGACTACAAGCAAACACCCTGGGAAACATTTCCTACAAGTTTGATTCCCACTCCATGTACCTTTTAAAATGCCCACTCTACTCCTTTTCATATTACTATCCTCTGCTCTCAAAATCTAATTTCTTTACCACTCTGCTCCACCCAAAGCTTACACCCTCACTTCTACCATCTCCCTACTACTGCTCCCATCACCTCCTGCTAATACTTTACTCACCTACTGACCAGGGGTGGACTGACAACTCATGGGGCCCCCAGGCAATAGGGGATCATGGGGCCCCTGTGTCCTTACCCAAACTCAAAAAAGCCTATGAAAAAGGTACCAGGGGCATCTCATTGAGCCCCCTACTGACCCTGGGCCCTCGGGCAGTGCTTGAGTTTCCAAATGGTCAGTCCGCCCCTGCTACTGACCCAAACATCAGGACAGGAAGGCATTTGCACTCATATACATCCCACTTCCATCTTACTTTCCTCACCCTCCTTCTTCTCCTAACCTCTGGGGATATCTCCCCAAAACCCTGGTCCTCCAGTATCTCACCCCCACACCAGGCACCCTCCTACCTCCAGGAATAGCCTCAATCCACTCAATTTAATCTCAATCCCCCTGCTCCTAAAAACTACCCTCTCTTTTTCATGTGAATGCCCGCTCTGACTGTAATAAGCTGACCTCTGTCCATGACCTTTTTGTCTCCCACTCCCTTAACCTACTAGCAATTACAGAAACCTGGCTTCAAGCATGAGATTCTGCTTCTCCTGCAGCACTTGCCTATGGAGGCCTTCTCTGGACCCACTCACCCAGACCCAGTGGTCAGAAAGGAGATGGAGTTGGTTTGCTTCTATCCCCACTGAGCACCTTTCAAGTCTTCCCTAACCCTCCCTCTCTATCCTTCTCTTCTTTTGATACTCACTGCATTCGGCTATTTTGAGGATCGGAGGACTGCAGTGATCTACTGGCCTCCTGGACTGGTGTTGCGCTTTCTTGATGACTTCTCTGCTTGGCTACCCCTCCCTCTCTCCTCTGAAATACCCACTATCATTCTTGGAGATTTTAAAATCCCCAATAATGTGAACAACCCAGCTACATCCCATCTGTTCAACCTAACCTAATCTTTTGCCCTAACACAATGGACACAGTCCTCCACTCACTCTGATGGGAATACATTAGACCTTGTTTTTTCCCATTTTTGCACTCCCTACAACCTAACAAACATCCCCTTTCCTCTGTATGATCACAATCTTATTACCTTTACAGTGTCCTCATCTTCAAACACTTAGCCCTCCAAGCAGAAAACAATTATCTATAAAAACCTTCACAACTTAAACCCTTCTCTTTTCTACTCTGCAACTGACCAACTCTATGACAGAATCTCTCCCCTGTCCTGCCCTGACCTGACCACTGCTATCTACAACAGTTTGCTGTCATCCATACTAGACTCACTTGCTCCTCTAACTACACAAAGTATCAGGCCCCGACCATTACAACCATGGCAGACTGATGACGCCAGAAATCTTAAGTGACATAGTCGTGCACTGGAGTGATTGCAGTGTAAAACTAAATCTCAGCAAGCATTCACCCTATATAAATCTGCTTTCTTAACATACAATTCCTCCTTCTATGCTGCCAAACAAGCTTACTTTGTCACTCTTATTAATACCTTGTCATCCAGTCCTTGTCATCTCTTCTCTACTTTTAACTCTCTAATTTCTCCACCTCCACCCAGTAACTCATTCACTACTTACGAGATTGCAAATCATTTCAAAAACAAGATTGATGCAATTCGTAGGGGCATCTCCACTACACAGACATCTTTCCCACTTATCATACCTTAAACTAAACCTCCCTCAGCACTTTCCTCTTTTGACCTTGCTACTACTGAAGAGGTCACTAAAGTTTTCTCAGAAGCCCATCTCACCACGTGCCCCCTGGATCATGTCCCCTCTCAACTACTACGGTCACCCTCTTCTTCTGTCCTGTGCTCCCTCACTTACATCTTCAATCTCTCTCCCTCTCTAATGGTGCCTTCCCCACCCCTCTAAAGCATGCACAGATTACTACCATACTTAAAAAACCCTCGCCGGACCCCACCAACCTGAACAACTTAAGACCCATCTCCCTGCTCCCGTTTACCTCTAAACTCTTAGAACGCTTAGTCTACAATCGCCTGAGCTCCTACCTCACTGACAACAACCTTCTTGACCCTTTACAGTCTGGCTTTCATTCACTGCACTCCACTGAAACTGCCCTACTAAAACTCACTAATGATTTACTAACTGCTAAAACCAGCGGCCACTACTCCATACTCTTACTACTTGACCTTTCTGTGGATTTGATACTGTTGATCATCCCCTCCTCCTCAAAAAACTCCACTCACTTGGCCTCCGAGATTCTGCTCTCTCCTGGTTCTCCTCCTACCTATCGCAGGGCACCTTCAGCATTACCTATAACTCTGTCTCCTCCTCTTCTCTTCCTCTTTCTGTAGGGGTCCCTCAAGGTTCTGTCCTTGGACCCCTTCTCTTCTCCATCTACACCTCCTCCCTTGATCGCTTGATAAACTCCCATGCACTGCCCGAGGGCCCGGGGTCAGTAGGGGGCCCAATGAGATGCCCCTGGTACCTTTTCCATAGGCTTTTTTGAGTTTGGGCAAGGACACAGGGGCCCCATGATCCTCTATTGCCCGGGGGCCCCATGAGTTCTCAGTCCGCCCCTGCTCCAAGATACACCTATTCTTAGCCTCTGAAACCACTAAGCAACTTATTCATTCCCTTTTTATCTATCGCCTTGACTATTGTAACTGCATCCCCATTGGCCTACCTAAACGCAGGCTATCCCCTCTTCAGTCTGTCATGAATGTTGCTGCCAGACTCATCCACCTTACTAACTGTTACCTATCTGCCATCCCTCTCTGGCAATCCCTCCACTGGCTTCCCATTGCCCAATGAATAAAATTCAAAACATTAACAATAACATATAAAACCATTTATAACTCTGCCCCAAATTACATCACCAATCTTGTCTCCAAATATCACCCAAACCATCCTCTCCACTCCTCCCATGACCTCCTGCTTTCTAGTTCCCTTGTCTCCTCCTCCAATGCTGATCTCCAGGACTTCTCTAGAGCCTCCCCATCCTTTGGATCTCTCTAGCCCAATCTATTAGACTATCGCCTACTCTCCCCACTTTTAGGCGATCTCTGAAAACCTATCTCTTAAGGGAAGCCTATCCCGCCTTCAGCTAATAATGGAATCTTCTATTCCTCCTATCAGTTCATTCTCCCACAGTTATTACCTTTTGTACCACCAGCCCCTCTGTCTTAGATTGTAAGTTGCAAGGAGCAGGGCCCCCTAACCCTCTTGTATTGAACTGTATCGTTGCTGTATTGTCTCCCTTTATATTGTAAAGTGCTGAGCAAACTGTTGGCTATATATAAATCCTGTATAATAATAATAATGTCAAAACAGTGCTCCCCAAAATGTGTTAAATGTTTTACATTTTTTAAAATATTGTAGTGTCATAATACTACCAGAACTAAAAATTACCTCATGTCCTACCAACTATACTGATATTATTCAATGAGGATATTTATTAATACAAATTGTTCACTTGAGCACATTGATGTATTTATATACACAATTTCCTTCACCACTCCTGCTTGCAACCAAAGAGTTTTTAGAAAATTATTCTGAAGAAAACGCCTTTTGAAAGTTTTAGCCTGGTTCATAAAATCTATCTCTCATGTAAAATTTCTTCTGAGCCTCTGAAATTAGCTAAAATGTATCCACCTGGAAGAATGTGGATATTAAGTATACCCAAGCTCCTAGTTTCATCACTGGATACAATAAAGATCATAAAGTGATAAGAAAGATCCTTTCCAAACATTGGCATATATTGACTTTAGATCCCTTGTTGAAGAAAGGAAGTCTAGCCCAAGAGCTGTCACACACATGAACCATCATGCATAGGAAAGTGCAAGTCCTGACCATAGTGTATACTCGGTATATGCATATATTTTTGCAAGTGTAGTCAAGATGCTTGACAAGGAAGGTACATAAAGATACCGTCTGGTATCTACTGTGAGTTTGGGGGATTTATTTTATTATCAGTTCACTGTATTAAGTAAGAGGATATTTTCATTTTTGTATTTAATTACATATTATATTTCATACAATTCAACGTTTTGGGAGATTATGTTTAATACAGAGGTTCAAGTTCATAAAATGTGTATAACACAATACCACAAACAAAAAATTCATACATCATGTTCATATGTTCCTTACACTCAGACTGGTCACATTTTGTTTCCAAAACTAAATCCATGAGATTACCTTCAAATTTCAGCACTTATATACAGTATTATATTACTTACATATTATCCATGTTAACCACATGACGACTGGGCTATAGCTGAATGATGGCTACAGCACAGTCGTCCTGTTTTGGGAGGGTGTCATATGACGTCCTCTCAGAACTGCGCCCCCTGCGCATCCCCAGCAGCACGCACTTGGTGCTCTCTGAGATCACATGGTTCTTTGGACACAGCTGATCACATGACATGGTAGAAGGCCAATCACAGTAGCCTTTTACCATGTGATCAGCTGTGTCTTATCAGAGCTAAACACCATGTAAACACACTTGCAGGTTATTGGTACTACTTTCTTCACACTGTCACAGTGTGAGGAAAGTACTGCCGATAACCAGCAAATGTGAAAAGAGACATCTACATTGATAATCAGTGCCTTGATTATCAGTGCAGCCCCAAAATGCCCAGCAGTGCTACCAATATGGTCCCAGCAGTGTTACCAGTCTGTGCCCATCAGTGTTGCCAATCTGTGCCCATCAGTACTGCCAATCTGTGCCCATCAGTGCTGCCTATCAGTACTGCCAGTCAGTGATGCCAATAAGTGACACCTAGCCTCATCAGTGCCCCCTCTTCAATGCCCACCAGTGCAGCCTATCAGTGCCCATCAGTGCTGCCTATCAGTGCCGCCCCATCAGTGTCCATCAGTGCTGCCTATCAGTGCCCACCAGGGCAGCCTCATCAAAGCACATCAGTGAAGGAGAAAAATTACCTGTTTGCAAAATTCTATAATAGAAACTTAGAGACAACATTTTCCATAATTTTTCATTTGTTTAGCAAAAGAATAAAACAACCAGTGGTGATTAAACACCACCAAAAGTAAGCTCTATTTGCGTGAAAGAAATGATAAAAAAACATTTATTTGGGTACAGTGTTGCATGACCGTGCAACTGTCATTCAAAGTACGACAGCACTGAAAGCTGAAAATTGGTCTGGGCAGTAAGGGGGTAAAAGTGCCCGATAGGTAAGTGATAAACCAGAAACTTTTAAACCATTCTGAATGTTTTTATCATTCAGAAAGAAGAAAAAGATCTCTATATGGAAATACTGTATGTCTTTTAGTTTCTTTAGAAGTTTTACCTGCAGGTTTAGTATATAATATACAAAATAATTTCATTCCGAACTCATTATAACTTTCTTCCGTCTCAAAAAATACTTAGAAGAGCATAATTATAGAATTGTCTGGACTTGTGCAAGCTGACGCTCATTGTTACATTACTAAATGGAGGCATTTTGATTGGGTCTCTCTTTCTTCCCAGTATACTTTTTTGACATGTTATTGGAATTATGGAAAGACAATAAAATCCGAGGGACCCATCACAAGAGATAAAGGGGTTTCCTGTGACATTCAGTGATGTTATTTCTGCTGGTAATGACAGAAACGCCGCACTTCATGCCAAGGCATAGTTCCATTACCTGTAGATGGGATGAAATGTAGGTCATGCAGCAATTCACAGCCTCAATTAACCATTCCCTCTGGACCAGAATCTACTTTTTCAGAGTGACAAAAATAAGAATTTTTCCAAACAGCATCATAATTCTAATGTGCTATTACAAGTATGAGTATTTTTCATAATGTGCTGCCATGTGAACTGCTATCATGATGGAAGGGTCAACACTATGTTTTACAGCATTCATGGCTGGTGTGTATCACTGCTTCCTACATAATTCCCTGGCTCCTCTTTCCTTTTCCTCTCCTTCTTGCGCCCAGACCTCCTGGAACTTGTAGCCCCATGTCTCTCTCAGTTTAGGAGCTGGCTTACAAGAATTTCAGTGTCCAACACCCCCTGCGACTCCTTTCTTGGCTGGGAGTTGGCTTTCCCCTTCCCTCAGCAGTACTTTAGCCAGTTATCATCCTCCCGTTGCTGTCCTCAGTGGTGGGCAGGACTAAAACTGCCCAGAAGCCAATCACAATTCTCCTGGCTGGTTACTGCCCCTTGTCTGCACTAACATCCAATCATAGTATGAGAATATAGTGCTAGTGGAGGTATAACTGTGGTGGCAGGGGAATATATGGCTTCACTAGGGTGGAAATGAGACTGCAGTAGTCAGACATGCTATGTAGCTGGTGATATGGTGACATGGGTGATATGGGTGGAGGATAAGGCTATAGGGGGGATAACAATTTGGCTGTGGTAGGGAAAGGGGATGTGTGTGTGAGAAAGTGGAATGTGTCTGCATTAGCGATAAGGGAATGTGCTTGGGTTTGATTCATGGGCCAGTTGTGAACTCATAAAATTTGTGAATGTTAATGTGATCCCTATTAAAGTTAAAGGAGATAAAATCTTGAAAATCAATTCTAGACATTTCCAAGGCTAATAGCCAAGGGATTGTCAAGCAAAGGACGTGGAGAGCTTGACATCGCCAAGGTGGATTTGTACCAAATGCACAAAAACATGTTTTAACAATAACTTTTGGTCTTTCCATAGAGAGTGTGTCTTTATAAGACTTAAGGTGCAACCTAAAAAATGCATAATTTATACATATCATCCATTGTGTATATACACTATATTGCCAAACGTATTGGGATGCCTGCCTTTACACACACATGAAATTTAATGGCATCCCTGTCTTAGTCCGTAGGGTTCAATATTGAGTTGGTCCACCCTTTGCAATTATAACAGCTTCAACTCTTCTGAGAAGGCTGCCCACAAGGATTAGGAGTTTGTCTATGGGAATGTTTGATCATTCTTCCAGAAGCGCATCTGTGAGCTCAGGCACTGATGTCGGACAAGAAGGCCTGGCTTGCAGTCTCCCCTCTAATTCATCCCAAAGGTTTTCTATCTGGTTGAGGTCAGGACTCACTGGAACAAAGGGGCCAAGCCCTACCCCACACCATAATCCCCCCTCCACCAAATTTTACACTTGGCACAATGCAGTCAGGCAAGTACCGTTCTCCTGAAAACCACCAAACCTAGACACATCCATCAGATTGTCAGACAGAGAAGCATGATTCATCACTCCAGAGAACACATCTCCACTGCTCTAAAGTCCAGTGGCGGTGTGCTTTACACCACTGCATCCAACACTTTGCATTGCACTTGGTGATGTAAGGCTTGAATGCAGCTGTTCAGTCATGAAAACTCTATTTATGCACTGGACCAATCGGATCTTTATATGTGGTGGAGATCATGGCACCAAGAGGAGGATATCATTGTGCCTAAATAACACCATGATTTGGTGAGAGTGTAGGCTGATGGGGTGATTGTCATCTAAAGAACATGGTGGTGCTGGAGCCAATTTCATGAATTACAGAGACTTTCCCTTTTAAAGGATCTGTGTGATGGACTTTAAGCTCTTTTCACTCTGCTGCACCTTGGTGGAAGATACTTCATTTATTATAAATTATTTAATTTATTTTTGTATTCATATTTATGTCATTTTATTTGTTTATTATGTGTTGACTTATTGTTATGATCATGTGAAGTGAAGCGCTGTTTTTATGAGGATTTTTTGTGACTCTTTATTTGTCTTTCATTGTTCTTTTTCAGCTGGCAATTGGCTTTCTTGTAAAAGTGAGCTTGGTGCTTTTACAGCAACCTGATCACTTTTAAAGTACTGTAGAGCCCTCAACTGTTGGATTACTAAATAGGCAAAATAGGCACCAGCCTATGGGCCCATGCTGATTACGGGCCCTGCAACATTGTATCAAAGTAACATTGCTTTGATCCCAAAAGAAAATTACACTTAATTTTTCTTAAATTGTTTACAACAGATAGAAAAATGAAATCATCTCAAAGAAACAAAATATTTTCATTAAAGACTGTATAAAAAATACTGTAATAATGTAATGTACACAATAACAACTTAAAGTGCATGAACCATAGACATCAGGTTTACATTACAGTTTGTCTTTTAAAAGTTTATCTTCTTTTAGCAGTCAGTTTGTTAAAAATCTTGGTGCAACCTACATATGTGTAATGTACAGTAATGATGGCCATCTCCATCTAAGTGCACCCACGTGCACTCTACTTAGTTATCCTACTAGAGCACATGCACAAGGATCCTCCGGAAGCCTGTGAGAGGGCCACAATGTTTTGACTGTCTAGGGGCATCCACAGAGTTGAATTCGGCATTGCTAAGACTGATTCTGATCTCCTCTTAGAGAAGACCTATCACTGCCCAAAGTTATCACAAGGTGTCTTTTTTACAATAAGTAAAGTTAAATGAACAAAAAAGTGTAAATAAATAATAATAATCAATAAACATAAATAAATTAAATATATTAAAATAAAAAAAGTTAAAGCAGCCCATCTTCCTGTGCTCACATGCAAATGCAAACAGGCACGCTTATGTAAACACTGATTGCACCACACATGTAAGGTGAACACAGTGAGCGTCAAAGTGAGAGCAATACTTTGAGCACACATTTAACTCTAAACTGATAACCTGTAAATGCTTTCAAAGTGTTGCCTATGGACAATTTTAGGGACTGTAGTTTGTTGCCATTTCACAGACGTGTGCAATATTAAATCTTGACAGGCTTGGTGTCTATTTACTTGACACAACATCATCTTTTATATTTTAACAAAAACATGGGCATTATATTGTGTTTGTGTGCACCGAAATTTATTTTGGGTTTATGTTTTGCTGAAAATTTGCATTTGTCAAACCGTTGCGCAAATATTGTGTGACCAAAAAAAAATGCAACAGTCATCATTTTATTCTTCAGAGCTTCTGCTTTCAGAAGGTATATAATGTTTGAGGGTCCTAACCAATTTTTAGCAAACAAATGCTAATTTTACATGTATATGGAAAATGTTAAACTTGCCCTGGATGGCAAGGGGGAAAACAAAATGCCTGTAGGGATGCCTCAAATCTACCTGTGATGCTGCAAACCTATAGGATGTACTAATCAGCCACTACATTTTACTTTTCACTATCTTTTCTGTGTTGAACCAGAGACACAACTGTAGTGACCTTCCCACTCCGTCCTCCTTCAATTCATGGAATCCACAACTGTTAACTGATGCCAGGACTTTCTTATTAGTCCATTGATCAGACACACACTGACCCTTTCCATTAACCAATCCATATTTCAAGCTGGGAACCCTAATAAAACTGTCACCCTCACAAGCCTGAGCAATCTGTAGAACTAACAGATGTCCTGTTGTAAATAGCTCAGCTGAAAGGAATGGCCAATATACATTCCTGATAGACTGGTTATCAGCCAACATGGCCAATATATATTCCTAATAGATTGGTTATCAGCCAACACTCTAAAACTTCAACATATTTCAAAGCTCATGAAATAATAGCAGCACAACCATAGTAAGGACATATTTACTTTCCTCAGTTAATTTGTAATGGTTGAAGTCCAAACATCCCTACATGAGACAATGGAACACCTTAGCTTCCTAGGTAAAGTAGACATATTTATATTCATTCTGAAGCTAATCTCACGCTTGACAATTATATGAATGTTAGCAGTCTGTAAACAGTAGGTATTCAGGGATATAAATACTTATAGGAACTGCATCTGGGACTTTTTCATAAATGTGGTGACATTCCAGCAACCACCCCTTACACATGATGATGTGTCAGATGGTCTCTGTCAATACCCTCCTTGATGTGAAGAAAAGTGGAATGCTACCACATTTTCACAGCTATCATTTAACATCAAACCAAGGAACACCTACAGTAACTGGACTTGAGAGAGCCACTGTACCATCTTTGCTTATCCACTGGACTGTGTTGAAACCAGGAGATTGTTAAGTATTCTCACCCTATACGCCTTTTTATTTCTCTGTTGCATTGTCGTCTCTTTGTTACTTTGTAATATCTTTGGTTTTTCTGTACTACTTTATTTGCAACATTTTTATCTTTTCATTATTAAATTATATTTTGAAAGTGTTCAAATTAACTCTAAGGTTCTAACGCAAACTGAAAGAATCCCTGTCTCTTGAAGAGTGCACCTGTATATGATAAATCTCTGAATATACCTGTCTGTGGTCACAATGTGTGTACAGATATTTATTTTAAAATCATAAGTGCTATTGCTAATCTTGTGGAAGTTTCCAACGCTTCTGTAAAAGTTGGTGGTGGCAGTCTAAAGAGTTAATTGCTTAGTTAACTAAACCCTGTAACAATCGCTCTTAATCGGTTGGAATCTAGGTTGTGGTCCTGAAAGCTGGAAAATCTTTGTAAAGTGTAGGGCTGAGCGTGCCATTGTTGCATAAGTGAGAGTGCGGTCTGAGGTTCTTACAAGTCGGTGAAGAAGGTGGTCGGATACCTACGTTTCGTCACAAATATGGCTGTTGCTGATACAGATTTTGTTTCTCTATGACTGTTGTTAATGGAAAAATTTTAAATAGTTTAGCTGTGATTAATTATTATTTTTAAAGTTTGCAACTATTTTAATGTTATTAGAATATAAAAGGTCCTATTTTAAATGAGAACAGTTACCATATGACTTGGTATGAGTAGTTGTAGATGCTGGATATAGCTTATGACCCTTTGATGCTGTCCATTGCTGCATTTGTGGTTTCACATAACTAATGATTTGACAATTTCTCAGGTACCCTATGTACCCAGTAACTCTCTGTCTACAGCATCAAAGGTTGTCAGGTTCAACCCTGTCTTTGCAGGTTAAAGATATACAGGTTTTTGAGTTTCAATTGCTTTAACCCCTTCCTGCCCAGGCCAATTTTCAGCTTTCAGTGCTCTCACACTTCGTATGACAATTGCACGGTCATGCAACACTGTACGCAAACTAAATTTTTATAATTTTGTTCACACAACTGGAGTTTTTGTTTGGTAGTATTTAATCACCACTGGGGTTTTTATTTTTCTGCTAAATTAACAAAAAATACCAAAAATTTTGAAATAAACCCACGTATTTCTTTGTATCTGTAATAAAAGTTTGCAAATAAATAATTGTTCTTCATAAATTTAGGCCAAGATGTATTCTGCTACATTTCTTTGGTGAAAATAACCCAAATCAGTATTTATTATTTAGTCTATAGGAAAGTTATAGAGTTCACAAACTATGGGATATATCTGAAAATTGATCAATCCTGAAGTACTGACTGCCAATCTAATTTCTTGAGGCCCAAAAATGTCAGAACAGTACAGATACCCCTCAATTTTTTTGCAAAGTAGACAGTCCAAGGTATTTAATAAGAGGCATGGTGAGTTTTTTTAAGTTGTAATTTTTTTGTCATAATTTTTTGGAAAATGAAGAAATTAAAAAAATTATTTTCACAATGTTTTATTTATTTATTTTTTTACTTACTGTCATCAGTCCAGTACAGAGTCATCATATAACTGGTGTGGGGCACTGACAGTATGAAAAAAACACCTCTTTTTTTTAGATTGTTTTTTCATATTACACTATGACCAAAGTAATATAATGTTACCACAGTAACATTGTACTACTTTGGGGAAGTGATCGCTATATATATTTTTTTTATACAATATGATTGCTTCTAGCAAATTATTTCTTTGCTATAAGCAAGCATTTACCTGAATGTAATTGATTCATTCAGGCTTTTTTGTTGTAATTAGCTGTGATTGGCCATGACACAGGCCATGGCTGTGATTGGCCCAGTCTGTGCATGTCATCACTGTGACCAATGACAGCTAGTGACACAAATGTATACAATGGATGGCATGAAAAGAAGCAATCCATTGTTTACAATTGTCATGTGACCTGCTGTGATTGGTCAGTCACAGCAGGTCACAGGAAACTGACAACGGGCTGGTACACGGGTCTGTCATCAGCTGTGTCCGAGGTGCACAGCCGGTGACAGGTCTCGCCACAGTGGAGCCCTGTGCGCACTCGCAAGGTGCAATCCGGGAAGGACGTCAAATGACACCCACCTGGATCGACGATGACCTGCTCAGATGCAATTTTCATATTGGCTGGGCGGGAACTGGTTAAGATGGAAATAAATGACATATCACAAAAATAACATTGCATTCTGATAAGGGTTTGAGGTTTATACATGTAACAAAAGTGTTCAGTATGTTAAAGCTCAGCACCAACTAAAAATGTTCTTTTAAATTTTGATGAGGGAAGATTTAGAATCACTGTCAGGGTTTTATCATTATCTTTTGTCTGTGTTTGGGAGATCTCACCTCATTTTCTGTCCTATTTGGCAGGTGTCTGCAAAATCCAAGGTAAGGTCTAATGTATGCTATGGAAAAGACATGATTGACGTATTGCTGTGCAGTGCCATAGGAAAAAAGGATCATTTTTTTTGTTAGCACACCTCATACAGCGAGGAACAGAAGTATTTGAACACCCTACGATTTTGCAAGTTCTCCCACTTAGAAATCATGGAGGGGTCTGAAATTCACATTGTAGGTGCATTCCCACTCTGAGAGACAGAATTAAAAAAACAATTCAGGAAATCACATTGTATGATTTTTAAAAAATGTATTTGTCTTGCACTGCTGAACATAAGTATTTGAACACCTAAGAAACAGCAAGAATTCTGGCTCTCAAAGACCTGTTACTGTGCCTTTAAAAAGTCCAACTCTACTGCACTCATTAATCTAACTTAGTACCACCTGTCTGAGCTCTTTAAAGACACCTGTCCACTCCACAGTCAGTCAAATGCCAACTACTACCATGGGCAAGACCAAAGAGCTGTCATAAGAAACCAGAGACAAAATTGTGGACCTCCACAAGGCTGGAAAGGGCTACGGGGCAATTGCCAAGCAGCTTGGTGAAAATAGATCAACTTTTGGAGCAATTTATGAAAATGGAAGAGGCTAAAGACGACTGTCAGTCTCCCTCGGACTGGGGCTCCATGCAAGATCTCACCTTGTGGGGTATCACTGATGATAAGAAAGGTGAGGAATCAGCCCAGAACTACAAGGGAGGAGCTGGTCAATGACATGAAGAGAGCTGGGACCACAGTTTCAAAGGTCACTGTCAGCAGAACAGTACGCCGTCATGGTTTCAAATCATGCATTGCACGGAAGGTTCCCCTGCTCAAGTCATCACATGTCCAGGCCCATCTGAAGTTTGCCAATGACCATCTGGATGATCCAGAGGAGGCATGGGAGAAAGTCATGTGGTCAGATGAAACCAAAGTAGAACTTTTTGGTCTAAACTTCACTCGTCGTGTTTGGAGGAAAAAGAAGGATGAGTTGCATCCCAAGAACACCATCCCTACTGTGAAGCATGGGGGTGGTAACATCATGCTTTGGGGTGCTTTTCTGTGAAGGGGAAAGGACGACTGCACTGTATTAAGGAGAGGATGAATGGGGCCATTTATTGTGAGATTTTGAGCAACAACCTCCTTCTCTCAGTCAGAGCATTGAAGATGAGTCGTGGCTGGGTCTTCCAACATGACAACGACCTGAAGCACAGAGCCAGGATAACCAAGGAGTGCCTCCGTAAGAAGCATATCAAGGTTTTGGAGTGGCCTAGCCAGTCTCCAGACCTAAATCCAGTAGAACATCTTTGGAGGGAGCTGAAACTCCGTGTTGCTCAGCGACCGCCCCAAAACCTGACAGATCTAGAGGAGATCTGTGTGGAGGAGTGGGCCAAAATCCCTGTTGCAGTGTGTGCAAACCTGGTCAAGAACTACAGGAAACATTTGACCTCTGTAATTGCAAACAAAGGCTTCTGTACCAAATATTAACACTGATTTTCTCAGGTGTTCAAATACTTATGTTCAGCAGTGCAAGACTAATAAATTCTTTAAAAATCGTACAATGTGATTTCCTGAATTTTTTTTAGATTCTGTCTCTCAGAGTGGGAATACACCTACAATGTGAATTTCAGACCCCTCCATGATTTCTAAGTGGGAGAACTTGTAAAATCGCAGGGTGTTCAAATACTTATGTTCCTCACTGTAGTTACATAGGCATCAAGGTGATGGGTAAAGGTGGAACGATTCATTTGAACCCCTTTCGCATGGGGTCCTTTCCTCGAAGGAGGCGAGTTTTTAGAAACTTTGTCCTCACGTGTGAACACTTTTCTCCTGTGAATGCTTCAGTGCTTCTCAGTCCTACCGGAAACATTAAGTGCCATCTCCATTACCAAGAATATTTCCAGCAGATATCTATGATGATTAGCCAAATATTTTTTTTTAGAGTAGGGAAAGCTTAAAACCCATATAGATTCATGCACAGTCTACACATCATGGTAACACTATGGAAACTCTCCAAATAGGGTGCTTAAACCCACAAATTGTAGGCAATACATCATAATATATTCATGACTATTCCATGTATGTAATCCATGCACATAAAGCTGGTGTAAGTGTATTGTGTCCAGACATTTTTTTATGTATAAATGCTATGGAGTTTGTTGTTACTCTTAAATACACTAGGATTCATTGCCTGCAGCATTTGGTGTGCTTTCTCAGTCTTTCTGTCAGTTTATTTTTGCTCTTTGTGTTTTAAAGGGGGAAATTTACTTTAACTTCCTTTCTCAGAGATGCAAAAGTGCAAAGAAATCTCTACAAAGTAAGTGGAATTCCCCTCTTAGACAGTTGTCACTGGAACAGGTGTCTCCCTTGCTCTGGTCAGATCCATATTTTTGAATTTCCCATTATAATGGTCCCTAAGTCAAATAGAGGGGTGATTCTAACGAGTGGAGACACTTACAGGAAGCAAATGATATAAAAGTGGAGACACTTAGAAGAAGCAAATGATATAAAAGCAGACACTTAACATCTGTGTGATGTTCATACCTCCGGCCTGTAGATGTCACTATTTACAGTTGTTAAATGTATAATACTTTCTATAACCTGTACGTTAGTTTCAGTTCCTGTTCCTGTTTTACAGATACCTAAACTTGTTAAACGTTAAAGCACTCTATAACTGCTCCCACCCGAACTATGGGAAATAAAAAAGAACAACAATGACAATATCTATGCCATCTCTACAGCAGCCTGTACCTTTTCTTCCACACCCTGATGAGCCTGCAATGCCTTTTACTGCTTGGATTTGCAGACATTTTGGTAGTCATATTGACTGCTAGAAAGCATGATTTGCTTGTTCACTGCCTGAGAGCAGAAACAAGTGTATTTTCTATACTCTGCTAGCAGCAGATGACACTTATGGTGCAGCTCTCAAAGCATGAAAGAATGTCTTTGTGTCTAAAGTAAATGTGGTTGTAAAACAATGTAAATTAGCAGAGACTGAACCTTTTAGACATTTTCAAAGAATCAGAAGGTCTCAGGTGTGGACCAAGGATTATGTGATCTAATTAAAATGCATAGTATTGTTCTTAGATACAAACATTTACATTGCTGTTGTCTATATTTTTAATATTGAGGAACAAGGCTCTCCTAAACTATTAGGGAAATATGTGGTGTATATGCATCTGGCCTACTGGCAACGAAGATACAACAATCTGCTAGGAGGCTACTAGGAGCTATAACAAAGCTTGAATAAAGCCACATGGCCACACAAAGCTTCTAAGACACTGGTTGGGGACTTTTGTTGTAGTGAAAAAGAAAATATTTTACAGTTTGACATAAAGCGCTTGATTTGGATAGTGAAAAAATAATAATAAGGAATACAGTGCAGCACTAGTTTTCAAATGCCATAATCTAAATAAATTTTTTTTTAAAAGCACGGTGCTGCAATACAACCCCCACTAAGCATATCTATTGCTTCAGACGCATAACATTTGTGTTCCAATAACAAATGTTACACCAACCATATGCAAAAATACCCAATAACATATGCTCTTGATGATGTCTGATAGATGAAATGCGTAGAGGAAACCCGTGCTATGTCATTTGCGCCGCATTCATTCTGGTAGATGTTGGGAGGGACCAGCGACTAGCCCCTGCGGACAAATGGTGGTAGCAGATGAAAATTATGTGTTTTTTTTCTCCCTATGAGAACACTGAGAAGCCACATCTGTTGTTGAGTGCCTCCACTCTTTATTTGCGCACACATGGTGTTGAGAGGGACTGCTCATTAGCCCCTGGGAAAAAATAGTTATAGCTTATGGAGGTGGTTTGCTCCATGAGGATACTGAGAAGCAACACTTTGATGTACAGCTCTTGATGCATGGTGGGCTAAGTTTTACCTGCTTATATTTGTTTTCACACTTGGCCTTGGGTGCTTGGTGGTCTGTTTTTCACTCGTATAGTCTTTCATCTTTGGACTGGATTCTGTGATTTGGGTCCCCTTTTCTTTCTCTGTTATACATTTTATAAAGTGATCTTGTTTCTTTTAATTACTGCTAAATTACATCCAATGCTGCATTCCAATTTTATTTATTGTGACTCAAATATTTATTAAGTATTACAATGAGAGCAATGAGAGCATCTGATCTATGGTGGTTCATGCTTTGGCTGCCTATATTTTGTCTTTACATTCGGCATTGGGTACTTTGAGTCTTTCTCTCTTTACTGGCACACCTCTCTGTGGACTAGACTTTGAGACTTAGATGTCTTTCCATTTCTTCTACCACTAGGTGTAGTCTCTTACACCACTCATATACTCGCTCACCATGCGTCTCCTTACTCACTGTTATACTGCAGCCAGCATTACACATTATGTTTGTCGCTAATCACTCATCTTGATTTCATCATTCATTTATTACTATTATGTATATCCAAATTTCTTTCCATAGTTATTATTTTGGGTGCTATCATGATTGCCTACCCACTTTGAATCTGCTTCTGGCTTGTCCACGTGGGTCTTCGTCCTGGGTGAGACTCCCCTGGCGATCACCATTTAGAAATACACATTTTTAGCTGCTTTGTAAGTATCAAGGTCCCTCTGGTGACCCTTGAGATTGGAACTACTTTATATATAACAAGATACCACTAGGTCATTGTATACTTGATGTTTTACCTTGCAGATATTATACATGCATCTACTCCTGAAGAAGTGAACTAAGAGTCACGAAACGTGTCGAGTTAATGGATGCAATCTAGATTGTACAGTATATGGTCAATTGTATATCCAATTATGTATGAAATGCATTAATATGGATTTATTACAAATCAGCTTGTTGCCATTTTATTCTCTTTTTGTAAGCAATGAGAAGTTTACTCATTTATTACAAATGAAAGGTTAATGTTGGAAACTAAGTATTCGTTGGTGTGGTGTGCCTCATTTAAAGTCCCAAGACAAATAAATTGGTTGTATGGCTATATTAAGGGATGGAGGCACATCACTTGGTGCATCAGGTGACATTCTATTTTTGTTAATTGCAGTAGATGGAATACATGTTGCGTTCCACGGACCGAACAGCATACATCTACATTGATGTAAGTGCAATACTTGTATATTATGGCGCATTGAATAAGACAGGATTATACTATTTCTGGCACCTTCCCTGTCTCTTTTTTAATATCTGGTGGGTAATGAAGGGAGAGAAGGACTGGTGGTATTCTATACCTTTTTGAGGGTACTCAGGATACATCCAAAGCCAAAGTGGAAACATCAGACAAAGAGCAAACAAGTGCTGAGGGAACCACTTAATAATTTAAGGAGTATTTAGTATAATTGTATCTGTGTCATGGACAGTCCCTGGATTTTGGATGAGATCAAACCAGCTATGTCACTAAAAACCCAAATGATGAAGATATGACTGTTCTATTTTGGTCACACTGTCAGAGGAGAGAGATCACTGGAGAAGGAACTAATGTTTGAGAGGATCGAAGGAACCAGGCGAAGAGGGAGACCAGCTATTAGGTGGTTGAACACATTGACTACAGGTGTGGAGATGGCACTGGAGGATCTCACCAGACTTGCACAAAGCCGACTTCTTGTTAGTGCTTTTATTTATCAAGTCGCTAGATCTTGCACTGGAGTTGATGGCACTTAATAATAAAATATATAAGAAGATTCACGTCATTGGGAAACTTCGGGGCACTATTGATTACATTTTTGTGGACTTTTTAATTTGTTTATAGTCACTGAAAAACTATATGTACTTGACGTTGTATACACATGTACGTATTTCAACAAATAGGAGGAGGAGGTGCTTTTTTAGGTCTAACTTCTTTTTAGGTAATATACATTTATTTTGGGGCACAGAATTGTATTATTTGAATAAATTATATGAAGGTGTATTGTAGTACCAGATTTATTGTTGGTTATTTTTGCATATGGTTGGTGCAACACTTGTTAACGGAAAACAATTGTTTTGTGTTTGAAGTATTAATTATACTTAGCGGGAGGTGTTTTCCAGTACCACTTTTTTTTTTAATTTCATTTAGATTATGGCATTTTATTTCTTGCACTTTATTTCTTATTATACTTCTTAAAAGAAGCAGAAATATCCAAAGGATTGCTGGTCAATGTAAACTGTTATACATTCTGTGATTAATCCTACACATTGCATTCCTTTACCAAGCATGTCACAACATTTTATTTAAAAATTGCATGCATTAGTATAAGCCTAGGTACAGGTGCAAAGAAGAAGTGTGAAGTCATCCTTTTAAGTGTTAATCATGAAGGGAATCCTGCTCTACAAAGCTAAACCCACTTGACTGATTTAATCTGCTGCTAGTGACAGAAAATTGAAACATACCAATGAAAACTGTCAGATCTACTTGAATTCTTTTTTAGCAGCTGGCATTATTCATGTGACATCGCAAAGCCTGGTCCCCTTTTGTATTTGGATGATATTTGGTTATGCATACATAAGATGTGATAATAGACCAGTCTACATTTTCCACTAGAAGAACTCCAGTTTCTTCCTTTTATAGTGATCTCTGTATCAGCACAGAACAACTAGTTATAGAACCCAGTATCTAGACTAAAAAGTGTAATTATATAAAGCACTGGTAGAATTCTTACGTTGTGATATAAATACTTTAGTAATTCATTGGCACTAAACATATGAGCTATTGTATTTGTGCTGAGGGACATATTTGTAAAGCGGTGACAGGTGCACATTAGAGAGCTACATAAATTTAAGAAACCGACTCTGCATGCAATTATTCATTATCCAGGGGTGGAGCCAGAAGAAAAGGGCAGATGCAGAGCTGGTGTCATGAATTCCAGAAGTTGCTCATTTGCCATTCTGGTTTACTGGTGCTGTGAAAGAGAAGTGTTAGCATCTATTGTACTGCAGGCAGGGTTTGGGTGGTTTGGTGCCCTAGATGAAGTGTGAGAGTACTGACAGACCAGCATATCCACTGCTTATTCCAAAGAGGTTAGCCATATATGATGAGTAGTTGCATTTTTGATGACCTACTAGCAGCTAGGAGAAACCCCTTTGGGACCATGTACCTTATGCAGGCAGAGAGTTCTGCCATAGCCCTCCATGCAAAAGAAAAAATGTCTAGTAGAGATCCAGGTCCTGCCTCATTTGATGGGAAATATTTCTCTCTATGGCTTCCTCTCTTTTCATTCATTTCATAGCATCTACAAGTGCAGAGAAAAGATAACTGAGCGTTAAAAATATGAAAAAAAAATCATAATTCACCTTTGCGTGATAGATAGGATTAGAGATTTGGTTAAGTTTACGTAGACACACTAGGGTTTATTTACTAAAGCTAGAGAGTCCAAAATCAGACTCCCTTCTGCATAGAAACCAATCAGCTTCTAACCTCAGCTTGTTCAATGAAGCTTTGGCAATGAAACCTGGAAGCTGATTGGTTTCTATGCAGAAGGGAGTCTGATTTTGGACTCTCCAGCTTTAGTAAATAAACCCCACTATGATAGGGTAAATAACAAGGAGCAGGGCCCTCCTTTCCCTATTGTGTTGAACTGCATTGTTGCTGTATTATCTCCCGTTATATTGCAAAGCGCTGAGCAAACTGTTGGTGCTATATAAATCCTGTATAATTATATATATATATATATATATATATATATATATATATATATATATATATATAGCGTTTATGTCACAGGAGCCTCTCAAAGTAGCACAGAGACTGCCAGCCACACCAGCATAATCCCCACACACTAAAAATTTAGGATCAGTCTAAAACTTTTATAGGAGATGGCCTTAGGATCCCAGGATACTCCAAAACAATCAGTAGCAGCCATAGGATGACAAACTTCTCTCCAATCGTCCAATAGCAGCTTTTCTGTGGAGTATTAAGGAATGGCCCTACAGCAGCAGTCCATATAGCCATGTCTAGAACTTGCACAACAACTTTACTCACACTGTCCAAGAAGCTGTCTGATACCCAGGATCCACAGGTACTGTAGATCCTTAATGAGGGGGATAACAAGATCCTTCTCCAGACCAGGACCAGGACTTCAATGAAGTTCTTTCCAGAAAATGTAATTCTCCGGCATTCTTCTCCAGGCCCTCAGCCCAACAGCTGTTAGAGCCCAGACTGCAGTTTCCTGTCCTAGTGGCAGCCCCAAAAGAATCAGAACCCTCCCTGGAAGGAAAAGAACACTGTGGCAGAGCTTCCTAAACATTTATCACTTCCCCAGCCATCTACTGGATACCTCCTTCCAGAGATTGGCTAGGGCACAGGGGCGGACTGACCATTTGGAAACTCGGGCACTGCCCGAGGGCCCGGGGTCAGTAAGGGGCCCCATGAGATGCCCCTGGTACCTTTTTCATAGGCTTTTTTGAGTTTGGGCAAGGACACAGGGGCCCCATGATCCCCTATTGCCCGGGGGCCCCATGAGTGTTCAGTCCGACCCTGTTAGGGGCATGACAATTATTCACACCGATCATATGAATTTTCCTGCCCTATACGCTGGAAACGTCTTTCAGAAGTGTGTGGGAGGAATCAGACTCTCAGCTCAGTAAACCCTGAACAGAACAAAACAAAACAGTCAATCACTGCTCCACTATCTACAGTGGAGCCAAAAACTGCATTTAACCTAACAACCTAATTAGAGGAGGGTGCTACACCAGGTTAAAGCATGGGTTAGTAATGTTTTGTCAGTTTGGAATATTATTTAATTATTTATATTTTGGTATTGTAAAGACAAAATGGTGACCCTATATGGATTTTTTTAATGACAACATATAGAAAATGCCCTTTGGAAGTAAGAACTAGGAGCATTAGCTCACAATAGAGACCCACTGTAGGTGCCATGACAGGTATGGGAGTTCCAGGAAATCCAACACCAGACTTACAGACAACAATAAAGACTCAGATCTTACTCTACTCAAAATACAGAAAGAAATGGCTTTGTTTTTTCCCTAAAGTAACAGGTGATATCTTTATACACGGTAAAAGAAATGCTTTCTGACTTGAAAAGAAAAGGCACATCACCTATCTGTGGGTCTTAAGTAGTTATTACTGTCCATGGCCAGCTTTAGTGTTCATATAGCTATATATGCAGCAATCCAAACCAGCAAATTTAGATGCAGTGACTGTACAGTGAACCATTAATCTCTATGGTGACTACATGCTTCAGTACACATGAACGGATATCAAAATGCAAAATGTGTACAAGCATTAAAAGTTATGAATATGTGCTGTTTTCAGCAGCATTAACATATGGCACCTATTTATAAATATTGCCAAAATAATAACTTTTCCTTTTGCCAAATTTCATTCCATTAAACTGCTTGGTTTTCCAGACATTCATACAAGTTTTGCACAAAACATTGCAATGTCAACATACAATGTAATGCAACAATGCAAATTGATTAAAGTGGTTGTAAACCTCAGACAGAAAACACAAACAAAGCATATCCCCCTATAATGTGGGCACTTCTGTCTTCTGCCTCATTCCTCTGCTATCTGCAGACACGTTTTACTGACACCAAGAGATAAAAAGGTGACAGGGGAGGGACCTACAGCACACAGCCTATCATTGACAGCCTCAGCTCTGTTCTTGCGTGAAGGGGAGTGTGTCCATTCTTCCAATCAGCTCTCACTGAGCTATGCAGAGTGGAACATCAGCTCCCTGCCCCTGCTTTTCAGAGCTAAGAGATCCTGTGTAAATGTTTAACCTTGAACAGCTGTAGAGAAGATAAGACTGCAGATAAACAGGTACAACTTATGTAGGAGGATTTATTTAATCTCCGTGTATATGGAACGGTTTGCAGCTATTTAAAAAAAAGCAAATGATAAACTGACAAAGTGTGAAAAAGTGAAAATGAATTCCATTTTGGAGAAACAGAATTTGGCAATAATGAATGAAGAAACTGCCCACAATAGCTTGATAAAAAGGCAAAACTGCACAATTAATATTTCTCAAGGCAAAATAGAGAAATATCAGTTCTGGCCTTTTATATATTTGCAGAATTAAAGTGCACCTGTGCTCAGATTATAGACATTACAGGTTTATATATCCATAACAAGCAGTAAAAGAGATTTAGAACAAACCAGTACTGACCTCTATAATTGTATGTGCTGTGAAGGTAATTCATTCTCAAAGATAAAACAGATTTGGCACCTGGTGTTTGCTTGCACAAGGCTAACAGGCTGCCAAGCTTCTGTAGCAATAGAACAATAAGGAAAGAGTGAAGATTTTGGTGCCTCTGTTATGAACTTTCAAGATGATTTTTTCCACAATGGCTTAAAGTGTTACTAAACCCACAACAGTAAAATCAGTCTGTATATGCAGTAATGCATGCTTGTAATACTCACTGTGGAACCTAAGGGGTTAATCCTCCGCATTGTGTAAAAAGGCCATTTGATCCTGTTTTCTCTGCCCCTCCTCTTGTTCAAATGTTCATATCCTATCTCCTGATAAAACAGAATGAATCCGTAGCCACATGCACATGCTCAATTTAGTGTGTATTGCTAGAGAGGTTTTTTTTCTTGGGAGAGTGCATGTGATCAGCACAGGGCCAATGAGCACTGTCCAGACAGAGGTCAAGGATTTTGCATCCCCCTAGACCAGAAAGAAAACTCCTCCTACTAGCTTTAACCAGTGCTCTGCTGAACACTGATAGAAGCCACAAGACTGCTCTAACTGCTGATGAGAAAAAGGTACTTAGCAGTTTATATTTACTAAAATAATTGCACTTCCATGTTCTGTGTACTGTGTGAGACATGATAGAGTGAATGCTGGGTCCTGGGTTTAGTAACACTTTAAGTCACAAGGGAGTGTAGGATGTATATTAAAGTGCTTTAACTGATTGTTTATAATATGGAAATACTTTAGCGTGCAGAGTCTGGGCCCAAGTTCACTTTAATAAATGTTTTATAATAAACTGCTCTTTTACTTTCAGAACTAATATTTTATACAAAGCAAGTCGTTTTGGGCATTTTCTTTTTTTTTATTAAAACTGTTATTGAGACCTATCTACTGATGACCTGTTTTCCAACAATTACATTTTTATTTTGCTTAAATATTGTTTTTTGGCATACTATTTACTAAAAGTGGAAAGTGCAAAAGCTGGTGCAACCAATCAGCGTCCAGGTTTTTTTTGTCAAAGCTTAATTGAACAAGCTGAAATTAGAAGCTGATTAGCTACCTTGCACAGCTGCAACAGATTTTGGACTCTCCAGTTTTAGTAAATCAACCCCACTGTACCATAGTATATATAGAGCATTTGTGTATTTGGATATCTGAAATGAGACAACTTCCTTAAAGTGTATTTCCACCAGGGGCGGACTGACAATTCATGGGGCCCCAGGACAATAGGGAATCATGGGGCCCCTGTGTCCTTGTCCAAACTCAAAAAAGCCTATGAAAAAAGTACCAGGGGCATCTCATGGGGCCCCCTACTGACCCCGGGTCCTCGGGCAGTGCCTGAGTTTCCAAATGGTCAGTCCGCCCCTGATTTCCACTTTTGCAGTCAAATCTGAGAAAACCCCATGTGTTTGCTATACAGTATATTCTCATTCACACAGCATACCTAAAAAAATGTAAACATATTTATTGCCTATTTCTTGCAGTAGATGTTATTAAGGAAAGATGTCATGGCTGAATCTAAGAATTTCTAGACAGTCTCACAGTGTCTTTATTCCCAGACAGACAGAGCTATCCCTCATTAAGGCTAGGTTCACATCTGTGCGGGTGGTGCCGCTGCGGATCCGCATGAAAATCCGTGCAGCTGCACCACCCACACAGAAAAATGAGGACCCGCAGGCGGGTGTCATTAGTTCTAATGGCACGCCCCCTGCATTGGAAAACGCAACTGTACTGGGAACCGAGGTTCCCGTGCGTGCTGCCTTTTCCGAAGAAGTGCAGGGACTTCTTCCCTGCGTGTCACAGGGCACGAGAGTCCATTCAAATGAATGGGCTCTCGTGCCCGCACAAAACGCAACATGCACAGCCACATACAGTCATGGCCGAAATTGTTGGCACCCTTGATATTTTTCCTGAAAATCAAGTATTTCACACAAAAAAGGTATTGCATTAACACATGTTTTGCTATACACATGTTTATTCCCTTTGTATGTATTGGAACAAATATAAAACAGAGGCAGAAAAGCAAATATGACATAATGTCACACAAAACCCCAAAAATGGGCTGGACAAAAGTATTGGCACCCTTAACTTAATATTTGGTTGCACACCCTTTGGAAAACATAACTGAAATCAGTCGCTTCCTATAACCATCAATAAGCTTCTGACACCTCTCACCCGGAATTTTGGACCACTCTTCCTTTGCAAACAGCTCCAGGTCTCTCTTATTGGAAGGACACCTTTTCCCAACAGCAATTTTAAGATCTCTCCACAGGTGTTCAATGGGATTTAGATCTGGGCTCATTGCTGGCCACTTCAGATCTCTCCAGCGCTTCTTTGCCATCCATTTCTGAGTGCTTTTTGACGTATGTTTGGGGTCATTGTCCTGCTGGAAGACCCAGGATCTTGGACGCAAACCCAGCTTTCTGACACTGGGCCCTACAGTGCGACCCAAAATCCTTTGGTAATCCTCAGATTTCATGATGCCTTGCACACAGTCAAGGCACCCAGTGCCAGAGGCAGCAAAACAACCCCAAAACATCATTGAACCTCCACCATATTTTACCGTAGGTACTGTGTTTTGTTCTTTGTAGGCCTCATTCCGTTTTCGGTAAACAGTAGAATGATGTGCTTTACCGAAAAGCTCTATCTTGGTCTCATCTGTCCACAAGACGTTTTCCCAGAAGGCTTTTGGCTTACTCAAGTACATTTTGGCAAACTGTAGTCTTGCTTTTTTATGTCTCTGTGTCAGCAGTGGGGTCCTCCTGGGTCTCCTGCCATAGCGTTTCATTTCATTTAAATGTCGACGGATAGTTCGCGCTGACACTGATGCTCCCTGAGCCTGCAGGACAGCTTGAATGTCTTTGGAACATGTTTGGGGCTGCTTATCCACCATCCGGACTATTCTGCGTTGCAATCTTTCATCAATTTTCCTCATCCGTCCACGACCAGGGAGATTAGCTACAGTGCCATGGGTTGCAAACTTCTTGATAATGTTGCGCACTGTGGACAAAGGCAAATCTAGTTCTCTGGAGATGGACTTGTAACCTTGAGATTGTTGATATTTTGCCACAATTTTGGTTCTCAGGTCCTCAGACAGTTCTCGTCTCCTCTTTCTGTTGTCCATGCTTAGTGTGGCACAGACAGACACACAATGCAAAGGTTAAGTGAACGTCTCTCCTTTTTATCTGCTTTCAGGTGTGATTTCTATATTGCCCACACCTGTTACTTGCCCCAGGTGAGTTTACAGGAGCATCACATGCTTGTAACATTCTTATTTATCCGCAGTTGTGAAAGGGTGCCAATACTTTTGTCCAGCCCATTTTTGGAGGTTTGTGTGACATTATGTCGAATTTGCTTTCTTTCCTCCCTTTTTTTGTTTTGTCCCAATACACACAAAGGGAATAAACATGTGTATAGCAAAACATGTGTTAATGCAATACGTTTCGTGAGAAATACATGATTTCCTGGAGAAATATCAAGGGTGCCAACAATTTCGGCCATGACTGTATATGTGAACCGGGGCTACTGTACATTGCAGGAGGATGGTTTCTACATTTTAACCCTCAGGGCAAACAGGGGGAGATTAACTAAAACGGGAACACTCAGAATCTGGCGCAGCTGTGCATGGTAGCCAATCAGCTTCTAACTTCAGCTTGTTCAGTTAAGCTTTGGCAATAAAACCTGGAAGCTGATTGGTTTCTATGCAGAGCTGCATCAGATTTTGCACTCTTCATTGTTAGTAAATAACCCCCGCAGTGTTTAAGCATGTGCCGTCCTGAGAATTTACCCCCTGTCCTGACAAGGCCATTTTTTGTGTTACGGCGCTGAGTTACTTTAACTGACAATTGCACGGTCATGCAACGCTGCACCCAAATGAAATTTACATCCTTTTTTCCCACGAATTGAACTTTCTTTTTAATTAATTGGTTTACATGAAAGTTATAGCATTTACAAATGGCGGTGTAGATACTGGAATTTCTTTTTTCCATTCAAAGCAGTGTGCTTACAGTGAAGCACACTGACACGGCCCCCTAGTAAAACACTTCCTGCACACAGTTAACCCTTTGATCACCCCTCATGTTAACTCCTTCCTGCCCAGTACCATTAGTTAACTGTGTGCCAGGAGTGTTTTGCTTCACTGTAAGCACACTGCTTTGGATGGCTATGCTGTGCACAGCCATCCAAAACAGTGTGCCAGAGCTGACAGGGAGGAGATCTGTTAGTAAATAAAACAGTCCTCCTCCCCATCGGAGATGCTTGGTAATCACCGGGCACTGGCAGGTAATCACCGGCCGGGAGCCGGTGATTGACAGCTGCGGCCATGAACGGCGGCGTGGGTAGGCCACGCATGCGGCTCGCGCACACCCCCTACCCAGAAATGCAAAATTATGTGTATATACGTGATTTGCGCACCAGTGCCGCCCTGTAGTTTACAGCTGAATTGAAAACACAGTACAGAAAGGGTTAATTATGTTAAATATTACTCCACAGCTTCCTCTGACACATGACAAACATGATTTTTAGCAAGTAAAAGTACTTAACAGGGCAACCAGCAATTTTAAATATGCCATCTGTGTCCCATTGGGGAGATTACTCTTTGATTCCTGACCCATAGCCAAAACAGAAAATGGAGGAAATCTCTACAAAGCGAGGGAATCCCTGGTTGTCACCAGGGTCACTGGAACTAATGTACCCATTGGACAATTTCTTCTCTATTCCCGTACTAGGAATAGCTCAAACTTTGGAATTTTCTTTTACTTTCACTATCAGTGATAACAGAAAATAGTAAAGAGAGGGCGAATCTCCCTAATGGGGGCACAGACAGCAATGAACACCTGACGTGTTCTACAACATAATCCCTCTCCGCTCTATCTGAAAGTGAAAAAAAAAAATGTTTTGCATTTAGTGATACTTTAAGATATGCTATGTTAATGGGAACATGTAACAAATAAAGTAGGAGTTATCCCAATATTGATGCAAAAGTAAATATACACTTTAGACTGAAGAGGCAACTTTCTTCAGCCTTCTCTAGCCACTGTTGCATAGCTGCATGAGGTTGCCATAGGGTTGGTGACAATGCAAGAACATTTGTGCACAGGACACCAGTGCCATTTGGAGAGGGACATAAAATGACACTGGTGGCAAATGGTTGTTGCCATGTAAAAAAAAGAAGAAAAAAGGGAGTGGGAATCCTCCCAAAAATCATGATTTTTAAAGGTTACCCCACTCAAAAAACAACAGGGCATCAGGTCCGTTTGCATGGCCTGGTGGTTGTGAGGTTTTATCTTACCTGTATTCCCATCACACACATTCCTGGAAATACGGCTCATCAATCGTGGGTGCTGTAGCACCTACCAGCTGGGACTGGAAATATCATAGGCACATATAGGTACATATTCGCCAGCACACCATCGATCTCCAAATATGGTCCAAAGAGGTTTTCATTGCAAAAAGATCACATCACAAAAGAAAGTGCAACGTTTCAGACCCATGCAGGACCCCTTCATCACATGCCTGACAAAGGGATCCTGCATGGCTCCGGGAACGTTGCACTCTCTTTTGTGATCTTTTTGAAATAAAAACCTCTTTGGACCATATTTGGAGATCCATGATGTGCTGGTGGGGGCTTATTGGAATCTGTAAATCCCCTCTAAAATTAGGGAGGCTCCCACATACAACCTACACCCTACATGAATGGGTAAGGTATACATAGCACCACTATTCATTCACAAACAAACATGTAAATAATACAGACACCACAGTATGACAAGTCCTTTATTTAAAAAAAAAAGCAAAACAAAATGTACCACATATCCACAGTCAGAACATCTAGTGACATTCACGGTGAAAGATGCCTCCTGAGTACTTACCAACAAAGAAGAAAAATATGCTGACTTGCCAACACGTCTGATCCCTATGACTGCTCACAGCGATTGATAGCTGCCGAGCCTCACAGTTGAATGAAAACAAAGGGACAGAACACCCTGGGTGACATAATTGACTAAATATTATCCTTCAGGGCAGTGCCCGGAGCCCCTATGCCCTATGTTTGATATTTCCTTGCCTATTAGCCTAGAAAATGGCCATTACTGATTAAAGATTTGCCTCCCATTGAATTCAATGCAGTTCTGATTCAGCATCCAATCTTTAGTAAAGTTTGCAGAATGTACCCCAAATCAAACCTGGGTACATTTGGCTCATCAATAATGGTGCTACTGATATGTGTGAAAGTATCTTCAGTTACAATAAAAGAGTTCATGGTATGCAAGACTCACCTGTCCAAGGGTCCAGCACCATGCTTATCCAAACTGCTTCTCTGCCAGTCTGTAGAGCCCTGGCATCGGCATGTTTACAGTGGGCACCCGGCCATGATTCCTTGTGGCTTCACAGAAGGCTGCCCATTGTGTGTGTACAAACTGTACTTTGTGAATGGCCCAGCAGCCTTCTGGGACCTGTGATGTGTCCCAGAAGATTGTGGTGGGGAAGAACTTCTGGTGGAGCACCATGGCATAACGGCATAAATCAGAACTTCCCTTTTAGTGCCCGGTCATACAGGTGCGATTTTAGGTGCGATCTGCGAATTAAAATAGTACCTGAAATCGCATCTAATGAATGTGAATGTCAGTGTCTTAATGTGCGATTTGTAGCAGCACGATTTCTAAAGTAGTTCTTGCATTACTTTTTTTGCAGTTTTGTTGCGATTTTACATACATAGAATATGATGGAAATCGCACTCATTGCAAGAAATCATTGAAAATGGATATGCCATCAAGAACGCAGGCATGCAGACTGCTTCTACAAACATTTGTGAAAGAATTGGTCGCTCTCAGGAGCTCAGTGAATTCAAGAGCGGTACTGTGATAGGTTGCCACCTGTGCTAAATATTCCACAGTCAACTGTTAGTGGTATTATAACAAAGTAGATGCAACTGGGAACAACAGCAACTCAGCTACGAAGTGGTAGGCCATGTAAAATAACTGAGAAGGGTCAGCACTTGCTGAAGCGCACAGTGCGCAGAAGTTGCCAACTGTCTGTAAAGTCAATAGCTAAAGACCTCCAAACTTTATGTTGCCTTCAGATTAGCACAACAACAGTACATAGAGAGCTTCATGGAATGGGTTTCTATGGCCGAGCAGCTGCATCCAAGCCTTACATCACCAAGTTCAATACAAAGTGGCGGATGCAGTGGTGTAAAGCACGCCCCCACTGGACTCTAGAGCAGTGGCGACGTGTTCTCTCGAGTGATGAATTGTGTTTCTCTGTCTGGCCCTTTAGTTCCATTGAAAGGAAATCTTAAGGCATCAGCATGGCAAGACATTTTGGACAATTTCATGCTGCCAACTGTGTGGGTACAATTTGGGGCAGGGGCAGACTGACCATTTGGAAACTCGGGTACTGCCCGAGGCCTGGGGTCAGTAGGGGGTCCCATGAGATGCCCCTGGTACCTTTTTCATAGGCTTTTTTGAGTTTGGGCAAGGACACAGGGGCCCCATGATCCCCTATTGCCCAGGGGCCCCATGAGTTGTCAGTCCGCCACTGATTTTGGGATGACTCCTTCCTGTTCCAACATGACTGCGCACTAGTGCACAAAGCAAGGTCCATAAAGACATGGATCAGAGAGTTTGGGGAGGATAGAACACCTTTGAGATGAGTTAAAGCGGAGACTGCGAGCCAGACCTTCTTGTCTGACATCAGTGTCTGATCTCACAAATGTGCTTCTGGAAGAATGGTCAAACATTCCCATAGACACACTCCTAAACCTTGTGGACAGCCTTCCCAGAAGAGATGAAGCTGTTATAGCTGCAAAGGGTGGGCCAACTCAATATAGAACCCTACGAACTAAGACTGGGATGCCAATAAAGTTCATGTGCGTGTAAAGTAAGGCGCCCCAATATTTTTGGCAATATAGTGTATTTTGTATTGAATGTGAATAATGCCATTAACACTTCCCTCTGTAGTATCCAAGTCAGATACTTGGCATGTGGTGCTCAGAACACACGCATCTACCTGAACACAGAATTAATCTTTTATATCAGCACCATTACACATCTTGAAACCTTAGTAGGAAATAATTGTAGGAGTTGTGTGTAGCTACACTACAGCCTTGGTATCATATTATAAATGCTACATGTAAAATTAAAGCCTGGTCTCACCATGCTGGGAATCAAACCTATTTTTAGTCACCAGAGTCAGATAACATGTATGTATAATTAAGTTGTGACCCAATTTTTTTTCCTTTTGCGTTTCCGTATTTAGGTTCTCTGAGTGATGTTTACCTGCTAACGGAGTAGTCAGATTTTTTTGCCCTGTCATGTAGTTCCAACTGAGCAGTGATATAAATATAGAGATTTTGTGTTCTACTGTTAAAGCACTTGTACTATTATGAGAGCTTTTTCTCATTTTCTGACAACAATGCACAGAATCTATATGGATTCAAAATCAGCATCTTAAAGCGATGTCAATTTATCAAACAAAAACTAGATTCTTTTGACTGTAAATGCTTGTCTTAAAGTAGAACTCCAATTAAAAATGTAAAAAAGAAATAACCCCTGCAAATATTGCTGCAATTCAGGCCTTTAATTCAGAGCTGTCCTTCAAAGTACAAGGACAGCAAGAGTCTGATGCCAGGTCAAACTCGGGTACTTACACTGCTTGCCTGTAAACATAACTTTAATCATGTATTTATAAATACAGAGTCTACAGCAGGGGTAGCGAATTAAAATTCAAGGAGATCCAGTCACTAAAATTCTTTTCTGGCTGAAGTCCGAATAGGGTGTGCCCATCAGTGTGCCCCTTTACATTAGGTGTCGCCATCAGAGTGCAACTTTACATCATGTATTCCCCCCACATCATGTGTGCCCATCAGAGTGCTCCTTTACATTAGGTGTCGCCATCAGAGTGCAACTTTACATCATGTATTCCCACCACATCATGTGTGCCATCAGAGTGCTCCTTTACATCAGTTTTCCCCATCAGAGTGCCCCTTTACATCAGGTATCCCCATCACATTGCCACCTTACATCAGGTATTCCCGTCAGAGTGCCCTCTTACGCTCAAAGTACCCATTTTTATCATATTTCCCCATCAGAGTGCCCCTTTACATCATATTCCCCATCAGAGTGCCCCTTTCCATCACATGTGCCCATAAGAGTGTCCCTTTCCACAATATGTGCCCATTTGTGCCACCTTAACATAAAATGGGCCTGTCAGAGTGCCCCTTAACATAACACGTGCTCATCAGAGTGCCCCTTAATATAAAATGTGCCCATCAGAGTGCCCCTTAACATAAAATGTGCCCATCAGAGTGCCCCTTAACATAAAATGTGCCCATCAGAGTTCCCCTTAACATAAAATAAGCCTGTCAGAGTGCCCCTTAACATAAAATAAGCCTGTCAGAGTGCCTCTTAACATAAAATAAGGGGCATGCTAATGGGAACATTTATATTAAGGGGCACTCTGATGGGCACATTTATATTAAGAGGCACTCTGATGGATACATTTTATGTTAAGGGGCACTCTGATGGGCACATTCTATGTTGTTCCCATTAGAGTGACCCTTAACATAAAATGTGCCCATCAGAGTGCCCCTGTATGACTACACCCTACCTTGAGGGCAGACAGGAGCTGTGCCGGGATCCTTGCTGGACGTTTATGTACAGGCAGGGAGCAGGACCGGAGAGACAGTGAGCTGGAAGGGGTGGGGTGCACACGTGATGTCATGTTGCCGTAACAACCGCTCTGCTCAGCAGTGGATCTGTCATTCCGGGCTAGTGGTCTGGGTGGCAGCGCTGCTGGGACCGTTCGTGGACCACTGTCCGCCATTTAGAGACTGCTGGCCTAGAGTATAATGCTCCTTAGGTATAGAAAGATGGGAATCATTCAGAGCTATAGAGATAGAGAGTTAGAGGTTACATCTGTTGAATTCCTACATTTTTACCTCCTGAGACCACAGACATTAAAGTGATTCTTTGCACTCTCCAAGCATGTACGCATAGTGATATAATATGCCCAATCAGCTCTTTTCATTTTTGTGGGCTTCACCTTCTATACGATGTGTGCAAGGCAATATGGTAGTACCCCATGGAGGAATACCTGGGCCTCTATGGGTAGACTGGAGCAGAGCTTTTATTCACTGATTATGTACTAGTAAGTTAGTTACAAGATGAATAGTTCATATTTGGTAGTGGTTTCTGGAAACACTTGAAAACACACAATTGGCTATAAAATTGCAGACATTAGTGTGTCAAGCTAAGGGAACTAGAGCAAACTAGAGGGAGGACATTTTTTTATTCAGTGCCTATAATTTGGTTGAGTTATTAAATCTGGAGGGTTTAAAATATGGAGTAGCTCTGCATAGAAACCAATCAGCTTCAAGTTTTTTTTTGTCAAAACTTAATTGAGCAAGTTGATGTTAGAAGCCAATTGGCTACCATGCAGAGCTGCACCAGATTTTGCACTCTCCAGTTTTAGTAAATCAACCCCAATGTGTCTCCTTCTGTGGACTCCTCTTTAGGGCTTGCAGTGTAATTCTTGGCCTCCAACTTTCTCAGAATGTTGGGATGAAAATAAAGGGAATGCTGTAAAACAGTCATTGAATGGGTACATGTCCTAGACTATTCAACAGGAAACACCTCTCTTGGGACTTTTAAGGCACAAACCGTGCATGCATTATAAAGTCATAAAACAGACTATTGCACAAAATAAAATTACAATCACATAATATAGAATAAGGGGGTTTATATTTTTTACATCAATCATAATTCACATAAAGTACACACTCAAGAGAGCCAATATTGCATAGATGAATAGAAAGGCAACTGACGTATTTCGAGACAGGAATAGAATCTCTTCAGAGACGCCTAAATATAGGATATGGCAACCTGCAGTGAAAAATACATTCATGAATATACTAATCAAATAAGTAACACAATATACGCAGGTCAGCACTACTGTATATCCTGCATGCAAAATGGGGTACTGACACTTTTGTGAGGAGACTGATGTTTAAAACCAGAAAATTCTAGACTATGCAGTACCACCCAATACACAGTAAATCAGACCTTGCAGTAAAATGGAAGGTCCACACTTGTGGCTGCCTCCCACCCCCTGCTGTCAAATGATGCATTATGGAAATAAAAAAAAAAACTTTAGGAGAAAATCCTGTAAAATTCTTAGGGTCTATTTACACCAGTTGCTGTGTTGCATTTTACCTTGTCTTGCGGCAAGACTGTGCTGGAATAGCTACCCCAACGCAGTTCCATCACACCTGGTGTGAATGGACCCTTGCTGTACTCCCAGGATTTCAGGAGCCTCGCTTAGGTGAGGTGATATCAATGAATCATCTTCCAGGATCCTGAGAAAGTTGAGGAACCCAAATTCCATATGAACACACTCCTGTTAAGTACAATAGCACCCATTTGCAACAACTGGGATCCCTCCCAAGATCCCTCTGTGAGGCCCAGTGACGTCAGTGACATGAAGCAGGAGGCAATATTTTGAATGTATTTTCTCACAATGTATTTTTCTGTTTTTGTTCTATAATGTAGTGCTTTGTGAACATATGCGAACCTTGCATATTAGTGCAAAGTTTGCTTTAAGAAGTGTAAATGGTAACATTTAGCACTACAAGTGGAACTGAGAGAGCAGTAAATGTTGGGATACATTGTCCTACAGTGTATCTATAGATGAAAACTACATTATGTATGAATAATAAATCTGAATTTTGCATACCTTTGCTTCCCTTTTTCTATTATTTTATGTATGATTTAAACTTCTTTCTGGCCCATACCCCATCAAATGATACCTTTGCAGCCTAAAGGTTGAATGACACCATTGGAGGTTATTGTATGGTGGTTTGTAAAGCCATTGCACTAAGGACCTACAATTTTTTGTGAAACTCTAACTCTAAAGGCAGAATATTTTACAAACCAAATCAAAACTCCCCTCTATCACTTACCATAAGCAGGCAGTACAATTTTAAAATATCACAAACCTGCACAAAGATACTCCTGATCTTTCAGGAAGATGAAAAGATAGAATGAAATTGTATATGTAAAAGAGATTATTAAGGATTTTGTTCTTAACCTATGAACATGGCATAGAAATGACTGGTAGCCTACGTGTATTAAATTATAGTGGGAATCAGATTGTTCAGACTACAACATTATTATTATTTTCTACATCAGCAGAGTACAAAATCTGCAAAAATGACCCTTTTGAAGTCCACGCTAGCAAACATCTTAAACAAGAAACTCATAATGAGGTTTGCAGATGAATGCATATAGAGGAATTTATTTTGTGAAAGTGCTTTCAAATACTGGAAAAAATGTCTCTAGACATAATCAACGGATGAGAGGTTATTTAGTATTTTAAATTAAATAAATATGTGGCATACCATGCCTGTAACATAAAGCTGATTGCTCTTTAAGGATATGGAATTGTTGCATACTGAGAAAAGTTAAATTCAGTTCCTTGTGGCCCTGATCCAATTGTTAACTTAACCCAGTAATTCAGGGTTAGAATTCACATATTCTGGACAAAATGAAATAAGA
This sequence comes from Staurois parvus, assembly GCF_062004578.1. Lineage (NCBI taxonomy): Eukaryota > Metazoa > Chordata > Amphibia > Anura > Ranidae > Staurois > Staurois parvus. The sequence continues at coordinate 19,339,928 of NW_028318083.1, forward strand.
AAGGCTTTCTTATTTTGTGATTTAGATTGGAAACATGCAGGGTTAACTGCTGCTATGCTAGTTTTATTTAGCAGGGCCTTTTTTTACATGTAATAATTAGCCCACCCTCTTCTCATATTCCATCTAACAGATTTTCTGGCTTCTTTCCATGTCCCTTGCTTCCGGACTTAGCAAAGCTGCAAAATATGATCAATGAGCTCTGAACTGCCACATCAGACTTAAGGCTTCCATACGTTATGTAGGCAGGCCTGTAGAAAAGGGTAATCATAAGTGGGGACAAAAACCCATTTCTGAGCAGAACTTGGGCACGGCAGGAAAAAGCAGAACAGCTAGGTTCTAGCTTTTTTCTTATCAGCACTTATCCTCTTTTCAGCACTGGTGTGACTCAGCCCACCTAAAGCCAAGGTAAAAATAGCCTGCTTCTGCTAGTCTACACTATCACCAAAATCCTGCTAATGGCCGCATTATACAGGCTAGTGGAAACCTTGGAAGAGTTACAGTATGTGGCTACAATGGCTGTAAAATATGGGTGCTGGTGGCTGCGTCAGGCTAAGTTCACTTAGGCTGTGGTCCCTACTGCCCCTCTGAAAAGCATTCCATGGTGGATCACTTTTCTGAGGTTGTTCGCAAGCATTCAGAAGGCAATACTGCCACCTCCTGAATGCATTTTTTTGTATTGCTTGTTTTTTTTTCATTCAAAAAGGGATTTTGCATTAAAATACTGCACTCTGTAATGGTGAGCCAATCGTTTGGCTCATGGTTGTATTGTGGTCCTATTGACTTGGATGAGTTTGACAAGTGGTGTCACCTGTCAAACTTGACATGCCGAGTTAAGATTGCTGCACCATGAACCTAAGCATCACAGCCTCAGCAATGTGTGATCAGTCTAAGTGGTGACTAGGTTTTATGGACGTGGGCAGTTGGGAATAGGTGGTGGGGATGCTGGGTGCGGTAAAAACACAGATCAGCTATGTATTGTATATTAACCTCCTCCTTGCTGCCTTTGTGAACAGGCTTTAGAGAGTTTGTTGACTGGCTATACAGGCGCATCTCAATAAATTAGAATATCATCAAAAAGTTAATTTATTTCAGTAATTCAATTCAAAAAGTAAAGATTATACATTATATACATTCATTACACATAGAGTGATATATTCCAAGCATTTATTTCTTTTAACTTTGATGATTATGGCTTACAGCTAGTGAAAACTCAAAATTCTGTATCTCAGAAAATTAGAATATTGTGAAAAAGTTCAATATTGTAGACTCATAGGGGTTGATTTACTAATGGCAAATATACTGTGCACTGCAAGTGCAATTGCTCCAGAGCTTAGAAAACGAAGTAAAGCTTCACTTTGCATAGAATATCCAATTACATCCAAGGAAAAGAAAAAAAACTGCATTTTTGCTTGCACATGATTGGGTGATAGAAATCAGCAGAGCTTCCCCACATTTCAGAGCTTCCCCTCTGATCTAGAGCAACTAAACTTGCAGTGCCCAGTATTTTTGCCTTTAGTAAATCAACCCCATGGTGTCACACTCTAATCAGCTAATTAACTCAAAACACCTGTAAAGGTTTCCTGAGCCTTTAAATGGTCTCTCAGTCTGGTTCACTAGGTTACACAATCATGGGGAAGACAGCAGACTTGACAGTTGTCCAGAAGACAGTCATTGACACCTCCTACAAGAAGGGTAAGTCACAAAAGGTCATTACTAAAGTAGAAAATTGAGTGGAAGGAAAAAGTGTGGTAGAAAAAGGTGCACAAGCAACAGGGATAACTGCAGCCTCAAAAGGATTCTGAAACAAAGTCCATTGAAGAATTTGGGGGAGATTCACAAGGAGTGGACTACGGCTGGTGTCAGTGCTTCAAGAACCACCACACACAGATGTATCCAGGACATGGGCTACAACTGTCGCATTCCTTGTGTCAAGCCACTCCTGAACCAGAGACAACGTCAGAAGTGTCTTACCTGGGCTAAGAAGAAAAAGGACTGGACTGTTGCTTAGTGGTCCAAAGACCTCTTTTCAGATGAAAGTAAATTTTGTGTTTCATTTGGAATTCAAGGTCCCAAAGTCTGGAGGAAGAATTGAGAGACACAGAATCCAAGCTGCATGAGGTCCAGTGTGAAGTCTCCACAGTCATTGAGGAGTTGGGGAGCCATGTCATCTGCTAGTGTTGGTCCACTGTGTTTTATCAAGTCCAAAGTCAGTGCAGCCCTCTACTAAGAAATTCTAGAGCACTTCATGCTTCCCTCTGATGACCAGTTTTATGGTGATGCTGATTTCATTTTCTAGCAGGACTTGGCACCTGCCCACACTGCCAAAAGTACCAAGATCTGGTTTAATTATCATGGTATCACTGTGCTTGATTGGCCAGCAAACTTGCCTGACCTAAACCCCATACAGAATTTGTGGGGTATTGTCAAGAGGAAGATGAGAGACACCAGACCTAACAAAGCAACCTGGGCTTCCATAACATCTCAGCAGTGCCACAGGCTGATTGCCTCTATGCCACGCTGCATTGATGCAGTAATTCATACAAAAGGAGCCCCGACCAAGTATTGAGTACATACTATACTGTACATGGACATAGTAAGCTAACATTTCTGTATTAAAAATCCTTTTTTTATTGGTCTTATTTAATATTCTAATTTTCTGAGATACTTAATTTTGGGTCTTCACTAGCTGTAAGCCATAATCATCAAAATTAAAAGAAAGAAATGCTTGAAATATATCACTCTGTGCGTAATGAATCTATTTAATATATGAGCTTCACTTTTTAAATTGAATTACTGAAATAGATTAACTTTTCGATGATATTCTATTGAAATGCACCTGTGTATAGATAGATAGATAGATAGATAGATAGATAGATAGATAGATAGTATATGTTAGGAGGCTGGCTGGGTGTGTGGTGTATGTAAAAAATATATAGTGTACATATATGTACATAAACATACACATTAATGAGGTGTGTGAGAAGGTTCTGTACTGGCGCCAATATGCACACATGTATGCCAGCAGGGGCAGACTGATAACTCATGTGGCCCCTGGGCAATAAGAGATCATGGGGCCCCTGTGTCCTCACCCACACTCAAACCACACCCAAAAAAGCCTATGAAAGGTACCAGGGGCTTCTCATGGGGCCCCCTACTGACCCTGGGCTCTCGGGCAGTGCCCGAGTGCCCAAATGGTCAGTCCGCCCCTGTATGCCAGTGTATATTTATCTCATATTTAGGAGAAAAGTCAGTTGATTGTTTTATATAAATTATTTTATTTATTTTTATGTGTTTCATTTTAGAATACAGAGTATCTTATTTTAGTAATCTGTCATTCTTGAAAGACATTACTAATGTTAGCTATGTTACATGCGACAGCAGGTAGTTAACAAGTCTGATGAGGTGTCTAGAAATAATGCTGCCTAAATAAAGGATTCCAAAAAACTAGCAGTGGCACCGATAGGTAGGAATATGTATCACATACAAACTAAAAGAACTCATTTGATTTGATATACATGTCTGCTGATCTAGCCATACATATAATGCCTGAAAGATAGCTGACCATATTAACTTATGTAGGTACTTAAACACATGAAGGAAATACTAATTGTCAGATTTTATGGTTGCAATAATGGGGTTTGCTGTAATAAATGTATAATTCAAGCTTGGGTGGCTTCTGAATGGAATCGATAATCTTGATGCATACGCAATAATTTTTTAGTGATGTTATGAAAAAAACATATATACCTACCCCAGAGTGTGTTTGGCACAGTCAATTTTTGCAGCTGTCCCAGTGACTAGCAATATAAAAAAAAAATCATTGCTCCCCCCCCAACAGGGGAGGAAAGGGGGGGGGGGAGCGAGTGTCCCCCCCCCCCTCCTGATCTATACCAAGTCACATGCCAGTTTTTTGACCATGGTTTGGGAGCAGGACTTGGTGACTTTCCTAATCACCTGATCCCTGTGATAGCTTCTGACTTCTGACTTTCTGTCACAGTGATTAGTTACTGTATATCCTGTCCATGTGTTTTTTTTCCTTCTTTTGAAATGAGAAAAAGATACATTGTAACTTTTCCTCCTTGCAAGAAGAGGAAAAAAGTAAACAAAGATTTGTGTGTGTAAAAAATAATAAAAACGAAAGACAAATTAGCTAGAAGAAGGTTTGAACTAGGTCAGTACCAGGGTTTGGAGCAATGGTTATGATCAGACTCAAAAGTCAAGTCAAAGGTCAGGGTCAGTGTATTTTAGGTATAATTAAACATTTTTTAATTTTTAACAATGTCAGTGTGTGTTTAGGTGGGAAAAAAAGCAAAATGTGCACTATTGTTTCTTGGCCCTGCTATGGTACAAACAACAAATAGCATACACTTATGTGGAATTGCTGTGATCACCAAAAGCAAGAGAATTTATTTTGGGCTATTCTTTGGTGGTAGGTTATGTTAATAGTAAGAAATATACAGTTAATTTAAAAACTATATTTTAACTATTTTATGCCAGTTTTCCTTTGATAATTAAAAAAACTGTAGATTCCATTACCATTTACCAAATGAAAGCCCAATTAGGACTGAAAAAAACAATATAATAAACTATATTATTCATCTGGATACACTAAGTAGTTGTGATGATATGTATAATTTTTCTAACACTGTGTATACAAAGGAGCATGGAGGAGCTCTTGTCCATAATGGGCATGGTATTGACAAAGCTCCAGATGATCCACATTGGCTCACAATTGATATGATCCAGAAATATTTAGACAGAATAAAGGTGAATAAAGCACCTGGACCGGATGGCATACACCCACGGGTCCTTAAAGAATTGAGCTGTGTCATTTCAAAGCTATTGTTTCTAATTTTTAGGGGCTCTTTAATGATTGGCATAGTACCACTGGACTGGCGTAAAGCCAATGTGGTGCCTATATTTAAAAAGGGGTCAAAATCTTTACCAAGTAATTATAGACCTGTTAGGTTAACTTCTATAGTTGGGAAAATTCTGGAGAGTTTAATAAAATACCACATAGATGAGCTCTTGCTGGAAAAAAATATTTTAAGCAACAGACAGCATGGATTCATGAAAGACAGAAGTTGCCAAACAAATCTGATTTCTTTTTATGAGGTGGTGAGCAAAACCTTGGACAGAGGGGTGGCGGTGGACGTGGTATACTTGGATTTTGCAAACGCATTTGACACAGTTCCCCACACATGGCTAATGTGTAAGGTAAAGTCTATGGTCTTGGAAAAACCTGTATGTAAATGGATAGAAAACTGGCTAAAAGATCATATTCAGAGAGTAGTGGTTAATGATTCATACTCTGAATGGTCTAGGGTTGTCAGTGGTGTACCCCAAGGTTTAGTGTTGGGAACCTTACTTTTTATTATATTTATAAACAGTATAGGGTCTGGGATTAAAAATACCATTTCAGTCTTTGCAGATGACACCAAGCTGTGCAGTGGAATAACGTCCTTACAGGATGTCTCCAACTTGCAAGCTGACCTTAATGCACTGTTTAATTGGGCAACTATGCGGCAAATGAGGTTTATTGTTGATAAATGAAAGGTTATGCACTTGGGGGGAGTACAACCGGGGGAATCACTGGTGGAGAAGGATCTGGGGGTTCTGGTAGATCACAAGCTTAATAATGGCATGCAATGCCAAGATGCAGTTCCTAAAGTGAGCAAAATCTTCTCTTGTATTAAAAAAGGTATATCCTCCAGAAAGAGAGATATCATGTTGCCCCTGTAAAAATCATTAGTAAGATCTCATCTGGAATATGCAGTTCAGTTTTGGGCACCAATTCACAAAAGAACATTGGGGAACTGGAGAAAGTACAGAGAAGGGAAACCAAGCTGATAACAAGCACGGAGGAGCTCAGCTATGAGGAAAGATTAGAGGAACTGAATGTATTGTCTCTTGAGAAGAGGAGATTAAGGGGGGATATGATCACCATATATAAATACATCAGTGGTTCATATAGTGAACTCGGTGTAGAGTTATTCACCCCGAGGTCATCACAGAGGACAAGGGGGCATGCTTTACGTCTGGAGGAAAATAGATTTAATCTCCAAACATGGAAAGGTTTTTTCATAGTAAGAGCTGTGAAAATGTGGAATAGACTCCCTCAAGAGTTGATTCTGGCCAGCTCAGTGGATTGCTTTAAAAAAGGCCTGGATTCTTTCTTAGATACACAGAATATAACTGGATCCTAGCATTTATAGGTAAAGTTGATCCAGGGAATGTCTGACTGCCTCTCAGGGGATCAGGAAGGAATTTTTTCCCCTGCAAGAGCAAATTGCTGTTTTTTTTGCCTTCCTCTGGATCAGCTGTGGGTATAGGATTATAACTTTTTTTTAATGGTTGAACTGGATGGACTTTTGTCTTTTTTTCAGCCAGACTAACTATGCAACTATGTAACTGTCAAAGTTGCAAAACTATGTTCAGGCATTAAGACTGGCACACACAGGATGAATATCGGCCGGTATTGCCCAGTTCAACAGGAAAAAGACAACATTTGGCCCCTGTGTACAGCAACCTGTCTGACAGAAGCTGGTCTATTGGCCAGCCTTTACCAAATAGGCATGATGGAAAACCAACATCCAATCAGCACTTGCAGTCAATGGCTGTGGGCGCTAATCAGAGTGTTCTCCACATGTGCTGCAGGTTCTGGGTGTGCGGCTTGTCAGAGCTGCTAATAGACTTGAGACAGGAACACACTGTAGGGAGCGGAGCTGGTATGGATGATAGCCAGACAGGCAGTCGAGTGGGAGGTGAGGCCAGGGTCAGACATAAGAGTGGTCACAGGAGTAGCCGAGGTCAGTAGTGGGCGAGCAGCGAGGTACAGAATCATCGCTGGGGTCAGAAACTGAAGTCAAGACAGAAGCAGAATCCAAGGCCAGGTCAGAGCCAAGCCAGGTCAGCAATAAGGGAAAACACCAGATGCAAGCAACACATGGGAACAGGTTAAAGACCAGTCAGCACCAGAGCAAAGGTAGTAGCATCCTTAAATAGATTGTCTGGAGCCAACAGACACTGTGGGCACATACCTGTACATGTGCACATTTATTTTCTCTTTCTTTCTTTCCTTCTTTCTTTCTTTCTTTCTTTCTTTCTTTCATAAATAACTGTGACATTAGGTAGTACAGCCACCTACAAATACAGGCAGAAGAGGGCAACAGATTCCTACACAGTCCTACTCCTTTTTTTTTGTACATGTAGTACTACCCCCTTAGGGGTCACTAGAGATTTGGGTCCCCCTATAGTCCTGCACAGCAAGGAAACACACCTATTTCTCTGACTTTCATTCCGCAGACAGTGAACAGCTTGGTTTTTATGTTTTATTAGGGGTATTGAACTTGGATGGGGTAGGAGATGTATGGGATGTTCAAGGGAACTGCAACTGAGGACAAACTCTTTAGCAACTATGTACAATTCCATAGAAGGGTTTCTCTTCTATGAGAGCTCTCCAGCCTCTCCTGGCATACCGCCTCAAACCTCAGATAGCCCTCTTCTATCGAGTTGTATGGAGGAATCCCTGGGCAAAAGGATCCAGTGTCTGCCACTTTAAGATGAAACAGCCCGGGTAAGGAGCTAATCAGGTTTCCCACCAGAGTGCTCTTTTCCCCCTAACTGGCCCAGGGAATGTACGATTACTCACTCAGTTTCTTTCCTGTGAAGTGGTATAGGTTTGTGGCTGCCCTCAGGCCTTCAGCTGGGCTGGTTCCTTTCTTGCTCCACAGGTGGCCCTTGCTCTTGGGGCCAGAGAGGCTGAGCAATCCTCCTGTCCAAGTCCTCCTCCCAGGCTCCTACATCTCAGCCTTCCTAACATCTTCCATCCAAACTCTCATGCCTCTGAGCAGGCTCTAACACATTAAGGGCTGTCCTGTCCCCATGCCAAGCCTCCTGCTTGGGAATTCGTCAGGATCCCCCATGAGTGCAAACCAGCTCCTCCTAACCACCACCCACTGAGTTCTAGAAACTTCTCTAAGTTTTCTAGATCAGGGGAAGTATCAGAGAGCAGATCTGCAGAGCCTCTCGGCGCTGACCCAAATTTGACCCCTCTGGCTATTTCTCCCGACTGCTATTTTATCTTTCTACTAAAAAAAATAAACAGCTAGTTCCCTTAGCTAAGTAGGAGGATGCTACGTACGTCTTTTCTGAGGTGCATATAAGGAATGAGAAAGGAAAAGTTTTATATTGTTTGCAAGTGTGAAGCTGATTTTTCTAGGGGATACACAAATGTACGTATATCACACAGTAAAATTGGATGGTAAACAGTTTCTTTGATTGATTTACAGTAGAACCAAAGAAAGTACATAGTGCTTTTGACTTGCTTGCCAATTTTCTTAAGTTTAGAGAGCTTTTCATATCCATGACTATCCAGAGTAAACCTGATCAGTCCAGACTGAAAAGTGCTTGTATGTGAGAAAAAGACAGCAGTTTTTTTCTAATAGTTCAAGAAATGATTTTTGGAAGAGTGGCACACTGTGTGATATCAGTTATCACCAAAAAATGAATGTGAGCATAGCACCACATGTATAAAGAACTGCACAACATTGTTTAGATGTGGGCTTGTACTCCTTTAAAGCCCCTGCTTTGATTTGCAGCACCATCAAATGAGCAGCCAGTAAGGTTAACAACATTCAAGAAAAATAGTTTGAACTGCCCTTTTTGGAAGACCAAACAGGCTTTCTCCAGTTGAAGCCTGTTCTGCAATTTAAAATATCACATAATTATGTTGCAATGCTCTTGTACTGCAACTTCTGATTTCCTGTCCATTTCCACACCGAATTTAACAGTTTCTCTATCATCCTGGCTTATTTGTTGTTTTTCCATGCTTACCATGATGATGATCAAGTGATTGACTAACGTTTTGCTTAATAATGTTACCAAGCCACCTCTCCTTTGCTATTAGAGTGATGTGCCTTTCCTGTACTACTCAGGGACCTAACTTCTTCTAGACGCTTGTGGAGACTCATATCATATTTGCTTAGAAGCAAAATAAGAATATATTAGGGTTTACTTTGCGGTTGCCTTAAGTATGAGCAGCTTCATAATTCCCTCTGTAAGCAAGGTCTAGTTTGGCAATGCATAGAATATATATTAACTGTCTCATGGCTCTGATGTACTTTCTCCTTATGCTTCTTTTGCGGGTTATCATTAGTTAGCGTTTCACTATGTTTTTTTTATCATTGCTCACAGTTAGATTACAGTTAAATTAGCAAAACTTCCTGCATTGAACTGTGATGTAGTTTCCCCCTCAGTGCCTGCTTTGGACTTTGTTCACTGCACCGTGTATCCCTCTACTCCAGATCCTACTTTAGTAGCTCCTTCAACCTTCTAACCATTTCCTTCCCCAACTGAACTGCACCCTCCACAATCAGTACTCGACCAGTAAGCAAGCTCCTGAAATAATTTTTTTAGGATGCTCTATATTCCTCTAACTTTGTTATTTGAAACAATATATACCATGACAGCTAGGTCACCCAACAATTTGTCTATCTTATCCGCAATATGTAGAATCTGAACACCCAGGAAATAATATACTATTTGGCAATCACGATCTTTGTGACAGATTACCCTTTCTACCCTTCCAATAACAAATTACTCTACCACCAGTATCTGTCCATGTTTGCTTAAACACTTACTCCATACAAGTTCAGTCAGTCCCTTGGCAGCTAGGAGCTATTCTGCTCTAGCATTGCTACTTTTGAAGTTATATTCCCCAATATCATGTAACTAGGCATATTTATTGGGTTGTATCAACTGAAGACTGGCATCTTTAACAGCTTTCCCTCTGCCCTATCTTCTAACAGTAACTCAGCTACCAACCCCTGGCTCATATGAATCCATATCTCCACCCACCTCTATACTTGTCCCAGCCAGCACCTGATGGATAAGGCTCAGACTCCTTTCCAGGTTGCTAATGTTCCCCAGTGTTGCCAGCTGATTCTTTAGATTCAAAATCTAGGCTTCTAAATGAAAAACCTGCTCACGTCTTACACAGCAGTATTCATCCTTTCAATATAACAGAAATGGTGTATCGCTACATAAATAGAATACAAAATATATAAACCGTAAATAGTGACTGAAAAGTGAATAACACACACGAGGTCCTATATAAGGACTAAAAATTGTGACCTAAAAACAGTGATAACTAATAGGAATATTAATATATAAATGTTAGCCCGATCCCTACAGGGATACAACCACAAATACCATTACCCCTGATTCCCAAATAATGGGGCACAGATTTAAAATTAAATATACCGCATAAATATATATGTGAATCCCTAGTGAGGGATGAAAAACACTCAGTGCACAAAATAGTAAAAACACTCTAATTACAAACAAATAAGTATAATACTATCTGTGAAAAAATTGCAACAAAGTCCAATAGTGAAAAAAATCCAATATGTGAAAAACCCAATCACGGTGCTTCACTGCTTCTGGTCATGCAACATATACAGTGTGGATGCACAGCACACTGATAAGTGATCCTTATATGGCTGCAATGGCCACTCACCTCTGCTCGGCGACCCCAAAGGGCCACAGAGCCTTTGGACTTTGTTTCAATTTTTTCACGCATAGTATTATACTTATTTGTTTGTAATTAGAGTGTCAGTAGGTTTTTATTTTTATTTATTTTTTAAAATTTTTTAATTTATAAATTTTTTACATTTTTTGGAAGAAAGAAAGGAGGGATAGAAAGGGAAAGAACAAAAAATGAGGGAAAGAAAAAGAAAGGAGGGAAAGAAAAAGAAAGAAGGGAAAGGGAAAGAACGGAGATAAAGAAAGAGAAAGGAGGGAAAGAAAGGAGAAAAAGAAAATAGAGAAAAAAAGAGAAAATAGGGACAGAAAAAGAGAGGAAGGAAAGAGAAAGAAAGGAGGGAAAGAAAGAAAGAGGAAAAAAAAAAAAGAAAAGGAAAAGAGAGTAAGAAAGAAAGAAGAAGGGGGAGAGAAGACACAAGGCTGGCTGGAATTAGTGTGGGCAGGGCAGACATAGGAGGAGAGGTCTGGAGGAGGAGGGGCAGCTTTCTCTCTCCTCTCCCATCTGTGGTGGGTGGGGGACTTCAGTGTTCCGGGGGATGAGGGGGGGCTGGCCGCAGGGAGGCATACAGAAGCCCAGGTCAGGCAGCCTGCAGGAGATGGATAGGGGAGGCAGCCGGGCGGAACATAGAGGAACTGAGAGATGCACGGTCCTCTATGTGCTGTCCGGCTGCCTCTCCTGTCCAGGTGGCCCTGGCCTACCAGGTGAATGCCCGGTGTGCCCTATGGCCAGTCCGGGCCTGGTGGTAACCCATAAGAAGCTGCTTCCTATGGAGTAGCTCCTGAGCTACCTGTGTCCATAGACAAAGACAGCTCAGCTTGGCCCTGCTCCCTGCTCCTTCATCTTAGGATTTGACTGACAGACACTTTTCTGCATGTCCATTCACACACAGAGCCACGGCTCAGCCCCACCCCCTTCCTCTAGCTGCTGCCTCAGCTAATCAGGAGTGAGAGTCCCCGGAGAACAAAGGCTCTCATGGACATCCCTGGATCAAAAAGGGGCTCAGGTAAATGTTAGGCCGGCTGCTACACACAGAAGGTGAAAAACCTTGAGACTTTAGAACCACTTTAAGGTAAAAAATGTTTAGGCTTTAGAACTACTTTAAGTTTATGATCTACCAGAACTCCCAGATCCTTCTCCACCATTGACTTCCCCAGCTGTTCTCTTTCTAGTATGTAAAATGCATGCATGCTTTTAGCCTCCAAGTGCAGAAATGTACATTTTTCAACATTAAATCTCATTTGCCACAGTTACCCAGCAAACAGTGCATTAAGGTCGGCTTTTAAGTTGGAGACATCCTGTAAGAGCATTATTCCACTACATAGCTTGTTGTCATTTGAAAACACAGAAATTGTACTTTTGATCCCAAACTCTATATCATTTATAACTACCATTTGCGAATACAGTATGTTAAAATGTAAGGATCCCAACACTGAATTGGGGTACACCATTAATAACCTTAGACCATTCACAGTATGAATTATCAATAACTACTCCCTGAATAAGATCTTTTAGCCAGTTTTCTTTCCATTTACAAACTAAGCCTTTATGCAGGCCATAGACGGGGAGAAAAACAGCTGAAAATTTGTCCAAAAAAATAATCGGCCGATTTTCCGATCGTTAGTGGCTGAATTGGTCGGCCGGTTTTCTTTATTTTGACACATTTTTTTAATCGTTCATGTCGGGAAAAAAAACGGCCGATTTTGCCCATCGGCCGATTTTCACGGCAATGATGGGCAAATCAGACAATCTTTTTCCCGATTATAAAAATGTGCATGAGCCGTGACCAAAGAAAAAGAACATCTGTATCTATTTGTATCCATACAAATAGATACAATGTTTGCAACCGCAATACTTAGAAATGTCAAATCTATTAGCGGTGTCCCTGCAGAGAGTTCTGCTATGATATTTGACATTTAAAAGTATAAGGGTTGCAACATTGTATCTATTTGTATCCGAATAGAAACATCTGTATCCGAAATGGATACAAATAGACACAATGTTACAACTTTTTCTCATTATTATTCATATTCTATTTCTTCTTCTTTTAAATGTCAAATACAGCAGAGCTCTCTGCAGAGACACCGCTATTATATTAATTGCCGGCCGTAGACGGGACGAAAATCAGCCGACTTTTTTTTACCAATGGTGGTAACGTCGGCTGATTGAACGACCGATTTTTCGTTTTTCTAAAAAAAAAACAGCCAGTTTTCTCCCCGTCTATGGCCTGCATTAGGCTTTAATTTACTCATTAGCCATGTGTGGGAAACTGTCAAATGCTTTTGCAAAGTCCAAGTATACTACACTCACCAGTCACTTTATTAGGTACACCTGTTTAATTGCTTAGTAACACAAATTGCTAATCAGCCAATCACATGGCAGCAGCTCAATGCATTAAGTATCTAGACATGGTGAAGATAACTTGCTGAAGTTCAACATCAGAATGGGGAAGAAATGGGATTTATGTGATTTTGAACATGGCAGGGTTGTTCGTGCCAGACGGTCTGGTCTGAGTATTTGACAAACCGCTGATCTACTGGGATTTTAACACACAACCAACCCTAGGGTTTACAGAGAATGGTCCAAAAAAGAGAAAATATCCAGTGAGCGGCAGTTGTGTGAATGAAAATGTCTTGCTGATGTCAGAGGAGAATGGGCAGACTGGTTCAAGATATAGAAAGTCAACAGTAAGTCAAATGACCACTCATTACAACTTGGCCTTTTTCCACTTCCGAGATCAGGCAAAATTGGGTACTTTCAGTTTGATGTGGTCATAGAATGTAAAACATAACATACTAATATTTGAAATGCCTATGCAAAATATAAGTGCAGTAGTAGTATCAATAGAGCAGTTCTGCTGGGCTGGCTTATGGACGGAGCTTACTGTGTCCATGAGGTACCCCAGAGAGAACACTCATTAGTGTCCCTAAAGGCTGTTATCACAAGGCTGGTCCCCAAATGTTATTTAACACAAGGCTGGTGTTAAGGCAGCACTCCAATTTAAAAGTGATGCTCCTCCACACAAACATAATTAACTCTTTGTAATCCATGGCCCAACTTCTGTACTCTTTACACTGTTCACTACAGACATCAGTTCCTCATTAGACTTCATAACTCTTCTTTCACTTTAGTTGTGCAGCATTTCTGAGCCGGTACTGCTGAGCTGAAAACTGGGAAGCTTGACTCTTATACATAGCCTGTGCTTATTCTTCTCCCTCCATCTTCTGTGACTTCCAGTCTGGGTCCCTAGGATCCACCGTGATGCCAGGGCCTTCCATCACCTTTGCTAATGTAACCCCACAAGGTGGGGCTAGTGTAAGGTAAATTTATTTTAGGCTCATGGTAGTGAGTGAGCCTGAATTACTGTGGGTTCAGCGTGAAGTAAGGCTGGGTGACTCAACAGGTGGGGACTCTATCACCTCCACCTGGTTCTGGAGGTCCATGGAAACTTCCAGAAGCCAATGAGTTGGTAGGGTGCATACCTCAATCTGCATATTCATGGCAGTCTGACCAATCCCAGGCTAAGAGGCCCTGATAGTGTGGTAGAATAACCCAAAAATATGAGAGTGCCATGCTAACAGGGGAGATGGATTGCTGAGAGGTGTTTAGGTGGAAGGTGGGAGGGAGCCCCAGAGGAGCTGGGTTCTGCTTTCAGGCTGGAGGCTGGAAGCAGAAGAGAAGCCGAAAGAGGGAGCTCCATTGCCTTGCAGTCCATGGGGGAAGGACAGCCTGCAAACCTTGGAGAGGAACCAGGCCAGCTGGAGGGCATGAAAGCAGTTCGAGCCATAGCTCCAGGACAAGGACAGTGTGAGTACCTCTACCCCTCAATGGCCAAGAAGGGAGAAGTCTGTGGGATGCAAGTTCTGGCAAGTCTTCAGGGGACAGTTCATAGCTTACCCAACTCCTTGTCCTAGGATCAGATACCACAGTCAGTTCTTCCTTTAAGGGGGCAAGACCTGGAACCAAGCCTCCAGCCTTCCTACTAACTGCGGCACCCCTAAGAGATGGTTCTCTCCCTTTTTATCTGATTGCTGCAGCAGAGGGAAGTGATTCCCCAAAAAGCCCAGGAAAACCTGCCCAGCAGAAATAATCCTTGCCTCTATAGCAGTACCACCTCAGCAAGGCACACACAACAAATACAGTGCCACATGGTTACTCTAATTCTAGCCACATACATCAACTAGAAAACAGTAGAACATTTTTAACCACCAAAAAACATTTAACATCCACCTGTTTACAGAATGGAGGACATTACTGTGTTACATTATAGTTGATGTCTGTTTCCCTGGGGATGGACTCAGGATTGTTTCTGCTGCAAATTCTGAGGTTTTCAAATTATATGATTCCCACTAAAGTTTTAGACCGTTCATATTTTTAATACCTTGCAAAAGAAGAAGAAAAAAAGAAGAAGAAGAAAAAAAGGAGAAACTGTAACTACCACCAAGAAAGCAAGCATTGCAGCTACCTCCTTATGAAAATGACGTAGTATGTCACATACATTGCATGGTACATTATGCTGATCCTTGAGCTCTATATATTTACAAAAAGATAATTTTAGTCATGGGAACTTGCAGCTTTGCACAATTTAGTTTAATGTATTTGCAGCTAGCAGCTGGAGCTCTATGCTTCTTGTCACATGCTATACAGACTTCCATTTATGTCTGTAATTGTAAATTACATATTCAGCTAACAGGTGGAGTTCTCAGCTCATTTTCACGTGAACATGTGTTTAACTAGTGCTTCTGTGGCTGAAAAAAATGGCTGAAAAAAAGGCATTTCTAAAAAAGTGCTATATGGAGTGAGTGGCCCCCAATTTTATGATCTAATTATCAAACAGTTCAAATATCTAGTTAATTTTGTCATCAAATTAGTTAGATTAGGCTTTATTATTTATTTACTGTTTATTGTAACTGTAATGTTTACCAGAATTTTGTAACGTGCTGTGCAAACTGTTGGCACTATATAAATCCAGTATAATAATAATAATAGTAATAATAATAAAACTTCTTAAAAAAATATGTAAACTGCCAGTGCCATTTGTTTATTTCTGGATACCCCAATCTTGCTGTCCCCAGAAATCCCCTTCTCAGTGGTGAATGACTCCAAAATAAATGACACCAGGAATTTATTTTTTATTTTTAACCAGTCAGTTATTGGAATTACTTTGAGCTTTTCAATAACTAAATACCCCAAACCCAAGCATTATCAGTCCAGAAGTTATACCATGCTTACAGTAGTGAATATAGTTTTATTCTTTTTTATTTCAGTCAGTTATTGAGATTACTATAGGCCTTTCTGGTTCAATTACCAAAGAAGATGATCGCAAAACTCCCACAAATCCCAGCATTACCAATCCAGAAGTGAGTGACTGACCAACAAATAAATTATAACATTCTTATTTTGCTCTGGGATAATGTTTGTAAATTTTTAGTTAGTTGATTATTGATACTATTATTATCATATTACTTTAGGCTTTGATGCTTTACATACGAGAGAAGATCGCTGCTTGATGACATGCCACAAAAAGTCAGCCAGCTTAGCAGCATGGTCTCCAGCAATTCCCAGGGTGTGCCTCTGCAGGATGGTTTTTATTCTGGTGATGGAGCGTCTTAAAGGAAGGAGGAGATCAGGTGGTCCTATTCAGGGACATTTGGGACATTGGTCCTTACTCCTAGGAAGTTATGTTTCTGCCTAGCAATGCAAGATGCAGACACAAGAGAAGAGGGATGGTGTGTTGGAGCAGGCATCAACCATCATTTAGGTTACACAACACGTGCTGAAGTTGCTCATTGATGGAAATGATGTGCCACCGGAAGATATTTTGGCTGGCCAGTCCAGGCCTGCTGTTAAGCCTGCTCTGGGATATTACAAAACAAAGCTTCTGATTTGTCTATGGTTACTTTTAAAGAAGATATTTGGCAAACGTTATCAATAGAGGAGGTAATGAAATGTTCAAAGTATAATATCTGCAAATGGGCTATTTCTTGTTTGTTCCACAATAAAAATTTGGTTTCAACCCAACTTTACTCTTCTATTCATTTCCATGGAGCTTTTTGTTGCAACTGTGAACTGGAACACATGCACTGGGAGGGAAACTGAATGTGAACACTGTTTGGTTCAGAAGAAAGCTGGGCAGCGTTGTGGGGGTCCACACTTTATCTGATTTTTGGAATACTAGCTAAGGTAAGTGTGCATGTGTATGTTGGGGGGAGGGTGGAATTACTGTTTTTTTGTTTTTTGTTTTTTTATACAAAGGTACACCTGTACTTTAAAGTGGATGTGAACTTCAGCCATGAAATGTGAACAAAGTATATCCCTCTATAGTGTATCTCAATTATTAGCATTAGGGGCCTTTTCTGTCTGCTGCTGGATGTTCCTCTGCTATCAGCATAAGTCACTTATGACATGTTTTCCTGACACCAAGAGAAAAATGGTGACGGGGAGGGAGCTCCAATAGATTGACAGCCTCATCTCTGTTCCTGTGAGCTGTGTGGAGGGGAGTGTCTCTTCCCTCCAATCAACTCTCAGAGCTCTCCTCACTAAGCTATGCAGAGTGTAATTTCAGCCCTTTCTCTCTCCCCCCTTTTTTTGAACTCTCAGACAAGCTTTATAAATTTTGCATTTTGAAGAGATGTAAAATAGAGAAGACAGCTGATAAACAGGTACAACCTATGTAGGAGTATTTGTTTCAACTCTGTTTATCGCCTAAGGGCAATCAATTTACTGAGTATATGTGAGGGTTTACAATCAATTTAAAATTGTAACAGAGCCTGGAACAGTTTTTAAAGGCAATAGTGAGCATTGTAATCTGCCTCAAAACTTCAATCTATCCCAGCCAGTTACTATTTCCCTTCAAAACAATTTACTATTTCCCATTAAATCTACCCTCCATAGCCAAACTTGCATTTTCACCCAATGCAAATTTGATGCATATGTAGCTCCCTGTCCTAGTTAGGCTACAATTAGTTTTCGGCTCTGTTGTACTCAGTGGAGTAGTGATCTGTTTCCTAGGTCTGGTTGAGTTTCCCTAAGCTTGGTGGTTGATTACTCCTGTGTACCTTTGGAAGAAGCTTCCAGAGAATAGGGACCTTTTGCCCTCTTTGCTGTGTACAGGTGCCTCCCAGCTCTACAATACATACACCTGCTCAGGATGCCACATTGTGAAGGAGACACCACATTGCAGTCTCCCATTCCACCAGTCCGGCTAAACCCCAGGTGTGCATAATTAACTCTTCAGTACCATATGGCTAGGTTCCAAAGGGTCTCCATCACACAGGTCTTGTCCTGGTTGCTGGAGCACCAAATTCTCAGGAGGTAGGCTCTGAACCACTCCCTTTACTATTCTTGAGACCCATCACCCTTACCAGTACCACTCTCCTGTCTGTCATGTCATCCTACTCTTGTGCTTGTTGCCCCTAGTAACAGCTAGTCACCACTTCAACCCTCACAGCCTTGTTCTTCGGTACACCATTACCACCTTGCATCCCTTTAAGTAACTTCAGACCAGGCATGACAGAGCTTTAAACATTTTACTTGAATAATGCGGCATGATGAGAATCACAAGATAACAGTTCAACACGAAGTGCAGTCTTTTCCTAACATCCCTAACTGCAGGCTTGTGTACTGCCCTGGCATACCTGCTTAGGAAAGAGTCCATGGCTTACATCATCTGGGAGGAGTGCAAGTCTCAGCAATTCCCCTGTAAGTAGAAGGCTCTAGGACACAGGTTTGTAGCAGCTTTGCTGGAAACAGGAGCAGAAGCACTCTCTCACATCTTGCTGGCTGTTTGTGTCTTTCCTTCCCAGGCAGCAGGCTGTGTGTTGTTGGACCACAAGGCTCAGCAGCCCCAGGTATGTTGGCAGGCTCCTCAGGCATGCAATCTTCAGTGAGGACAGTCAGTATAAGAAAGTAGGCTGAGGCTGAGGCAGAGAGGGACAGAGCTTGAGGACCAGGTTACATCACAGCTGCCATCCTTCCCTCTTTCCACATGGCTGAGACTTGTCTGGGCAAAGCTCCCTCCTGCTTTTATATACACAGTTTCTATGATCTACTTGTTCACTTACATCTGTGTGCTGTCTGGCAGGAAGCAGTGAGCATGCCCTGCTGTCACCCGATCTCCAAGGCTCCCAGCACAGCTCCTTGCTTGAGGACCACTGCTCTGCTGCTCCCAGGACTCCCTCGACTCTTCCCACTCTCTCTTGGGCTATCACTCTATTTCCCAGTCCAGCCACCCAATTTCACTACTTCTGAGCTGGTTCTGCCCCACTAAACTGGCAGTGCTCTCCATTTCCCTTTTGCCAGGAGCTAAGGACCTGTGTATGTCTCTCCCTCATCTCTACCCTCCAGACCTGCTGCTACATCTCCTGGCACAGGGGTCCCTGCACTGTGATCTTCCAGACTCCTTTCACTCCCTCCAGGAATAAAGGCTAAGGCATAGGCTATAGATGATACAATGATACAAATTTTTTTGATGGGGGAATCTCTCCCATGGAGCCATTGTGTTCTCCTGTTCTTCTAGTGGGATGGGGGGGGTTGCACAGGGAGCCGTGAGAACAACACAGTGATTATTGCTAGCAGCTAAGCTGCTGATAATAATGAATTCCTAAAAAGGCAACATGCTGGTTGTACCCAAGTCGATCGATGGATTGACTTGGGTACAATCAGCCTGCCCATTCATGGATCGAATCATCTATGGCTGGCAATGACCCCTGTCCTCTGCCCTGCCAGCAGTGACCCTTGTCTTCTGCCAGCAGTGACCCCTGTCCTTTCCTCTGTCCTACTGATCCCTGTCCTCTGCCTTGCTGACCTCAGTCTTCAGCTCAGCTGACCACTATCCACAGCTCTGCTGACCCCTGTCCTATGCTCTGCTAACCTCTGAACACTGCCCTGATGTCTTCCATCCTGCTGATCCCTGTCCTTTACTCTGCTGACCCCCTGTACACTGCCATACCAATTCCTGTACACTCCCCTGCAGACCTCCAATCCTTTGCCCTGCTGACACCTGTCCTCTGCCCTGCTGACCCTTTACCCTGCCCTGCAAACTAATAGCCTCTGTACACTGTTGTACAAACTGCTAAGCTTATCAGCTGCCCTGCTGACCCTGTACACAGCCCCAAGACTGAGCTTGTGTGTGTCAGTGTGGTTGGAACTGGTGTTGGGCCTGGCAATCTTTAGACTAGTCAGGGGGACCTGGGTCACATCCAGGGGTAAGCTCTATACACGATTTATTAGGAAGATCTTTCTGAACCACATACGTATACATGGTCAGCAGCTATCATAAGAACAGTTTTTAATACTGCAAGAGCTGCTCTTCTGTTTTTCTTCTTTGAATGTGTATTTTACTTGAGTTCAATCCATCTTCTCCCTTGAGAACTCATTTTTTGTAGTTCAGTTTAGCTGTAAAATGCATCTGTAATTATAGTCCCATCTTGAACTATGCGATGAAGAATGACAGACCATCCCAGATGACCTCGGGTCAGAAAGAGTTCATGGAAATCATTACACTTCAAAACTGGAAATAATGGTTTCCAAAGTTCCTAATGATGTTCTCTGAAGCAAAGACATTATGTGTACTTTCCTATCAAACAGTTTTTTTGTTATTTTTGGAAAGTATGTCAGACAAAAGTATGCATTGCTACCATGTGTCTCAGATATCATAACTGTAATATCTGTATCGCTGGTGGATGGTATGACTGATACACATTAAGGGAACCTCTCAGGAAAGAAACATGGTCTAAGGCCTCGGTTACACTGTTGTTTGGGGTGCCGGTTGTTTACCGCCCCCCAAATCACTAGCCCCTTACTTTGTAAAGACAGTGAAGAGGGGAGTACATGATACCTTGCATAGTGGTGCAGCAACAATTATCCCTGCTGGCCCTGAGCATCATCCATTCAAATGAAAAGGGGCGTCCCACAACAGCATGCAATACACATGGCTGTAGTGTGCTAGTGCTGGGTTTAAGGGGTTAAAACAAGTGTTAAGGAGGTGATGTAACACCTACTCAATGCCCCATGAAGAGCCACCCAAACGTGGAGCCTTCTTCAGAGGGCAGCACTAGTGAATTAAACCTTGGGGAGTCTGTTATGAAAAGTGACATGGTCTATACTGACTAGTTTTTGATAGTTTACAGGGCTGTTAACTTTAGTTTTTACTCAAAATCTAGTAGGTTTTATCCACCGAAGAAGCTAAGTCTCTGCACTTTGTTCACAAAAAGAACATTGGGGAACTGGAGAAAGTACAGAGAAGGGCAACCAAACTGATAAGAGGCATGGAGGAGATCAGCTATGAGGAAAGATTAGAGGAACTGAATTTATTCTCTCTTGAGAACAGGAGATTAAGGGGGGATATGATCACCATGTATAAATACATCAGTGGTTCATATAGTGAACTCGGTGTAGAGCTATTCACCCTGAGGTCATCACAGAGGACAAGGGGGCACTCTTTCCATCTGGAAGAAAAGAAATGTAATCTCCAAACACAGAAAGGTTTCTTCACAGTGAGAGCTGTGAAAATGTGGAATAGACTCCCTAAAGAGTTGGTTCTGGACAGCTCAGTGGATTACTTTAAAAAAGGACTGGATTCTTTCTTAGATACACAGAATATAACTGAATACTAACATTTATAGGTAAAGTTGATCCAGGGAATATCCAATTGCCTATCGGGGGATCAGGAAGAAATGTTTTCCCTGCCGGAGCAAATTGGATCATGCTTTGCTGGTTTTTTTGCCTTGCTCTGGATCAACTGTGGGTGTAGGATTATAACTTTTTTTTTTATGGTTGAACTGGATGGACTTTTGTCTTTTTCTCAGTCAAACATACTAAGTACTTTGTGATTTTATAAATAAGGTAAATTTGTGTTAAGTTTGACTTTACTTACAGTATGTACAAGGAAACAAACACCAGATATGTACATATTTATTCCAGGTTAATGCATCAACAAAGGATAAACTGATAAATTAGTGTAACAGATGTAAAACATCCAATTTCAAAAAACAAGTCAGTAAAGAGTTTTTATGTCTCCATTCAACAAATTGAAACCAAACTCCAGCTAAGACTTTATAAGCTGTTACAGCAACAGTTTTGTTCCTTCTGGGATAAAGGTTTTACATAGATAAAATCTGATTGTTGTAAACACCTCTTTCAGTGGTAAATGGTTTGTCTCAACCCCCTAACTTCTACATCAAAAGGAAAGCCTGCTCTGTTGAAAAATATCAGACTTACTGGCTAGATCACCAGGTGAAAATAAAAGATAGAAAGCCTTAACCACTCGCGCTAAAGAGAATTTACTCCCCTTCCTGACCAGGCCATTTTTTGCATTGCAGTGCTGCGCTACTTTAACTGGCAATTGCGTGGTCATGCAACGCTGCATCCAAATGACATTTATGTCCTTTTGTCCCACAAATAGAGATTTCTTTCAGTGGTATTTGATTGCCTGTGCATTTTTTATTTTTTGCACTATATATTTTTGCTCAAAAAATCCCAATATGTGTAAATTAATTGTTTTTTTTTTGTGAAACTCATAGCATTTACAAATGGCGGTATATATACTCGAATTTTTATTTTTTATTTTTTGCTAGTAATGGCGGTGGGACTGCGGTGGGAAATCTGACACTGGGGGGAACTGACTTGGTGTCACTGACATCCCCAGTGACACCAATACAGTGATCAGGGCTAATGAAAACCACTGACACTGGGCAGGAAGGGGTTAACATGTAGGGCGATGAAAGGGTTAACTGTGTGCTGTTTCACAGTAAGCTGTGTGTGTGCTTTCTATGCAGAGCCATACAAAGCAGTGTGCAGGAGCTGACAGGGGAGAGAACTGTATCGTTTACATAAGTTCTCTTCCCCGTCGTAATACTCGGCAATCACTGGGTACTGGCGAGTAATCACAGGCTGGAATCTGGTGATCAACAGCCAAGGCTGCAAATGGCGGTGCAGGTTGGAACTGCAAAATCATGTGTATATATACGTGAATTTGCACCATCGTGCCATGCTCTAGCAGTATTCCTGCTATAGGGTGGATGGGAAGCGGTTAAAAAAAGAAAACTAATGCAGCCATCACATCTAAGGATTGGTATGCTGCAATAGAATAAATGTTTGCTTTTGTGTTTAATACCACTTTAATTCTTATAAAAAGCAGCGAAGGCTCTTGGAAAGTCTGCATTCAATTTTTGGAGGTCTCAGCTTGCTTTGCGCTGAAGCAGAATGGCTCAGCAAGAATGATATATTTCTTTATATTGCAACAGTATTTAACACTTTCTGCAGGGTTCTCTTGGGATCCATAAGAGGCAAAACATCATACCAAGTGGTCAGTAGGGGCCCAGATGGCAAGGGATAACCTGCACATATGAAATGGCGGTCTCTGAAGCAGGGAACGGCAGGGGTGAGGGACCTGGATGGTGGGCTTAGGTAAGTATATTTTGTTTAAGCAGGTAAGACAGAAAAAATCAGAACTGGAATTTAAAGATAATAATAATAACAGAAAAAAGAAGACAGCAAAGAAGTTGATTGCTCAAAGAGCTTGTAATCAATATAGTGTCCCAACTCTCCTTATGTAGTTTATCATCTTTCCTTATGCTTTACCTGCTAATGCTTCCAATCAATTCACACTATAGTTGCTTTGAGTCCCCACCCCCTTTTATAGTGGGGGTCTGGCTTAACCAAAAGCCCCCTCGTTGGTCCTTCTAAGTCTGCTGACCATAGTTCAAAGGAGATGCAGTGCATTATGGTTTAACCCCTTGGCGCCTGCGCCTCCCGACCCTTTAAGGGATTCAGAAGCCGGGAGGCGGGGCAGGGTTTTAGGGTCATGTGACCACCATGATTCGCTGTCATATAATTGGGAAAGGTCCCGATCGAAAGAGGAGATCGGGACCTTTCCATGAGTACCGAATGTGTGTGCTGGGAGCGTGCAGGGCAAGCGCTCTCTGCACATAATGTTTTGTAATAGAACACAAATGTGCGGCCGCTCGGTGTCTAGGCCAAGATGCCGGGAGGCTGCACATTTGCATTCGGCTGGCACCAAGAGGTTAAAATAATTATCCTGGGTGATATACCTCAAGCCCATCATAGCAGCAAAGCTGAACCTCATCTGTACAGATAACCCAAAGAAAATCACTGTTATTGTCAGTTATAAATTCACATTATTTGAAGGAGCAATAACCTGTGCATTTGTTTTCTAAATTGATGTTAACATACAAAATAGCACAAAATCAGATAAAATAATGTGTGTGCAGTAAATTAATCTGGTGTTGGTATAGTAATGCCTTTAGTGAAATGAAAAAAGGATTTTTTATTCTTCGGAAAGGAAACCATGCACAGTAATGCAAACTACAAAATAAACAGTTGAAATGCCTATATGGACACTTAGCTACCAAAGAATTTTTTTATTCTGTACCCAGGGGCGGACTGACAACTCATGGGGCCCCCAGGCATTAGGGGATCATGGGGCCCCTATGTCCTTGCCCAAACTCAAAAAAGCCTATGAAAAAGGTACCAGGGGCATCTCATGGGGCCCCCTACTGACCCCGGGCCCTCGGGCAGTGCCCGAGTTTCCAAATGGTCAGTCCGCCCCTGCCTGTACCCATGCTCTAGACCAGGGGTATTGAATTAAAATTCACCAAGGTCCGGGCAGTAAAATTTACATGCATCAGAGGTCCGGATCTCATGTAGGTGCATTTTCGTGTGCGCCAAACCACGTGTTGCTGCTGTGCGATTTTTGAAAAAAAGGGTCGGGGACTTCTTCAGGGTTCTAGCAGGTAGTGCTGACCTACCCACAACGTGTGCACCAAATGCACATGTACAGATCTGAACCTGTTCTCACATCAGCATCCTCAAATCCCCACTGCACATCACAGTCCCCTCCTCATTCACAGAAAGATTCCTCTTGATGAGTATCCTCAGCTCCCCTTTTACATCACCCCCTCCACCCCTTTCACAGTTAGTGTTCTCGCACTTCCTTGACATCACCCCCCCCAACAGTACTGTCCTCTTCCCCCTTTACTGAAGAGTACTCTGACCCTTTTTAAATCATCCCCCCCACATTACTGTCCTCAGACCCCCCCATGTTACGGTCATCAGCCTCCACATTACTATCCTCAGCTCCCCCAACATTACTGTCCTCAGCCCCCCGCCATGTTACTGTCCTCAGCCCCCACATTACTGTCCTCAGCCCCTCCCACTTTAATGTCTTCAGCCCCCACACACCACAGTCCTTAGCTCTCCACATTACTGTCCTCAGCCCCCCCCACATTCAGTCCTTGGCCCCCCTTCACACTAATGTGCTTAGCCCCTTTAACTTTGCCCCCCCAGTGTCCTACCTTACACATTCAGTGATTGATTGCTAGGACTGCCCTTCATCCTAGCAACCAATCACCTGCTTGTTAACCTCGAGCAGCTCCCACCCTCCATCCAGAACTGTTCTGCCTCCCACTATCAGCTCTGTGAGGATGGATGATTGTGAGACAGCTGGGGGAAGAAAAGGCTCTTAAATGGCAGGACTGCATGTGTCCGGATGGAACAGTGACTCGGTCCGCATCCAGACTCCGGTCCGCCATTTATTGTTCCCTGCTCTAGACAGAGACGCAAATCCTTGACTACTCAAAAGCAGAAGAACCTTATAAAGAACCCTAGTCAAGGACATATGCTAGCCTACTGATGTCAATGAATGAACAACAGCACACTTATTTGGTGATCAGTCTATATTTTAAAGAATGATACTGCTTGGTGCCCTTGTAATGGCCAGAGCATGTGTGCAGATCTGTGAATTGAAGCACAAACATTTCTCCAATGGAGTCCCAGAGAAATATAAGAAATATCAATTTTGGGTAAACAGTCCCCTTAAGGGGGATGTAAGTTTTCCTACAAAGTTTCCTTACAATTTTGTTTCATCCCTTTAAGTAGGTATAGCTCCCCCTCCCCTGACTTCTCATACCTTAATAGCTCTTATACACATTGCCGGTAAAGCTCCTTAGATCCTAGGTCCAGTCCTCCATCCAGTGCTTAAAGCTGCCTCTGAATTTATCTTCAATACATGTTCTGGTGCTAATGCTTCATTATACATGAAACGTTACAGTTCTGATTGTAAAAAAGGTGTGAGTGGGAGGCTGAGAGGAACACTGCTCCTCTGCAGACTCCGAAGATGTCACCAAGGGAGCAGTAATCAGAATGGATACTGCAACCCTGAGTGACCTTTGGCAGCCATCTTTAGTAGGGAGAGATCTTAGCGGTAGGGAGAGATTTCTGCTCGAGGATGGAGGGATTAGGGAAACCTCCTACAGGAAAGAACTGCTATGACAGGTACTCTTTAAGGCTAGATTCACACCTATGCAGTTTGCGTTTGATCCGTTTCTTCAGTTCATTTTGCGTTTTTGCAGATGTGTTTTTGCTGCGTTTTTGCATTTTTTTTTCTTGTTGCTAGGCAGATTTAAAAAGCAGTAAAAATGCACTACATGCTTTTCTGCAGCATTTCCATTGAAATCTATAGAACCAAAAATGCAACTTTTTGCGTTGAAAAAAGTCCCTGACCCTTGCCAAAGAATGCACCAGGTGAAAGCGTGAAGATGTGAACCTGTCCCATAGGAAATCATGTTAAATGGACTGTAGTACATTTCTGCAAAACGCTGCGGAAAAATGCTTAGGTTTGAACCTGTGGTAAAGGATAAGTTATCTTTAACCCCTTCATGCCTAAGGGTAAAACAAATCTTAATGCCTAAGCACAATTTTACAACATTCACATGTGTTAGTAAAACCGTACATATCATCACAACTACTTTGCACATCCAGGTGAATTATACCTTGTGTTTTTCAGGACAAATTGGGCTTTCATTTGGTGGTAAATAGTAAAGGATATCTCCTGATTTTATTTTTTATTATCAGAGGAAAACTTGCCCAAAATAGTAAAAAAAAAAAATATAATTTTTTTGAATGTAGCTTTGTGTTTCTTGTTACTACCATAACCTACCACCAAAGAACAAACCAAAATAAATTTTTCAGCTCTTGACGATCGCAGCGATACCATATATGTGTATGTTATTTTTTGTTTGTACCTGTAGTACAGCCCAGAAATAATAGTGTGCATTTTGTTTTTTGTTTACCTAAAAACGCACTGACACTAATTTATAAAAAAAAAAAAACCCTGACCTTTAACCTTGACCCTGACCCAAAAACTTACCCTGGCACTAAACTAGATCAAACCTTGATCTAGGTATTTTTTCTTTATTTTTTAATATATTTTTATCTTTTTTTTTTTACAAACTCTTTTTCTCCTTTATGCACGGAGTTAGAGAGATACAATGTATCTCTCACCTCTATTCATAGAGAGAGAAAAAAAAAACAAGGGGGTCGGGCTGTACAGTGACTGATCACTGTGATAGCCAATCAGAGGCTATCATAGTGATCATGTGACCCGGAATCGGGAGTCCCAGCGATCGTTAGAACGGGACCTAAGGCTCTCAGTGACACACTGGTCTTTGTGCTGGGAGCGCGCTGTGCTTTTGCAGGTAAAAAAAAATGTGCATTTCTTGGAGCAGCCTGTAAAGCATTGTACCAGTGATCAGCAGGTTGCTGGTGCCATGCAGGTCTCCTGTAGACTGTCAATGTAATCTGTGTGCTTGTACCTTGTACAAGCAGACAGTTTTACACTGACAGGAAGACTCAATGGACTGCCAAAGTGCTCAACAGCACCGTGGTAGTTCATTGAGAATTACAAGCTGACAACAGCAAAGGGTGTCAGGACTTGTAGTTCATTCATTCACAAAACTCTGTAATAGAATGATGTGGCCGTGTAGTAACAGCTAGTATGAAGATACTGCTGTCACAAGGAGAGAGGGCAGCCGGCAGCGTCCCGTTCCTCTGCAGACTCTGCAGGTGTCACCAAGGGTCACCTAAAAACAGGAGGAACATGAAACATGTTCCCAAAGGTGTACTCATCCTTTAAATAGGTTGGTCTAAGCAGAAATAGAGGTGAATTGAAAAAGCAGTTTTGGGCTCAGAATGGAATTCATTTTGTCAAAGCGTTTGTATGAACTTGTGATCACCTCCACTGCTCTAATTGATATGAAGATCCTTCTCGTATAACTTGATTTTGAAATCCGCAGCTTATGTTAGTAAAATGATACCATTCAAAAGCACTTGTCTTCAGACAGATAAAGTTATCTAGTTCTTTTATATAGAGATCAAATAAACTCAAAAGTTCAAAAGAACTTAATTGGAATGTTGCTAAAAAAAATACTATTTATTTAATGTGCACATACTTCATACTTTTAAACACGCCAAAGTTCTTGTATTAAATATATGGGTCCCTCAAGCACTCTAATCTTAAAGTACTAAATGGATTGTGAATAGATTTTTCATTTTTATCTTCTTTTTTTTTTATCAACTTACTGATGCATTTTAATAGTATACACTCAGGGGAATTCAATAAAACTCTAAGGACACTTTTCTGGCCGTAGTTCCTTTTACAACTGCCTAGACCTTATTCAGGAAAAAGTATTTGCAGCAAGTTTCTGTAACATTAGCGACAAGACTGACAAACTTGCTTGGTTTTAACTACCATAGAAATCCCACAAAAAAATGCACAGTTTAAAGCTCTGCTGAGCTGCTCCTCCTAGGTTCTGCCATTGGATTTGGCATGATGGCTCTCGCTGCTTATCCTGCTAAACATGTATTGCAAAATAGTGAAGGCAAAGCCACACACACAGTTAAATCACTCTGTAGTATGTTTATTCAATCTTGCTGTTTTTCACAACACAGTCTCCGCCTTAGGCCACGCCCACTATAGTATTTCATCCAGATTGGGCTTAAAGTTTTACTAAACCCACAACAGTACAATCAGTCTGCATATGCAGTAAAGCATGCTTAGTATACTCACTGTGGAGCCTAAGGGGTTAATCCTCTGTATTAAGTAAAAATACTGTTTGATCCTGTGTTCTCTGATCTTCCCCTTCTTCCAGTGTCCCCTTCTTATCTCCTGATAAGGCTTCATGTACACTGCAGCTGATAAACTCATGTTCAGGAGCTTTTCTGCATTTTATCAGCAGTCCCTGAACTCTATGTGTTCATGTACACTATGTCGTTTACAGTCATTTACAGGCAGTTGAGTTTACAGTCATTTTTTTGAACTTTTGTTCAGGAGTAGACTTTATCAGCATTTGAAATGCCAAACAGCTAACCGTGTTTATAAGCGTTTGGAAATTTTGTTTAACTCTCCCATTTCCAGATGCTGTCCAGAGCCTTTTTTCCATCCTGAAAAATGCATGCAAAGTGTTTCCCCAGTACTCAAATGGACCAAGCACACCGTACTTTGAGGTTTCACATGAAAGAAAATATGTTAGACACTGCTGCAATAATTTCTGCACAGAAATGAGCTGGAACACATCCAAACAGCACTGTGAAACCTAAGGGGTTTAATCCTCTGTATTAAGTAAAAATACTGTTTGATCTCGTCTTTTCTGATCCTCCCCTTCTTCCAGTGACCCCTTCTTATCTCCTGATAAGGCTCCATGTACACTGCAGCTGATAAATGCATGTTTAGCAGCTTTTCTGCATTTTTTCAGCAGCCCCTGAACTCTCCCTAATGTTTTCCTATGAGTCCATGTACACAACGTCATTTACAGCCAGTTGAGTTTACAGTTGTTTTTTTTGCACGCACCAAACTTGCATTCAGCTGTTGATTTTATCAGCGTTTGAAATGCCAAACGCTTGTAAATGCAGCTAACCATGCATGCATGCAAAGCATTTTCCCCAGTACTCAAATGGACCTGCACACCATACTTTGAGGTTTCACATGATGAAAGAAAATATGTTAGACACTGCTGCAATAATTTCTGCACAGAAATGAGCTGGTACACATCCAAACACCACAAAAAAAGACAGGTAATCTCAACAAATACTGCTCTCTCTGCTTCTGCCCTCTACTTCTCTCAAAATGTCTGAAAAAGTTAATTTTTTACATTCTGGGCATTCTGGGCATTTTGGAAGGTCTCCTGAGGTTATCTTTAAAAAACGCTTCTAAACGCAAACGCCTATAAAAACGGTATGCAAACACAGCTAAACATATGTTTTTTAAAACCTACGTTTTCCAGCAGTCAGTTTCCATCCTTCAGAAGTGTCCTGTGTACATGGAGCCTAAGACATATGACACATGCTCAGTTTGGTGTGTATTGCCAGAGAGGGTTTTTATTTTTTTTCTTGGGAGAGTGCATATAATCCGCACAGGGCCAATCAACACTGCAGGGTGATATTAAATTTGCCTTCACAAATTTTAACTATCACTACTTTAAAAACCCCTCAATATGGCAGTGACTAATTCTTAAATAATTACTGCTAGTTGGCAGATTAGGAAGCTGGTGGTAATTAAGACCAGCTCTGAGTTGGCATACTTTGGCAGTGCTATATCACCAGCCCCATTCAGCTGCTGGCTGGGAGATTCCCAAACTGAAAGCTAAATGTAAACAGAGAGGTGGGGAATAGTGGTGATGTCCATGTGTGGGAAATGCCCATGTGTGGGAAATGACTTGTGTCACAAGCGTGTGTCAAAATAATTACAGAAATCTGAACAAATTAAATGAATATAAAACCACTGAATTTTAGGACTCACTACCCCCAGACTGACAATGCTGCTGTCCAAAGGTGTCTCTGTGCTCCTTCATCCAGATTAGGGGCACTAGAACACAGGAGATGTGTTACTAGCCATATCACCAAGTAAAAACAAAGGGAAAAAAAGCCTAAAAGAAAAAAGAAAAAAAGGAATGCAGTCACCTAGTCACATCTAATGAATGAAGAGCTGGCAATATATTACATTTCTGGTGTGGGGGTTTAAATATGGTGACTGGATTAGTTTTTCTTTTTTTTTATTTTCACCTGGTGATCCATCCATTACATTTGTTATTTTGTACTTCCTTTAACCACTTGCACTCCAGAGGATTTACCCCCTTCCTGACCAGGCCATTTTTTGGATACGGCACTGCGTTACTTTAACTGACAACTGCGCAGTCATGCAACGCTGCACCCAAATGAAATGTACGTCCTTTTTTTCCACAAATAGAGCTTTCTTTTGGTGGTATTTGATTGTCTGTGCATTTTTTTATTTTTTTGCGCTATAAACAAAAAAAGACTGACAATTTTGAAAGAAAAACAATAGTTTTGACTTTTCGCTATTAAACATGTCCAGTAAAAAAAATTAGAAAATCTAATTTTGTCATACATTTAGGCCAAAATGTATTCTGCTACATGTCTTTGCTAGAAAAAAATCCCAATACGTGTACATTTATTGGTTTATGGCTTTGTTATAGCATTTACAAATGGTGGTATATATACTAGAATTTTTTTTTTACTAGTAATGGCGGCAATCAGCGATTTATAGTGGGACTGTGGCGGGCATTCTGACACTGGGGGGAACTGATTAACTGTCAATGACATCCCCAGTGACACCAAAACAGTGATCAGTGCTAATAAAAAGCACTGACACTGTACTAATGGCACTGGGCAGGAAGGGGTTAACATGTAGAGTGATCAAAGGGTTAACTGTGTGCTGTTTTACTATGGGGGCTATGTTTGTGTTTCACTGTAAACACACTGCTTTGTATGGCTCTGCTATGCAGAGCCATACAAAGCAGTGTGCTGGAGCTGACGGGAGAGATCTGTATTGTTTACATACAGGTCTCTCCCCAGTCAGAAATCCTCAGAGATCGCTGGGTGCCAGTGGGGAATCAATGGCCGGGACCCGATGATTGGCAGCCGAGGCCGCGAATAGCAATGCAGTTAGGGCGCACGCCCCCTGCCCACCCAAATGGAAAAAAATATATATTTGAAATGTATTTTTAAAATATTCTTCCCAAATATATTAACATATATTTGAAATGCTACAATTTTGGCCATATTCAATATATTTCAAAATATAATTCAATAAATATATATATACACAGCATGTTGAAATGTGTTTTTATTACAAAATATATGAAAAATATATTTAATACATTTCAAATATACTGTATGTCTTTAAAAATTCAAATCTACATTTTTGGAATGCATTTACAGATGTATGTTAAAATGACGTTTCTATGTGTTAAAAAAATCT
Source organism: Staurois parvus (assembly GCF_062004578.1). NCBI lineage: Eukaryota > Metazoa > Chordata > Amphibia > Anura > Ranidae > Staurois > Staurois parvus. The sequence continues at coordinate 19,371,544 of NW_028318083.1, forward strand.
GAAGAATGTTTTTAAAAAATATATATTTTTAAAAATATATTTTTTAAAATATATTCTTCAGATTTTTTTAACATATAAAAAAGTCATTTTTACTTATATTTTTACATATATTAGTAAATGCATTTCAAAAATGTAGATTTGTGTTTTTAAAGGCATACAGTGTATTTTAAATGTATATATTTTTTTCATATGTTTTGTAATAAAAACGCATTTCAACATGCATTTCAACATGCAGTGTGTATATGTATGTGTGTGTGTGTGTATATATATATATATATATTGAAATATATTTATATGTTAAAAAAAATCTTAAGAATATATTTTAAAAAAGTATATTAAATATATAATACATTCCAAAACTGTAGATTTGTATTGTTAAAGTAATAAAAACACATTTCAACATGCAGTGTGTGTGTGTGCGTGTATATATATATGTGTGTGTGTGTATATATATATATATATATATATATATATATATAAATATATTGAATATGGCCAAAATTGTAGCATTTCAAATATATGTCAATCTATTTGGGAAGAATATTTTTGAAATATATTACAAATATATTTTTCTTCCATGTGGGCAGAACTGCAAAATCGCACATATATATATATATATATATATATATATATATATATATATATATATATATATATGATTTTGCGCACGCATGCCGCCCTGTAGCAGTATTTCTGCTGTAGGGCGGCGCGGAAACGGTTAACATACCAAACCATCCAGCAAAAGAGAGACAAACTATTTAACACTTTCATGGATATCTACAGTGGTCGGCTTTAAACCTTTAAAAGGAAAAAAAACAGTTGCTGCTACTGCATAAAATGTTTTAACTGGAGTTCAGCTTTAATTTTTTATTTAAATATTCTAGTCCACCTAACGCTACTCTCTCACCCAGTTGACAATGCTGCTGGCCAAAGGTGTCTCTGTTGCTCCTCCATTAGATAGGAAGTATCTTACTGTCCAGATCAAGAGGTGAAAATAAAGTAAAAAAGAAAACGAATGCAGCCACCAAATGTAAGAATTGTTAAGCTGCAACATACTAAAGTCTTGTATATGGGTTTATACAGCTTTAAATGAGTTTCAATCAGGGGCGGACTGACAACTCATGGGGCCCCCGGGCAATAGGGGATCATGGGGCCCCTGTGTCCTTGCCCAAACTAAAAAAAGCCTATGAAAAGGGTACTAGGGGCATCTCATGGGGCCCCCTACTGGTCAGTCTGCCCCTGGTTTCAACACACCCTAATATAACCTTCTTGGCCTTCTCGTACAAGAATCTTAATGTGCTGAGGTGATCCATGTCACTAGGTAGTTTTCTCTAACAATGAGGGGTTTCTTTTTGCAGATTAGTATAAAGCCAGGTGGTTGAGAATATTATTTTTTGAGAAACACACAAGCTAACCCAATTTCCTGCACATGTTATACATATTACTGGAAATGACATGTTATTTATATAGCACGCTTTGTTTACAGCTGAAAAGTTTATTCAACCCTGCTTGCCTTTGCATTGGAATTACAAAAATTACATTCAAGAAACATTTTTTTACATTTTCAAAAACAGACCAGTCACTTATGGATATGTCTCAATTACATGCTGCACTCCATGCTAAAAAAAACTCCAGGCTCACAAAGCTGTGTAAAATGCTCAACGGGAATCAAGTTTAATTTAACCACTTGCCCTCCAGAGGGTTTACCCCCCCTTCCTGACCAGGCCATTTTTTGCGATACGGCGCTGCATTACTTTAACTGACAATTGCGCAGTCATGAAATGCTGTACATAAATGAAATTTATGTAATTTTTTTCCCCCACAAATAGAGCTTTTGTTTGGTGGTATCTGATCAACTCTGAGCTTTTTATTTTTTGCACTATAAACAAAAAAATACTGTCAATTTGGGAAAAATAAATATTTTTTACTTTTTGCTATAAAACATATCAAATAAAAGAAATTTAAAAAAATGAATTTGTTTCATTAATTTAGGCCAAAATGTATTCTGCGAATGTCTTTGCTAAAAACAAATCCCAATACGTGTAAATTAATTGGTTTACGTGAAAGTTATAGCGTTTACAAATGACGGTATATATACTGGAATTTCTTTAATCCCAATACGTGTAAATTAATTGGTTTACATGAAAGTTATAGCATCTACAAATGATGGTTTATATACTGGAATTTCTTTATTTTTTTTTATATTACTAATGGCGGCGATCAGTGACTGCGGGACTGTGGTGGGCATTCTGGCAACTAACGGCCACTGGCATCCCCAGTGACACTAATACAATAATCAGTGCTAATAAAAAGCACTGACACTGTACTAATGACACTGGGCAGGAAGGGGTTAACATCTGGGGCAATCAAAGGGTTAACTGTGTGTTGTGTTGTGTTGTGCTTACACTGTGTGTTGTTTTACTAGAGAGACATGCTGCTTCCTCTCTCTTTGCTGTGCAGAGAGCTACAAAGCAGCATGTCCATGCTGACAGGAGAGAGATCTGTGTTGTTTACACATAGATTTCTCCCCTCCCAACTTCACTGACATTCACTGAGTGCCGGCCAGGTCCCGGTGATTAACATCCGCTGCAACCAATGGCAGTGTGGGTAGGGTGGCGCATGCACGCGCCCCCTACCTAGAACTGCAAAATCACGTATATATACATGATTTTGCGCAGAGAGGCCACCCTGTAGCAGTATATCTGCTATAGGGCGGTAGGCACCCCAACTCCAGGAAGTTTTACTATGATCCCATTCAGCGTGGCTGCACCCACACTGCCAGGGTTTATAGTTTAGGAGAGGAGAAGTTCTTTAACTTTCCTGATCCTCCACTCCCCCAGCAGATGGAGCTTCCCTACACTCCATCGGTGGGCCGTTGGTCGACATCCTCTAACCTAGTGCATTGTTATGGTCCCTGCATTGGTCTTGATGACGTCAGGACCTTAGACCATTGAAGCATGGAGAAAAAGATGCTGTGGGGACCAACCAAGCAGCTTGGAGGAGCTTCCCTACACTCCAGCAGTGGGCCATTGGTTGATATCCTCTAACCTAGTGCATTTTTATGGTCCCTGCATTGGTCTTGATGATGTCAGGACCTTATACCATTGAAGCAGGGAGAAAAATATGCTGTGGGGACCAACCAAGCAGCTTGGAGGAGCTTCCCTACACTCCAGCGGTGGGCCGTTGGTCGACATCCTCTAACCTAGTGCATTGTTATGGTCCCTGCATTGGTCTTGATGACGTCAGGACCTTAGACCATTGAAGCATGGAGAAAGAGATGCTGTGGGGACCAACTAAGCAGCTTGGAGGAGCTTCCCTACACTCCAGCGGTGGGCCATTGGTTGACATCCTCTAACTTAGTGCATTGTTATGGTCCCTGCATTGGACTTGATGATGTCAGGACCTTAGACAATTGAAGCATGGAGAAAATGGTGCTGTAGGGACAGGGGCGGACTGACAACTCATGGGGCCCCTGGGCAATAGGGGATCATGGGGCCCCTGTGTCCTTGCCCAAACTCAAAAAAGCCTATGAAAAAGGTACCAGGGGCATCTCATGGGGCCCCCTACTGACCCTGGGCCCTCGGGCAGTGCCTGAGTTTCCAAATGGTCAGTCCGCCCCTGTTTGGGGACCAACCATGCAGCTTGGAGTAGCTTCCCTACACTCCAGCGGTGGGCTGTTGTCGGCATCCTCTAACCTAGTGCATTGTTATGGCCCGTACATTGGTCTTGATGATGTCAGGACCTTAGACCATTGAAGCATGGAGAAAAAGATGTTGTGAGGACCAACCAAGCAGCTTGGAGGAGCTTCCCTACACTCCAACAGTGGGCTCTTGTCAACTTCCTCTAACCTAGTGCATTGTTATGGTCCCTGCATTGGTCTTGATGACGTCAGGACCTTAGACCATTGAAGCATGGAGAAAAAGATGCTGTGGGGACCAACCAAGCAGCTTGGAGGAGCTTCCCTACACTCCAGCAGTGGGCCATTGGTTGATATCCTCTAACCTAGTGCATTGTTATGGTCCCTGCATTGGTCTTGATGATGTCAGGACCTTATACCATTGAAGCAGGGAGAAAAATATGCTGTGGGGACCAACCAAGCAGCTTGGAGGAGCTTCCCTACACTCCAGCGGTGGGCCGTTGGTCGACATCCTCTAACCTAGTGCATTGTTATGGTCCCTGCATTGGTCTTGATGACGTCAGGACCTTAGACCATTGAAGCATGGAGAAAGAGATGCTGTGGGGACCAACTAAGCAGCTTGGAGGAGCTTCCCTACACTCCAGCGGTGGGCCATTGGTTGACATCCTCTAACTTAGTGCATTGTTATGGTCCCTGCATTGGACTTGATGATGTCAGGACCTTAGACAATTGAAGCATGGAGAAAATGGTGCTGTAGGGACAGAGGCGGACTGACAACTCATGGGGCCCCTGGGCAATAGGGGATCATGGGGCCCCTGTGTCCTTGCCCAAACTCAAAAAAGCCTATGAAAAAGGTACCAGGGGCATCTCATGGGGCCCCCTACGGACCCTGGGCCCTCGGGCAGTGCCTGAGTTTCCAAATGGTCAGTCCGCCCCTGTTTGGGGACCAACCATGCAGCTTGGAGTAGCTTCCCTACACTCCAGCGGTGGGCTGTTGTCGGCATCCTCTAATCTAGTGCATTGTTATGGTCCGTACATTGGTCTTGATGACGTCAGGACCTTAGACCATTGAAGCATGGAGAAAAAGATGTTGTGAGGACCAACCAAGCAGCTTGGAGGAGCTTCCCTACACTCCAACAGTGGGCTCTTGTTAACTTCCTCTAACCTAGTGCATTGTTATGGTCCCTGCATTGGTCTTGATGACATCAGGACCTTAGACCATTGAAGCATGGAGACAAAGATGCTGTGGGGACCAACCAAGCAGCTTGGAGGAGCAGGGGATCAGGGAAGTAAATCTTCTTTAGCAAGTCTCCTAGACCCAGTGGCGGACTGACCATTTAGAAACTTGGGCACTGCCCGAGAGCCCGGGGTCAGTAGTGGGCCCCATGAGATGCCCCTGGTATCTTTTTCATAGGATTTTTTGAGTTTGGGCAAGGACACAGGGGCCCCATGATCCCCTATTGCCCAGGGCCCCATGAGTTCTCAGTCCGCCCCTGCCTAGACCTAAATAGCAATTAACCCATGCAGTGAAGGTGCAAGTCCAACAACAAAGTATAATGTTTACATTTCCAGAGTTTGGTTTTCATTGTGATAACTACTTCCCTGCTTTATGAATGCCCAGTAGTGTATTTAGGTTTTGTACTGCCCTAGGCAACACAAAAATCCTCTGCCCCCATGGACACCAACCAACATCACCCCCCTTCCGCCCCTGCGGAGAGAACCTGACAATGCTGACATTGACCAACAACACCCCTGCCCTTCCACTACCCCCCTCCCCCAGCAATAGAGAAAAAGACACTCATCTTCACAGCTCCGGACATCCCCAGGAACAAACGTCAGGCTCTACACACACCATCAAGCAGCCTGCAGCCTCTCTCCGATCCCACCTGGTTCCCATGGTGAGCGGGACCCTTCTTTCGTCCCTTCTTCTGGGGGGAGGTGCTGCCCCCCTGAAAATTGCCACCCTAGACAAGTGCCTTCTTTGCCTTATGGTAAATACGCCCCTGTGTATACCTTTAATGAGCATGTACTTCTATACTCCTCTATTTAAAGAAAAGCAAGGACCGAATTAGGTCGATAGCTGCTGTGCAACTAAATATGAAACCTGGTACCTTGATGCTACCAATACTTTAAAATATGATGATACCTATTTCTGTTCTATCATTCTTCAAATGATAGACTGAGGGCGCGTTCACATTTGAGGCTAACATGGCCTTTCCTTTAAAAAGCGATTCACAGTGGATCATTTGTGCACAGGGTATTTGAAAGGCGGTAAGGAGGCAATTTGTTGCCTGCTGGCCACTTGTTTTAACACTGAAACAGAGCTGCAGCAGCATGTGGCTGGGAAAAAGCGACATGCTGTTCAATTTTGTTCATGCTGCATCATGTGTACAGCCTTGAGCAGGTACATGCCCTTATTCAGACCAGTGGTTGGTGGGAAAGGGGGGGGGTAAAACTGCAACCCAACCACCTAAGTTTACCGTCCCCTGTCCTCTCGTGTGATTGTGCCCTAATTCAAGAAAACAAAAATATAAACAAAATAGAACATGTTTTTACACTGCATGTAGTAGATGTTAACATATTTGGCCAGCAGATGGTGCCTTCATTACAACTACATTTTATGTAAGCAAAAAGCAAGTATAGAGCTCAGAAAATGAGAATTTTTATATGTAAAGTTTTGCAAGAATTTTTAGCATTACAAACCCCAAATGCATATAAACAGTTGTATAAAAAATTAGGTAAAATGTCACCGTGTATATCTGAGAGGTTTATTTTTCTTCTTCTGATTCATGGCCTACAATTGCTTTTTTGTAAACAATTGTAAGGAAAAATGTCTGACACTGACATATTATATAGAGATGTACCCATCAGGCCAACAAGATGAACACCTGAGGAATTTGGTCTCAAAAGAAGGGCAGACCATTTAAATGAGGAACAGTCAGAAGGAAAGTAAATATAGAGAGATAATAGCATGTTGGCAGGTGCAGTTGGCCTGTCTGCTACTAGATAGCCCTGTTCCCAATATGGTATGGAAAAGAGAAGTTTTAATTGGGTCTTAAAGGGGAGCTCCAGTTTCCCCCCCAAAAAAAATGAAACGTCAGCAGCTGCAAATACTGTAGAACACTTACCTGTCCAGGGATCCAGCGATGTCCTCACCTGAGCCGATTCTTCAACTGACTTTGGGTGCATGTACCAGCATCTCAAGTAAGGGAAACGGCAGTGAAGCCTTGTGGGTTCACAGTTGGTTTCCTACTGCATATATGTGAAGTGAGATGCCCTTTGTGAATGGAATCTTCCAGGACCTGTGAAGTGTCTCAGAAGGCTGTTGGGGGGGGCAAAATTCTGACTCAGAATCTGACCTAGAAGTGGGAGGGGGTACCGGTCAAAACCAGGTATCTGCTCCCTCCTCCCAAAAGAAAGTGCCAAATGTGGCAGTGGAGGGGGGAGGTTACAAACAAGCAGAACTCCCCTTTTGGAGAAAAGTTTCTCCTTATTGATTTAATGGGTGTAGTTAGTGCCCATATAAATGCCAGTTAGGAGGGGCCTTGCGTCAGATGGGGCTTGGGAGCCAAATAACCCATAGCTATCAGCATGTAGTTTGTTACTGTCCTATAGGGCCCTTTGCAGGGCTGAAGTCCCAGGCAAGATAGTATAGAACTCAGTAGGAACAGCTGTAGTCGCTCTGTCTCCTCTGATCTTTATCTGCAGGTCCTTCAGTGGGGTGCATAAGGCCTTTTAGGCCAGGTCAGAGTCCTGTGACGTGAGTACTGGTGACACCTGGGAACAAATCGACCATCTGGGAGCATGCCCAGGGAGCTGGTCAAAGCTATGGAAGGGACATTGGTGTTGGTTATGTGTTCGAGAAGACACTAGTAGCTTGTGATGAGGCAGAACTTGGTTTACTTGTGTGGCTTAAGTTGCAAACATACAAAACATTTCAGCAAACTGTAACAGCAGACATCTTGGTTATAGAAGAGAGAGAGAAGAGAAAAAGAACCAGCAAGTTTTACAGATATGCACAACTGGTAACCTTAGTGTACGGTGCTGTCAGGGACCATCGCGACGCATGGGTCTACACATGCGTAGGCGTCTGTCAAGACATACAGGTAGCAGGGCACTAGGACCCAGGAGCACCCGTCGTCTTGACAGTACTAGGCAGGCACTGGGACCTAGGCGGCAACTGTCAGATGCAGGGCGGGCTACTTAAGCCAGCCCTGCACAGATGCTTGTTGCCGAATGGTCTTTTGTATCCTATTGCGTGAGTACTCTGATCTGGATTGTCTGACCTTGTTGCCTTCTCCTGTCCTGACCCCTTGGCTTGCCTGACTCTGCTCCTGGATGTTCCCTTATAGATCTGATCTTTTGGTATTGACCCTGCGTGTGACCCGACTATCCTTTGCCTATCGTCTTGTACCTCACCGACCCGCTAGTTACCGACCCAGCTTGTTTGACTCTGACTTTGCTCATCCGTCCATCCATCCCTCAGGGATCCCTGGGCTTCCTCACATCAGACTCTTAACCCGCTGGAGCCCTTGGCAGACTCCTCTACCTCTGGTAGAGATACCTAGCAGCTGCGACCTGGTCCCGGAGCGCTCCAAGTCCATCCCCACCATCAGGGGCCCTGGTGAACAAGTGCTCCGGTACTTAGACTCCGCACTCTGGGGAGGCTCTATCAGGGGACTGATAGAGGTACTGTCAGGTGTTCCGTTACAGTACCATTCAGCCATGACTGAGTCTGGAGGGGGGCCTTCTCCCATAGAAGAGATTTGCCGACATTTGTCCACCCTAACCCAGGCAGTAACTGCCCTCCAGGACAAATGCTCCCGGTTAGAAAATCGGTTTGACACCATGTCCGAGGCTCCTCCTCAGAGCCAGGCCTCAAATGTTAGCCCTGAGGTAGCCTCTGGATCTCCCATAGGGGCTTGCGGCTGCAGCTTCACCAGCCGATCCTCGTGTTCCCATGCCTGAACGTTTTCGGGGAGATCGTGCACGGTTTAGGTCCTTTAAAAACGCATGTCTCCGCACTCTGGGGAGGCTCTATCAGGGGACTGATAGAGGTACTGTCAGGCGGTCCGTTACAGGTGTCATTTACTGGTCAAGTGATATTAACACACAATACTGTATATAGTACATGCTGTTGCATCCCCAACAATTGGTAGAGACTGGTATACTAATGAGGGCACCTTATTTTTGCTTGTTGAAGGAAGCAAATGTTGAATTAGTACACTTGGCGGAAATGGTCCCAACTCTATGGTGCTCCCAAGGAGAGCAGGAGTAAAAGCAGGAGTAAAAGGGAAGACGGCTTACAAATTATGTGCCTAACCTCTTTGCGCTGGCTCCTCCCGGCCCTTTAAGAGGTTTCAGAAGCCGGGAGGTGGGGTTTTAAGGTCATGTGACCACCGTGATTCGCTGTCACGGCAGTCACATGATCAGAAAAGGCCCCAATCGCAAGCGGAGATCGGGACCTTTCCATGAGTCTTGGACATATGTGCTGGGAACAGGACACGCGCTCTCAGCACATATGTATTTTCAAATGGTATGCAAATATGCGGCTGCTCAGCGTCAAGGCCCAGACGCCGAGAGGCCGCATATTTGTGCGCGCTCGGCATCTAGGGGTTAATGTGAAATTATAACTACAGAATATCTACTCCTTTGTATGGCAATCAGTGCAGAGGAATTCTGCTAATATGTCAAATGTGATGTCAGATGTCATGGAAATCTTGAAAAATGTGTAGATTATGTGTGAATATTCCTTAATTTATAATTATTAAGGCTAGGGGTGTTTTTAGCGGGGTATGAAGCAATATGGCAGAGGGTCCCATCAACAACAGGTGGTCAAGTGTCCTATCCAACAAGAAAAGTGGCAAAGACTTGCTCAGTTGGGCGCCAGCATCTGCCTAATTTCAGTCTCCCTTACATGCATGTGGTTAATTTTTTTTTATTCCTAAGCAAATTTACTTAAATTGTCCATTTTTTAGTGTCCATGAATGTCTGTTCCAGAGTCATTCATTGCAAGAATCAAGAGATTAGGAAAAGACTGCTAGTGGAGCTATGGGGAGGCTGGAAACTTCAGTATAGTAGTTCAAGTGTTTTTTTTAATATTAAAGTGTAACTAAAGCCAACATTTTTTTGTTTTGGATAGAGTAGAGAAGGATTAAAGTCCCTGTCAGGTTCTTACTGTTGTCTGTGTCCCTGTTAGGGCGATTCATTCACTCTATTCATTATTAATAATAATAATATTATTTTTATATTTATTTATCTATCGCCAACAGTTTGCGCAGCGCTTTACACAATGAAGGCAGACAGTACAGTTACAATGCAATTTGGTACAAGAGGAATCAGAGGGCCCTGCTTGCTAGAGCTTACACTCTAAGAGGGAGGGTTGAGTGATACAAAAGGTAATATTTTGGGGGGACGAGCTGATGGATAAAGTAAAAATTCTTAAAAGAGAATTAGGAGATAGTCTGACAGATTGGAGTAGGGAGTTCCATAGGATGGTAGAAGCTTGGGAGAGGTCTTACAGGCGAACATGGGAGGAGGTGGCAGGGGAACTAGAGAGTAGAAGGTCTTGGGAGGATCAAAGAGAGTAGTTTGGTTGATATTTTGATACCAGGTTAGTGATGTAGCTGGGGCAAAGTTTTGGGTGGCTTTGTAAATTGTCAGAGAGAGGTGGCAGATAGTGAATGGTTGATAAGGTGGATGAGTCTGGTAGCAGTATTCATGATGGACTGAAGGGGGGATAGCCTATGTAAAGGTAAGCCAATGAGGAGGGAGTTGCAGTAGTCCAGGCGAAACATAACCAGGGAATTAATTTGAAGTTTTTTTAGTTACGTTGGTTGAAAAGGGGCGTATTCTGGAGATGTTGCGGGGGTTGAGGCAGCTTGATTTGTACAGGAATTGGGCCTGAAAGGATAGTTCAGAATCTAAGGGTACCCCTAGCACTGGTATGCGGTGACGGTTGATAGTTGTGCCAATGATTTTGACAGAGAAATCAGGGGAAGAGGCAGGTGGGGAAGGAAATATTATCAGCTCAGTTCTGGATAGATTGAGTTTTAGGAAGTGGTGTGACATCCAGTCTGGTATGTCTGTTCAGTAATTCAGTGATATGTAATGGAGTGAGCTGAGTGGGAGAGAGATAGATTTGTGTGTCATCAGCATATAAATGGTATTGGAAACCATGAAAAGCTATCTATTTGGTATGTTTACTGTTATCACTAAAAGTGAAAGTGAAAAAATATCCAAAATTTTTAGTTGTTTCCAGAATAGTAATAGAGAGGAAATCTTTCACTCTTGAGACGTCACGGTTGAGGATCCTGTCTAGTAGCACTCCACTAGAAGACCAAAAGAAAGCTAAGACTGGGCAGCTCAGTGGCATCATTAGTAAGACTGTTTGCTGATCTGGATGACATTGGTACTGTAAGGATATAAGGGCCAGTGTATCTTTACAGGGAACAGCCTTTACAGTGTCCCTGATCTGGCCATTCCTTCTAGTTTCATGGAACAAGAAGCATAATCTACAGGACAGTGAATCTAGTGGTCTCTTTTTGGAACTTCCACTTATCAGAGTATCCCATGCCCCATATCCCTCCCTAGTTACAAGTTTCATCAGCATTAAAACCTAAAAATACATCCCCTAGACTGGTTACTGGGTCAGTATGCATGGAATAGCTGTTGTGTGTTTGTTGGCAGCCTCCGCATAATCAGGAAAAGAACCTTGGTCATCATCATTATCAGTGTTGCAGTTAGCAGGAGAAGTGAGTGACTATGCTTTTACATTTAATCATTATCAATCAATAACCCTTTTGGGGGTACCACTACAATAACATATTACAGAAGTTTTTAAGGACAATGAAAAATAATTTTTCACACTGCCCATACCTTTACATACTAATTTGCACATCACCTATGTACTACAAGTTGGCTCTCCTTCCTTCTCCTTATGTTTGCATGAAAATTCACTTAGATAAATGACTTTGGACTCTATGAAAGGTATTTTCAGTTCATAATTGCCTGACACTGAGTTTGTTTGCTATCGCCACGTGTGCTTGTGGGTTGCCTTATTATGTTTTGACTGAGATTGCCTTTAACCTTGAACCTTCATTACCTGCCCTGAACCCTACATGCCTTGAGCTTGCTTTAGGTTTCTGATTTGAATCTGATATTTGGTATTTCCTTTTGTTGTTCTAACAAAAGATTCATAAAAAATCATTTTGAGGGTTTTACACCCCAAAACTGTTCTGCTAGTGAAATTTTGTCTAGCGAATCATCAAATACTGTATGTAAAATTAATTTATAGACATTTTAGGGAAGAGGAGAGCACAGCACAGATGTAGCAGTGTGATGACAGTCTTCCCCCCCAAAAAAACTATTTAACATTTGTCACACAGAAATGCATATGTATTTACAGAACGATCTTGCTATGATTGGGAAGATTACTGAGACTTGTTTTGACATTTTGTTTTAGGTTAATGAGTCTCTTGTAAATTTTTGAAAACGGGGAAAAACTGCCATGTACTGAAGGAGCTGGTCTGCTCCTTTATTCTCTTTGTCAGCTCCTGGGCCTAAACAACAGCACATTTTGTTGAAACAAACTTCTACTGATGAGCAAATCTGTTTGGGTTTGATTTATGGGCATCTGCAGCAAATGCAGCCAAAATTCCAGAAATTGCAAACTTTAATGCAAATGCAAATGCCATGGAAGTCCATGGGAGGCAATTCTTAAAATTCAGTTGTCTCTATTTTCAAAATGAATAAGCAGGGGATTGGAAAACAAAAAAGAAAAAAATATATTTGCAACTAAATGCCATTTTCAAGGCTAATAGGCAAGGGATTGTTAAAAAAAGCAGGGGGAACTGGGATCTGCCCTGGGGGACATGCACCAATGCAAAAGCAAATTTAAAAAACACAGTTTAGTAGGGAGGAGCCCTAATAAGGCTTAACGGGCAATGTTAAAAGTACACAATTGCTTTGTATAACATGCTTATGGCATACTAAAGCAAAAACATATACACACTGACATTTACAATGAAAAAAATACCACTTTTTGCTAATAAATTACATTCCCCGGCACCTTTCTTATGTTTGTAAACAAAGGGGCTGGGATTCCCCTTAACATCCAAACCAGACCCTTATCTTGGATGAGGGTCTGATATAGATTGTAAGGAGGCACCCTATAAAAAATGCACTAAAATACATACCAGACCCTTATCCAAGCATACAGCCTGACTGGCCAAGACAGGGAAGCCAGGGAGGATGCACTTGACCCTTCATTATTCAGAGATTGAGTATACCATCCCTGAGACAGGATCATTCACTCAACAGTTTGATGGTTTCTTGTAGTGGCATTGATTTTTCTCTAGGACTGGGCAACCACCATAACCATATCGCTTGCGTTAGCTGAACAACCACAGGATCATCTCACTGTGTCTCTGCACAGATACACTCTTCCCGTACATGGATGAGGTTCACATGAGGCTTTCTTTTAAGTCTTCCTCCAGTCAAATCTGGGATTTCTGTCTCTTTGGCTTCATCAACATCTTCGGTTGTTGGATGAGGAGTTGTTCCACTTTGCCACTCTACTGCTTTGCTTCTGCACTGGGGGGGGGGGGTTCTAGTTTAACAGCTTTCAATGTGTATGGTTGCCACAATATCTCTGGAGATGGGCCAGCTCAACAACCCCAGCACAGGAAAAGTGTCTATGCAAACATACGGGGTAGTGTTTATCTTCTGTATGAGGAAACATCCCCTCCTTGCCCTTTGGAAGAGTATTCCAGTCTGCTCCTTAATATGGATTACCTTCTATGGAGCCGTGATAACTTTGCTGTTGTGAAAATTCAAATTGTGGTTGCTTCTATTTTTCTCTTGCAAGGGTTCCCTTAACTTTTCGGACAGCAGCTTGTATAAAAAATATTTCTTCAGCCAATCATTTGCATCACCCCTGCCACATCATTCTACTTGCTTACCTTCCCTACAATATATCTCTGCTACTATGCCGTGCTGTCTTGCCACTCTCTGCTTTCTGCCAATGAAGTGGGTCCAAAGGTCCCCCAATGTTGCAGCTTGGCTATATACCACTCCTAAGTGGTTGGCTATTTTGTCAAAGGAATCCTGATTTTCTGCTGGGAGATGCAGGATTAACCTATTTGATTCCCGCTCTAAGCTGTCAATGGCCGGTTCTGTTTTCTGAGCAGGCACTATCCAATATGGTCAAATCAGGCACTGCAATCTCTTTGTACTATAGTATAGTTGCAGCAGGAATTTAGCTACAAATAAGAGGGTCATTAGTGCAGGAGCAGTAAGTTGTCTGCTTTCCTCTGGAGTAGTACTACTGTGCAATGCTGGCACATCACTTCTATCATCGTGGTCTGACATAGATGATCCTGTTCGTAGATGCCAAGTTTAATAGAATTGGTAATTCGCCAAATGATCAGACAGAAAGTTACTGTCATTTGTAGTTAACTAAGCAGGTGCAAAGTTAGAAGTAATAATTCAAAACTGGTGCAGGATGGCAAAAAACATGCATATACTGTAGAATAATAAAGGCTACACAAACATGAAAGCTGCACAAACATGGACTCTTCACAGAAATACCTATGTGACTCAATTAGGGTAATATGTGGCTGCATAACACTCTATAATAGAGAACCAATATACCACTTGTAATTATACTCATATATATCACCCCTCAAAGTAAAGTCCAGGATAGCTCTAGTAACACAGATGCACAGCTGGAGGGATCCAGGGCCCAAGGATGAAGCTCTATGCACTGGAACTGAAGTACTCAGATAGCATGTCGGGAGGAACTCCCCACAGTAGTTGGGTCTTTTGGAGAAGATGTGTGTTATTATGCTGTGGTCTGGCTGCCCCCCTGTCATGTTCTGACAGTTGGGGGCCTCTCACCTGTTGCAGATCACTTGCCTAGCTACATCTACTTTACAGGTATGGCATTTCTGAGCCTCTGAATGAAGTAAGCAGAGCAACATATCTTCACTGGGCATATGCAAGAACTCAGAAAGCTGTGGGAAAAGCAGTTAAAGAGGCATATGCCTGCATCTGAGAACAGTGAGTAAATTGGCACTCTGCTACATGACTATTTTAATGCCTTATGAGAACATCTAAAATTTGATAGATGTAACTGATCCTGCAGAAGGATTAAGCAATAGCCCAAATATTCATTTCTGTGCCCTGCAACTGGTTAGTTGAACCAGTTACTTAGCAGGATTTTGAGCTTTCTCCAGAAACACCTGATCACATATTAAAAAGCAGTGAAGGGACAGCTCTTAATCAGAAGGAATTCCTTGTCAACAGTCTTTAGTGCAAGCAATGAATATCTTAGCAACTTCCAAGTGTGGAGAGAGAAAAGTGCGAAACTGAGAAAATAATTGAAGCTTATGCAAGCAATGAGAATCACATGGCAGGTCGCTTTTAACCTTATTTTTTAACCTCAGCCTGCTTGGGAGTTTACAATATCCCATCAGAAAATGATTAAGTATAAAACTATGCAACAACAGCTCTTTGCAAAGTAATGTGTTATGAAAATTGTAAAAGAATATTTCACATGGGAAACTTGTTCCTAGAGCACCCAAATAAGCTTTTTTTTTTTTTTTGTAAAAAGTTGATTTTTATTCCAACCATGGCTTCCCATTTCTTTAGAATTACTGAGTTTCCTAAATGAGATCTTCAATAGCAGATAAAACCAATTCAAAGCATTTGTAAACTGGACAGAAACATCAGTTAAGGTGGAAGAAGAAGTTAAGGTGGAAGTCACTCTACTCTAATCCGTTCACTGGCTCCCGATTGCCCAGCGCATCAAATTCAAATTACTAACTCTGACCTACAAAGCCATTCACAACGCCGCCCCAAGCTACCTAATTGACCTGATACCCAAATACCACCCTACCTGTGCCCCTCGCTCCTCACAGGACCTCCTACTCTCTAGCTCCCTGGTCTCCTCCTCCCACGCCCGACTGCAGGACTTCTCCAGGACTTCCCCCATCCTCTGGAACTCCCTACCCCAATCCATCAGACTGTCACCTACCCTCCTCACCTTTATGCGCACCCTGAAAACCCATCTCTTCAGGGAAGCCTACCTCACCCTCATCTAACAATCAATCTCCTCCACTCCTCCCACCACTCCATCCCCCACAGCCACTTCCTCCTGTACCACTATCCCCTCCCTCCTAGATTGTAAGCTCGAAAGAGCAGGGCCCTCGAACCCCTCATGTATTGTATTGTTACTGTATTGTCTCATGTTCTGTCCCCCTCGCTATTGTACAGCGCTGAGCAAACCCTTTGGCGCTATATAAAAACTGTATAATAATAATATTCTTAAAAATGTTCCCTCCCTCCACCTCCTACCTATGCTTCCTAACCTGTATAAAAAAGATATGTGTACTTACCTATTTTTAATCCCCTCCGGCCAGGTCAAATGTTACAAAAATTAAAAAGAAAAAATGATCCTACCAGTCTTATATCTTGTAAATATATATATATATATATATATATATATATATATATATATATATATATATATATATACATGAGGGGAGGAGAGCACACCACAAACTTCAACATCAAAAATATTCCTCACATAAAAAGAATGGCTTTGGCTCAACATATCAGACGCAGACAACTGAAGTATCAAGAGAGAACTTCTGTCATTTAAATGATGACAGAGGTCATTGACTGCAATCATGAACTTTTATTGATTAAAATAGCACATAAACAGAATTACATAAACCTAATATAAAAGAATGTTATGAGTCAGAGGTCATGACCATGGATCTAGTGGATCAAGTATCATTTATATATAATGTATTTAATTAATACTCATATTCTATCAATTGAACTGAGAGCTCTCAGAGAGGAGGGACAGACAAGGAGAATAAAGAAATATATATGAGGAAAAGGTAGTCACTTAAAAAATGCAGCTGCTGTGTTAATATACCCCCCCCCCCCCGTCTGTTGTTCAATTTGTATCAAAATATGCTGAATGGACCATAGAGCTCCAAACTGTAGTATAAACCACAATAGACACTGGTATGGCAGACACAGAAACAACCAACTAGTAATTTCACTGGATAGATTGCATTTGAGCCATCCTGGATGGATATGTATGGTTGTAGAGTGTCCTGGTCAGGGAAAGAACAGCTGAATTTGTTCCAGAGGAGGAGAGTGGAATATAAAAGCTGCCTATTGATGTAGATCCGCTAGCATGTATATAGACAGATACCTCCCTCATACATAAAGCCGCTTGGACATGCTAACATTTTTGTTGACACATCTACAATAAGGAAAACATTAAACAAGAATGGAGTACATGGGAGGACACCACAGAGGAAGCCATTGCTGTCCAAAAAGAATATTGCAGCACATTTGAAATTTGCAAAAGAGCACCTGGATGTTCCACAGCACTACTGGCAAAATATACTGTGGACAGATGAAACCAAGATTGAGTTGTTTGGGAAGAACACACAACACTATGTGTGGAGAAAAAAAGGCACAGCACACCAACATCAAAACCTCATCCCCACTGTAAAACATGGCGGAGGGAGCATCATGGTTTGTGGCTGCTTTGCTGCCTCAGGGCCTGGACGGATTGCTGTCATTGATGGGAAAATGAATTGGAGTGGCCCAGTCAGAGTCCTGGTCTCATCCCGATTGAAATGCTGTGGCATGACCTTAAGAGAGCGATTCACACCAGACATCCCAAGAATATTGCTACACTGAAACAGTTTTGTGAAGAGGAGTGCTCCAAAATTACTCCAGATCGTTGTGCAGGTCTGATCTGCAACTACAGGAAACGTTTGGTTGAGGTTATTGCTGCCAAAGGAGGGTCAACCAGTTATTAAGTCCAAAGGTTCACATACTTTTTCCTCCCTGCACTGTGAATGTTTACATGTTATGTGCAATTAAACCATGGCAACATCTAATGTTTGTGTAGTATTATGTTCAGCAGACTGTGTTCTTCTATTGTTGTGACTTAGATGACGTTCAGAGCACATTTTATGCCCAATTCATGCAAAACTCCACGTAGTCCCAAGGGGTTCACATACTTTTTCTTGCAACTGTAGTATTCCCAATGACCATGTGTGCACATAGGCTATATCATACATTCACAGGATTTAATAAGTGTGGTTTGGTACAGGGGCGGACTGACAACTCATGGGGCCCCCGGGCAATAGGGGATCATGGGGCCCCTGTGTCCCTGCTCACACTCAAACCACACCCAAAAAAGCCTCTGAAAGGTACCAGAGGCATCTCATGGGGCCCCCTACTGACCCTGGGCCCTCGAACAGTGCCCGAGTGCTCAAATGGTTTAGTCCGCCCCTGGTTTGGTACACTCCAACATCAGAACATACTTCAGCTAAACAGTGACATCCCTAAAATAGAAACTTGACTTTTTTCTCATCCATTGAGGGACACAGAAAGTCTTATCCTTTAGGTTATATGGCCACCTACAGGAGAAATGTACACTGGAGACCCAAATATTTGTCAGCACAGCATTACCCCACCCACTAACAGTATGCCTCAGTTTTTGCTAATGTGCTTAGGAAAGTGGACATGTTTTTTTCAACTTCAACTGTTCTCTGCCATTTGCAAAATATTCTGCCATCAACAGCTCCTGGTAGATTCCTGCTGAATATTGAAAACCTGAAAGTCTTTCCAACAAGCTAAGGTTTTCTCAGTTTTCTGCTGGAGTTTTCTGTGACAGCTGGGAATTGCTGGAGGTCTTCTCAAGTCATCTACAGCTACTGTTAAGCTCAGGATGGATATGAAAAATCTGGACAGGCCTCCCATTAGCCAAGCAGTGCAGGCTGCAACAGTCCTGCAGTCATCAGGGACTACCTGTCTGTGTTCCAGTTCACATAGGACTCCGCTATTCAGATTAGGCCAGTATGTATGGAAATTCTTTGTGGAGTTATTGTTCAAGAGTGGAGGCAGTTTTCCTATTCCCTTTAGTGCACCTCTCTGTTGTATGTATCTAGAAGGCTTAAACTGGGTTATAATTTTCTCTGTTTGTTACTGAGGGTATTTACATCTGAATTCGTATATGAATTACCTCCTTTTGTTTTTTGGGCTTGCTTATACTTTATGTACCCTGCAAGTTGGCCACATAGGGTAGCCCCCCTTTTTATTTCTGCTCAGATTATGCTAGGGGAATTGGTACTGTTTAAATTCTCCTTCCCCTTACCAGCCATGTAAGCCATGGTCAGGTGATGTCAGTGGTTGGTAAGGACGCAGCCTATACAAGCACATATTGCTTCCCTAACAATCATTGAAAGTCAAAAACTGTCACATTCATGCATGCTGAGCGTCCTAAATGTTGAACATTTGAATAGCCAGTGTTTGGTCTGAACTATGTTAGGAAGGCCATTTCCCACAAGGTCTATCACCAGATCTCAAAGGCATACTTCACTTGGTGTGAGTCTCAGGGCTTCAACCCTAGGAGTTTCTCCATGGGACAAATCTTCTTCCTGCAAAAGTGTCTGGATCAGTATTATCAAGGACCAGATTTTGCCCTTTCTATTTTCTTTCAGAGATGTTGGCCTCTCTCTCTTTGATTTAGACCTTTGAACAGGGGGTCTCTCATGTAGTTCCCCTGTGTGTTTTCATGTGACTCCGTGGGAACTGAATCTAATCCCCTCTGCACTTCTAAAACCAATAATGTGTCATTCTTCAAAGTGATCACCTCTGCAAAGTGAGTACCTGAACTGGAAATGTTATTCTGAAAATAACCTTCTGGTTTTGCATGAGGAAGGAGGGTGTTAGACCCAGATTGTCCTTTTTGTCTAATGTAGTTTCTGCCTTTCACCTTAACCAGGTTATTATACTTCGTCCCCATGTTTGGTTTCATTTCACCCACAGGAAATTTCCCTCCATAATCTAAATGTCGTTCTGGATGTGAGAATCTGCCTCTCAGCTACTGCTTCTTTCAGCCTGATTCTCTTTTTGTAATATTGGATGGACCCCAGAAGACTACTCTGGCTTATCGTTCCACTATTTCTAGGTGGCTCAGGGAGGCCATCATCTGAGCTTGAGGTTTCAAAGATCAGTGTACAGGACACTGGGCATGACTTGATATGATATGTGTCCCTGTTATTTGATTAGTGGTCCCTTTTTAAGGAGAGCAAAATGAATACAGTTTTGGATAACTCAGGGGGAAAACTGACTTACAGTCCTTATTCGCAACCTGGAACTCAGAGGCTCTGAGAGACTTTGGGTGGAAAAGAGCTTCCAACCCTGACTATAGGGACTGTGGCCCCCATAGGGTAACCCGCTTGCAAAAAAGGCATAAAAAGGATCAGGAATGTCATGTACCTGGATAGTGAGCCTGATGTGAAGAGGCAGGCCTCCTGTACAACTCCGGCTCAAGGACTGCTGATGGTGGGACAGAGGCTGCAGGGGCACGGTGGGGAATGAGTGACTGTGATCAGTCCAGTAGTAGCTGGTAGGCAGGTGAACTGCAGGGCAGGCTGAAGGCAGGGAGCTGGATCCAGATGCAGCTCTGAGGGGTGCGTTTTGAGGATGCAGGTTCAGATGAGTTGGGTTCAATAGCGGTTGGACAGATCAGGCATAAACGGCAGTAGGAAGGGTAGTCGGGTCACAGGCCAGCAGCAGAAGATCAATCATACAGGAGCGGAGACAGAAGGGTAATCCAAGGCAAGCCAGAGGTCAGGGCAGGTAGCGGTCAAGCGGAGGTCAGAAATAAGCTGGTTCGGTATCAGGAGTCAATTACAGGAATCAGGGAACACAAGCAGGGATAAGACCAAATGGCAATGAGACATTACTGCAGCCAGTTGAAATAGCCCTTTTGGTCACTGTATTGGTGTCACTGGTCCGTTCCCCCCCCAGTGTCAGAATGTCTGCCGCAGTCCCGCCATAAGTCGCTGATCGCCGCCATAAGTTACTGATTGCCTCCATAAGTCGCTGATCGCCGCTATTATTAGTATACAGAACAAAAAATCCAGTATATATACCGCCATTTGTAAACGCTATAACTTTCACGTAAACCAATTTTATTTTTTATAGCAATGACATGGAGCAAAATACATTTTGGCTAAAATTTATGACGAAATTAGATTTTTAAATTTTTTTACTGGACATGTTTTATAGCAAAAAGTCCAAAATATTGAGTTTTTTTTTTTCAAAACTGTCGGGTTTTTCTTATAGCGCAAAAAAATAAAAACCGCACAGGCAATCAAATACCACCAAAAAGCCCAATTCATGGGGGAAAAAGGATGTAAATTTCATGTTTGCGCAGTGTTGCATGACCACGCAATTGTCAGTTAAAATGACGCAGTGCCATAACACAAACCACTTATGTAACTGCTTCCTGACCACCCTATAGCAGAAATACTGCTACAGGGCGGCACAGGTGTGCAAAACCACATATATATATATATATATATATATATATATATATATATGTGATTCGCACTCCCGTGGTTTTCACGCCCCTCCCAGATAGCGTCAGATTCCTCTTCAGTACATCAGTCATCACATTTAACAATTGCCAGGAAGACGCTCATACACAATAAACCTCCATTGCTGGTATAGTGTATGAACGGATCAATATGTTTGATCAGATCAGCACTATACCAGTGTTCACATTAGTATAGCTTCCCCCAAAATGCAGCATTAGCAGGATCAGCCCCGGCACCTTCCAGCACCTGCGTTTAGTCCTTACGCTTACCCCCCTTCTCCCCCAGCAAGTGCAGTGTCAGTAGGTCACTGTCACTTGATACGTTGCACATAAAACTGCAGTGTTCGCAGAATCAGGCCTGATCTCTGTTAGCACTTGCCGGTAAATTGTGATGACTCTCATATGCAGCAGAGTGCCAGTACTAGTGCCGCGCTACCTTTTGGTGAACTATCGAGTACTAGTGGCCTAGTACTTCCTGGTCTTTCACATACCTCTTAGATTGCAAGCTTCAAGGGGCAGGGCCCTCCCAACTCCTCTTGATTTTTTGGAGCTGTTTTTCACGGAAGATATATATGCATTGATTGTGGATCAAAGCAATTTATATGCACAACAGTTTATCGCCACCAACCCAGAGTCAAACCTTGCCAGACCATTCGCATTGGAAACTCATTACGGTTTCCGAATTTAAATTTTTTTTTAACCTAACCCTCAACATGGGCATTACTAAAAAAAATGAGTTGCGGTTGTATTGGTCCACAGACCCAATTCATCATATGCCCGTGTTCTCCACTGCCAGTGAGAGTATAATGTGTTTTATGCATTTCAACAACAATACACACTGTCGTCCTTGGGGTGACCCTGAATTTGACCGGCTGCACAAAATTCAGCCCCTCACAAAACCACCTTAACCAAAAATTTGCAGATGTCTATACTCCCCAGCAAAACATCTGCACTGATGAGTCCCTCATTAATTTTTCTGGCCACCTTTCATTCAAACAATTTCTCCCCTGCAAGCGTGCCAGATATGGGGTTAAGATGTAGAAGATCTGTGAGAGGGCAACAGGCTATACTTATAAGTTTCGGATTTATGAGGGAAAAGATAGGCACGTGGAGCCCCTTAGATGCCAAGACTACATGGGGAGTAGTGGCAAGATAGTTTGGGACTTGGTGTCATCCTTTTTCCATATGGGGTACCACTTATACGTGGACAATTTTTATTCAAGTGTGCCACTATTTAGACATTTGTACAATCTTGGAACTGGCGCATGTGGCACCGTGTGCCCACCATTAGCGGTGAGTGGATGCAGGGCGGTATATTCTAATGGTGGGCATACCACACACTTTTTCTGGCAGATTTCTTCTTTTTTTTTTTTCGGTATGCAGCCTGTGGACTGAGTGAAAAAAAAAGTAGAACATAGCATATACAGTAATACCTCAGTTTACGAATGCCTCTGTTAACGTCATTTTTGGTTTACGAATGAAAATCCATTGAAAATAATGCCTCAGTTTACAAATTTTTTTCACAATATGAAGTGTATGTCAGTGCTGATTTTTAAATGCAATTGCCGTCTTTTTTTTTTTCTTCACTATAGCTCACAACATTAGCTGTCAGTTTCCTGGAAGCTAAAGGATACTTTGTATCTTTTAAGAAACTGAAAGGAAACATTGTTTCTTTTGGGGAAATAAATTAAACTAAACTTTCTCTCTTTTAGCTGGAGGGGGCAAGTGTCAGGTGAATTTCTGAACTGCTGTATAGTGAAGAAAAAAAAAAACAGTAATTACATTTAAAAACTGTCTCCTAACAGCTGAGTGGAAAATATTTTTTTTAATTGCCAGAAATTCTTTTACATTCAGCTGTCAGTGGGGAACCCCGCTGACAGCTGAAACATTAACACATGGCTGTCATTACTAAAATACCACGAGTTAATAAAACAACTCATGCAGTATTGTAGTAGCGTTTACTGTTTTTCTGACCTTTCGAACGGATTAATTGGTTTTCAATGCATTCCTATGGGAAACAGTGTTTCAGTTTACGAATTCTTTGCTATACGAAATATCCTGTAGAACGAATTAAATTCGTAATTCGAGGTATTACTGTATACCCAACAAGGACCAGCGACGTACTGGTACATCACTGGAATTTGAATGGTTATACCAGGATGATGCCTACAGCTACAGTCATCATCCTGGTATCGTTTTTTTCAGCCGGCAATCGGTTTTCATGTAAAAGCAATCCTAGTGGCTAATTAGCTGCAGGATTGCTTTTACAAGTAGCGGGAGATGATGCCCCCTCCCCCACTGCCTTCCATGGCCTTCTCGGGCAGTCCCATGCTATCGGGGCAACCTGAGAATGCAGCCAGTGTTTCTGCCAGCTGACCATAGAGCTGATTGGAGACCAGAATGATGCCAATCATCTCTATAGTCTAAGAAATCGAAAGCTATGAGCATTTCATCAATTCAGTTTCACAGGATATAAACAGCGCCATTTGTAAATTGGGAAAGCATCTGATCACACCGAACTTAGTTTGATTAGGTAACGTAAGCGCAGAGGAGATATCTAGAGTCTGATAGAACCCAGATTTGTCAAAAAAGAATATATGACAATGCCCATTGAAGTTATAGGGGATATTTGCATTTCCTGTGATAGCATTGAAAGTGATCAAAAAAACAAATTAAGGGGACAGTGTTAAAATAACTTAAAAAATCTAAATCAAAATAACTAAAAAAAAAAGTACCATCGCCCCCCCCCCTGTAGACATCCCAAGGAATTTGATAAGAAGCATGGTAAGTATTTTGCAGATCTCATTTGTTGCCACAAGTTTTTGAAAATTTAAGAAAAAAAGCAAAAACATATTTTCTTTTCTTTTTTTATATTTCAAAACCTTGTGAGAAAAATTTTGATCTGCAAAACACTCACCATGCCTCTTTTTAAATTCCTTGGGGTGTCTACTTTCCAAAAATGGGTCATTTGGGGGGGGGGGGTGGGGGGTTGGTGCTATCCTGGCATTTCAGGGCCTTTGAAACTGTGATAGGTAGTGAGGAAGTGAAATGAGGAAGTTACGCACCTTCAGGCTTTCAAAGTGGTCATTGGATTTCAGGCTCCTGTATGTGGCTAGGCTCACAAAGTCTCACACATGTGGTACCTCCATACTCTGTAGAAATAGCAGAATGCATTTTGGGGTGTAATTCCTCATATACCTATGGCTTGTGTGAGAAAAATATAATTTAAATGACAACTTTGTGTAAAAAAAAAAAAGAAAAAAAAAAGTTTTTATAATTTTCCAGAAACGTGTGGAAAAAAATTAATCTTCCATGGACTCAACATGCCTCTCAGCAGATAGCTTAGGGTGTCTACTTTCCGAAAAGGGGTAATTTGGGGGTGTTTGTACTATCCTGGTATTTTAGCACCTCAAGAAATGTGATGGGCAGTCAGAAAGTAAAAGCTGTGTAAATTCCATTATCTATACCATAGTTTGTACACGCTATAACATTCACACAAAGCAATCAATATACACTTATTGGGATTTTTTTTAACCAAAACCATGGAGTAGAATACATTTTGGCCTAAATTTATGAAGAAATTTTAGTTTTTTTGGATATTTTTTATCACAGAAATGAGTAAATATCGTTTTTTCAAAAACATTTTGTTTCTCAAAAATTGTTTGTTTATAGCACCAAAAATAAAAAGTGCACAGGTGATAAAATACCACCAAAAGAAAGCTCTATTTGTGTGAAAAAAAGGACATAAATTTCATTTATGTACCATATTGCATGACCGCACAATTGTCAGTTAAACTAGTGCAGCACTGTATAGCAAAAAAATTGCGTAAATTACAGTATCTATACCATAGTTTGTAGATGCTATAACGTTCACACAAAGCAATCAATATACACTTATTGGGATTTTTTACCAAAAACATGTAGCAGAATACATTTTGGCCTCAATTTATAACTAACTTCAAGTTTACTATATATTTTTTATAGCCGAAAGTAAAAAATATAGTTTTTCTTCAAAATTTTCAGTCTTTTTTTTGTTTATAGTGCAAAAAATAAAAAGTGCACAGGTGATCAAATACCACCAAAAGAAAGCTCTATTTGTGTGAAAAAAGGACGTAAATTTCGTTTGGGTACAGCATTGCATGACCGCGCAATTATCAGTTGAATTATTGCAGTGCCGAGTAGCAATAAGAGGCCTGGTCATTAAGGGGGGTAAATCCTCTAGAGGGCAAGTGGTTAAAGTAAACTGAAAAAATGTTATCTGTAAAAAGCCTCAAAGAATTATATGGGGGGGGGGGCTGGACTGCCCATGCACACAAAGATTTGAAGTATACTTGGTAA
Source organism: Staurois parvus (assembly GCF_062004578.1). NCBI lineage: Eukaryota > Metazoa > Chordata > Amphibia > Anura > Ranidae > Staurois > Staurois parvus. The sequence goes on from NW_028318083.1 coordinate 19,396,944, forward strand.
ATCTCTATGCAACATCAGAAAGGAAGCAGTACACTATGCCTGCACCACAGCTAGCTATTGGTTGAAGAATCAGCAAGATCTTCAATCTCCCACTGTTGAGGTGATAATTTTTCTTCAGTGGCCAGCCTTGTTTTTTTGCCGATATCCTCATAGGTGTACATTAAAGAGGAACAGTAGATATGTTATTGAAATGTATCACATTATTCATTAAAAGTTTACTCTACTAAATGAAACATCTGAATACTGAACTCTTGCTCCAGCAATTAATAACCAGTTCTGAAGAGGGAAACAATGTGATAAGCCCATGAGCAGAATCACACTAAAGGGTCTTAAATTAAAATGACTTTTATGCCAGCATGATCATTTTCTCATGGTGCTTCGCTTTTATTTCTCACAGTACTTTTCTAATAGAATTAACATGAATCAGACTGAATCTTTTTTGTTTAGTGTATTTTATACAGTATGGCAGGAACAGACTTTCCTGTATTTTAAAACAAATGGGTCAGCTTAAAAGGCATAAAAGGAGCAACTCCAGGCAACAAGTAAAATCAATGTGTAAATGTCTAATTTTATCCAAGAAATATTGCTATTGTACTAAATTTAGAATGTCAGTTTACGTTACCTTAATCCGTACTTCTTAAACATAATTATGAGTTTCATTCAGTTCCATCCTGATGTGGGAAGATGAGACTACAGTGAACATGGAGAGCATGCTGGTCCTATTGAAATTAGGCCTGCTATTGTAATTGGCTAAATGCTTTTCCCAGAAATATCATTAAAGCTTGAATCAAGTTATAGACATCCCCTGAAATTATTATTCCTGGTGAGATACTTCCTAGTTTATCTGTCTAATACAACACTAAAGCCCTAGTTTGCACTGATGCAGCTTGTCATTTTTGATCATTCAAATCGCATGCAATGATCGGCAATGCAGCTGTTCTAATCTGTGCAACCCTGACGAAGTCAGAGTTGTTTTGATTGGAAAAGTAGTTCCTACACTACTTTTCACAATATGGGGTGCGGCTTGCATAGACATCTGTGCATGAAGTCGCACAGATGTCTATGAAGTCAGACCTGAAGTCGCACTGCCATCCAACTTTGAAATCGTGCGACTTCAAGTGAAGTCACACGATTTCATAATCGTATCCAGTGTGAACCAGGGATAAGGTGATAGGATAATGAAGGTTGATCTTGCAGTCAGTTTGAAAGAAAGCCAAACAGGCAAAATTAAGCGGAAAAAGTAAAAACCTTCAATCATGTTTGCTAAAATACTTGCAATGTATATATCCCACTTAGAGGGGTAATGTTTTCTCAGCAGAAAGGAATTTTACATTTAATGCAAAATGCATGTTTGGCTGTAAATAAATATGGATTAAAGCTCTGTATTTTAACATTGTAACATATAATATAACAGCTAAGATTTAACAAGATTCTCAAAACATATGGAAAGAATATAATGTCTGCCATTTTTAAGACCTATCCTAAGTGCTCAACATCCATACTACACACTTCCAGCAGGTCACAATATTATGGTCCACTTCACACTTATCCTTTTCATTGTGAGAAGCTTGTGAGAAGCTACTGTTATCTTGTGTTGCAGAGGCAAGCCATTTCATCAAGAATGTGAAAGAAATTAATAGGATGTGAGTTGTGGTGCATTGCAATTTGAGTCTGTTGGTACCCATGGTAATTGTGCATTGGGGTACCATTCTAAATGAAGGGCACCACAATGCAGCACTGTGTGTTACTGCAACACATAGGTCTGAAGGAGACCTAAATGCTAACTATAATTTCAAATAACTTAAAACTACACCCCCCCCCCCTTCCCGGCTGCCTAAACAAATCCAGGAAACATATTGGGGTTTATTTACTAAAATGGGAAAGTGCAAAATCAGGCTCACTTCTGAAAAGAAACCGATCAGCATCCAGATTTTATTGCTAAAGCTTAATTGAACAGGCTGAGGTTAGAGACTGATTGGCTACCATGCACAGCAGCTTCAGATTCTGACTGCACCAGTTTTAGTAAATCAACCCCATTGAGTGGTGCTAGTTTGGAGAAGCCACTGTGCAGGCCTACAAGTAGGTAACATTCGCAATTGAGCTAATGAAAAACCCAGTACCCCAGTCATTCTGCATCCTGACATTACATCCCCTTTCCCCCAACAACTGTACCACTCTATCACTGTACTCAGTACTCTGAACCTTCCTGCTTCCCAGCACCCCTGACACTACATCCTTCAGCACTCTTGTCTCTGAATCTTCCTGCCTTCCAGTACCCCTGGCTCTTAGTCTCCCTACCTCCCAGCACCCCTCACACTGTACGCCAACACACCAGAAACTGGACCTTCCTGCTAGCTAGCAACTCTGCCAACACATACACCACACCACTGTTCTCCTACATCATCTGTGCACGGGCAATCAGAGAGAAGGAGAGACTGAGCCTAGAGTTTCATCCCACTTACTACTCCATATTCTTCCCTCTGTTGACATCAGTGCAGCCTATAGAGGCCAGTCAGTCCTCCAGCCTCTGTGGGCACTGTGCCCATTATGTTTGATCCCAGAGGAAAGGGGGACAAGATGCATACTTCTGAGTTAAAGGGCAGAGGGATGCTAAACACTGAACCTGGCCACCACTTTCATTACTATGGAACCTCTCCAATGTGGCAGCCATTGTTTAGAAGTCTAATATCCAAACTTATAAATTTTTTCTTTTTAATTCATGGTTATTATTATTATACAGGATTTATATGGCACCAACAGTTTGTGCAGCACTTTAAAACACAAGGGCAGACAGTACAGTTACAATAGAATTCAATACAGGAGGAATCAGAGGGCCCTGCTTGTTAGAACTTACAATCTAAAGGGCAGGGTCAAGTGATACAAAAGATAATAACTGTGGGGGATGAGCTGATGGAGAAAGTGGAGATACAGTTGTTAGATGGAGGCAGGATAGTCTTCTCTGAAGAGAAGGGTTTTCAGGGATCGCCTAGAAGTGGAGTGGACAGGATTACACCTAGCACACTGGCATGTGGGGACAGTTTGATGATTGCACCATTGATCTTGACAGGGAATTCAGAGGACTAAAGGGGGGATAGCCTATATAAAAGAATTCCAATGAGAATTGAGTTTCAGTAGTCAAGGCGGGAGATAACCAGGTAGTGAATTAGGAGCTTTGTGGTGTCGTTGGTTAAGGAGTATTTTTTGGAGATGTAGCAGAGGTTGAGGCAGCAAGATTTGGACAGTGATTGAATGTGGGGCCGAAAAGAGAGTTCCGAATCTAGGATCACACCTATCACCCTGGCATGTGGGGATGGATTGATGGTTGTGTCATTTATCTTGACAGGGAAGTCAGGGGAAGGAGCACATGGGGGAGGAAATATTATGAACTCAGTCTTGGATAGACTGAGTTTTAGGTGAGGAAGTGGTTTCACATCCAGACTGATATGTATGTCGGTCAGTAAATTAGTGCTGCGTGAGGAAAATGGTGTGAACTGAGGGGTAGAGAGATAGATTTAGTTTTCATTAGAATAGAAATGATATTGAAAGCCATGGGAGGCTATCAACTGACCCAGGGTGGAGGTGTAGATAAAGAATAGGAGAGGTCATAGAACAAAACCTTGGGGCACCCTGACAGAGAAAAGAAGTGGAGAGGTGGAAGTAAAATTGTAACTGACACTGAGGGAGCAGTGGGATAGGTAAGATGAGAACCAATGAAGAGTACAGTCCACACAGGCAACTTAAGTAATGTTTTTTGAGGAGGAGGGGGTGGTCAATAGTATCAAAGATTCAGAAACAGGAGCACAGAATAGTGTCCATTGGCTATAGCTATTAGTAAATCGTTTCTGAGTTTTAAGAGAGCAGTTTCTGTGGAGTGTTGAGGGCAAAATCCAGGTTGAAGAGGATAAAGGAGGTTATTCTTAATGAGGTGGTCTCTCAAGGAGTTTGGAGGAAACGAGGAGCAAGGAGATGGGGCATAGTTTGTTAAGGTTGGTGGGGTCCAAGGAAGGCTTTTTGAGTATTGGGGTGACTAGTGCGTGTTTTAGAGAGTTAGGGAAGATGCCAAAAGATGGGGAGAGATTGAAGATGTGAGTTAGGGAGTGTAAGATAGAGTCAGAGGGTAACCACCAGGGGCGGACTGACAATTCATGGGGCCCCTGGGCAATAAGAGATCATGGGGCCCCTGTGTCCTTGCTCACACTCAAACCACACCCAAAAAAGCCTATGAAAGGTACCAGGGGCATCTCATAAGGCCCCCTACTGACCCCGGGCCCTCGGGCAGTGCCTGAGTGCTCAAATGGTCAGTCTGCCCCTGGTAACCACAGTATTTGAGAGGAAACAGGGTCCAGAGGACAGGTGATTAGCAAAGCCTTTGATTAATGTTTAGCAACCTTGTATATAGTAGTGAGGGTAAAAAAGGGAAGTGCTGAGTGTAGTTGGGACACGGGGTGTTATGTGGGGGAGATACCTATACAATGGAGATTTCATCACAAATTGTATCAATCTTCTTTTTGAAGTGATTGGCGAACTCCTGGGCAGAGAGTGAATTAGTGGGTGGAGGCAATGGAGGAGGAAGTAGAGAGTTAAAGGGACTGAATGAAAAGCTTGTAGTGATAAAATAGGTCTGCTTGGCAATGTCAAGGCAATTTTTGTATTTTTGGAAGGCAGATTTATATTGGTTGAAGTCTTTCTGAGACGTAATCTTATGTCACAGATGCTCAAGAGTGTGGCTACTTTTTTTGAGACTTCTGGTGTCATCTGTTTTCCAGGGTTGTAGGGGTTGGGGCCTGATTCTGTGTGTAGTGAAGGGGGAAGCTCATTCAGTCCAGAGGATAATGATCTATTGTAGACAGAAGTGGCTAGACTGGGTCAGGAGAGGGTTGAGATTTTATTGTAGAGGTGGTGAGTAGTAGAATAGAGAAGAGAAGGGTTGAAGTGGCAAAGGTTTCTCTGGAAAATTTTTAGGTGGTTGGAGGGAGAGGTGGTGGAAGACAGGGATAGCGCAAAACTAAAATGGTGGCAATCAGAGAGAGGGAAAGGATTGTTGGATAGGTTTCAATGATTAGATAGGAGAATACATGGTTGCCATCAGAGTCAGTAGAAGCATGTATCCATTGCTTCAGGTCAAAAGAGGAGGTTACACTAAGAAGTTTAGAAGTAGCAGGAGTGTTAGTATTAACAGGGATGTTAAAGTCACCAATAATGATTGTGGGAATTTCATAAGAGAAAGTAGGGTAGCCAGGCAGAGAAACCTTTCATTCTAAGTACACCACCAGAATTGACATGCCTTCCTCCTAAACTATTGAGGCTTCTATATAATTATTTTGAATATGCAATCTCTATACCAAGTTGGAAATAAGGAGGAAACTGAAGATCCATTTAAGTTATTGTATTCTTCTTACAATAAGTATAGGCTATAAGATACGGTAAGATAGGGTATGGTGAAGGCTGGGAAGGATAAAGTAAGATTGAGTATGCAGTGTACAATTCTTGCAATGCTAGCCGCACTTCGAACCATGTGGCCGACTGAGGAAATAGAAAATAGAAAAGACAGTCAGCTAGTAACATCATTGGAGTTTATACAGCACTAATTGGTTGATAACAAAGGAAAACTAAACAGAAAGAAATTTGAGACACTATTGTCTCTACATTTATTTAAATATTGAGAACTAAAACCATATATTTTTACCTTATCTGATGCCTATTGTTGTTTGATCTACACACCAAAATATTCTTTATTTTTTTTATTGTATGTATTCTTGTATATACAGCAGGTTTGGGATATGGTACCGTACATGCAATATCTCCCACAAGCACATTGCCCAACTCTTATGAAATGCAGTATTTATATCCACACAGGCAATTTAATCAGAATCTGCCTTGACACATCTAATGGCACCATGGCAATTGTTTAAAGGTTATTAAGTTACACATGTGGCCATAAACACTGGGGTATTTTCTCCACACTCATTTAAAGATGAACTCCAGGAATCCAGCCACTTTGTAAAATGTGCTGGTTTACTATGAGTTGAGTCCAATGAGGCGCATGCCACTAGGATTTATCTCTTTTATTTACAACTGATAGTTTTATAGAGCTTCAGGAGTATAGCCATCTACACTCACCAGCCACTTTATTGGGTACACCTTGCTAGTACCAGGTTGGACCCCCTTTTGCCTTCAGAACTGTATTCATTCTTCATGGCATAGATTCAGCAAGCTGTTGGAAACAATCCTCAGAGATATTGGTCCATATTGACATGAGTTACTGTTGCCTTTCTATCATCTCAAACCAGTCTGCCCATTCTCCTCTGACCTCTGACATCAATAAGGCATTTTTGTCCACACAACTGCCGCTCACTGGATATTTCCTCTTTTTTTTGGACCTTTCTCTGTAAACCCTGGAGATGGTTGTGTATGAAAATCCCATTAGATCAGCAGTGTTTTAAATACTGAGACCAGCCCGTCTGGCACCAACGACCATGCCACATTCAAAGTCACTTAAATTCATTTTCTCTCCCATTCTGATGCTCGGTTTGAACTTCAGGAAGTCATCTGCACCATGTCTAGATGCCTAAATGCATTGAGTTGCTGACATGTGATTGGCTGATTAGCAGTGTGTGTTACCAAGCAATTGAACAGGTGTACCTAATAAAGTGGCCAGTGAGTGTATATACTCCTAGGGCTCTGACAGGAGAGCTGTCTTCACAAAAACAGCATATCTGCCCCTTCCCACTGCTGTTCATTCACAGAAGGCTTTGTATGCTGTGAACGGGCTCACATAATATAAAGCGCTTTGCAATTAGACAGGAGGAAGGGGAGAATGCACAGTACTTGTGTGCAATTCGCATTTGCTGGACTTGAGACCAGAATGTCCAGCATCCAGCAGAAGGAGTGACGATAGCCATGCTCCCAGTGCTTAGTTGAAATGTCAGTTGTAAATGTAAAAGCTAAGTCTAGGAGGTGACATGGTGGACTTATCCCTAGTAATCCTGAATACTTAGCTTTAAACTTAGAAAGCCACCACATATTCACTGCTGCAGAACAAGCACGTACCTAAATAATTGCATTCAGGCATTTGTAAAGGAAAAGAAGAGAAAAATAACTAGGTACAGTGTGTTTTACATCTCTTTTATAAGCCGTTGCATTTTCATCCAATTGTCTTATATATAATTTGTACTTTGAGCTGGTTTCATAAATTTCCCTATGTTAGTATAAAAATACCTAAGAGCATCTTCAAACAAAATTCTGCAAGTTTGCTAAAATCAAAGCGGGCACAAGGGTATACTGAACATATCTGTGGGTAAAATTCTTAAAATATTTTCAAATGCTGTAAATGTTATTATTTATTGGAATGGTTTCAATGTAGGTCTTATCTCTCTACTGGTTAAAAGCGAAACCTAAAAAAATCATGCTCCCCTATGAAAATAGCTTTGGAATATATCAGTAAATTATGTAAAATGCTACTTATTCTGACCTCTAATGCATTATAAATTCATGTTTATATGTACAATTCTTGTTATACTGACTCTCTATCCCTAATACATCAAAGTAAAACAGAGCTAGAAAAAATGCATGAAGATGAATAAGGAACAGGAAATAATCAAAAGCCCCAGCTACATAGGGTCTGAATTTTGTAACTCTGCATAGCAGTGTTGTAAAGTGTATCAAGCTTAATGTTAAATGCCAGGAAAAGTACAAGTGGTATGTTTATTCTTTTATTTTCATAAGAAACTTTTTATTGAAAAGATTTCAAGTGATTTTTGCATAAACAAAATCAAATAAAAGACAATGGGGGGGGGGGGGCATGTCAATCACATAGTTCACCACAGTACAGCAGAGAGAATACAGCAGTGAACACAAATCATGATAACACAAAGTATCAAAGACCACTGACACTGCAAACATGCTGTATACAGTTAGATATTGGAGAGTGAAATATCAAATATTACCACCATGAGTAGTAATAGGGGTGAGCAGGGTGTGGACACACCTATGACTATCACAGTATGATAGTAGATAATATAAGAGGGGGATATTATTTATTTAACCATATAGCCCAAAAAGAATGATAAAGCTTTAATTTATCTTTGGATTTGTATATGTGCATATAGGAAAAAGGAATTAACTGCACAAATCCAAGATTGCTTAGAAAAAAGGAAATTCTTTTCTGCAGCCAAAATCACAACAGATTTTTTTCTTAAAACAGCTTAATTTTATTACATAAACTTTCAAATATAAAATCTTACTGTTAAGATCAGGGGCGGACTGACAACTCATGGGGCCCCCGGGCATTAGGGGATCATGGGGCCCCTGTGTCCTTGTCCAAACTCAAAAAAGCCTATGAAAAAGGTACCAAGGGCATATCATGGGGCCCCCTACTGACCCCGGGCCCTCGGGCAGTGCCCGAGTTTCCAAATGGTCAGTCCGCCCCTGGTTAAGATACATTTTTACAGAATGCTCCGGTTTAAATTAATTCACAGCAGAATACCCCTAAAGTTCAGGCATATGAAGGTGTATGTGTGTGTGTGTGTGTGTGTGTATATATATATATATATATATATATATATATATATATAACACCAAGGTTTATTAGCCACAATTCCTCGATGCATTTCAATTGATATACACAATCTTCATCAATGGGTATCAGTGGTACCTATATACAAAAAGGAGAACATACTAACATGAATTACTGCAACAATATTTAGCAAATTCAGTAGGGCATAACATGTGCATGTAGCCTTACATAATACCAGAGTCAGTGAGAGTCATTCCAATCTGCTGGGAGGATCCTTTTGGATTAGTTTTAGTCCCAAAACACACAGACTTTGAGAACTGGAGGACCAGGATACAGATTTGGGGTCTCTGAGCCCAAACCAGCAGTGACTGCTTCAACCCCCCTCCTAGACTCAGAGCAGAGGTTATTATAATCAGCTCAAAACAACTTGATGCTGAGGTCTCTTGCTGTCATGTGTTTGGTGTGATGTGTTTACCATTGTGTTTTTGTTCCATTGTTAATTGAGCTAATTGAGTCACCTATTGTTTCTATCTGTTAGGTAGCCCTCTAGAGGTTCCTACTTGTTAAGATTAGTCTTTTTTCAGCTTGACCTCATTACCTAATCAGTGTGGGATGTTTATCTCAATGTGTAACATTTGTTTTTATTGTTCATGTGGGGACTGCCCATATTTCTGAAGTGTATTTCTGTTCAATAAGAGTTTCTTGTTGCACCTAAGTTAGTGCCGTCTAGTCCTTGGGTGCAATGCCCAGCTATGATACCTTGGTTCTGTGTCCCAACAGCGAGGAAGAAGTTATATAACAGAAGCACCCAGGTGGGTTACCAGGTGGTCTGTCATAGGGGGATCTAAGGAGATGCAATCTTTTTGGTGATTTCATTTCTACCGAAAAAGTTGGGTATTAATGTAGTTTAAGGTCTATGGGAGCTCATCCACATAGCCTAATAGGCACGCCAGGGGTGTGGCTTTATGTTGGATATAAATAATAGGGATATTTCTCACAATAACTTTTCTAAGCAGCATTGAACGTTTGGTCAACATCGTGCCACATGGATGAAATCACCTGTATAGGGATGGCATTCAGAATATTCTGAGGTAAAATGTAAACCAAATTTTGAGGGTGATTTAGGGAAGTTTCTGTGATTTTCTCTAGAATAGAGGGCCAATAATCCACATAAACTGTGCCATTATCTGTGATTCTGTGGTGGTCTTACATGTTAAATGTCATAGTGGACATAAAAATTGACGCCCTAAGCAAACACCTTGTTTGCCTCGTGGTAGTTTTATATTAGGATTTTTACATTCTTAGATCTAATGCTCCTTAAAGAAGTCATGTTGTCTACTGCCAGGTCACTAAGTAAGTCCCCGGTCACACTGGTGCAACTTCTTGTGTGATTTGATAGTTTCAAATTGCATGACAAGTCGCACCCTATTGTCCACAATGGAAGCAGTCATATAGTTTTGACTCCGAGTCGAACCATTTTTTAAAGTAGTTCATGCACTACTTTTTGCAAGTTCGGATGCGACTTGCATACACATCTGTGCATGAAGTTGTGCAGATGACTTCCATGTTGCACTTAAAGTATCACTGACAGCCGACTTTGAAATCATGCGACTTCAAGTGAAGTTGCACGATTTCAAAGTCAGATTAATTGTGACCAAAGTCTTAATGCAGGGACACTCCAGAGATTATGCCCTTGGTAGTGGTTGCAAAACAAAGAACTTCTCTTAACTGTAATGGTGCAATTTGGGTAGAGGTAGTAAAGAATAAGGATTGTATGACTTTTCTAAATTGTAAACATTTTTATAAAAACATTACAGTGTTTTCAAACGCCTTCTGTAAAGTAGAACATACTTTTAGAATAGAATTTTAATATATATATATATATATATATATAAAATACAGTAGTTTATTTAGGCCATGTGATTGTAAAATACTGTGCCTTTCTAAAGAGAATAACTCAGGGGGTATGAGTTATGCCATAGTGGGACAAAAGTATTTTTACTGTTCCTTAGAAACAATACATTTACATGTTTGTCAGAGTTATTTATTTAAAAGGATTGTGGGATACTTCTGTGTGCATTTTGAAAACTGCAAAGTATCCATATATCTCAGAAGATCCAAGCATTAACAACTTTAAAAAGAATGTATCTGGTAGGACTACCAGAATATGTGTTTAAATTGGCCTGCTAAGTAAAAGATACTGTATATGGGTTTGAGACCGCCAGCTCTCTCCTACCTTGTCCCTCTGAGGTTTTGTAAGAGCATTTCTGGCCCCCTTTTCCTTCCAGATAAAAGTGCATACAGTGATTGAAGTTTGGTGAAAATACATTTGTAGAACCAAAGTTTTGTATCACATGCAGTAAGTTAGGCATGAGAACCATAATTATATTCTAAATTATTATATTCAGGATTTATATAGCGCCAACAGTTTGCAAAGTGCTTTTTAACATGAAATGTTTAGTGGTATCCAACATTAACAGGTTCCAGTTAAGGCTAATGTGTTTTGAAGGTTTAGAAGAGCTTTGTATAAAATAGATAACAAAAGAGAACAACACATGTGATAAACAAGAGGGTGGACCATAAATATGCTGGAAGTTGATCAATGGACACAAGGGCAGAAAACCAGAGAACGAACCAAAGGTATATAGTATTTCTAAAAGATGGGAGAGGGCGTCAACAGTGTTGCCTAAATAAATGTGGGTGTTATCAGCATGAATTGAAATGCGTTCACCTAGTTTGACAGAAGTCCGACAAATGTAGAGGAATTCCTCACCAGTATGGCCATTGGCTCCACTATCAGAGCAAAGAGGACAGTGGATAAAGGACAACAGGTACAAGCTTCCCATAGTCGCTGACTGCTCCATAAAGTCCACTTCCAAGCACAAAAGCAAGAAAGCCACTCTTGAAAGCTTTTGTTGTATCCAACAAAAGGATAGCTCTGTTTACAATGAAAAAAAATTTCCATATGAGGACTGATCAGCCGATTATCTGATCGTTAGTATAATGCTTTTGACAGCCGATTCCGATCTTTTGGACAACGAAAACCGGGGGTGAAAGCTAGAACATTTTTATCACATGTGAAACACAACATCTGCTTTTCATTTAACCACTTGCCCTCCAGAGGATTTACCCCCCCCCCCCTTCCTGACCACGCCATTTTTTCTGATACGGAGCTGCGCTTCTTTAACTGACAATTGCGCGGTTATGCAACGCTGCACCCAAATTAAATTTATGTCCTTTTTTTCCCCACACATAGAGATTTCTTTCGGTGGTATTTGATTGCCTTTGAATTTTTTTTTTTTGCCCTATAAAAAAAAAAGACAGCCAATATTGAGAAAAAAACTAAATTTTTTACTTTTTGCTATTAAACATGTCCAATATAAAAATTAAAAAAATCTAATTTCATCATAAATTTAGGCCAAAATGTATTCTGCTACATATCTTTGCTAAAAAAATGCCAATACGTGTAAATTAGTTGGTTTATGTGAAAGTTATATCGTCTACAAATGGCGGTATAGATACTGGACATTTTTTTTTAAAATAGTAATGGCGGCAATCAGCGACCTATAGCGGGACTGCAGCGGGCATTCTGACACTGGGGGAGAAATAACTGTCACTGACATCCCCAGTGACACCAAGAGGCAGGTAGGGGTTAACATCTGGGGCGATCAAAGGGTTAACTATATGCTGTTTTACTATGTTCTGTGTGTGTGCTTTACACTATAAGCACACTGCTTTGTATGACTCTGCTATGCAGAGCCATACAAAGCAGTGTGCAGGAGCTGACAGGAGAGAGATCTGTTTTGTTTACATACAGGTCTCTCCCCTATCAGTAATACACGGCGATCACTGGGTACCGGCAGGGGGAATCACCGACTGGGACCTGGTGATCGACAGGTGAGGCCTCCAATGGCAGCGCGGGTACTTACCTACCTGGAAATGCAAAATCACGTATATATACATGATTGTGCACACCCCTGCCTGCCCTGTAGCAGTATTTCTGCTATAGGGTGGCTGGAAAGCGGTAGATGTGTACAGTAATCATATGGATATAATCGAATAAAAAGAAAAAATGCACATGATCAGAAGCATTGAACAACCCTACACTTCCTCTTCTAGTACGTAGCTACATTTGCCTATGTTTGTCTTTGTCAGCCGCAAATTTTTTTATAAGGCAATACCATTCCAACTACATCATGAGTCCCTGGTTTTTTGTCAGCTCCTATTGGCTGCCTCTCCTTTCATTTGCCTAGATTGCAAACACCGATACCTTCCATGGATTATTCAGACAGACTTGGGCTAGGTTCACATATGTGCGGGTGGTGCCACTGCAGATCCGCACAAAGATCCGTCACCTACACAGAAGAATGCGGACCCGCGGGTGGGTTCCATTCATTCTAATGGTATGCTGCCCGCACTGGAAATCGCAACCGTACTGCGAACTTCGGTGCCCGTGCGGGCTGCGTTTTTAGAAGTAGTGCAGGGACTTCTTCCCTGCGTGTCCTAGGGCTCTCATTGAATGGGCTCTCATTCCCAAGCAAAACGCGGCCTGTAGGAATGCGGATATGTGCACCAGGGGTAACGGCACTGAAAACTCTCTAGGCATTTTTTATTATTATTATACATTATTTATATAGTGCCAATAGTTTGCTCAGTGCTTTACAATATAACGGGAGACAATACACCAACGATACAGTTCAATACAAGAGGGTTAGGAGGGCCCAGCTCCTGAAGCTTTCAATCTAAGAAGGAGGGGAGCTGGTGGTACAAAAGGTAATAACTGTGGGGGATGAACTGATAGAAGATTCCGTTATTAGCTGAAGACAGGATAGGCTTCCCTGAAGAGATAGGTTTTCGGTGATCTCCTACAAGTGGGCAAAGCAGGTGATAGTCAGATAGGGGCAGAGAGTTCCAGAGGATGGGGGAGGCTCTGGAGAAGTCCTGGAGATGAGCAGGGGAGGGAGAGACAAGGGAGCTAGGAAGCAGGAGGTCGTGCGAGGAGCGGAGAGTGTGGTTTGGGAGGCAGCACAGTGGCTAAATGGTTAGCACTTCCACCTGGCAGTACTAGGGTCGTTGGTTCAAATCCCAGCCATGGCACCACCTGCCTGGAGTTTGCAAATGTAAAGTGCTGCGTAAATTGACGGCGCTATATAAGTACCTGAAATAAATAAATAAATATTTGGAGACAGGATTGGTGATGTAATTTGGGGCAGAGTTATAAATGGCTTTATATGTTATTTGTTAATGGTTTGAATTTTATTCGTTGGGCAGCAGGAAGCCAGTGGAGGGATTGGCAGAGAGGGATGGCTGACATGGAATGGTTGGTAAGGTGGATGAGTCTGGCAGCAGCATTCATGATAGACTGAAGAGGGGATAGCCTGCGATGAGATAGGCCAATGAGGAGGGAGTTACAATAGTCAAGGCAAGAGATAACATGGGAGCGAATAAGTTGCTTAGTGGTTTCTGAGGTTAAGAACGAGCATATCTTAGAGATGTTGCGGAAGTGAAGTCTACAAGATTTGGAGAGTGTTTGGATTTGGGGGTGAAAGGACAGATGGGAGTCCAGGATTACACCTAGCACCCTGGCATGAGGGGAGGGACTGATGGTTGTATCATTGATCTTGATGGAGAAGTCAGGGGAGGGGGCACGGGCTGGAGGGAATACTATGAGCTCCGTTTTGGAAAGCATTTAGTTTCATTTATGATTGAAATGGTTAATCCCTTCAATACTAGAGCAGCTAGAAATACTCTGCATAACCAGGCAGGGTGTGATGAAGTGTCTGTCTTTCCCAGTTGTTTATAAATTGTTAGGCAACCTGATTAAAATGTGAAAGTATCTGTTCATTCCCTTGCCTTTCCACATCCAGCAGTAAATTAGCAAGAAAGAACTTTGCAGTGTGACACATGAAAATGACCGCCAGGCCTTCTTCATTTCCCTTCGGACAGGCATCATAAAGCACAGCTCTCATTTATCCTTTACAGATCTCTCTTCTCCTGGTAATGACTACTCAAACACTGGCGCAGTAAATCCTGACACTGTATGCAGTGAGTAAAGGTGATATTTCTTTTTCATTCAGGTTAATGTTTAAGCATTGCATGAATAAGCTGGCACATGGAACAGTTGGTCCTTGTACAGCTATAAATGGCCAAGAGGCTGGGTCTGTTGAAGCTTGTCTGTCAGCTGTTTGAACAAGACAAGCACCTTGATACAGCTGGCTCAGAGCGTTCGGTTTCATGGTTCGCTCGCTGACTTCTCCTGTGGCTAGCTGCAGTTCCTACTCCCCTTCGAGTGACTGCCGCAGCTAGTAGACCCCCTCCTCCTGCTCACATTACTTTGCTTCATGACCTACTTTGAAAATATGGTGTGAATAAAGATTCACAAATGAGCTTGGAAGGCTGCCATAGGCTCTGCAAACAAGCCTGGTCTGGGAAGCTCCTGTCAGAACAAACATGGCTATCTCAGCACCCTCCCCGATCCATCTAGGGCCCTGCTTTCACTATTCATCCCTGGGCTTTCCACAAATCTCCTCTGATTGGTTTCCCTTTCTCTCTACATCACAGGCCTGTTCGTCAATTAGGCAACAGCTCTTCAATATCTGCTAGCAGGCAAAACAGCTGAGGTGGTAATAAAGATGAATGCGTGCTTTCTAGCTGAGCTGTCAGCTGCATGTCACTTGTAATGTCTGTGGTACAGGTCAAAGTCAGTGCAAAGCACTCGATGACATGACTTTTGTTTACACAGAATGGATGTGTGCCAGGCTTGAGGTACGCAAAAGACACCGCACAATAAACGACACCAGGAGTAGCACATTTATTTTTAATCTACACAATGTTAATATGTAACCCGCTGGGGTTTATCAGTTACTATGGTTCTGAATGCATAAAGTAAACAAATGTGTGTGTCAATAGTATGTTTTTCCTTTCAGCAGATGAAAAGAACAATACAAGCAACGTCGGTGATATGAGTTTGTTAAAGAGGAAAGGAGAAGGGAAAATGACAGGTCAAAACAGCTGCCACATTTGAAAGATCTGGAAAGAATTGTATGCAGCAAAAAAAAGTGCAGGAGGGACACCTGGGCTTGAATAGAAAAATACGTTTTTTTGTCTCACACATCAGTACACCCTTACGGAGTGCCATGTTTACCCACCTGAATGTGATTAGTTAGACTGGCTGAAAAAAGACAAAAGTCCAGCCAGTTCAACCAGCAAAAAAAAAAAAAAGTTATAATTCTATACCCACAGTTGATCCAGAAGAAGGCAAAAAAAAAAAAACAGCAAAGCATGATCCAATTCGCTCCTGCTGGGAAAAAAAATCCTTCCTGATCCCCCGAGAGGCAATCGGATATTCCCTGGATCAACTTTACCTATAAATGTTAGTAACCAGTTATTTTCTGTGTATTTAGGAAAGGATGCAGGCCTTTTTTAATCACTTCCCGTCTGGCCCATGTAATAAACGGCCATACAGGAGCAGTGCAGGAGCCCATTTATAAACATCCTCCCACATTCCCTGCCTGTGCGTTCTCCCTGGGAGCACACAGCACCGCGATTCGGTGCATGCTGTGTCCTCCGGATCGCTGTACGGGACCTCTGTGTGAGGTCCCGATCATGTGATCACTGATTGTCCAATCAGTGATCACATGAATAGTAGTAAGCAAGATGTCACTTGCTGACATCATTGCTTACTACTAGTAAAATCTGTTAACGATCACAGAGGTCACATGGTAAAAGGCTATTCACAACAGCCTTGTACCATGTGACAAGCTATGACCAATCACAGCTCTCACAGTATTTCTTAATGGCTGCAAGAATGCAGCCAAAGAGGAGAAATGGTTGCTTTTACAGCCTTTATCGGTGCAAAAGCAATCAGTGTAAAAAAAATAAAAAATCTTCATCACCCCTTACAAGTAGTAGTGTCAGTATGGTGACACTGTACTGCTAGGGTGATGGTATGTTTAAAAAAAACATAAATAATAATATTTAAAAAAAAAAATGTAAAAATGTTTTTAAAAAAATATAATTTTTGGTTATAAACTAATTTGTGTTTTTTTTGTTTTTACTAAAAATATATCTGAATACATTTTGGCCAAAATGTATGAAGAAATATTATTTATTTGCAAAATTTGATAAGAAAAACACTTTTTTTCAACATTTTTGGACTTTTTCATTTATATATCAAAAAAATAAAAATCCCAGTGGTGAATAAATACCACCAAAATAAAGTTGTATCTGTCACAAAAAAAATGCTAAAATATTCATATGGGTACAGTGTTTTATGACCCCGCAATTGTCATTCAAAATGTGATAGCACTGAAAGCCGAAAATTGGCCTGGACCGGATGGGGGTGAAAGTGTCCGGACTTGATTAAAGCAATCCACTGAGCTGGCCAGAACCATGTACAATCAGGGAAGTATGTAAAGATCCATGCAGCCATCCTCCCATCATTGATTTGAACAGGCTGGCTGCACAGACTACCTATGCCTCCCTGACGGGTAAATACAGCCCTATGCATCAGTGTACTGATCAATGCACCCATGTGAATGGGGCCTTACCTGTAAAATCATTTTGTTGGAATACATTACAGGATAGTTTATTTTTTTTATTTCTGGTACTTATATAGCGCCGTCAATTTACACAGTGCTTTACATATATATATTGTACATTCACATCAGTCCCTAACCCTCAAGGGGCGTACAATCTAAGATCCCTAACTTGTATTCATACATACACATACAGGATACAGAATTAAATATTCTGGAACCAACGGGTAATACTGCAGTCTTTAGGGGATTGGAAACTGATAAACAAAGCTGTAAAGACAGCCCAGTTTAACCACTTGCCCTCCAGAGGATTTACGACCCTACCCTCCTTACCAGGCCATGTTTTGCATTACGGTGCTACTTTACTTTAACTGACAATTGCGCGGTCATACAACGCTGCACCCCAATTAAATTTATGTCCTTTTTTCCCACAAATAGAGCTTTATTTTGGTAGTATTTGATTGCTTCTGTGCTTTTTATTTTTTGTGCTATAGAAAAAAAAATACCGACAATTTTGAGAAAAAAACAATATTTTTGACTTTTTGCTATTAAACATGTCCAGTAAAATTTTAAAAATCAAATGTCATCACAAATTTAGACCAAAATGTATTCTGCTACGTCTTTGCTAAAAAAATCCCATTACATATAAATTAATTGGTTTACGTGAAAGTTATAGCGTTTACAAATTGCAGTATATATACTGGGATTTTTTACATTTTTTAAATGTTTTACTAATAATAGCAGCAATCAGCGACTTATAGTGGGACTGTGGCGGGCATTCTGACACTGGGTGAGTTGGTGTCACTGACATCCCCAGTGACACCAATACAGTGATCAGTGCTAATAAAAAGCACTGACATTGTACTAATGGCACTGGGCAGGGAGGGGTTAACATGTGGGGGGCGATCAAAGGGTTAACTCTGTGCTGTTTTTCAATGTGGGCTGTAAGCAGTAAACTATAAGCACACTGCTTTTCAGGGCTCTGCGATGCAAAGCCATGCAAAGCAGTGTGCAGGAGCTGATAGGGGAGAGAACTGTATTGTTTACATACAGTTCTTTCCCTCCGTTGGTAATACTCCTCGATCACCGGGTGCTGGCAAGTAATCACCGGCTGGGGCCGCGAATAGCGTTGGGTGCACACGCGGCACGCACGCGCCCCCTACCTGGAAATGCAAAATCACGTATATATACATGATTTTGTGCACCCCTGCTGCCCTGTAGCAGTATATCTGCTATAGAGTGGCGGGAAAGCGGTTAACCTGTGCCACTCCTAGTTTTGTTGGCAAGCAATAGTTGGAGTATATCATAAGGACATGAGTGAGGGACCTTTCTCCTGTAATGTACTCCAAGAAAAGGATAATTTTATTTAATCCAATGGGATTTCCAAAAGCATTCCAACTGGGGGGCGGGCAATATAGCAAGCAAAAGGCTAACAGGTCCCCTCCAAATTAAAACAGGTAAACAGAGGTGGCTCAACAGAACCTACAGAGCCATCTGAAGAGCCTTATGACCATGGACAGCATCAGCTGAGGCCTGAATGTTCGACTAGTACTACTTAAGGAAGTTCAAACAGAAGACCAAGCGGAACCCTTTCAAGTCTGAGAAACAGATGCCTGATGCTGAAAAGCCTAAGAAACACCTGTAGAGTTTGCCTTGACAAAGGAACCATGAACTTTGCCCTTAAGGTTATAAACAGAAATGATCAGCTGTCAAATCCAAGCAGGCTGCCCCCTACAGAGACCTTCAGGATTGACAAACAGAGTCAAACTGAGGAAAAGGAGATGAAGATGAGAGATAAGCTTAAACAGCTTATACCACATCCAGACAATAAAGGGAAATTCCCTTAAGATGTGTAGAAACAAGACAGAGAAATGGTAGAACGGTGTCCTGCAAAAGGTGAAAGGGAGAAACTATCTTAGGAAGAAAAGAGACTCTGGGCCTCAATACAACCTAATTTTTGTGTAGCACAAGAAAAGGTTCCCTGCAGGTTAAAGGCATCAATTTGGAAACTCGCCTTGCAAATTTGATGGGGACAAGAAACACAACCTTGTGAGTAAGGATAGGCAAAGAAGGCCAAAACCTGCCTCTTTATGGTACTCAAGGCCAAACATTGAACTTTGTGGGATGGAATTTTCCTTGTCTTGCATCAAAAGAATAAAATTTATAAAAGCAGTGGTAGAATTTGTAAGAAGTTGATTTCAAGATTGTAGGAGTTGCTGAATCTGAAAAATCTTTGTTTCTCAGAACCTGGGCTTCAACTGTTAAACCAATAAACTCAGTGATGGGGAAACAGGAAGGCAAACCAGCCACTGGGACAGATGATTCAGATGATCTAGCAGGGCCCATGCAGTGTCTGCTGGGAACTGATCAAAGTACCACTTGCCCTTGGGCCAGTTTGGTGCAATGAAAGTCACTGGAATGGCCTTCATCTCAATCCTGCGGAGTAGGTGAGGAAGGTGCTTGAATGGGGGAAAAGCCTAGATTAGTTTGAAACAATTCCATGGAGTCACCAGAGCATCTACTGGAGAATAAAGAGGATCCCTGGATCTTGAAACAAACCTAGCCAGTTTGTAGTTGAACCTGGAAGTCAGAGGTTCTTTTCTGGCATACTTCATCTGAGTCAGAGTGCTAGAAACACCTCAGGTTTTGAAAGGCAGAAAAAAATTACATTGTTTTCCAAATCACTACAAAATAAAAGACTGAAAAATCTTGATTGAACAAGCAAGTCCCCCTGTGCTGAGAAACCTCTAAATAAACTCTGGTACAACCAACTGCCTCCAGAAGTCTCATCATTTGGTGAACAGAGCTAGTGTGCAGTTAAAGTGGTTGTAAAGGCTGAAAGTTTTTTACCTTCATGCATTCTATGCTACTTCCCTCTCAGCCCTCCAATACTTAGCCCGATCTCAATCCAGCACTGTTCACAGGAGCCATGGTTCTCCCAGGTCTCTCTTTCCTTATTGGCTTAGACACAGCAGCTGGAGCCTTTGGCTCCCACTGCTGTCAATCACAGTCAGTGAGCCATTGAAGAGTGAGCGGAGGGGGGGGGGGGGGGCTGAGCCACACTCTGTGTCTTATAGACACACAGAGCAGGCGTGGGAGTAATGCTATGCTTGTTATGGGGCACTCAGCGGGGAAGGGCGGGGAGGAACCAGGAGTACAGCGGAGAGGCCCGAGAAGAAGAGGATAAGGGCAGCTTTGTGCAAAACCATTCCACAGAGCAGGCAAGCATGCCAAGTTTGTTATTAAAAAAAAACACAGTCTTTAATATCACTTTAAAGTTAGAGCATGTTATATTTACATGTATTTATGCTTTGACTTATGATCCATGTGAAGTTTGCTATAATTCTAGGGTTTCTGGTATTTCTTGTTTCTAGGTATATCTTTATCCTATATGCGGCATGAAATGTCTTGTCTGTTGATGTCTATACAATTAGAAACCTACAGATAACTGTAAAGTGGCAGGAGAAGGCCTCCTTGAAGCATAAAGGACTTCTGTGATTCTGGTTTGCACCTTCACAGTCACTGTCATTTGCATGTGTAAAATCAATAGATAATCAGCACAAATATATGCATTTCTGCAAACATTTATCTCTATACTAACAATACTGCTTAAGCCTGGTACAAAGGGGACAAATATTGGCCTGTGTTGGCTGGTTCAACAGAAATTGTGTGTACAGCAGCTTATGTGACATAAGCTGGCGAACATCCAAATTGCATAGAATGGGCGTGTTGGAAAAACGTCTGCCAATCGGCACACTGACCAATGTGCTCTGGCAGGGGAGCATTCCCCCTGTCAGAACACGATAGATTAGCGAGGAGATAGCTATACTAACATTGCATAGTAAATATAGTGACCTCCTCACGAGTTCCTCAACTTTTTTTTGTTTAGCTCGCTGGGCTGACTGAAAATAAAACTCACAGTGTGCACTAGGCATTACTCCTGGGCAAGAAAGTAACAAACTCTTTTTGCACAACAACAATTGCACTGCAAAACCTAATTTCTAATCAATTTGCTAGATGTTTTGTTGTTTACCAAACAGGCATGCTAAGGTCTTTTCAATATAATTATCCTGAACACTCCAAAAATTCCAATTAGTGCATCTGTGTATTATTCATGCAGTAGGATAATGTAACTAATTATCTAGGAGTAAGATGTAATATAGCAATGTTGCAAAAAGCAATTCATTAAATTGCAGTTATAAACTATAATCCAATTTTGCTTAATTGTTCACCTATTTCAATAAGAAATGATTTTAGAGAATTTAATTTGGAGGTTTACAATGTTTTAATTGAAACTATTAGCAAACAATAATAAGGGTAAAAATAAATTAAGATAACATACACTTGTTCATATTTGTGAATAGCTTTAGCCTGTGTCCACTTTTTGTTTCGGGACACAGGAAAAGATATTCCAGTAGGATTTTTACCTTTTGCAGAAGTCTACTTATGACACAAACCTATTAGACATTTATGGGCTTATCCAGATGAGGTAAATCTTCGATCCTTTCACCTGTAAGTAGTTGCTCTTCCCACATTGCTATGGCACCCAAGGCTTTCTTTCTGGTTTTGGATGAGTATACTTTCAGGTACTCATAGACATAAGATAACTGCCTTCCGATTCATTTTAGTTTGGCAGACTTGCTGATCATTCAGTTTTTTCGGGGCAGCTTACAATAGCCTTTAATTTGTTTAATTGGGAAACAATGCAGTCAAACAAGTTAGATAACATTTCCTGGTCGCTATTGTTTTCCCCAATGTTGGGACTGTCTGAGCATGGCTTCCCCATCCTCTTCATTGCACAACTTAAGTGTTCTTGTTTAGGGCAGAAACTGGCCATGAAGACATCATGATATTATTGGATCAGGTATGTCTATGGCAAGCTCTATTAGATCTGCATCTTTGCTATCTGTTGGTTCAAAGCCCAGATGAAAAGTACACATTTTGTTTATTGCACTGGAACAGTGCCTAAACAGAAAAGTTCCTGTCAGTGCTTTGTAGTATTCTGGCACTGTTTAAGATTTTTGTCATTCTAGTTCTGACATGAGCTTGTCTTTAGAATCTTATCTGTTTGCCAGTGATCTAGCCTCAGACTTTGCCTGATCTTTTTCTGCCCAAATATTCCCTCTATGCTCAGCAGTCCTTAATCCTGAAAAAGGTTAAATTATTCTGGAAGTGCATCTGACTGGAGAACTTATCAGATAAGACTATTAACACATTCATTTTTTGATTGCTGGGTCACAGTCTGAAAAAATGCTTATTATATTTTACCACTGCCTACTGATATTGTACTTTGCTTTGGTTTTCTGGCTGCATATGTGCTGTTGATTACGGAGCAGTGGCCTGGAACTATCACACTGACAAACCTGTATCTCTTAGCAAAGGTTTCTGGTAAAGAGTAAATGCTCTTATGTCAACACATGGTAATTTTGAGGCACATACAATCAATTTCAACTAGCTTCTGACTAACCTAGTACTTACAGTATCTTTCTAAACCAGCCTTTCTCAACCTTTTCAACACAGAGCAACCCTTGAAATAACTTTCCAGTGTCAGGTAACAGCTGCCAGAATTTACTATATCTACATTAGTGTTACAGTCAGTGGAAAAAATTCTCCTTACACTTATGGTCATTGGGAAGAATTACCCCCTTACAGATGGCTAAAAAAGATGAATAGTGTCAGTGGGAACTTATCCAAGAGACAGAAATTGCTAATTGCTCAAGGAACCCCTAGTAACCTCTGGAGGAACCCCAGGGTTCCACGGAACCCTGGATGAGAAACCCAGATCCAATCCATTAACCAATTGAAAAGATTCATGGTATTTTGTCTGCATCTGCAGTTATTTTTTTTAAAGTCATTATTCATCCCCATTATGGAAGACCAAATAACTACAGAAATGTACAATTGTTTTAAAATTATTATTTTATTATTTGTATTTGTTTATTTTTTAGTTATTTTTATTATTCATAGCCTTTTTTATTAAAAAAGGCCATGAATGTATAGCCATACAAAAAAAAGAAAAGAGTGTAATACAAAAGGTAAACAATACAATGCCAAGACCAGTCTTCTATCCAACAGGTTATTAACCTCCCTAACGGTCTGATATATGTCCATATTTCTGTGCTCAAAGCGGTACATTTTTTTGCATGGAAACATGTATTTTTTTTATTGTAGGCCTGTCATTTTTAGGAATAACTCACTGAAATCTGTCCGAACAAGAGTCTAGTAAACATCCCAGGTAGGATAAAACTTGAAACACGAAATCATAAATTATAATTTAATAAATAATCATAAAAAATAATAATATAATAATAAAAAATTTAATTCAATAATATAATCAAACCAAAAACACCGAAATTTGAAATATAGCGCCAAGTTCGCACATCACTGAGCAAAGTTCTAATTTACTCTCGCTGTTCTCTAGCTGGTCTAAAACCGCTTTTGACCTAAAGGGACGCTTTTTGGACGCCATGGACATTTCTCAGTTTCCAGGCAGAAATAACAGTAAAAATGCAGGCAGGGCACAGGACAAAGCACTCGGGACAAAATGTATGTGAAATGGTTTGATGCAGGAATGTTTTACTATGTGATTTTAGTGAATGTCACTTTGTCATTTTCGTCCTGACGCTAGCAGGGGACGGAACCCAGATGACAGATGCCGGCACCCACCGGATTACATTATCGGGGACACTGCAGGAGCGACATCGCAGGAGCGCAGGACAAGGTAAGTGATCGAGGGATCGCGGAGCAGCGCCGCATGGTAAGCCCGAGTGTAGCTCGGGGTTACCGCTTGTGGTACTGAAACTTTACCCCGAGCTACACTCGGGAATACCGCCAGGGAGGATAAGGATCCTATAACAAAACAATCTGTGTTTAATCTACTTGTTTATGAGAAGTAAATTGACAAAGGGGTGGCTGTGGATGTAGTATACGTGAACTTTGCTAAAGCATTTGGCAATGTTCTCCACAGACACCTTATGTGTTGAGATCCATAGGCTTAAAAAATTCTATCTGTAAATGGCTAGAAAACTGGCTTAATTACCGTATTCAGAAATAAGTGTGTAATGTTTTAAACTCTGCTCTGAATGGTACAAAGTTGTTCATGGTGCATTCCAAGAGGACCCAGAGCTATGCAGAGGTATTCTCACTTATAAG
Source organism: Staurois parvus (assembly GCF_062004578.1). Taxonomy (NCBI): domain Eukaryota; kingdom Metazoa; phylum Chordata; class Amphibia; order Anura; family Ranidae; genus Staurois; species Staurois parvus. The sequence goes on from NW_028318083.1 coordinate 19,421,148, forward strand.
CTGAACTGAAAGCATTGTCTGGTTGGGAAACTACATTGTAAATGAGATTTAATTTTGTTAAATGTAAAGTTATACATTTGAAGGCTAAAAAAGAAATGCATCATAAAATTTGTAAGGGGGTATATAACTAGGTGAGTGGATGATGAACAGGATTTGGGTGCTCCAATAAGCTCATAAACTTAAAAACAGCATGCTATGCAAATCTGCACTTTGTATTAAAAGAGACATAGACCTGAGAGAGAAACATAATCTTGCCCCCTTATACAAAGCATTAGTAGGATTTTCTGAATATGCTGTCCTGTTTTAAGCACCAGTTCACAAAAAGGATATTGCAGAACCAGGGTCGGACTGACAACTCATGGGGCCCCCGGGCAATAGGGGATCATGCGGCCCCTGTGTCCTTGCCCAAACTCAAAAAAGCCTATGAAAAAGGTACCAGGGGCATCTGATGGGCCCCCTACTGACCCCGGGCCCTCGGGCAGTGCCCAAGTTTCCAAATGGTCAGTCCGCCCCTGTGCAGAACCCAAAACGGTGCAGAGAAGGAAGACTAAATTGATAAGGCGTATGAACGAATAACTGAATTGATTGACCTATGAAAACTGGCATCTAAAGGGAGGGGAATATGATCACCTTGTATAATTAGCAAACTTGGTGCAAAGCTGTTCACTTTAGGGTTACTGCACAAAAACAATAGGGAACTCTTTGCAGGTGTAGGGAAATACTTTTTTTTTTGTTGGACCAAATTGGACCACGGTTTTGCCTTCCTCTAGAGTCACAGTATACTTAAGATCCTGAGGATGCAAATTGTTAAATAATTTTTTTCTTTTGGACAAAATCAATGGGTATATGTCTTTTTTCAACCGGACTCTGTAACGTTTTACTGTAACTGTTTTCTTTTTTAGACTTTTGTCCTCTGTTTTCACACTTGTGATCTGGCCAGTAACAGATTACCTGTATTAGAATGCCCCCACTCTAGATGAATGAGCAACAGAGACACCTTTGAACAGCAGCATAGCAGCATTGTCAGTCGGGGGGGGGGTTAGATTGACTAGGAGATTTAGATACACTAACAAATTGCAGCCAAACTCCAGCTCACACTGCAGTTACACAAGCGGTTACAGCAACAGTTTTTTTTTTCTTTTGGGATAAAGGTTTTATGTAAATAAAAGCTAACTATTGTAAACATCCCTGTCAGTGGTAAATGGTTTGGTTTGCTAATTGCTACATTTGCAGTAGAGCTTGTTCTGTTGAAAAACATTAGATTTACTGGCCAGATCATCAGGTAAACATAAAGGAAAGAAAGCCTAAAAATGAAAAAACAAATGACAAAAATTTAAAAAAAAGAGAAAAACTAACACAGCCATCACATCTAAGAATTGGTAAGCCGTAATATAATAAATATTTGCTTTGAATTTAATATCACTTTAAATGTTTGTGTGTATGGCCCCCAAGGAATGTATATCACAAAGAGCCCACGTCCATTGCTGGATGGTCTACCCCATGGCTGTAACAACAATGCTTTCATTTTAAACATCCACAAATCACTCAGGATCTTTTCTTGCTTAATCTGTTGACAACATATTTGTTAAAGCAGAATTTTTGTTGAACAAGATAAATAATAAATAGATAATTAAAAGACTAAGTGATAAAAACAACTTTTGCTACAATATTCACTTTTAATCCAGATTTCCCCCACAGTACTTTTTGATTGTGGGAATTTCAGAAGAAAGAAAGTAGGGTAGCCAGACAGGGAAGTCATCAAGTAAAGTTGATACCAGTCTAGGGGGGCAGGTAGATGACAGGATTTCTTAAAGAAAGTGGAAAAAATAGATGTACACAGCGAGCTTCAAACGATGAGAGGAATAGAGAGGGAGGAGAGTGAAAAACATGAAAGGTGCTCTGCGGGGATAGGAATATTCCCACTCCACCTCCCTTCCCTCCATTGGGTCTGGAAGAGTGAGTCCAGAGAAGACCACCATGGGAGAGGAAAGCAGGAGAAGTAGTGTTGGACTCATGAAGTCAGGTTTCAGTGACAGCAAGTAGATGAAAGGAATTAGTGACAAAGAGGTCATGAACAGAGGTGAGTTTGTTGCAGACCGAGCGAGCATTCCAGAGGGCACAGGAGAAGGGTAGACTGGTTTTGGGAAGAAGAGGAATGGAAACTAAATTGTGTGGATTGCGACTGCTGCCAGAAGGTGCAGGGTGATGGGTGTGTTGATTACAGTTAAACAAAGGAGGCCATGGGTTTGGGGATATGTCTCCAGAGGTTAGGAGAAGAAAAAGGGTGAGAGAGGTAATATGAGCGTGTGATTTATATGATGGGACATGCCTCAGCATCCTGGGGGTTTTATTAGCATGTGGGATTAGAATTAGAAGATGATGAGTGCAGTGATAAGGGGAGGACAGAAGTGAGGGTGATATATACAGATTGTGGGGTGGAGAAGAGGAGTGAAGAAAACAAAGTTTGAGGAGAGGTCTCCAGATGTGTCACATAAATTGAATAACAGATATATAAAACATTCAATACTGCTTCTTATGGTAAGCTTGGATAATAAAATGTATGGGAGAAAGCTTCAGCAGACTGTGGTGTATGGAAGCCATAAATTATAAACCAGCAGTGAGGATAGGAGTGTGGGATGATAGCACAGAACAGTGTGCTTTGCAGGGTACAGCCTGTAACCCTCAGTTCCATCTGTTATTATTTCCTTTATGCACAGCATAATGAAATGTGCAAGACATACCTATGCAGTAAAAGTACAATGCCAGGCAAAATTCCTATGGAACCATAGCACTGCTTATAGTAAGGACTCATCCACACAGGCGTACTTAAGCATACACCTGTGCGAAGGGCTGCGTTTGCCCACATGGTATGCACAGGTGTTCCCACTCAATTTAATTGGGATGCAGTGACTGCATGAACACAGCCACTGCTCCCATTTTGACATCCATGTGAGTGCGTATCCCTGAATACAGGCATAGTAAGTTTGGGGACACGCCCCCACACCAATATCAGTTTGGGAGCTGCGGCCTTGCATCCCGACTGACATGAATGAGACTATCTGCTTTCAGATGCATGCACTTCATTACGCTGTGTATTAAAATAAGAACTGAAAAATCATATACAAAAACAAAAGTTTTAAATTTCAAAAAAGACTAATTTTGCTGAAATGGGTGAATTTATAAAAAAGTACTTAAGTAATCAGTGGGCACTGTTAAAGTCTATCATCCTGGAGGTAACTAAATTATATGTCAGGTAAATTAGTAAAAAAAAACAGAAGAAAAAAACAGTATGGTTCACTAAAGAGATAAGTAGGTTAGTAAAGGAAACAAATTCAGCATCTAGGAGATTCAAGGAAACAAGAGGCGCAGCTGACAGAGAAAAGTATAAGAATAGACAAAAGGAGACCAAACACATTATCAGCACTGCCAAATCACAGAAAGAGGAGGAAATAGCTAAATTATTAAGAAAGGAGATAAAACCTTTTTTTTAGGTACATTCGTGATAGAAAGAAAAAATACAATGGGATCACTAAAATGAAAACTGGGCACAACACTTATGTTGATGGAGACCTGGATGTAGCAAATCACTTAAACAATTACTTTTGTTCTTTCTTCTCAGAAATAAATTATACTAACAATAATAGGTTGGAAAATCATATTGGTTCTAGTAATGATGGATTTTAGGATTTCCGGAGACAGAGGTAGCAGAGGAACTGGCTTGGTTAAAGATCAATACAGCAATGGGCCCTGATGGTATTCATCCCAGAGTTCTAAGAGAACTTCGAGGTATAGACTTTGGACCATTAACTGATCTTTTTAATCAATCTCTTCTAACAGGAGAAGTTCCCCATGGGTGGACAGCTAATATTGTACCTATCCATAAGAAGGGCAGCAAGGTAGGAGCTGGCAATTACAGGCTAGTGAGTTTAAAGTGGAGTTCCACACAACCTATCAAAAAATAAAAGGCAGCAGCTACAAAAACTGTAGCTGCTGACTTTTAAGAAACAGCCACTTACCTGTCCCTCGGCCCTGTGGCATGTCCCCCGCAGCTCGTTTCACCAGCCCTCCTGTTTTCCAGGAGGCCGGCATCTTCAGTGTAGGCACCACAGCCGGGTACCCACTGCGCATGTGTGAGTAGCGCTGCGCTTCGTGAATGGTCCTGTAGTCTTCTGGGACATGACACATGTCCCAAAAGACTACAGGGAGTGAGGGAGGACACCTTCCGCTTACGATTGCCTACGCGATCGGACCGGAAGTGGGAGCGGGTACCTGTCAAATTTGGGTACCCGCTCCTCAAAGGTGCCAATCCTTAATGGAAAGCGGGCGAGCAGTCCTTAAAGAGGAACATCCCCTTTTGGGTGGAACTCCGCTTTAATATTGGCTGTTATTAAAGTTAATGGAATCACTCCTAAAAAGAAGGATCATTGATCATTTAAAACGCACACAACTTGCTGGATCCAAAGCAGCATGGCTTTACTGAGGGAAGATCATGTCAGACTAATCTGATTGGATTTTTTTACTATATAACCAATGTTTTGGACCAGACTGGTGCTGTGGACATAGCATATCTTGACTTCAGCAAGGCATTTAATACTGTTCCACATAATGATCTAATACAAAAGTTATACACGCTAGCCCTTGGGTGGTTCAGTGGATATGCAGCTGGCTAAAGGATAGATACCAGAGTGTGGTTGTAAATGGGGTTCACTCAGAACAGAGACCAGTCACTAGTGGTGTATAGAAGGCTCTGTACTTGGTCTTGTTCTATTTAATCTATATGTATGTGTTACAACTAAAGGTTTGTTGTGTAAGGTATTTCTTTTTGCTGGTGACACAAGTTGATATCCCTGGAACATGATTTGGCATTGCTGGAAGATTGGTCAAAAAAGTGGAAATTGCAGTTCAATGTTTCTAAATGTAAAATAATGTACCTAGGTAAAAAAATCCCTTTGAGAGGGTACAACATTGGGGGTACAGGAGCTCCTTATATGCAGAGGCAGTGTGCAGACAGGCACCATTTTGTTGTTGTTTTCAATGTTTCTGACGAGCCTGTATTCAACCCAACCAGCACCTGCAAACATTGTGGCCCGCGGCTGGGACAACAGATTGGGACATTCAAGCGGTATCACTTTTATTTGGTTTTTAATCAACAAACTTGACTCAACGCGTTTCATCCTAATTATTCTGTCTTTTGAGATGAAATGCATTTGAGCAGAGCCTGGAAAGGCTGGTGGGAGAGCTGTGTTTGCCCTCTATTGTAGATGCATTGAATAGTGTTGGGTAGCACACACCTATGTGAGTTTTATTTGTTATTAGTGCTTGAAAATTGAATATAAAGATATGCTATATAATAAGTGCTGTGCTCCAAAAACACAAATTCTGAATAGTGCAAAAACTCTCAAAACAATGTGTATTTTACATTGATCATATTTTTTTGTTTCTGGAGTGCAGCATTCATTATATAGAATTACTAAAGTGTTTTTCACTTGCAGCTTGGCGAATTAGCCTGATCTGAGTTTAGGGTTCATTTGTTTAATATTTTAAAGATACGTGTGAGTTGAAGATTTTCTGGGTATAAGAAGGACTTGTTTTGTTACAGTGGGGCCGTTACTTTGATACTTTCTAACATGTTTATTTCCTCAGTGGGAACGTGTGTGATATATTATTATACATATTTTATGCACTTTGTTTCACAAAATAAAATTTACAGCACAAGCAAAGAGACAAACAGCACAGACTGGGGCTTTACTACAAGAAGTATAATTCTTCAGAAGATACAGAAGTGTATAATTGGCCTATAGCAGGACATCTTTAAATAGAGATAATAAGCCTAAATATACTAGAGACCAGTGGCGGACTGACAACTCATGGGGCCCCCGGGCAATAGGGGATCATGGGGCTCCTGTGTCCTTGCCCAAACTCAAAAAAGCCTATGAAAAAGGTACCAGGGGCATCTGATGGGGCCCCCTACTGACCCCGGGCTCTCGGGCAGTGCCTGAGTTTCCAAATGGTCAGTCCGCCTCTGCTAGAGACAAGGAGTAAGGCTCCGTTCACACCTATGCATTTTTTTTAGTGCTTTTTGCAGAAACGCACTACAGTCCATTTAACATGGTTTCCTATGGAACATGTTCACATCTATGCTTTTTTGAGCTGCTGCATTTTTGGAAAGGGTCTGGGACTTTTTAAAAGCAAAAAGCAGCGTTTTTGCTACAATAGAGTTCAAAGGAGAAAATTTGCAATTTTATTCTGCCCAACAAGAAAAAAAAATCCAATTAAAAAAACAAAAAACAACTGAGTAAAACATGGTAAAAACACATCAAAATGCATAAAAAACACATCAAAGCCATGTTTAGATAAATGCAGAACTGTGAATAGCACTGCAAAATGGACAAAAAGCAAACTGCATAGGTGTGAACGGAGCCTTAAGGCAGGTGTTTTACTACAGGAATTAAAAAAAGGCAGCAAAGGGCTTGATTGCTCGAGGATCAAGCAATCAGAATTGAAGTACAGTTTCCAAACTGACCCTAATTCCTCCCTATGTCATTTGTCAGATTTCCCTGTGCTTTCCCCAACAACTTTCCCTGTGCATGTACCATACACTCTCACCGGCCACTTTATTAGGCATACCTGCTCAATTGCTTGGTAACACAAATTTCGAATCAGCCAATCACATGGCAGCACCTCATTGCATTTAGGCATGTAGATGTGGTGAAGACCACTTGATGAAGTTCAAACCGAGTATCAGAATGGGGAAGAAAGGGAATTTAAGTGACTTTGACCGTGTCATGGTTGTTGGTGCCAGATGGGTTGGTCTGAGTATTTAGAAAACTGCTGATCTACTGGGATTTTCACGCACAACCATCTCTAGGGTTTACAGGGAATGGTCCAAAAAAGAGAAAATATCCAATGAGCGGCAGTTGTGTGGATGAAAATGCCTTGTTGATGTCAGAGGTCAGAGGAGAATGGGCAGACTGGTTGATGCAACATTCAGATGGTAGGGTCAGAATTTGGCATAAACAACATGAAAGCATGGATCCATCCTACTTTGTATCAACAGTTCAAGTTGGTGGTGTATTGGTGTGGGGGATATTTTCTTGGCATTAGCAAGGTGTACCTAATAAAGTGGCTGGTGAGTGTATGTGTATCTATGCTTTTATAGTGCATTGTTTATAGTTTTTTATAGTCGTGACACGATCTGAGGAATGGGGTCATATGACTTGTGACCCAACCCCCCCCCGAAGAGGGGGAGGGATGTGTCATATTAGCTCACTAAGTGTATTCTCTATAAACTAATCCCCAGTCATCCAAACCTTTGGCTCCGAAGAAGAGAGTTCGTCCCTCAAGATTCGTAAGCTGCATTGGATGCTGAAAGGTCTTCCCGCGTAATCTATTGAATGGTGTGGCTCTGTAGGCAATCTTAGATGTATTTTACGATACGCTTGTCATTCTCATGCATTTGTGAGCTTGTTTTATTTATGAAATAAAATTGTTAACGCTCCAGTGTGCCCCCTCTTTGTTGTTTTGTAGTGTTGTGTGAAAGACAAACCACAGGTCCTGAAGGGGGCAACAAGGCACACCGGCGCTATACCTGGAAACCAGGGAAGTGGACAGTGTATTAAGTCCCTAAGCACCACACTCAAGCTCAGGTTGTTTCCAATTCAGTGACACTATGGATATTCTGTGCCCCCCACCTTTATAGTGAGGGGGGTGGGCTATTAAAAAGCCCCTTATTGGCCCTTTTAAGCCTGCTGGCCATAGTTAAAAGCCATTCATGGTTTAAAAAAAACCTCTTTCATGCAAATCTGCACAAAAAATTAACTGGGACTGACTCACTTTGGACCCATGAGGGCTGCAAACCTCATTCATAGTGAAGACACCTCCCTAGAGACAACATTTGTGATGGTAAGCATAAAGAATGTTTAGAGCTGTATTACACTAAGTACATTTCCATGTGTTCTGTACTGAAAACATCTATTTTCTTTAGTGCCCAATCTTACAAGAGTGCTTGGATGTCAAAATGAATAGGAAAAGGGGCAATGTATCATTGGCATTCTGGACTTGCTGCACTGCACCATCCCACCTTTTATCTGTGGTCAGTGATCTGTTGAACCTGGAACATACCTGCTTGTGCAGATGGAATACACCAGTGCAAATTCCCAGCAGGCTCTCCCACAAACAAAGCATGAGGCAAACAAAATATCAGCAATAAGCAGTTTTTCCTAGCTACAAGTCTAATTCAAACCCACCTTGGAAATCTGAATGTGATCTTTGAGGAGGGATGGAGAGCCAGAGAGAGATCAATAGACCGAGAGCGAGAGAGGCCACAACACATGTTGTACACTCTTTCTGCAAATTACACATAACTTAGATTAAGGTAAATGGAGTGATCTTTCTGACTTTAGCTTCATGGTAGCATTTGCTGGACAGGATCATTTCAGGTTCATTAACTGATTTTACACATTGCCTAGAATTGCATAAAACAATTACAAACATGTAGTTAAGGTGTTACTAAACCAACAACAGTAAAATCAGTCTGTATACGCAGTAAAGCATGCCTCCCATATGGAAGAACAATATATTTGAAATATATTTTAAAAATATTCTTCCCAAATATATTGACATATATTTGAAATGCTACAATGTTGGCCATATTCAATATATTTCAAAATATATTTAAATAAATATATACTGCATGTTGAAATGCATTTTTTTATATATTAAAAAATATATGAAACATATTTTAAAAAATTTATGTTTTTTAAATATATTCAGATTTTTTTAACATATAAAAAAGTCATTTTAACATATATTTTTATATATGTTTGTAAATGCATTCCACAAATGTAGATTTGTATTATTAAAGACATACAGTATATTTGAAATGTATTTTAAAAAATATTTTTCATACATTTTGTAATAAAAACGCATTTCAACATAAAGTGTGTGTGTGTGTGTGTGTGTATATATATATATATATATATAAATATATTTTGAAATATGTTGAATATGGCCAGAATTGTAGCATTTCAAATATATGCCAATATATTAGAGAAGAATATTTTAAAAATATATTTCAAATATATTTTTCTTCCATGTGGGTTGTTATATTCACTGTGGAACCTAAGGGGTTAATCCTCTGCATTGTGCAAAAACCACTGTTCGATCCTGACTTCTCTGATCCTCCCTTTCTTCCAGTGTCTCCCTCTTATCTCTGGATAAGTCATATCGTGTGGAGTCACTCTGCACATGCCCAGTTTGGGGTGTATTGCTAGAGAGGTTTTTTTTTTCTTGGAAGAGTGCATCAACACAGGACCAATCAGCACTGTCCAGACAGAGGTCAGGGAGGAGGCTCTGCATCCTCCTAAAGCAAAATGAAAACTCCTCAGACAAGCTTTAACCAGTGCTCGGCTGGACACTGATAGAAGTCACAAGACTGCTCTAACTGCTGATGAGAAAAGGTATTTAGCAGTTTATATTTACTAAAATAATTACATTTCCATTTTCTGTGGGAGACCAGATAAAGTGAATGCAGGGTCCTGGCTTTAGTAACACTGCGTGTAAGAGTGTCAGATCACATGAGATTATCTGAAAAACTGATGTGTCCACAAGTTTTCCAGTTTGGTTGATTCCATGAAAATGCTTCTGAAGTTGTCAAAGACCATAAATGGTGTGAAAAAAGCATGGAGATAGCTATTTAAATTTGGTATTTCTTCCTGCTTTAGAATTTACATAGAGGCAATACACTGTGCAGTGAACAATTCCAAGAAGAGAACAGCTCTCCAATAAAAGTTTGAGAAACATGTAGTGACAATTCCTGAGTGACAACTGCTGTGCTCTTTGTTTAGTGATAAGCACAGAAATAATCAGTGCATTCATAGATTAAATGTTACAGGTTGTTGCAAACTGGAAGGTGAAACAATATCATATCAGTATAGATAAGGTTTTATTGATTGGAACAGGAATCCAAAGATCTGCTTTTTATTACAGCCCTTGACCCAGAATATTCCTAGAGGACGATACCTATAACGTAAAAATCTGAAGGTTATTTGCAAGCTCAATGGACATAATGACTACAGCAAAAACACATTTTTATTGGGAAAAGGTTTCAACTACTGACCATCTTTTCATTGCTGTGAGTGCCTTCCTGTCCAGGTGACAACTACAGCTCCAATTTAATTTAAGGCTGTCACGGGGACAGAAAATTAGGATAAAACTGGCCAAAGACCAACATTTTAAAGTGATATTAAACCCTAAAGAAAACATTTATTATTCCAGTTTACCAATTCTTAGATGTGATGACTGCATTCGTTTTCTTTTTTAGACCTTCTTTCTTTTATTTTCATCTGATGATCCTGCCAGTAAGTCTGTTGTTTTTCAACAGAACAAGCTGTCCTGCAGATGTAGCAGTCAAAGGGTTGAGACAAACCATTTAACATTGGCAGGGGTGCTTACAACAGTTTACTTAGTTATGTAAAACCTTTATCCCAAAATGATAAAAATGTCTGCTGTAACTGCTTACATAGTATTAGCTGGAGTTTATTTTCATGTTGTTTAGTGTATCTAAATCTGCTAGTACAACTAACACTCCGCTCCCTCCAGACTAACAATGCTGCTCTCCAAATGTGTCTCTGTTGCTGCTTCATCCAGTGTAACTGGAATACAGCCACTGCATGTAAGGACTGGTAAACCGCAATTTATCACATTTTTGGTTTGGGGTTTATTATTGCGTTAACTCTTCTCCACTCTTTAAAAAAGAAAAGGGAGGAGTTAACCTTCCTGGCGGTATTCCCGAGTGTAGCTCGGGGTAATGTTTCAGCACCACAAGCGGTAACCCCGAGCTACACTCGGGAATACCCTGCAGCGCTGCTCCGGGATCTCTTTTTCACTCACCTTGTCCTGCGCTCCCGCGATGTCCCTCCTCCAGTGTCACCTGCAATGTCCTCCGGCCGATGCTGGCATCCATCTTCTGGGTTCCGTTCCCTGCGACGTCAGGACGTATGGGGACGTAACCGTAGTGAAATTTAAAAATGTGCCTGCATTTTTACTGTTCTTTCTGCCTGGAAACTGAGAAATGTCCATGGCGTCCAAAAACCGTCTCTTTAGGTCAAAAGCGGACCAGCTAGAGAACCGCGATAGTAAATTAGAACCACTTGCAGAATTGAGTGATAATCATTTGTGGGGAAATTCCTCATCTGACACTGAAAACGATTTTGCGACTTTGCTCAGTGATGTGCGAACTTGGTGCTATATTTCAAATTTCAGTCTTTTTAGTTTGATTATATTATTGAATTAAATTTATTATTATATTATTATTTTTTACGATTATTTATTAAATTATAATTTATGATTTCATTTTTCAAATTTTAACATACCCGGGATGTTTACTAGACTCTTGTTCAGACAGATTTCAGTGAGTTATTCCTAAAAATTACAGGCCTACAATAAAAAAAATACATATTTCCATGCAAAAAAATGTACCGCTATGAGCAGAGAAATACTGAAATAATCAGACCGCTAGGGAGGTTAAGCTTTATTCCTGTAAACTTCTATTGGCTGATTTACTAAACTGGTAGTAAATTTCTACTTTGCAAATAGATCCCATCATATGTAAACCAAAATCCATGTTTTACATTTCCCTTGCACATGATTGGGTTTTCAATCTTTCAAATGTCTTATTCAATAAGAAAATAAGCATCTTCTACTCCTCTGGTTAATTAACCACATAGTCCTCTTAAAATTGTTCTTTGACCAATATAACTTTTTTTACAGCATTTTTAGGTGTGATTAGCATCAGGAACATCAATTTAGGGCCCTCTTCCTCTCATACAATGACATACAGTTCAAAGTACTTTGGGAACACTGCGACACAAATACTTAGATGTGCGAAGCAGAATTCAACTTCTTTATTATTGATTAGACCTTAAGTAATAAATGATAACACGGCATATTTCAGGCGGTTTCCATAAAGCACCAATCAGAATACAGAAAAGAGATCTCAGTAAACTACTATATGGCTAGTCATAACAAAATGCAACAGAATAATAACTTCTGCAATTTCTCAAGGAAAAATGGGTGCATAGACAACAGCATTTAAATGTCAAGGGAACATCTTGATTAAAATAAACCAGTTAGTAGGCACAAAGCAAAAGTTAGTTAACTATTAACCCTTTCAATTAGCAAACAATTAAAAACTGCCATTTTATGGAACATAAATTTGTAAAGCCTTTTCAAACAATTCTACTATTCTGGGAGAAAAAATTATGTATCGTGTTAAATCCTCATGTTGAGAAGGCAAAAATATTGTCATAATTGTACCTATTAGTGGCTAATATTAAAACAATTTAATACTAATATTAAAACATATAAGCTTTCCAATTACCTACACTTTTCTTGGGCAAGTTCACACATTAGTAATAGTGGAGTACAGACAGTTCAAATGTTAGGCATAAGCAGTATCTTTGCTGGCACATTGGAGGTCAGAAGTAAGAAGGCAAATCCTTAAAGGGTTAAACGATAACTAAGTGAAGAGTAAGTGATGAGTAGATGCAGCAGAAGTGGAAAGTTCCTTTGCAAATCTGGTTTATGATGTCTGCATGCAGTGTCCATGTTCTATGTGTTACAGAAAGAGGGTGTTTTGGGCTACAGCCCACTCATCACATCCTGGCTGAAGTTGGCTTGTGCAATAGGCGATGTAGTTTCTCAACTCCAGCAAGGTGGAAGGGTGAATGCTGTTGGTCAGCTAGGTGCTGGAATCAGCGATCTGGATTGGCATCTGCAACGTGGTGCACAGACTGCCCAGCAGGAATGAAGGTTGTGATCCAACATTGTCCATAGATACAGGTTCACTTATGGAGAGGTGGATGTGGCTCACAGGGTCTCGGTAGGTCGTGGTACCCACAGCAGGACCGCAGCCCTACTGCTTTCTAGAAGGTCCCAGGAAGAAGAGTGTGGACCTGCCATAAACAGCTCCTTATATAGCCTTTCCCATAATACTCTTTCTGATAGCAGCTTTCTGGGAGGAGCAGGCTAAGAAAGACTCATGAGTCCAGGTACGACTGCTCACAGGACTACAAGTCCCACGGTCCATTGCTTCTTGGTTCAGGAATGGGAAGTAAGCTGTCTGAGTACAGCAGTAGAGAGGGAAGCTAACCAGTCTGCAGTTCTCATGATGATGTCCACTGCATCCATGTTACCGTAGCTGACACCTGGCTACATCTACAAAAAGAGCCCTCAAGCACTGCACTGGTCCCTGGCTTCCATAATCACCTGATCTTCCTTCTGAATTTTGTATCTTTGGCCACTTGAATTGCTGGACAAAGGTGATGTCACTCCAGGGGGATACATCTCAGCAGCACACAAAGCCGGCTGTAGATGTGGTCTGAGCTGTGCATGTGTGGCTCACATCACATTTACACACTGACAGGCGGGGGGCATTTATGACAGAAGAGACCTCTAGGGTCTCTTCTATTATAAAAGGCCAGCCTGTCAGCTTTTTTTTTTAATTACAGACGTGTTTCCACTTTAAAGATACCCTTTCAACAGGCCATTCATTTCAACACAAATCTTCCCATAAGATCCTATAATAATGTTCATGTGCATTTAACATACAGTATTTTATGCATGTAATGTACCTGTAATAGCCTTCCTTTTGTGGACATCCAAAAGCCCTGAGACTTCTACTTGATGCCACCATCTGGGATATGATGTCAGCAGCTCCATCAGACTCAGTACTTTCATTCAACTGATACTCTCTCGTATTTCAATTCTCTCCTCCCCTGGCACCTACATAATATTTTATGTTGGGAAGAAAGGGGCAGTGAAGCTGGGCCATCAAAGAGAGATACAGAGACCCCCAAAAGAGGAGAGGCTATGATATGCAAAGAGGAAGTGGGCTGCACTAGAAAATAGATTGTCCTGGATTAGTCAAATTTTCCAAGCAGGTTCAAAGGCACATTGCAATTGAATTCAAATAATTTATGAAATGAAAAAACACTCCATGTAAACATTAAAAATGTTTGATTTTTCTGTCCTTTTTCCTGAAAATTTTAAGTTGATGTCAGACATCTCTTTAAAAATAACCCTTTCATTACAGGGGTATGACAGAATATAGGATTATTAGGCTTTTTGGGTATAATATAAACTATGTAGTAAAAAACTTACAGGTTAGCAGTATTACAACTTTGTATACATAATGTGCTGAGCAATCATTTACAGATTGACAAATTGTATTCTTTTGTTGGCTGGATTGAAAGACTTGTTAATGTTTGCCAAATTTTCCTATATCTTCTAGATCCAAAACAAGATCAAAAGATAACTCACTGTTACTGTATTTACCATAACTTTATTATGTCCCTGATTTGGAATTTACAGTAATTCAGAGATTATGTAGGTATTCGTGTTCTAGCATGTAGATTTTCTAATACTAGACTCCAACATTTTTCCAGTTATATTGAAAACAGAAAAGGTAGAGTATGATGTTTCAGTTTGCATGTCTGAGCTACCGCTAGGGATCTAATAACTTGACTGTGAAAGGCTTCTTTTAACTTTTCTGTTCAAAGCAAACTTGTCCCAGGGAAGTATGGAAGTTATCATTGCTAATGTTTCCTTTTGAAAATGCTAGTTGTTTGGCTGTCATTCTGATGCAGCTTTAGTACTTTAGGAGGAGTATGCAGATCAGGAGGGCTTTAATATTACTTTCCTGATCTTTTTTTTATCTATGTCTGTGTTTTAAATAGCAAAAACCTAGCAGAGTCCAATCCAATCTGGCCTTAAAAAAAGTTTTTTTGCCGCTGCCTTTGTCTCTGGCCTTATTAGTGAGACTTTCCAAACTTCATGTCCCCTGATACTCTGTGCCCAAAATAGAAATTAAGAAAAAATGTCCTCGGTGGGGACATCAGAAATAAAAAAGGACTGATGTTCTACCTTTTGGCACTCTTTCTGAAGTTTTGGCTGGGGTGCTATATTTGGCCTTCCTGCTTTTTTTTTTTTTTTTGCTGGCACAGAGGCCACGCTGAGAGTCCGTGCATGCTGGGCTTAAAAAATACTGTTTTTACAGGGTTTTGCATTTTGCCTGTAGAAGCAGCTCAGTTTTATCATAAGTGTCCATGCATATTAGGACATTTAGAGGCATATTGTTTTTTTGTTTTTTTTTTAATCCAAACTGTTATTTATTACTTTTTTACATGGGTATCAGTATTGCTACTAATCCTATTTTCTTTGAATTGACCAACTGTATATTTAGCTTCCACATGAACAGATTTTGGTTTTCACATGCATTTAATGTTTCCACTTTTATTGGCTTTTGAGCTCTAGATAAAAGTTCTGTTATAGTCATTTAACACCTGAATGTTTTTTTTATAGATTACTTTGCTGTGAATCAATGTCCAATAAAAGTGCTTCAAGCTGGACATTTGAAAATCATTTCTATGATAATTCTTAATATTAAATGATGCATTTATTGGTTCTGTGGGTTATTTAGTATAGCACATTGATCATAGGTATTTGGGGATGGGGCTATGAGCTGCCATAGTCAATCATGTAACATGACTTCTGAAGAGTTCTGTATTGTGGTGGGCCCAGTTCAGGTTGATGTCCTGGAAACACATGGGGTTCTCTTTTATAAACTAAGAAGGCAGCGGCTTCCTTTCTTCGAGTTTATGAAGGTCATAACGTTCCTCGTTCCAGTTTCCAATTAGTGTCTTGTTGGAGTAGGAATCCTCCTTAGTTGTGCACCTCCAGCCATATTGCTTGAGCTTCGTATCAGGCCCAAAGTCCACACATACCTCACCATGTCCATCAGCATTTAGATCAGAACTAAAACAGGCCATTCTGTTCTGACCCTTCCCGAGATCTTCAATTCACCACCAGAGGTAAAGCATCATCGTTGCTTGGAGGCATATTTTAAGTTCAGTGTTTAGAGGCACAAAAAAAACCATGCAATTACAAAATGTGTGAAATGGACATACAGTAATACTCCTCATTAAGGGACCATCCGAAATGTATGTACACAATCAAAATTCTGAACACCCAAATCCACCAGACGATTATCTGGATTAGAATGGAATTCCCAGAGAAAAAAGTAGGACTTTAAATGCCAAATAGGAAGAGATACAAAAAAACCACAAGATATAAAATCAAAAATAATTTTATTATAAAGTATGATTAAAATGCCATCTTCCTTAAAAGCTTACACTCTGAATCCAATGCATCATATCTCAAACATTATAATATTATGTTAGCGTGTAAGATCGATGCATTTCGCATGGCTTGCTTCCTCAGGATTAATGCGTGAGTATGTATGGAGAAGGCTAAAGCAATAACTGTAGCTGCTGACTTTTAATAAACACACATTCACCTGTCCCAGGGTCCAGCAATGTGCTCACCCGCACCGTCCCTTCTTCTTCTCTCCCCAGTGCTGGCATCTCAACTGTGGGCACCAGGCTGTGACAGCTTGCTGATTCACAGACGGGTGCCCACTGCACATGCATGAGTTGTGCTGCGCATCCAGATTGGTCCGGCAGTCTTCTGGGCCCTGTGAAGTTTCCCAGGAGACTGTGGGAGGAAGGAGGGGGGGTCAAACTTCAAACTGAGCAAGCAGTGGGAGCGGGTACCTGTCAAAACTAGGTATCCTCTCCCCCCTCCCCCCAAAAGGTGCCAAATATGACAGCGGAGGGGGGAGGAGGCAAACAGGTGGAGCTTCCACTTGTGGGTGGAACTCCACTTTAACAAAACATTCTATACAAGCCCTCCGAAGAAAAATAATCTGAGGAGGAAAAAAATGGCACCAACCCCTACGAGGAGTAGACCCCCTTCTCAAAAATTAATGCCCCGGAGTTCCCCCCTGTCCCCACACCCACCCACACAAGCCAGCAAGAGAGACAAGTGGGGGCAATGCGGCTCACGGGGGGGCCATCCATAAAGGAGTTGAGCCTAAACTGGGGTGAACCACTACCACAAAGCCGCTGAGCTAATGTATGTAAAATCCCTTACCAAGTTCGTATAGATGTAACAGATATCACCTGCAGGAAGAAAAACAGCAACAATGGATCCAAAGGTTCCATAGCTCCCTTCCTATAGAAAAATAATCAAATAATAACCCAGCCCATAATGGCCCACATATACCTCTAGTGTACTCCCAAAATTCAAAACAATCATACTTACAATTGCCTACCTCTTAAATCCAATGGAACTTTTGTGCCTTCTTCTGCAGATGTATATGCTCTCTTGCATGTCTTTGCTATATCAATATTAAACTACTATTATAAAACTAAAACAGACCTCCTGCCTTCTGTTTTCCATCAAACCCTATGAGCAATATGTCTCTATAAATTTGACTTTTTTGACACACATAGGCTATAAAACACACAATTTATTGAAAATATATGTTGCCTGTTACTGGCTAGTTGTACACTATTGTATCCTCTCTGATACCCATATTCAATAAATCCTTAATGTGCAGCAACAATAGGCATCACTAGTAACCCCTAGAAAGTGAACATTCTATGAGCAGGAGTTATATTTCACCTGATGGTGCCAGACAAAGTGATATTTGTCTGACGTTGCCTGTATACATCTGGCACAACATCACTCTAGAGCAGTCTTTCCCAACCTTTTTACCCCAGAGGAACTCTTGAAATAATTTTCAGATCTCAAAAAACCCCTGCTAAGATTAAACCATCAGAGGTCATTGGGACAATTCCCCTTACATTGGTGAATATAGTGCACCCCTTACAATGGTGGTCAGAATGTCATCCTTGCAGTCATGCCATATGGCATTGGACCTGGATCTATGGAGGCACTATCAGATGGTTGGTCAGTTAGCCACAGCTCAAGCAACCCCTAACCACCTCTGCAGGAACTCTGGAAAGATTGCTCTAGAGCAGTGGTTCTCAACCTGTGGGTCGCAACCCCTTTGGGGGTTGAACGACCCTTTCACAGGGGTCCCCTAAGACCATCAGAAAACACATATTTCCAATGTGTAAAGAGCAGCTACTGTGTAGAAAGCAGCTGCTGTGTTGAAAGCAGCTACTCTGTTAAAAGCAGCTACTGTGTTGAAAGCAGCAGTATTGGAGGTAAAATGACACTCATGAATTATAATTACTGGGTAAATAATTTTATGGTTGGGGGTCACCACAACATGAGGAACTGTATTAAAGGGTCACGGCATTAGGAAGGTTGAGAACCACTGCTCTAGAGTGATCTAGGAGGCACCAGTACAGGACTTGTGCAGCTTTTCTCTCAGGTAACTAAGCAATGAGCACTAAATGATTTCTAATACTTAGCTCTATGTGACCACCAACAAAACAGGCAGCTCTCACCACTGACAACCAATGAAATGGGAACACTCACCGCTGACCAGCAATGACTGAACAAGGCACTCACCAGTAATCATCAATGATCAAGAGCACACATTATGGACCATCATCAAAACAGGGGCACTCCTCACTGACAACTAACAAACAGGGCAAACACCACCAGTTACTCACAAAATGAGGGCAGTCAACATTGACCACTAACAAAATGGGAACATTCACCACTGGCCACTGCAAAAAAAACAATGAATTTGCCACTCACCAAAGACCACTGACATAAAAGAGTACTAACCACCAACTTAAAGGAAATTTCATCACTGATCATCACTATTAGTGCATAATCCTGACCACTGCACATTGTAAGCTTTGCTGTACAAATACGCCTGACTGTTGTTCTGTATATGTAATATTGTATGTTCCATATTCCTGACCAGAGTGTTCATTGTGTTAACAGTTGCTGGTTGCCAAGTCATTCTCCAGTTTTCTAATGAAATTCTTATTTAAGTTAGGCTCAAGCAATCTATTAATTCTATGTCTACATTCTGAGTGCATAATAAATATATATAAGAGTTTCATTTTAAAAAAAAATGATAAATGAATTTGTGGTCCATAGGTTATGGGGTCTACAAAACTAAATTGTAGCAAATTAAGGCATATTTTCTGGGTACAAAGATCATGGCTTACAGTATGTGTGCAATGTATACAGAAAGTAAGCTCAGATTCTGTTTTAAATGTTAACTTTTTCATCATGTAAAATTCCTGGCCACATAGCAGTCAGGAGTTTTTTACATTAGTAGTCCTGACTGCCGACTTTCTTACAGAAGAAATTTGGGTGGCAGTAAAGTCACCTTATCGCTTATACATGCACTGTAAGGTGATGCCTCCTCCACCATGTTTCCCAAGCTTACCTGTCCATCCTGGGTGCCTGGGTGATCTCCCTTTGGTAATCTGAACATCTCTGAGCTTCCAGATTCAAGCTGATAAAGCACAATGGGTACAGAGGTGACATTGGGGTCTTTAAAATGAATCTGTCACCTACACTATGCCATCACATTGGGGATGTGTCAGGCATCTTGTAATTGAAATAATGGTTATTTAAAAAAGTTTAATAAAAAATTAAAAACACCCCAAAACACTTTTAAAAGCTCCTACCCTCTATGTGCCAGACGCACATTCATGTGATAACTATGATTGCACCACACATATTAGGTGTTGTCACGCATGCGGAGTGAGAGCAATCATTCTAGACCTGCATTTACTGTTAATTCTAAATTGATGACCTGTTCATGTGTTGCCTATGAACAGTTTTGGATACCGTAGTTTTGCGCAGTTTCACAAGTGTGCAGTTTGAGGCTTGACATATTTGGTATCTGGTGGAGTTGTATACAGTGAGGAACAGAAGAATTTGAACACCCTGCAATTTTGCAAATACATTCTTTAAAAATCATACAATGTGATTTCCTGAACTTTTTTTTTAATTCTGTCTCTCAGAGTGGGAATACACCTACAATGTGTATTTCAGACCCCTCCATGATTTCCAAGTGGGAGAACTTGCAAAATTGCAGGGTGTTCAAATACTTCTGTTCCTCACTGTATATACATGTAGCTCTACCCCCTTAGGAATCGCTAAGTTTTGGGTCCCCCTATAGTCCTGTACAGCCAGGCAACACGCATTTTCTTCAGGCCTTGCATTATGGAGACAGTATATAGTCCTTGAGCTTGTTTTGTTTTTTTTTATTAAGGGGGATTGAATTTAGATGGGATTGAGGGCTGTATGGGGTGCCCAAGGAAAATGCAACTTGAGGACAAATCCTTAGCAACTATGTACAAGTCCACAGACAAAGATTCTCTTCTTGGAGAGCTCTCCAGCCCTCCTAGTGTACCACATCAGACCCCAGATGAAATCTTCTCTTCACCCAGCTGCCTGAGGGAATCCCTGAGCAAGGGGGCCCAGAAACTGCCACTTTAAATCAGGAGTCCCAGATGGGGGCTAGTGAGGTTTCTCACCAGAATGTCCTTTCCCCCTTGTGGGATTACTCACTCAGTCCTCTCCTGCAAACTTGTGGGTTGATAGCTGCCTTCAGGCCTTAATCAGGGCTGGCTCCTTCCCTGCTTCAAAGGCTGTCCTCTCTCAGGGGAAGGTTGAGGCTGAGAGATCCTCCCTTCCAGCTCCTGTCTGTAGGTAGGCCCCTGTAGGTAGGATCCTCTCCTCGGCCCCCTCCCAGGCTCCACACTCCAGCCTTCACTCTATCTTCCACCCGACAATACTCCCCTGCTGATCAGGCTCTCTCATACTTAAGGACAGTTCTGACCTCATGCCAAGTCTCCTGCTTGGGGATTGGTCAGAATCCCTTGAATATGCAGATCAGCCCCTCCTCACCCCCACCCACAGTGCAGAACCTGCAGTCAACAACACATGGTGGGCATTATATAGTTACCTGTTCCCCATTCAGACCTCTGATCACAGTGACAGGTAAAGGGAAATCTTTCAGAACCAGCTTCGTTTTGCAGTTCTGATATGCCATGTGGCTGAATTCCTACAGTCACAAAGGCGGCATATTGGAAGACGTGAAAATGTGTCACAATGTGTCTTAAAGAACACTCACCATTCCAGACCTACCCTGACCTAGCAACAGATCTATATTTTTCATGTTAAGTACATGCAGGCTCAGTAATGTGTAGGTGTAACACTTACAAGTATTTAGCAACGTCCACAGATATCACAGTACTGTCGTTCACAATAACTTCGCCTGCTTTTCCCTAAGGAAAGATGGATCCATCTTTGTTCAAGCATCATCCTGCATGGGGTTGCAGGCCTCAGGAATGACAAAATCATGCAAATCCTAGTATATATGCATTTGTTGGCAGGTGTTCACAAATGTCGTGACACAGATTGGATTTTTTTTAAAATGACACTGTTGCTGTATATTATGCAGGGGCGTCCCTAGGGTTGGTGTCACTCGGTGCGATAACACTTGGTGACACCTCCTCCGGCGATCCACGCAGAATGGATCGGATCTGCGGATTGAGCATAATGGATCGGAGTCCGATCTATTATGCTCCCTAATCCGCAGATCCGATCCATCCTGCGGGGATCGCCGGCATGCAACCTATATGGGGTGACACGGGACCCGCTCCACGAAAAAGTAAGTTGAAAAGAAAGCCGATGATCCCCGCAGGATGGATCAGATCCATCCTGCGGGGATCGTTGGCTTGCTTTACAACTTACCTTTTCGTGGAGCGGGTCCTGTGTCACCCTGTGCGGTCGGTGTCACCTGGTGCGGCGCGCACCCCCCGCACCTGCCTCAGGATGCCACTGATATTATGATTTGTCACAGTTATATTCAAGCAGACTTGTAAAGTACAGAGAGGTCCACTTTAAAGTGGTTGTAAAGGCTCAAGGTTTTTTGCCTTCATGAATTCTATATATAAAAGTAAGACACTTCTGTGTGTTGCTCCTCTCACAGCCCCCCTAATGCTTACCTGAGCCCAATCTCGATTCAGCACAGTGCACAGGAGCCTCGGCTCTCCTGGGTCTCTCTCTCCTCACTCACTGAGACACAGCAGCTGGAATCATTGGCTCCCACTGCTGTCAATCACAGCTAGTGAGGGGCAAGCAGGGGACAAGGCTGAGCAGTGCTCTGTGTGTCTTCTAGACACAGAGCAGAGCTTGGGAGCAAGCAGCTTTTGTCACAACCGGATGCCCACACCGAAGATGCCGAGGCCCGGGAGAGAGAAGACAACCTTTGAAACCAGCCATGGTGAGGACAGCTGGACCTAGGGGCAGGTAAGTGTCTGTATTTTAAGTCAGTAGCTACAATATTTTTTTTGTATTCAACTGGAACTGTGCTTTAAATTTAAATAAAGTAAATTAAAAAAAAATAACAAACATGTTATACTTACCTCCTCTGTGCAATGGTTTTGCACAGAGCAGCCCTGATCCTTTTCTTTTTGGGTCCCCTGCTGGCGGTCCTGATTCCTCCCCCCTGCCGAGTGCCCCCATTAGAAAGTCTCTTACTATGGGGGCACTAAAGCAGGCTCGCTCCCAAGTGACAATGTCCCTCCACACACAGAGTATGGCTGGGCCCCGCCCCTTGCTCTCTCCTCATTGGCTCACTGGCTGTGATTAACCAGCCAATGAGGAAAGAGAGCCCTAAGAGAGTCGTGGCTCTCATGCTCATGGCTGGATCAAGATGGGGGTTTGGGTAAGTATAAGGGAGGGGTTGCAGAGGGGATCTGCACCTAGAAGGTTTTGGACCTTAATGCATTAAGGTAAAAAAAACCTGTCTTTTGAACCACTTTATTCTTCCAAATGATATCTCACACACAAAAAATGTCTGGCCATTGAAATGAAATTCACTGCCTTGATAAAAGTGTTTGACAACTCAGCTGATGCTTAATGTTATATATGACACGTGCCATCCTCACTATTCTCTCTGGTGCCTGTATGCCCATCCATTATTTATGTGTGATTTCCCATGCATGCTTACTGGAATCCTGTAAGCCGATTTTCTTCTGCCTCCATGAGCTGAACCCATTGACATTTAGAGGATTATATTTGGCTATGGTTCCAATCCAATAAATGGGTGGTATTTTTAGAGAGATACCCGAATAGTATGGAATAACGATTCAGCATAAAAGTGAAACCTGTGAAAGTTC
Source organism: Staurois parvus (assembly GCF_062004578.1). Classification (NCBI taxonomy): domain Eukaryota; kingdom Metazoa; phylum Chordata; class Amphibia; order Anura; family Ranidae; genus Staurois; species Staurois parvus. Next base: position 19,444,118 of record NW_028318083.1, read on the forward strand.
ATACATTATACGTACTGATCTTCTATGGAATAGCATCCTATAGATAAATATTTCCTAACATTTATGACATCGATATGATACTATAACTATGTTTGACAATATATGTTGTTTGGTCAACACATGTTTTAAAGAGCTATTTTATTCTCAATATACTACCATGTTTCACATCTTCTGCTTGCAAACTATTATCTGTCTCTTAGTTATATTGAAAGTGATTCTAAAGTTAAACTGTTTTTTTACCTTAATGCATTCCCTGTATTAAGGTAAAAACATTTTACCACTTGTTCCCCGCTTCCTAAACACTTACACTTGTCCTCTCTTGATCTAGTGCTATACCCGACTACGGCTCTTCTCTCCTCACTTCCTAGTCTCACAGGAGACTCAGGCAATAGTGGAAGCCACTGGCAACTGCTGCTGTCAGTCAAATCCTGTGAGGAGGGAGCGGGGAATGGAGCCAAGCTTTGCTGTGTGTGTCTATGAAGGCACATGGCCTGGCTCAGGAGCTGGCCTGCATGTGTGCCCCCATAGCACACAGCTTGCTATGGGGGACACATGGAGGAGGGGAGGAGCAGACAGCACCAGAGGAGGACTCGAGGAGGAGGTAAGGAACTACTCTGTGAAATATCATTGCACAGAGCAGGGAAAAATAACCCTCTTTTTATTTAAAAAAAAATGCTTTACATATAACTCCCTTTTCTCCTTTTGCTTTTTAATCTACTTTATCCTCTTTTCCCCAGTTTTTATTTTGGATATTTTAAATGTGGAAGTTATTACCAGTTATACACAGTGCAATCTGCATCAATCCCCTGAGCGAAAAAGGACATTAAAGTGGTTATAAACCTCAGACATGAAATATGAACAAAGCATATCCCTCTATAGTGTGTACTTGTCTCAATTAAGAGCACTAAGCATCATTTCTATCTGCTGCTTCCTTCCTCCGCTATCAGCATAAATCATTTCTGACAAGTTTTCCTGACACCAAGAGAAAAATGGTGATGGGAGGAACCTTCAGCGGATTGATAGGTTCCGATCTGTTTCTGTGAGCTGTGTTGAGGGAGTTGTGTCCCTTCCTTCCAATTAGCTTTTAGAGCTCTCCTTACTGAGCATTGTAGAGCTAAACTTCAGCTCTCCATCAATTATGAATGCCAAAATTCCTGAATCTTTCAGTATGCCTTACTATGTTTAGTTGGCACTTTCCAGGCATTCTGCTTACACAGACACATGTAATTCTATAAAATGTAATTTATTAGAAACATGTAAAATAACATAGATAAAAATAAAAACAACACATTAGGCCATGATAATGATCAAAGCAGGTTAGGTACAATTCTCTTCACTCCCAACACATTTCAAATAGACTGTATTTCTTCCTCAGGGGAACAAGAATCTGTAAGCTTATCAACAATTAGTAACCATCCAAGGTATACATCATACACTTATTAGAAACATGTAAAATAACATAGATAAAAATGAAAACAATACATCAGTGCATGATAATGATTAAAGCAGGATAGGTACAATTCTCTTCACTCCCAACACATTTCAAATAGACTGTATTTCTTCCTCAGGGGAACGAGAATCTGTAAGCTAATCAGCAATTAGGAACCATCCAGGGTATAAATCACAAAATTATACATATCACAGCAAGGACACACTTACAGGCCCAAGGAATCATGGTAAACATATTGAAACATCATTGCAGTGCTGAAAAGCCACCCAGCAAACCCTCCAAGTAAACTCCAAGGAGTGCCTCTCTCAGCAGGACCCAAGGCACCACTTCTATTAAAATAACCAAATGCACATAAGCATGAAAAATCTAAGAATCTCCAAATGTATGCATCCCATCATCTTCATAAATGACACAAGTCAGAGCCTACCTTCTATATGGATATGTCTTGAGATAGCACAAGATTTCCTTGAAATGATGACCAACCCAAATAATGGCCCAATCCCAAAGAGCCCGGTGAGTGCTAAAACATACATTTACAGATATATATAAATATCCCCAAATTAACCTCTCCCCCTCTCTAACTAAACATCAGACTTACATTGAGACAATCAACAGGGAAGAAATTACTCAGAGTGTAGCAAACTAGCTCATCACAGTTGGACGCGGAGTTCTTCTTTGTCTTGTCCTGTCTGTTATTTGAGGTATTCCTCGATCATTTCTCACATCCCCCCCTTTCCAGTCCTGAGAGGCAAACGTTATCTCCTGACAGATGGTGTAGGTCATCCAGGGTAAGACATCCCTGGTGGTGCCAGTGGTCTGGGAAAACTGTCACCTTTCTCACCTACGTCTAATAAGGCAGCATTTCTCAGAGGGCTGGGAAGCATTGACCCAAAACGGCGTAAGCTCACACATTATCAAACTGACCAGAGTAATTGCACATTCCTTGGGTCAACCGTATGTTTCATGTCATGTATTATGAAGCTGTAGTTAATACAGAGTTTCCCACTGACCACTCCCAAAACGTGTAGTCAGAGCCCCCCCTTTGAGAGGGACTTTTAAGAAGAGACAAGTGAGTTAGAGCTTGACACACACAGAGATCTCCCAGCAACATCGTAACAAAAGGAGATCAAGAAATCACCCTGCTCTACAACTTGGATCTGCAAACCCAGGCATATGGGCAAGTAACTTAACCCTGTAATCTTCTTCCTCATTATCTCTTTGCTGTGTCTTTATATACATATATATATATTTTTGTGACATCTCTTTGTAAATATTGTATCGCACCTGTTTTGACTCTTTTAGTAATAAATCTTTCTTTCTGAAAGTGTTAAACTGTTTCTAAGCGCTTACTTGCAATTCACGAATCCCTGCCTTTGAAGAGACTCTACTGTTTGGTATATCTCTGTATAACAGGTCTGCGGGCCGTGCTATATAGATCAATATTTCAATCATTATAGTGTATATTTGATAACGGGAGTTTTCCAGTCTCCGACAAAAGTGGTAGTGGCAGTAGAGGGTTAGTTGCGTAATTAACCCGACCCAGTAACAAGCGCATTTAGGCTGCAGGCACCGATTGTAGTCCATTAGCTGGGCAATCGCTGTGCTGGGTGCAGTTGAGTGTGGCCTTGTTACACGCGTCACACCGTGGTTTTAGATCGGCCGGTCCTTTGGTCACGAGTTTGGTGAGAAGGTCTGGGGTCTGACACCGTGGGCGTGACGTATTACTGTTAGTCGCGGACATGCGATTGTTGCATGTTGGTGGCAGCGATCGTGGATCCGTGACACAGAGCACCAAAACTAACAGCCCTTCCTTCTCCAAATCAGTATATTTATAATGTCGTCAATATAGCTAAATTAGCCCAGATTGCTACACCTGGCAAGCTGAAGTATCGGCACATTCCAATATGTTTCAATGGGAATTGGGAAGAACATATATAACGCTTACAGCTTCAGATATAAGCTGGAGTATTGGCAGATTTCAGTAGGTTTCTGTGGGAATAGGGGAAAACAAGCTTTCGGCTTCAGGTGTAACACCTAGTAAGCTGGAGTACTGAGAAGAGTCAATGCAATGACTGCAATAAAAAATATGGTGCCCACAACTTCAGGTCCCCTCCGTTGAGGCGCAAGATGTATAACGTCATTGTGCATGGGCGGCACATCAGCTCTCCGGTGGATAAGGAACACCCACACAGACATCAGAAGAGAGCAGCAACCCACTGGCAATCCCAGTAGGAACCCACCCACACGACAGAGTCACCAAGGCACCCTAGGTGATGCAAGACATCTCCACAGACCCCTTAAAGAGTCAGCACAGAGCTGCACAGCACGGCAATGTTACATACAAAAAATAAATAAACCAATGTTGTTAACAATACATGATCACGTTAGAAACACATTTTTTACAGCTTAATAGGAAACATACAACATAAGAGAAAGTATTACACAAGATACAAGTGTACAGTCTCTAGAGTATCAGCAGGGGCAGAGGCACAATAAATGACACATTTTGACAAAATGATAAATACATCAAGAAAACAACAACCAAAAAAATTGTAAGCAGACAAACTATTGCTTATTCAAGGAATGGCTTATAATAAGTGACCTCATTAAGGTTAGGAGGTGAGGTAGCGGACAATTGGACAAACCATCTCATCTCTATTTGCAACAACTGCCTATCCCAATCTCCATCAAGGGGGTCTTTGTTCACCCTCTCCAGTGCCACAGAAGACACCATGAGTATGTGATACCTGTGTTGGAATGCAATATGTCAACTAATTGGAGAGTTCAAACTACCTGTCCTTCTTACATAAACATGATCTCATATATGCATCCAAAATTCTCATATAGTTTTGCATGTTGTTATGTAAATCAATTGCATTTATAATTAAATAAGTAGATGACTCCCATTGTTTTACAATTTCCAAAATGGTTAGACTATATTTTTATCATTTATATCAATGCCGCTTTCAGGAGATGAGCAGCAACGTAAGCTACAAAGCTTGAATGCCCGGAATGAATAACACATACAGGTGAAACTCGAAAAATTAGAATATCGTGCAAAAGTTCATTTATTTCAGTAATGCAACTTAAAAGGTGAAACGAATATATGAGATAGACTCATTACATGCAAAGCAAGATAGTTCAAGTCGTGATTTGTCATAATTGTGATGGTTATGGCTTAGAGCTCATGAAAACCCCAAATCCACAATCTCAGAAAATTAGAATATTACATGCAATCAATAAAACAAGGATTGTACATAGAACAATATCGGACCTCTGAAAAGTATAAGCATGCATATGTACTCAGTACTTGGTTTGGGCCCCTTTTGCAGCAATTACTGCGTCAATGAGGTGTGGCATGGAAGCTATCAGCCTGTGGCACTACAGAGGTGTTATGGAAGACCAGGATGCTTCAATAGCGGCCTTCAGCTCTTCTGCATTGTTCCGTCTTATGTCTCTCATCTTTCTCTTGGCAATGCCCCATAGATTCTCTGTGGGGTTCAGGTCAGGCGAGTTTGCTGGCCAATCAAGCACAGTAATCCCATGGTCATTGAACCAGGTTTTGGTGCTTTTGGCAGTGTGGGCAGGTGCCAAGTCCTGCTGGAAAATGAAGTCAGCATCCCCATAAAGCTCGTCTGCGGAAGGAAGCATGAAGTGCTCCAAAATCTCCTGGTAGACGGCTGCGTTGACCCTGGACTTAATGAAGCACAGTGGACCAACACCAGCAGATGACATGGCTCCCCACATCAACACAGACTGTGGAAACCTCACACTGGACTTCAAGTATCTTGCAGTGTGTGCCTCTCCATTCTTCCTCCATACTCTGGGTCCTTGGTTTCCAAATGAGATGCAAAAGTTGCTCTCTTCAGAAAAGAGGACTTTGGACCACTGAGCAACAGACCTTTTTACAATATTCTAATTTTCTGAGATTGTGGATTTGGGGTTTTCATGAGCTATAAGCCATAGTCATCACAATTATGACAAATCACAGCTTGAACTATCTTGCTTTGCATGTAATGAGTCTATCTCATATATTAGTTGCACCTTTTAAGTTGCATTAATGAAATAAATGAACTTTTGCACGATATTCTAATTTTTTGAGTTTCACCTGTATATTTAAGAGGCACTTTGACAACCAAATCAGAGAAACCTGGGTACTTCTAGTGAATTTTTCTTGGCAAGTTTGCCATTGTTGTGTCATATTTTATAAAGCATTTTATACTGCATCTTGATATGTTTGTACCTAAGGCGAATACTTGCCTGACTATGCCTTGGTTCCATTTTAGTTATGTGTTGTAGATGGTAAATGTGCTGTCATCTGTATGTGACAGGTCCACTTTGAAATGAATATGATAGCTTAGTAATCAATTCGAAAGTTTCCCTCAATGCCCCCAGCTCGTCGAAGAACTAAGATTGTGCCCAATTCATGTATATCTTCAGACTAGACCTTTATCTACATTATGATGAGCTGAATACAAGTAATTATTGATGGGGTTTCATTAACAGGCAGATTGATTCTGTCTATTTAGATCATGCACTGCGAAGAATAATAATCATCTTCAAGTGGAATTGGAGTAAACGAGAAATGCTGTAACAGCTTATCTCCACTGCTGAAGAATGGTCGTCAAGATTATTAATGATTCATATGCGTGATTATGAATTGCTTGCATCCTCAAAACCAAATACTGGTATCTGCAAACAAAATGAGTAATTTTCTAGACACTAGAAAGTTGAGATACGTGGTAGATGTAGCATATTATTTTAAAATACCCTCCACAGAAAATAATATTCACTGGAAGAAAAATTCAGTGTAAAAAAATTACCTAAAAATTGTCATTTGAAGAGGAAGAGTTCTGTAGCCCCTATCATTTAACTGGCTTTACTCTACTGCCCCAGCATCAACGGCTATGTGAACATTGGCTTTGCCTCTGGCATATGACCTGCACTGGACCTCATTAGAGAATCATACCACAGATTTTGCCTGTAAGCTGCTTTCAACATTTCTCCTGAACGGCAATAAAAATGGCTTTTGTAGTTACTGTATGAGTAAATGACCCCTCGTTTCACATATGACTGAGTTGCATCTTGTTGAGCTACAAGACAAAAGATGCACTAGGCACAGCAGCTCAACAACAGGAGCAAATGCAGGGTAGAGGTTTTCTTTGTGCAGAATCCTAGTAAATTCTTTGTTGAAAAAGATACATTCCATTTCCTATGCTGTACATAACACCGGGCATATTTATCTACTCCACTTCCCACAGCAAAATACACATTTTGTGCACAGAACAGGAAAATACACTCTTACACAAATAGTTTGAAGCTCAACTCCAGTCAAAACTGGAATGAATGATAAATGATGAATAATCTCTCCAATGAGGACACAGACAAACACAAAAACACATATAAGTAGAAAGAGGAAGGGTAACATCTCCTGACAATGTTTGTATTGTTCACTGTGTCTTTAGTTATTCTTGACAACTGCTTCCCCTATTTCGTGTCCTGGGGTCATTAGGAGAGGAAGTGAAGGAAAATTTCCCCATCACAGACAAAAATTAAAGCTGAACTCCAGGAAATCTGCCATATTGATAAGTGTGCTGGCATACTTTGAATTAAGTCCAACGAGGTGCATGCCAACACATGGACCTATCTCTTTAATTTAGATCTGACAGTTTTATGGCACTTCTGGAGGATAGCTATCACTACATTATAGGGCTCTGAGAGTAGAAATGCTGTGTTCTCACATACAGCATCTCTGCCTTCCCTCCCCTCCTCTCTGCTGCCCTTTTACAGAAGGCTTTGTATTTTGTGAATGAGTTCACATAATACAAGGCTTCTGTTATTGGGCAGGAGGAGGGGAGGGACAGGCATAGCAGCTGCATGCAACTCTGCTGCTGAAGGAGCTGAGACCAGAAGGTCCAGCACCAGAGCTCCGGAAAAGTAGTGATAGCTATCCTTCTGGAGCTCCACAAAACTTTCAGATGTATATTAAACTCTTAGTGTGCCTACACATTTATCAAAGTGGCTGAATTCCTGGAGTGGAGCTTTAAAACTTGAAAGAAAGTGAAACTTTTACCCACTCTATCTGAAACTACAAAAGATTGGCAGGTGTTAGGCTTTAAACAAAACAACTGCAAAAATGGGGAAAAGACATTTTCATCAAAATATACTGTAGAATATTCTTTCTAATGCATCCAAAATTTACTGGAAAATAAAAATAGGCAGTTTTGATGTGAGCTTGAACTTGAACTTGGCTGCTTATTATAGTTGTGGCATTACCACTATTGTGATGATCAGAAAGTAGGGCCATATTTACTAAAAGTACAATCATGCACAAGTACTTAGAGGGGGAAAGCTCAGAAAGTGGAGATAAGATGATGGTGGAGATGAGAAATGAGTGGCAAAACTATTATTTTTTTATTACCTTGTTGAAACTTATATAATAGCTCTACAGCTCTTGTTTCATAGTAAGCTCATAGATGAAATAGAATGGTTTCTATCAGGGGCGGACTGATCATTTGGAAACTCGGGCACTGCCCGAGGGCCTGGGGTCAGTAGGGGGCCCCATGAGATGCCTCTGGTACCTTTTTCATAGGCTTTTTTGAGTTTGGGCAAGGACACAGGGGCCCCATGATCCCCTATTGCCCAGGGCCCCATGATTTGTCAGTCCGCCCCTGGTTGCTATACATACTTATCTAAACCTATTATTTATTCTGTGACCGGAATATCTGAATCGAAATAAGCAAAGGCTAACCAAACTTTCTGCAGCCCAGGTAAGCAGCCACCTGCTTTGTAGTCCTTACAGTCTGAAGGGAGCTCTGCACACAAAGCAAGCAGCATGCTGCTCTCAGCATTGAATCAGATTTTTAGATTTGCTGTGACTGATTCTGATTGTCTACCACAGCTTGATGTTGACCCAGCCTGCCCCAGTCTATGCATGCTAGGTTTATTAGGGAGGGGAATTTGGAAGAATTAATGAAAATGTGTTTATTGCATTTTCAAGTTTATAAATAATTCCACTGCCTTTCCTATCTCCAGGGAAAAGCTTTGTTTTTACCTTCTGAACAAAACTTACTAAATCATCCAGTTACTGCAATACCATGAGTGGTTTCTGATCTGTCTAGATATACTGGAAGCAGGGGCGGACTGACCATTTGGAAACTAGGGCACTGCCCGAGGGCCCGGGGTCAGTAGGGGGCCCCATGAGATGCCCCTGGTACCTTTTTCATAGGCTTTTTTGAGTTTGGGCAAGGACACAGGGGCCCTATGATCCCCTACTGCCCGGGGGCCCCATGAGTTGTCAGTCCGCCCCTGACTGGAAGTATCATGGGAGTAAAAAGACAGTAGTTGGGCCTCTAGTAGCTATTGTTAGTTCTCTGCTATGAAAGTTCTACTATAAAGTGAACTTCTAGAAGCAGCAAACATCTGGACTGTAAGACAGAACTTCAAAGAAGAAGCATGTTGGAGAGCCGAGAAAAAAACAGAATGCATTCTACAAACAATTGCAAAGAGATAGTTAAGGTTGAGATAAGATAACTCTATGTCTAAGCACTTAATAAAGTTGGACTGTAAAGCCTTGTACACGCGAGTCGAAAATGATCTGAAATCGGCCAGCTTGGCAGGATCCTGACGACTATCAGCCTGTGTGTACAGCTGTCTGTTCTGTCTTATGACTGGCTTCTTTCGAAAGGGCATGATGGAAAACCACTATCCGACCAGCATTAGATCAATGCGGGCAGCCAATGGCTACTACTGCTGATCAGTATGTTCTCGCGGGGGCAGTCCCCCTGTCAGAACACATAGGCACAAAGGGAAGATTGCCACACTAACATCATTCTTGGTCTCTCTTTCTTTTTATCGTTCAGCCTGCTAGGTGAAATGAAAAAAAAATTATGTGCACCCAGCTTTAATAAAACCTATATATGGTAGTTGTTTGCATGATCAAATATCTAAACATTTAGAAGTTGTACTATCTATATGTTGAAAAAATCATCTATACAATAATTTGGGAAGATGTGTTCATGGAGCGACCTCATCTGTACAGTATATCCCAAGAAAGCAACACTTCTGTTAATGAAACCCCTAGTGATGAAGTGAGTTACCTGTTGTAACATGTTAAAGTGTATTTATGGTCAAAATGTCAAATCATATGTAGCACTACCCCTGATGGAGCCGCTTGGTGATTTTGGGTTCACTGTTCTACACCTCAACTCCAAGAACACCCTCAGGCACACCTACCAGAAAGTAAACTCTTACATGGATTGGAGTAAACTGTTATGAAGCTTATAGCAAACTTCAATGTGGCTTTTGTACACTGCATAAACAGTGCAGAGTCAGTTGTTACTTGTATCAGCTTTAAACAAGGAAAAAAAGCAACACTTATCACAGAATCTCAGTTAGTGTTAGCAGGCCTGATTTTCAGAAACCAATCCAATACATTCAGCCTAAGGTGACTTTACAGTCTCCAGTGAGTAGCAAGAACTATCAAACAGGTAGACTAGCTCACTTTTGGCCCTCAGGACCTAATAGCAGGGAGGTAGCCTGAAATAAGAAAGGAGCTCTTTACCCCAAAACAACCTATGTTCTCTTAAATTGAGGGAAGAGTCTTCTGCGCGCATGATGGGGCCCAGTTGGTGCACAATGAGAGGAAGTTTAAATAATGGTTCTCTGAAGAACAATGCAATAAGGAAAGGAAAGAACAACACTCCCCCTGAAAGCAGCAATTGACTGGTGTAATGCCCCTTTAAAGCACTGGTCACTAGTAGATCTAAAACAATAAGATGTTAAGCTGGTAGAAGTGATGATTGGCAGGGCAACTCCTCTCTAGACAGCAAGACTATTAACACAATAGGAAAAGGTCTCTTTGAAGGAGTCAATTGATGATGGTGGCGACACAGCTGTGGTTTGGCCTGTGGAATGGCTTTCCTGCTATCAGTGCAGATGATAAGGCTGTGTTGAGTGTGGTGAAACAAAACCGGCTGGAGGAACTAGGCTGCAACTTATAGTAACTATGTGCAATGTGCGCAACTGTGTGCAGGAAAATAGCAAATATGGAGCAAGTGTCAATGTTCCCTTTGCTTGGTAATGCTTGAAACTCTCTCACCTGAGGGATGTCATCTGGTGAATTCTGGCGGTCTTTCTTTCCCACCAGATGGGGCCTGCAGCATTCAGTCCAGTCACCTACTGGCAGATTAGCTCTCTGGACCAAGCACTAAAGTCACCAATTAGCAGATTCTCCTTGCTTCCCTTCTCCCTCTTTCCGCAGCCTGATCCGGTCCTCTGGCAGTCAGCCCACTCCACACTCCAGATCTCTCTCCTCCTGTTCACTTCCCAGCTCCTTCTCCTCTTTCCTCTGGCTCCCCATCCTCTCCTCCCTTTGCTGTAGTCCATGCCCCAGCAAACCCGATAAGTAGCCTGTCTTCTGGGACTACACATCCCATGAACCTAGCCTGCTGTGGCAAAAAGGGAGGGGAGAGAGTGGGCGGAGATCCTAGTAAACGCAGCTCTGTTCCCCTGTGACAGTGTGAGGATAAGGGAGGAGAAAAGCCTGCAGCGACTCGCTCTCTCTCAGCACCGACAGCCTTTCCAGTCCCCTGCTGTGGCGGCTGTGGTTTGAGCAGGGAAGAAGAGCCCACTCCTGTCATCAGTGTAGGAAAGGGGGGGGGGGTCGCTGCAACACTGCTACACATATATTCATTTCCACATTGTATTCCAATTATTTCTAGCCTACTCCTATTAATATGAATAATCTTGAAATTTGTACACTTACCTTGTGAAGATCCACATACATTTAAGTTCTTGAATTCGGTGACACATAGGGGTGATTTACTAAAACTGGAGAGTGCAAAATCTGGTACAGCTCTGCATGGTAGCCAATCCGCTTCTAACTTGGCTGGCTGTACTAGGGTCGTTGGTTCGAATCCCAACCACGGCACCACCTGCCTGGAGTTTCCATGTTCTCCCTGTGCCTGCGTGGGTTTAATCTGGGTACTCTGGTTTCCTCCTGCACTCCAAAGACATGCTGGTAGGTGAATTGGCTCTTGTCTAAATTGGCCCTAGTATGTGTATGTATGAATGTGAGTTAGGGACCTTAGATTGTACGTCCCTTGAGGGTTAGGGACTGATGTGAATATACAGTATATATGTAAAGCGCTGCGTAAATTGACATCGCTATATAACTACCTGAAATAAATAAATAAAACTTCAGCTTGTTCAATTAAGCTTTGACAAAAAAAACTGGAAGCTGATTTTTATGCAGAACTGCACCAGATTTTGCACTACCTAGTTTTAGTAAATCAACCCCCATATTCACTATGCCCTGTGAGTAGGTGATGCTGTGTCACACATTTCACAAAGCCTGCCTTCTCTACTACAGATGTGCTGAGAGGAGGAGTCTGAAGAGGTGGAGTCACTGCAGGAAACGCAGCTTGCAAGCAGCAAGGTACCATGGGATATGAGGTCCTTAAAAATTGAAAGTAAACAGCAGAGCCATTACCCCAAACATGCATTCAATGTCATTAAGAACTACCTTTAGCATGAAAAAAATAAGCAGTCCTGAAAGTAATGGTTTGGCCCCCACAGAGCCCTGATCTCAACATCACTGTGTCTTTCTGGGATTACATGAAGAGATGAAGAGAAAGCTGGATTTGAGGTAGCCTACATCCACAGAAAATCTGTGGTTAGTTCTCCAAGATGTTTGGAACAACCTACCTGCCCAGTTCCTTCAAAAACTGTGTGTGCAATTTACCTAGAACAATTGATGCTGTTTTGAAGGCAAAGTGTGGTCACACTTAAATTTTCTCTTCTGACCAAGTTGTTTCCATTTTGTTAACTAATAAAAAATAAACTATGAACACTTCTATTTCTGAAAGCATTCTTAATTTACAGCATTTTTTACACCTGCCTATAACTTTTGCACAGTAATGTATGGCTCTACTTTTAGCTCTAACACAGCTACTTATATTTTTATAGATGACAAAGGCAAGGTTTGTATTTAGGACAAAGGAACACCATTATTGTATAACAGAAATTATACAAATCCTAAGTGGTTTGGATACATATTTGCCTTAATGGAAGTGTGGGAGGAAAGAGAGCTGAGGACAAAAAAAATGCCTTGGCCTTTGTGGATCTGAGCCAGGAACAGTTATTTTACACTACTAACACTTTTTACATTTTTTTTCATTTTCTTTCATCTGTGCAAAATATCTGTCCAATGCTTTTGGCTGGAAAAGATACATATTTGTATCCAAAATATTGGAAACTGATACATTGCAAAATGTCAAAGCAAATATGTGGTTAAAGTGATTGTAAATGTTTTTTTAAAAAATGCTTTGTGCAATGGAATTGCACAGAGAGGCCTTGAACTTCCTCTTTGTTGGTCCCCCGCTGACGCTCCTGGCTTCTCCTCTCTGGTAAGTGCCCCATAGACAGCCACTTTCTATGTTGGCATTTGTGCAGGATTCAGCTCCCTGGTCACTGGTTTTGATTGACAGCATCAGGAGCTAATGGCACTGTGAAATCAGGAAGTGAGGGGAGAGAAGAGCTGCAGATGGGCACAGCACGGGGTCAGGTAAGTATGGGGGGGGGGGGGGAGTTAGGATACTGATGCCTAAACTTTTTTTTACCTTTTTAACATTTTTAGGATACAGGAGGGCTATAACCCTTGTCAATTTTTTTTCACCATTTTGGAGATTTCCCTTCACTTCCTGTCCCATAGCCAAACAGGAAGTGAGAGGAAATCCCTGAAAATTAAGGGAATCCCTTGGGACCCCCAGGCCACTAGAACTAGTGCCCCCATTGGAAGATTTCCCCTTTCTTACTTTTCTGGAGACAACCCAAAATTTGGGGTTTTCTCTAATTTCACCTTCAATAATAATAGTAAATAAGACAAAGAGAGATGATGAATATCCTTAATGGGGGGTACAGACAGAAATAAAAACTGACAGGGGCTCTAATCCCTCTCCACTCTGTCCAAAACTAAAAATAAAAGTTTTGCCTTTAGTTATATTTTAAAGCAGGCTGACAAATGTAAGCAACAGATCTGAATTATTAAAGCATATTTATGGGCAAAATGTAAAATCATTTATCACTTGCCCTCCAGAGGATTTACTCCCCTTCCTGACCAGGCCATTTTTTTACGATACAGCACTGTGTTACTTTAACTGACGATTGCGAGGCCATGCAACACTGCACCCTAACGAAATTTACGTCCTTTTTTTCCACCACAAATAGAGCTTTCTTTTGGTGGTATTTGATCACTATAAACAAAAAAAGACCGACAATTTAGAAAAAAAAAATATTCACAGCACTTAACTTTTGCCACATTTTTTTATGTTACAGCCTTATTCCAAAATGGATTAAATTCATTTTTTTCCTCACCATTCTACAAGCAACACTCCATAATGACAACGTGAAAGAAGTTATTTTTGAAATCTTTGCAATTTACTAAAAATAATAAACAAAATGACCACATGTACTTAAGTATTCACAGCCTTTGCCATGACACTCAAAATTGAGCTCTGGCGCATCCTGCTCCAACTGATCATCCTTGAGATGTTTCCACAACTTGATTGGAGTGCACCTGTGGGAAATTCAGTTGATTGGACATGATTAGGAAAGGCATAAATCTGTCTATATAAGGTCCAACAGTTAACAGTGCATGTCAGAGCACAAACCAAGCCATGAAGTCCAAGAAATTGTCCGCAGACCTCGAAGACAGGATTGTATCAAGGCACAGATCTGGGGAAGGGTACAGAAAAATGTCTGCAGCATTGAAGGTCCCAATGAGCACAGTGGCCTCCATCATCCATAAATGGAAGAAGTTTGGAACCACAAGAAATCTTCCTAGAGCGGGCCACCCAGCCAAAATGAGTGATTGAGGGAGAAGGGCCTTAGCCAGGGAGGTAACCAAGCACCCGATAGTCATTCTGAAAGAGCTCCAGTGTTTCTCTGTGGAGAGAGGAGAACCTTCCAGAAGAACAACCATCTCTGCAGCACTTCACCAATCAGGCCTGTATGGTAGAGTGGCCAGATGGAAGCCACTTCTCAGTAAAAGGCAAATGGCAGCCCACCAGAGTTTTGCAAAAGGCACCTGAGGGACTCTCAGACCATGAGAAACAAAACTCTCTGGTCTGATGAAACAAAGATTGAACTTTTTGGCCTGAATGCCAAGTGTAATGTCTGGAGGAAACCAGGCACCGCTTACCACCTGGCCAATCCCTGCAGTGAAGCATGGTGGTGGCAGCATCATGCTGTGGGGATGATTTTCAGTGGCAGAAACTGGAAAACTAGTCAGGATCGAAGGAAAGATGAATGCAGCAATGTACAGAGACATCCTTGATGAAAACCTGTTCCAGAGCGCTCTGGACCTTAGACTGGGGCGATGGTTCATCTTTCAACAGGACAACGACCCTAAGCACACAGCCCACATTACAAAGGAGTGGCTATGGGCCAACTCTGTGAATGTCCTGGAGTGGTCCAGTCAGAGCCCAGACTTGAACCCGATTGAACATCTCTGGAGAGATCTGAAAATGGCTGTGCACCAACGCTCCCCATCCAACCTGATGGAGCTTGAGAGGTACTGCAAAGAAAAATGGGAGAAATTGCCCAAAAATAGGTGTGCCAAGCTTGTAGCATCATACTCAAAATGACTTGAGGCTGTAATTGGTGCTAAAGGTGCTTCAACAAAGTATTGAGCAAAGGCTGTGAATACTTATGTACATGCGTTTTTTTGTTTTTGTTTTTTAATAAATTGCAAAGATTTTAAAACGAACTTCTTTTATGTTGTCATTGTGGGGTATTGTTTGTAGAATGTTGAGGAAAAAAATGAATTTAATCCATTTTGAAATAAGGCTGTAACATAACAAAATGTGGCAAAAGTTAAGCGCTGTGAACACTTTCTGAATGCAGTGTATTACTTGGTTATCTTGACTGAAATATACAGACTGATTTTACTACTGTGGGTTTAGTAACATTTTAAGTAATGCACAGAGTGCAGGGGCTAGAAGTGCATATGGCAGAGTGCAGGGATCAGAAGTGTGTATCTCACAGAAAGTAGAGACCTAGAGTGCATAATGCATAAAGTGCGGGGGTTGGGAGTGCTTAATGCACAGAGCACAGCCATAAGGAGTGCGGGGGTCAGAAGTGCATTATTTATAGTGTGTGGGGCCCAGAATTGTGTATTGTACAGGTGCAGGAGTGCATAAGCATAGAGTACAGGGTTAAGAGTTCATAATGCACAAAGTGCAGAGGTCAGGAATGCATAATACACAGACTACAGGGGTCAGAAGTAAGCAACACAGAGAGTTCAGGGGTCAGACTAAGGTATTGTACAGAATGCAGGGGTCCAAAGTACATAACACAAAGTGCAGGGTCAGATGTGCGTAATGCAGGAGTGTAATGTGGGGGTCAAGAGTGCATAAGACACAGAGTGCAGGGGTCAGGAGGACATAACATGCAGAGTGCGGGGTTTAGAAATGCATGACAAACAGAGTGCAGGGGTCATGAGTATATAATGCATAAAGAGAGCAGAAGTGCTAAATGAACAGGGTATGGGGATCAGGAATGCGGAATGCATTGAGTATAGGGTTCGGGAGTGCATAGGCACAGTGGTTGAGAGTGCATATTGTGCCAACTGTAGAGGTCAGGAGTGCATAACACATAGACTCCAGGGGTCAGGAGTATGCTGGGCAGAGTGCTTGGTCAGATGGAGTGCAGAGGCCAGGCAAATGCACAGAGTACAGTGTTCAGGAGGATGTAATGCAAAGAGTGCAGAAGTGATTAATGAACAGTGTGGGGAGTGCATAGCATGCAAAGTACAGGGGTCAGGTGTACCTGACGCATACAGTGCAGTCATCAGGAGTAAGTAAGTAATATGCAGAGTGCAGGGGTCAGGAGTATGAAATGCAAAGAGCTCAGAAGTGCTTAACGCACAAAGTGTGGGGGTCGGGGGTGCATAGAGCACAGACAAAGTTGGAAGTGTGCATAATGCAAAGACTGCTGAGCTCAGGAGTGTGTAGTGTGCAGAATGGGTAATGCATGGAGTGCAGAAGTCAGACGTAAGTAAGGCACAGAGTGCAGAGTTCAAAAACAAGTATAGAATACTCCCAATTTTAGAACTTAAAGCGGAGCTTCACTCAAAAGGGTAAGTTCCGCTTTAAAGACTGGTCCCTTGCTCCCCATTAGGTTAGTAGCCTAATAGGGATAGGTTAATGTATTAAATGAGGAGATCTTTCTCAGTATGTATTTACCTAATTTGGGTAGCTCAGCTACTCTTGGATACTCTGCTCATTATGGTTGTTTGTTGTGGTTTATATGTACATGTTATAGGTTTTTTATGTGTCTGTTCATGCAATAAAGTTTGTTAATTGTATTTTATTGTGTGGAGGGTTTATGAGGTACCGATAAAGTCATTATTTGTCCACAATTTTCTCTACTGTGTCTCCTTCTGGGATGTAGAACCCCTATGCATGTTTACATTTAGGCACTAGCCCAATACTTTATAGAATATGTTGAGAGACTTGTAACACCCTCCTCTAGTTGGGTTGTTAGACTAGATTTAGATTTTGGCCTCACTGTAGTCAGTGGAGCAGTGATCTATTGTTCCTGTTTGGCCAGGGCATCCTGTGCTGGGTGTTCAACTTCTCCTACCTGCATCTGGGAGTAGCTTCTGGGATAAACGGTAAGCAGGATCAAATATTCAGTGATGAATATTTATCCTGCCTCAGCCAATCCCTGGAAGGGCATTCAGAAGGTGGCTTGGGAGTTTATACGTGTTTGCGGAGGCCTTTCCAGTGTGTTCTTCCTCTGCTAGAAGGGTTCCAGTTCTTGTCATGGGGCTGTTGCCCTGGGATGCAGCCAATGTATGCACTGATGAGATTCTGCTTTGGCCTCAGTATATGCTTGGTTGAGGGCCTGAAGGAGATCTGAATGAGAGACAATTGCTGGAGGGTATCACCTGTGGAGACTGGTCTGGAAAGATACCCTTTTCTTCCTCACTGAAGAGTGTCATATGGAGGCTGGGTGGCAGATAGCTGTCCTTGTGACTTTGTGAGTAGAACTTTGATTATGGATTCCAGATGTGCATGTGCTTGGAGATGTAAGTTCCAGAGGTTGTTATAAGGACTCGGACTGCTCGCACAGAGTCCCAGCTGACCATTTCCTCCTACCCCTAGCACAGGCTGTTACAAGAGAATTTTGTCTTGTCTGTCCTCCTGTAATTTCTTATGTTTTGGAGAATTCTGCATCCTATCCCCTTTCCTGTTGATTGCTGCAATAACTTTACAAAAAAGACATCCCCTAGACCGGGTGTTGGCAACCCGCGGCTCCAGAGCCGCATGCGGCTCTTTTTCACCTTTGCTGCGGCTCCGGAGCACACTGCCCACCAGGTGACAGGCAATAGGGTTGCCGTAGCTCAGTGGTCGGCAAGCCGCGGCTATTTACACACTTCAATGCGGCTCTTCTGTGTGCCAGGCGCCCGCTCCCCTCCTTCCTCTCGGGCGGCCGCCCCAAAAGTCAGGACTCTGCAGCTAGCCCAGCAATGGGCAAACTACGGCCCGGCGGACCTTTTAATCTGGCCCACGGAGCGTGGCAAACATTGGCTGTCAGGATGTAGGCGGGGCAGCGTGACGAACTCCTCTCCTCTCACAGTCCGCCCTGAAGACCAGAACGGCGCGGGAACACGGCGAGAGGAACGCGCGGAGCAAAGGTAAGTGAATTGACACAGGGGGGACTTACTATAGGGGGGATGAATTACTATATGGGGGATGAATTACTATGGGGGATGAATTACTATATGGGGGATGAATTACTATGGGGGATTTATTACTATATGGGGGATGAATTACTATGGGGGATGAATTACTATATGGGGGATGAATTACTATAGGGGGGATGAATTACTAGATGAATTACTATAGGGGGGATGAATTACTATGGGGGATGAATTACTATATGGGGGATGAATTACTATGGGGGATGAATTACTATATGGGGGATGAATTACTATATGGGGGATTAATTACTATGGGGGATGAATTACTATATGGGGGATGAATTACTATATGGGGGATGAATTACTATGGGGGATTAATTACTATGGGGGATGAATTACTATGTGGGGGATGAATTACTATGGGGGATGAATTACTATATGGGGGATGAATTACTATGGGGGATTAATTACTATGTGGGGGATGAATTACTATGGGGGATGAATTACTATAAGGGGGATTAATTACTATATGGGGGATGAATTACTATATGGGGGATGAATTACTATGGGGGATGAATTACTATATGGGGGATGAATTACTATGGGGGATGAATTACTATATGGGGGATGAATTACTATGGGGGATGAATTACTATGGGGGATGAATTACTATATGGGGGATGAATTACTATATGGGGGATGAATTACTATATGGGGGATGTATTTTCAGTTTTAAAAATGTGGCTCTGAAAATAAATTTCAATCGTGGTTTTGGCGAGATTTGGCTCAGTTGAAAAAAAAGGTTGCCCACCACTGACCTAAAGCTATGATTGTGATTATGACGATACACTGTGGCCCTGATTAACCCTTTGCTTACTGGGCCCTTAAACCCCCTTCATGACCAGAGCGCTTTTTGCAATATATGCAGTGTCGGATTTGTTTTAAATGTTGCAATGGTTTTGCGGCTCCCAGTCTTTTTTTCCCTCTCAGAAACGGGTCCAAGTGGCTCTTTATGTCTTAAAGGTTGCAGACCCCTGCCCTAGACTGAGCTTGTGTTGTCAATGTGCATGGAAATGTGCCTGTGGCAGGCAGCCTTTGTACTGCTTTGGGAGGACCTGGCTATTTACAGTGGCCTCTTTGGGTTAGAGTCCTACAAACTATATCAATACATTTATAATTAGTAAAGGATAGCATGGGAAAATCCAGTGAATGTGTCCAGGAATTTTCTTGCCTTGCATTTCTCTGAACCAAAATTGCTGTCTAGGGAAGGTGAAATGGATTGCCATATATTTACTCAGTCTCGGTCCAGAGCACAGAAACCTAAGCATATATATGATGCATAATCAGAGGTTACCTTCAATTAAAGAATTAGACCCAGGTAGCTGAAGTTACATGCAAATCTTAAAGGAGAAGTAGGGCCAAAGAGCTTTCACACTTTGTTCTTCACCCCTATAATCTGTTTTCAGCTGACAGCATGTCCAGGCTTGGGAAGGATCCCAACTTTACAGTTGGGATCCATCCAGATGCCTGAACTGGCAGCTGGATCAGCCTCTCAGAAAACTGCTGAGAATATGAGCCAGCCGCTCCCATCCCCTCCACTGCCTGGCTGGAGGGGCAGAGCTGGGAACTGGTGACTGACAGTCACTGGCTTTCTGCTCACTGAAGGCTGAGCACCAAGCATTCACTGGTCTTTGATCGCTCAGTTTTCAATCTTAGAAGCGACGGGGGACAGATGCAGTATTTGACCGATACTACATCCACCTAGGTGGGTATATTTTATATTTTATTTTTCTTAAACCCATACTTTTCTTTTACCTTTCCTTGCAAAATATGAGCCTAAACCCACCCACTTATGCTCTTATGTCTCTGTACTGGTCATTAAATGTAATAGTCAAACTTGTTCACCAAGTAGGATGTTCCAAAGGCAAGAACGGCTGGAGGCAAATTCACAGAATGAAGAATGTATGTGGAAAGAGCCTAGATTTGAAGTAAACAGTGAGAACACTCCTCTATCACTCTCCTTCCAGATGGGGGAGTCCTGGTGGCTGGGAGATGCTGCATTCAAGTAGTCCTGATTTCTGGGTCACATGTAGTAAGCAGGCAAAGAAAGGAGCATATCTCCCTTTCTCAAGCCATTTATCACAGTGAAATTAATGGCCTTTTGTGGGCTATTTCACCCAGTGACACAACTAACCATTTTATCAAAATTATTTTGTTAAACATACAGGGAGTTGGGTAGCTGTCATCTACCTGGATCTACTGATTGTCTTGTTTTTACCGAAGGTTATCTCTGCTTATGTGATTTTAACCATTTTTATCATTTAAATTTCCTATTTTTACTTTTAATCATCTAAATGCACATAAATTAAATGTTTTTAACTATTTTTGCACCCTGTCAAGGAAACTGAGCATGGAAATACAAGGTTAGTTTAGAAATAGAATACAGATAACTACTTATAGCTTACAGTATTTGGTCTGTGAGCTGTACACGTACATTGAATTTGTAAAGGGTAGGCTTTCAAAAACAGCTGTAGAATGATCCACACGTTTACTTAGCAGTGATTCCAAGTTCATGCTTTGCATCTATATTTGATCAGTGCAGCTTAGCACCTATATTTAAGGTACATGTGCATCAAATGACATCCTGTCTGCCATCAATCTGCTAATGAGCACAGTGGGTGTGAAAGTTTGTGAAACCTTCAGTTCTATAACAGAGTGCGGTGTCCTTAATCTACCTGCTGATGCTGTTCTGTTATGCAACATGACTGAAGTGAAACCCACTCAAATTTACTCAACAGAGAGAATGAGCAAAACCAATTTTTGAAATAGGAATATTAAAGGAACATAACTGAAAAGCAGATATGTTTAAAATTATTTGTTTCCTTTGACACCTCCTATTGACACAGCTCCGAATGATCCACATTGTCTCAAAATTGATATGGACCAGAAATATTTAGACAGAATAAAGGTGAGTAAAGTACCTGGACCAGATGGCATACACCCACTGGTCATAAAAGAATTGAGCTCTGTCATTTCAAAGCCATTGTTTCTAATTTTTAGGGACTCTTTAATGGCTGGCATAGTACTACTAAATTGGCGTAAGGCCAATGTGGTACCTATATTTAAAAAGGGGTCAAAGTCTTTACCAAGTAAGTACAGACCTGTTCGTTTAAAGTGTTACTAAACCCACAACAGTAAAATGTCTAGACAGAGGTCAGGGGTCCTGCATCCTCCTACAGCAGAAAGAAAACTCCTACAAGTTTTAACATGTGCTCAGCTGAACGCTGATAGAAGTCACAAGACTGCTCTAGACCGCTGATGAGAAAAGGTATTTAGCAGTATATATCTACTAAAATAATTGCAGTTCCATGTTCTGTGTACTGTGGGAGACCAGATATAGGGAATGCAGGATCCTGGGTTTAGTAACACTTTAATTTCTGTAGTTGGAAAGATACTGAAGAGCAGGGGCAGACTGACCATTTGAGCACTCGGGCACTGCCCGAGGTTCTGGGTTCAGTAGGGGGCCCCATGAAATGCCCCTGGTACCTTTTATAGGCTTTTTTTCAGTGTGCTTTGAGTGTGGGCAAGGACACAGGGGCCGAATGATCCCCTATTGCCTGGGGGCCCCATGAGTTGTCAGTCTGCTCCTGCTGAAGAGTTTAATTAAAGACTGCATAGATGAATTCTTGCTGGAAAAAAATATTTTAGACAACAGACTTCATGAAAGACAGAAGTTTTCAAACAAATCTGATTTCTTTTTATGAGGAGGTAAGCAAAACCTTAGGCAAAGGAGTGGTTGTAGATGTAGTATGCTTGGATTTTGACACAGTTCCCCACACAGCTAAAGTGTAAGGTAAAGTCTACAGGCTTGGAAAAATCAGTTTGTAAATGGATAGAAAACTGACTAAAAGACCATATTCAGAGAGTAGTGGTTAATGATTCAAACTCTGAATGATTTAGGGTTGTCAGTGGTGTACCCCAAGGTTCAGTGTTGGGACCCTTACTTTTTAATATATTTATAAACGATATAGGGTCTTGGATTATAAATACCATTTCAGTCTTTGCAGATGACACCAAGCTATGTAATGGAATAACTTTCTTACAAAATGTCTCCAATTTACAAGCTGACCTCAATGCACTGTTTAATTGGGCAACTATGTGCTAAATGAGGTTTACTGTTGATAAATGTAAAATTATGCACTTGGGGGCTATTACTAATGGTAATATCATTGAGGGATCCTATTAGTTAAAGTCCAGGCAGATATAGAAAATACTAATCAATGTACAGTAATCATGTGTAAATTAAAAATAGTTAACCCCTTTGCACGGGCGCCTCCTGGCCCTTTAAGGGGTTTGTGATGCATCAAGGCCCAGCTGTTGAGAGGCCACATATTTGTGTACCATTGGCGCCAAGGAGTTACATTTAATTTTAAAGGATAACTCCACTTTTGTGAAAAAGTTTTAAAAAAAATAATATAGCACGTATACTGTACAATTATGTGTGCTATATTTACAATAATATGTAACATATTAAATTGTTACTCAAGCCATGTTGTAATAAAGTTGGTAAAAATTACCTTTCCTTTACAATCTGCAGCCACTGTAATTTTCAGTAAAAATCAATGCATTATGACATCCTTAGCCGCAATCCACTCAATTTAATCTCGATCCCTATGTTCCTAAAAACCACCCTCCCTTTTTCATGTCCACTCAGGAATGACCGCTCTGTCTGCAATAAGCTCACCTCTGTTCTGTTTGTCTCCCACTCCCTTATCCTACTAGCAATTACAGAAACTTGGCTTCAGGCATCAGATTCTGCATCTCTCGCAGCACTTTCCTATGGAAGCCTCCACTAGACTCACTCACCCAGACCCAGTGGTCAGAAAGGAGGAGGTTTTGCTTTGCTTCTATCCCCACAGAGCACCTTTCAAGTCCTCCCTAACCCTCCCTCTCTATCCTTCTCTTCTTTCGAGACTCACTGCATTCGGCTGTTTTCTCCCATTTCTCTGAGGATTGCAGTGATCTATTGGCCTCCTGGACCGGTGTGGCGCTTTCTTGATGACTTCTCTGCCTGGCTACCCTAATTCTCTCTTTTTTGAAATACCCACTATCATTCTTGGAGATTTTAACATCTCTATCAATGTGAACAACCCAGCTACATTCCAACTCTTCAACCTAACCTCATCTTTTGCCCTAACACAATGGATACAGTCCTCCACTCACTCTGATGGGAATGCATTAGACCTTGTTTTCTCCCATCTTTGCACTCCCTGCAACCTCACAAAGACCCCCTTTCCTCTCTCTGATCACAATCTCATCACCTTTATAGTGTCCTCATCTTCAAACACTCATCCCTCCAAGCAGCAAACAATTATCCGCAGAAACCTTCACAACTTTAACCCTTCTCTTTTCTACTCTGCAACTGACCACCTCTATGACAGAATTTCTTCCCTGTCCTGCCCTGACTTGGCCACTTCTGTCTATAACAGTTCACTTTCACCCACGCTAGACTCACTTGCTCTTCTAACTACACGGTATCAGGCCCTGACCATTACATCCTTGGCAGACTGAAGACAAATCTTAAGAGACATAGTCATGCACTGGAGCATTTGTGGCATAAAACAAAATCCCAGCAAGCATTCACTCTATATAAATCTGCTTTCTTAAAATACAATTCCTCTCTACATGCTGCCAAACAAACCTACTTTGTCATTCTTATTAGTACCTTTTCCTGCAGTCTTCGTCATCCCTTCTCTACTTTTAACTCTCTAATTTCTCCACCTCCACCTCTACCCAGTACCTCACTCACTGCATACGAGATTGCCAATCATTTCAAAAACAAGATTGATGCAATTCGTAGGGGCATCTCTACTGCACAGACATCTATCCCACTTAGCATACCTTATACTAAACCTCCCTCAACACTTTCCTCTTTTGACCTTGCTACTACTGAAGTGGTCACTAAGGTTTTCTCAGAAGCCCATCTCACCACCTGCTCCCTGGATCCTGTTCCCTCACAACTACTATAGTCACCCTCTTCTTCTATCCTGTGCTCCCTCACTCACATCTTCAATCTCTCCCTCTCTACTGGCGCCTTCCCCTCTCTAAAGCATGCACAGATTACTCCCATGCTTAAAAAGCCCTTGCTGGATCCCACCAACCTAAACAACTTAAGACCCATCTCCCTGCTCCCATTTACCTCTAAACTCTTAGAACACTTAGTCTACAATCGCCTGAGCTCCTACCTAACTGACAACAACTTTTTTGACCCTTTGCAGTCTGGCTTTTACTCACTACATTCCACTGAAACTGCCCTACTAAAACTCACTAATGATTTACTAACTGCTAAATGGCCATTACTCCATACTCTTACTACTTGACCTCTCTGTGTCTTTTGATACTGTTGACCATCCCCTCCTCCTCAAAAAACTCCACTCTCTTGGTCTCCGAGACTCTGCTCTCTCCTGGTTCTCCTCCTACCTATTGCAGTGCTCCTTCAGTGTTATCTATAACTTTGTCTCCTCTTCTCCACTTCCTGTTTCTGTAGGGGTCCCTCAAGGTTCTTTCCTTGGACCCCTTCTCTTCCCCATCTACACCTCCTCCCTTGGTCACTTGATAAACTCCCATGGCTTTAATCAAAAGAACCTCCTCAGCATCTGTGAATCTTCAAAATATCATATATAAACTTGATCCATCTCCAAAATCAATTCTTTTGTGTCCGCGTGTACCTCAAAAAGAACAAATGGCTACATATAGTGCATTATCCTCAAAATGTTCAAAATTTATAAAAAATCCCCCAGTGTCCGCTGAATATGGCTGAATTAAATACTCTTACCCTAAAAAATACTTTATATCTCATTCCCCATAAGAATCCACTCAGGGCTGATCCTACAGATGCATCATCATCCTTATAAGGGATACCTCCAAAATAAAACGCATCTTAGTGTATTATCCTTTAGTCATGTGATAAGTGCTCCCCTCTTTAACTCCGCTTAGTGAAACGAACAGAACCACTCTCCACCACCTTCCAAACCATGCACTTTACCAGACTACAGATATCCAATAGCATAAATAGATGTGAGATGACTCCTCTTAATACATACTGATCCAATCTCCAATCACAATAAGCATCATATCATAGTTCAAAAAAGAGAGAAAGACCATACAGTGTAGTAAATTGTATAAATAGTCTATTTTATTAAAATTGTGCTTACAAGAAAAAAACTCTAAAATTGCATGTATCCTCAGTGAGAAACAGTGTAATATCCATCCAATGCAGCACAGGGTATACAGAACCTCTTTAAAAATGGCTACTTCCTGTTTGCGTTTTACATGTGACGTCACATCCCATGACGCGTTTTGTCACTTCTGACTTTATCAAAAACTTTTCCCGAAAACTAAAAACTAATCCCTCCCACTGAGAATGAGTTTGCAAAGAACATGGTGAAACAAATAGCTATTTCTTCAAAGCAACAAAATTTAGGAAAGTGCTACAAAATTGCTACGAAATGTGCTACAAAATTTGTAAAAATCACTGCAATTTACGTTGATTACTCTAGAGGATTACTTTTTTGCTCTTTAAACTTAATTAAAGCAAGTGCATGATTCTGTCTTGATTGCAGCTTCTATAAACCCCTGTACAGCAGTACAGATTCCTAAAGGGAAGGGAAGCACTGGGAAACAAGTAGAATGATAACAGGCTTAAAGTAGTAAAGATGTGATGCTGCAATCTGAAAAATTCAGATGATGGATGAAATATAGCTGCCTATGCCAGGACAGACACTGCACATACTATCCATCAGTGTGAAGATAACAGTAAAAGTCCACCAGCCCTGTACAACATTATATAAAATCCTTAGAGATTTTATTGATATTACAGGACACAAGGGGAATCCATGACACAGCAACGTTGACGTGTTTCAGCCCTACTCTGGGCCTTAGTCGTAACAGAATGCTTACATGAAACAGCTCATTAAAAGCACAACATATGCGGCAGATGGAGGAGCCGCACACAAGGATTAACCCCATGAATGGTTCTCCCATCTAAATCACCAAAAAAAATAAAAATAAACCAACAAACAATACATTAACCACTTGCCTACCAGGCACTCTCACCCCCTTTCTGCCCAGGCCAATTTTCAGCTTTCAGTGCTGTAACACTTTGAATGACAATTGCACAGTCATGCAACACTGTATTCAAATTTAATTTTTATCTTTTCTTTGAGACATATAGAGCTTTCTTTTGGTTGGTATTTACTCACCACTGGGTTTTTTTTAATTTTTTGCTAAACAAAAAAAGACCAAACATTTTGAAAAAAAAATTTTCTTAGTTTCTGTTAGAAAATTTTGTAAACAGGTAATTTTCTCCTTCACTGATGTGCACTGATGAGGCTGTACTGATGGGCACTGATATGCAGCACTGCTGGGCACTGATAGGCTACACTGATAGATACTGATAAGGCTGCACTGATATGAGGCACTGATGGGCACTGACAAGGAGGCACTGATATGAGGCACTGATGGGCACTGATAGGCAGCAGTGATGGGCACTGATAGGTGGCACTGAAGGTCACTGATAGATGGCACTGACTGGCAGCACTGATGGACACTGACTGGTGGCACTGTTGGACACTGACTGGCAGCACTGATGAACACTGTTGGGATTGCACGATGGACACTTCTGGGACTGCAATGATGGACTGTCACTGGACACAGCTGATCACGTGGTAAAAAGGACACTGTGATTGACCCTTTTCCATGTCATGTGCTCAGTTGTGTCCAAAGGACACAGCTGTCACAGAGCTCACAGGGTGTGCGCCCCAGGGGTGCACGGGAGGTGCGGTTCTGGAGGATATCATATGACACCCTCCCAGAACTAGATGGCCACGTTGTAGCCGTCATTCAGCTATAGCCCAGTCATCAAGTGGTTAAGAAATTATAGCTCATTATCACAAATGAAAAACAAATATATAAAAGGTGAGTGTTATATAAAAAAGAACCCATAATACTGATACTTCACATATATATACAGTATAGAGTTAATGAGAGCTGCTAGCTGAGTCTGTGTCATGTTTAACATGCATTAAGGTGAGTTAAAAACATTCTCCAAATGCCCTATGCATGTTTAACACATGTTTGACAAGAGTTACAAACGCACCCCAGATGCCTAGGGTTTATTTCTGTGAGCAAGGTCTAACTCACTGCAAACGCACCACAGATGCATTGCAAATTCACTGCAAACACATGCCAGATGCCATGGTGTAGTACCATAAACTTGAATAGAAGAGATGCCTCAACTCCTTCCAAACTCCACATGAAGCTTCATTTCTGAAGTGCACCAACACAACCTGACATAAATGCTTCAAGTTTTGATAATCTAAGCAGCACTGTGTTCTCTGCATATTATTAGTTGCAGACTTATTTACTACACTGCAGGGAGGACATCGCGGGAGCGAAGGAAAAGGTAAGTGAAGAAGAGATCCCAGAGCAACGCTGCAGGGTATTCCCGAGTGTCGCTCGAGGTTAACGCTTGCGGTGCTGAAACTTTACCCCGAGCTACACTCGGGAATACCTCCAGAGAGGTTAAGGACTGACATGTCACTGGTTAGCAGTTGCTCACCACATCCAAGAACAGTCTCCAGGGGTTAACTCCTTGAAGGGATGATGAATGGAGCTTTCCCTCTCTGGCTAGTGCTTCCTGTTGTCAATTGTAAGTGCTGCACAATCTCTGAGGTGGCTCACCTGGGATGGTCACATGCCTCCTCTGTGATTTCCAACACTCTGACCTCTCTCTCTGCGGTGGGAGATGTCATTGCTGTCGGTAACTGCCATCGCTGGTGACTGGTACCAATGATCACAGTTGCCGCTGACTTTAGCTGCTGTAGATAACCGCTGTCCTTAGCAACCACTGCCAATCTGGAAACAGTGTCAGTGTACTTCAACAGTAGAGGCTGCAGACTAGCTCCCACATGTCCTCTCCAAAGGCTCACATAGCTCCCCAACTCTCCTCCTTGCAGAGCATCCTGGTCCCTGTAGTCCTCTGCAGCATACAGTTACAATGTCTGCCTCTGTGATGAAACTGCAACTCCCACAAACTCTGCAGCACTGCTGAGAGCTGAGCCAATCAAACCCTTTCTGACAGCATGCAGTCTTAAAAGGGAAAGACAATGGCCCCGCTACAGTAAAACTAAAATTTAAAACAAGTAAATATGATTATTATTATTATCCAGGATTTATATAGCGCCAACAGTTTGCGCAGCACTTTATAATATAAGGGAGACAGTACAATTACAATACATTTCAGTACAGAAGGAATGTGAGGGCCCTGCTCGCGGAGCTTACAATCTAAAGGAAGGGGGAGGTGATACAAAAGGTGATAGCTGCGGGGGATGATCTGGTGGAGGTGATTCAAGTACAGTTCTTAGGTGGAGATGGGGTAGGCTTCCCTGAATAAGTGAGTTTTCAAAGATCTCCTAAAGGGGCAGGGTGGGGGCTGACCGGACATGCTGTGGTAGGGAGTTCCAGAGGATGGGAGAGGCTCTGGAGAAGTCCTGGAGGCGAGCGTGGGAGGAGGTGATGAGGGAGCCAGAGAGGAGGATATCATGGGAGGAGCGGAGTGGGCAATTTGGGCGATATCTGTGGATGAGGTTGGTGATGTAGCTAGGGGCAGTGTGGTGGTGGCTTTGTAAGCTGTGGTTAGAATTTTGAATTTTATACGATGGGTTAGTGGAAGCCAGTGGGGGGATTGGCAGAGAGGGGTAGCAGTCGCTGATCAGTTGGTAAGGTGTATGAGTCTAGACTGAAGACTAAATATGATATACTTTCCTATCTATATACTAATGTTGGCAGCATAAGGCTTAAAAATAGTCCATGTGGTTTGAGAGAGAGAAGTTCCACTTTAAGACAGAAATGATGTGATTTTTAGAACTGGAACTGTTAGGGGCGGTGAGAAAGAAAGCGAGAGACAGGAGTCCAGTCCAGTCTAAACAGACAATTTCAGTTGTGCAACCTGCAATTCCTCGGTCATTTATAGCATGTAGCTGATTCTACCGCTATTTTTACTTTGTTTGGACACATTATGGTCTTAAATAATTCATCTTTGTATCATTTCAAACACATATGCAGTGCAGAAGTCAGTTGTTGCATAATATCTCTAGCAGGATGGGTAATGGGCCAAATGATCAGACCGAGAGTAACTGTAACTTGCAGTTTACTACACAGACGAAAAGTTAGAATAAATAATGCAAGACTGAATAAGAATAAGGCTCCATTCGCACTGAGCTGAACATTTTTCAGGTGTATTTTCAAGCATTTTTTTCAGTTGTCTGAGTGTTTTTAAGCAGATTTGCAAATATTATAGGCATTTTTTTCAGGCATTTTTCATTTAGGTGTTTTTGCTGTTGCCGAAAAATGCCCTAGTGTGAATAGAGACTTATGCAGGCCATAGAAGGGTCGTTTATTGGCCGATTTTTCGTTCGCACGAAAAATCAGCCGATATTCACGCTGTTAGTGGGGCCAGCTTGTCGGCCATTTTTTGCGGATCTCCTCATTTATTTTTAGCAGTCATGCTGGAAAATTCGGCCGATAAACGGCCCGTCTATGGCCTGCATAATACAAAAACAGATTATGAAAGCTGCACAAACATGGACTATTTTCAGCAATGTCTTTGTGGCTCAATCATACAGTAGTTACAGAGTTAAACAGTCAGGCTCAATACAACTGATAGAAAAAAATAAATAAATACAGCAAAAAACATTTTATATTGAATCTAACATGATCCAAAAAAAGGCAAAACAACATCACTAAACATTGTTCAATTTGCTACAGTGGAGAAAAAAAAATCACAGTAAGGCCCCTTTTTACATGATTGGTCTGCCTGTCCATTTTTCAGGTGCACCCACTTGAACCCTCCATTCTCCTCTGTGGAGGATGCCAATTCCCCTCCATCTGGATGAATCGGATTGGAGGGCCAGATGTAAACAAACAGCAAGTCCATTTACATTTGGTCGCCCATAGAGCAGAGCATGCTCAACGAAGGATCAGTGGACAGATCCTCTGCTGAGACAGTGGATTCCGCTTCATGTGAAAGGGGCCCAAGATATGGATGCATAGCATATAAGAAAGTCAAGCTGAGAATCACTATTTCAGTAAAACAGTATGGAACACAGCTACATGCAATTCCCATACACAGAATCTCTCTCAGGCAACTCCAGGGTAGCTCTGGTAACACAGGTGGACAGCTGGAGGGATCCAAGGTTAGAGGACAAACAGCACCCAGGGCCATGGATAAGGGGGTACCACCAGGCCTCCTGTATGGGGCCCAGGCCAGCAGGGGGGCCCAGGCAGCTGGGTGAATTGGATGTGGGAATGGAGGGTGATCGACATGATGGGGGGGCAATTATTGGAGACAATCACCGTTTGGCTTTCAGCTGCAGTAGAGAGAAGCAAACAAGGGATTGGTTTCAGTAATTGCCCCCCTTGCCGCACCCATCACCCTCCCTGTGCTCCATACATTACCCCCTGCTGCTCAGGCCCCCACCGCAGTACTGCCAGCTTCCCTCCTCTCTTGCCCACCAAGAACAGCAAGCACACAACAGGATCCTTCATAATGGAGAGTGGGGGAAAGGTAACTATGTCACATTTACCAACTCTTCTTTTCCTGAATGAACACAATGTGTGATTGTTACCGATCACTCACTGTGTTCATTCATAACTGACCCATAGCATAGGTTTTTTTGGGACCTGTGGTTTCTAACAGCAGCCCTGATGCTACCATACTGGAACTGCACAATTGGGAAGGTGCACTCCACAATAGCTGTTTTTTGGTTTGAGAGGCTCCATTATATTATGCTTTGGTCCAGCTGCCCATATGCTGGTTCTGACAGTGGAGAGCAGAAGTTCTAACCCTTCCCAGCTCTATCCAAAACAACATGTTTTTGCAGGTATTGGTCTTTAAGGGCTCATGTACGCTGCAGCTTCTAAACTGATGTTCAGGAGCTGTTCAGCATTTTTTTCAGCAGCCCCTGAACTCTCCCTAATGTTTTCCTATGTGTCCATGTACATTTAGTTGTTTACAGCCAGTTGAGTTTACAGTTGTTTTTTTGAACACACCAAACTTGCATTCAGGAGTAGATTTTACCGGCGTGGAAATGCTTGTAAATGCGGTTAACCTTGTTAATAAGCGTTTGCGTTTAGAAAATTTTTTCAACTGTTCCATGTCCAGATGCTGTCCAGAGTCTTTTTTCATCATCACAAATGCATGCAAAGCATTTTCCATGTGTTCAAATGGTCCTAGTACTCCAGCGCAGTCAGTTCCAGGTTTCGCATGAAGGAAAAAATGGTAGAACGTGCTGCATTATGCTCATGATGGGATCCATAGTGAATACAACCAGAAAAGACAGGTCATCTCAACATATACTACTCTCTCTGCTTCTGCTCTCTCTATTCCTCTCAAAATGTCTGAAATAATTAATTTTTTACTATTTTTCAGTGCATTATGGGCATTTTGGAAGGTCTCCTGAGGTTATCTTTTAAACGCAAATGCACATAAACGCGCATAAACGCGGTATGCAAACACAGCTAAACTGATGTTTTTTAACCTAGGTTTTCCAGAAGTCAGTTTCCATCATTCAAAAGAGTTTTCCAAACGCCTCGTGTACATAAGCCCTAATATTACATCCCTAAATAAATGTAGCTAATAATATAATTTTCACTTGCATGGTGGATCCATGGCAAAGCCTAATTTAAGATTTCCAGAGTTGTTTTCCTGGTTTACTGATTTCAAGTGAAATAAAACATTTATCAATGAATAGCTGATGTGAAAAACAAAATGTTACAAGCCGGATCTTGAGGCAAGTTCTGTTTTCTAAAAGTAATTATCTCTGAAGCAAATTTGTGACTGTGAAAGAATGAAAGAGCCATATGATATAATGATAACGTATCTGCGCCAGAGGCTTAAGAAATATTTTCTCTAATGTGCTTGTTGATAAAAGGCATCCATTTTTTTAAATAGTATAATACATTGTATAACATGTGTCTATGTGAACTGCTCCTACTTCAACAAAACTGTGCCAGCTTGTCCATTAGGCTCTGTAAGACAAGGAGATATGGATTAGAGGTACAAACACCCCTCTATGTTAGCCAACATGTCCATGTTTTGAAGTAGGAGCGTTTTAAGGGCAGAAATCTGAACGCAACAAAATTGTGTTCAGGAGAGGATTGTTTGGGCAGAAAAAAATGGCTGATGTGCCCTAGCGTGTGTAAACACGCCTAAACACTTGGCATGTTTAAAGTATGACTAAAGTTTTGGATAGAGTGGAGATGGATTACAACATCTGTTAAGCTTAAACAAAAAAAGACCAACAATTTTGAGAAAAAAAACAATATTATTAAACATGTCCAATAAAAAAAATGTTAAAATTCAAATTTCACCATAACTTTAGGCCAAAATGTATTCTGCTAAATGTCTTTCCTAAAAAAATCCCAATACGTGTAAATTAATTGGTTTACATGAAAGTTATAGCATTTACAAAAATTCCAGTATATGGTATATATACTGGAATTTGTTTTTCTTGTAATAGTAATGGTGGAGATCAGCGACTTATAGGAGGACTGCGGCGGGCATTCTGACACTGGAGGGAACTGATGTGGTCTCACTGACATCCCCAGTGACACCAATGCAGTGCTCAGTGCTAATAAAAAGCACTGACACTGTACTAATGGCACTGGGCAGGAAGGGGTTAACATCTGGGGAGAGCAAAGAGTTAACTGTGTGCTGTGTGTGTGTTTTCCACTGTAAGCACACTGCTTTGTATGGTTCTGCTATGCAGATCCATACAAAGCAGTGTGCAGGAGCTGAAAGGGGAGGGAACTGTACTGTTTGCATACAGTGCTCTCCCCCATCGGTAATACTCGCCGATCACTGAGTGCCGGTAAGTAATCACCAGCTGGGACCCGGTAATTGACAGCCGAGTCCGTGAATGGTGGCGTGGATAGGGTGCACGCACGGCTCACGTGTGCCCCCTACGTGGAACTGCAAAATCACATATATATGTGAATTTGTGCACCTGTGCCACCCTGTAGCAGTATTTCTGCTATAGGGCGGATGGGGAAGCAGTTAATAATGAAAGTAGAAGTAAAGAAAACCCCAAACTTACGGTTATCCCAAAAAAAGGGACACTAGTTCTGGTGACCTAGGGGTCCCCAAGGAATTCCCTTAATTTGTGGGGATTATCTCTCACTTCCTGTTTTGGCTATGGGATAGGAAATGAAGGTAGATCTCCCCAATGTGATACAGATGGCAAAAAATGAACTGACAGCAGTTATAACCCTCCCTTACTCTATCCAATATGGAAAAAAAACAAGTTTTGCCTATAGTTCTACTTTAATGTTTGAGCGTTCATTCATTTCAATGGCCAGAATAAATTACTATTCTGGCCAATTAAATGAATGAACAGCAAAACTCTTGACGTGCCTGAACAAGTTTTAGGCTTTAGGAGCATTTTTGATACTACTTTTTCTCCTGCCAGGAGAAAGGCATTCAGAATAGCTATGCGTGCATGAGGCCTTATAAATGTTCATTATTTTATGTCCCTTTTTGGAAGGTAAAGGGATAGAGGGTGTTAGTAGTGCAGGGACATTAGCAACAAAGACCAAGCATAGGAAACTGTGAATCCTGTCCTGTGATTCTTAAATCTGAGAACATTTTAACTACCTAAATATTAACACTTGAATTAATGAGGAAGGCCTGCTGAGATGATTGAGATGACCATAATATTCCTGGTGTCTAATGCAGGATCTTTGGTCTACATCACACTTGCAATTCTGTTGCTGCTTATAAGGCAGCGACAGGATCACCATACAGAGCAGAATTATACTCAACCATTTACATGGTATGGATTCTTTGTTAGCCAGATGAGCAAGACCTTGCTCTCACACTGGTGTCAATGATTTTTCAACATTTCCATCAGCAAAGGAGCGACACCATTGAAGCAGGTGAGTAACTTTCTCTGCTGTTTTGTTGGTGAGTAATAACATGGCCCCAAAGTTGGGAAATTATCTTGTAAATTTCAACTAGTTTGTATCTATTGAGTATCGAAAATACAATCACAAATACTTGAAAGAAATCAAGCAATCTATTATCCACAAATTTTACTTAATACCGGAATTCAGTCAGTTGGGTTGAAATTGAAGAATAAGTTGAAAGGTTTATTGAAAGAAAAGATAGAAAACAACAAAAAATTGCATCAATTTCATCATTAGCGATTAGAATTTTCTATCAGGTTCAATTCGGATAATTGTAATCCCATCTGTGTGGTCAATTGAAACCTGTTTTATGTCTTTTATCACTTTGTGGTTTCTAAGAAAAAAAATTATATGTAAATTCAATCACCCTATCAAATTGCCATGTGAATGGCCAACTTTAGAGTAGAGTCAGACCTTCTGACAGGGTATAACTTCTTCTATCACAGGGAGAAAGTATATGGATTGGGCAGTTGAGCTACCTGGATTTGCTTATATACACTCTGGCTTCCACAAGTGCTATATTTAAGGCATCAACAACCGGACCATATAAACACCAGGTGTACCAGTAATTTCAAGTATATTTAAAAAAATGTTTCATAAGCATCATACATGGTGAGTTTAGAAAAATTGCAATACACATAGTAGGTGTTAATTTAATGCAAATAAATGATTAATTGCGAAGAGAGAACTACACATTTTGTCCATGTGAAACAGCTGTTTAATGAAAAGAGTGATATGAATTCAGCAATATCAATATGTAGGAATAAAATCTATAGCAGGAGCAGATTTAAACATTCTGACATACAAATTGAAGTAAATGTATGGTGTTAGGACAACAATCAGTAAGCAAGCGGTCAAGGTAAAAGTAAATGCTATGCTCAAAATCCAGAGAATGTAGTATGGAAAGCTGGAATACAATACCATAAGTTCAGCAACACAGAAAAATGCAATAGGCTGTTTTTATCATAGTGTCTCATTTAGCCACATAGCTGCCAGTCAACTGGAATTATCCTGGAGGTTTAAATCTGATTGGTTACTTTTGGCAATGCTTCACCCAAATGAATTTACGTCTTTTTTTTCACACAAATAAAGCTTTCTTTCGGTGGTATTTGATCACCTGTGCCCTTTTTATTTTTCAAGCTATAAACAAAAAAAGACCAAAAATTTTGAAGAAAAACGATAATTTTTACTTTCAGCTATAAGAAATATATAGTAAACTCAAAGTTAGTTATAAATTTAGGCCAAAATGTATTCTGCTACATGTTTTTGGTAAAAAAAATAAGTGTATATTGATTGCTTTGTGTGAAAGTTATAGCGTCTACAAACTATGGTATAGATACTGCAATTTACGCCATTTTTTTGCTATACAGCGCTGCACTAGTTTAATGGACAATTGTGCGGTCATGCAATACGGTACATAAATGAAATTTATGTTATTTTTTTCACACAAATAGAGCTTTCTTTCGGTGGTATTTGATCGCCTGTGCGTTTTTTATTTTTTGCTCTATAAAAAAAAAAAGGCTGACAATTTTGAGAAAGAAAAAACAATATTTTGGACTTTTTGCTATAAAACATGTACAGTAAAAAAATGTAAAAATCAAATTTCGTCATAAATTTCGGCCAAAATGCATTCTGCGACATGTCTTTGCTAAAAAAAAAAACCCAATGCATGTAAATTAATTGGTTTACATGAAAGTTTTAGTGTTTACAAATGGCGGTAAAGATACTGGGATTTTTAATTTTTTTTTATACTAATAATGGCGGCGATCAGCGACTTATGGCGGCGAACAGTGACTTATGGCGGCGATCAGCGACTTATGGCGGGACTGAGGGACTGTGACGGACATTCTGACACTGGGGGGGAACTGACTTGTGGTCACTGACATCCCCAGTGACACCAATACAGTGATCAGTGCAAAAAAAACCCACTGACACTGTACTAATGGCAATGGGGAGGAAGGGGTTAACTTTTTTATTTACTGAAAGGGTTAACTGTGTGAGGGGAGTGTTTTACTAGGGGGCGGGGGTGTGTACTGCATGGGGGGGGGGGGGGACAGCTGATTGGGAGACATAAACTCTTCTCTCCGGCTCAGCATGTCAGGAGCTGACAGGGAACTGACAGAAAGCAGAGCTACTGCAGCCCTGCTCTCTGTCAGTGATTGCCGCTAATCGGCGGGACACAGCCGGTAACGACTGGCTGTGACCTGGCGACTGACATCCACGGCCGTGATCAGCGGGACAGGTAGGGCGGTGGAGCGCCTCGCACGCGCCCCCTACCTGTTTTGCAAACACACGTTTTAAAACGTGGTTTTGCCCAGCCGTGCCGCCCTGCCAACATATTTCTACAGTGGCTGGGCGGCATGTGGTTAAACAATTCCAGTGTAAAAATTTCAGAAATTAAGCACAGTTCTAACGTTCTATACCCTTCTAAGATCTAAATATGTTGAGAACTCTCCTCTGTTGGAAAAGATTAATATAAACCTGTGACAGGGACATTGGTGGTATCCAAGAAGTGCGCCTGATCTTTAGAACAATTGTATCCAGGTGCCTGCTCATAGCCTTAGTTGGTCTTCATTGCACCCTACGTTTCCCCAAAACCCTAGGTGCAAATATCAAGTATGGGTTCCTGGTTGAACTTACAGCCACTGAGGTAGTCCATCACATTTGGTGGACACTAAGAAGGTGTGGAGGTGGGAGGAGGTGGGCCAGAAGTAAAGCTTGGAAGCTGAGTTTGCTGTTTTCATCCAGGATTTTGAACATCAGCATTAGAGATGACTGATCTAAATATTGGAGTCCCTTCTGGGAGGTATGAAGGTTCACTTTAAGCTTAAAGTAGAACTAAAATATCAATTACCATTACTTATATTTAATCCTTATGCTGCTAAAATTAGTAAATAGATAGGAAGGTACTGTATATTCTGCCCCTTTTTAATTAATGAAACCATCAAGCTACTCATTTACTCCCTTGTTATCTCTTGGCTTGACTATTGCAACTCCCTTCTCATAGGCCTTCTTCTCCATAGGCTATCCCCTCTTCAGTCTATCATGAAAGCTGCTGCCAGACTCATCCACTTTACCAACCCATGTCTGCCACCACAGTGAATTAAATTCAAAATACTAACAACAACATACAAAGCCATTCAAAACTCTACCCCATGCTACATCACCAATCTTGTCTCCAAATATCACCCAAACCCTCCTCTCTACTCCTTTGTTTCCTCCTCTCATGCTAATTTCCAGGACTTATCCAGAGCCTCTTTCATCCTCTGGAACTCTCTATATCAATCTGTCCAGCTTTATTCCTACTCTAGCTGCCTTTAGGTTATCCCTGAAAACTCATCTCTTCAGGGAAGCCTATCACACCTCCACCTAAAGGCCTATCACACCTAAACTTTTATCACTTCCATCAACTCATTCTCCACAGTTATAAGCTTTTGTACCACTTGCCCCACCCTATTAGATTGTAAGCTCTTATAAGCAGAGCCTTTTTACCCTCTTGTATTTTATTGTATTGTAATTGTACTGTCTCCCTTTACATTCTAAAATGCTGTGCAAACTGTTTGCACTATACAATCCTGTATTATAACAATAATATTATATTTGCTTGTTTTAAACTTTTTTTAAATTTCTTCAGTTGCTTCCTGGTTTTTGGCCATGCCAAAATTGTGCCATACAACCCAGGAGTCTTCATGGGCATTTCTGTCTTTCATTTGGAGGAGGGGAGGGGAGTTTTCTCTGGTAACCATTCCTTCCTTTTATTTTTTTACCCACCTCTTATAAATCATTTTGGGCCTGAGAATTAGTTAAAACCCCCAAACATGATATATTTACTGAAATCAGATTATGCTCCATTAGCTTCTTCCTTAGGACTAGGGGAAAAGGGACATCAGAAACCAGAAGTGACATTTGACATGTTGCTTCCAGGTTCATTCTAGCTAGGGGAGATCAGCAAATGGATGTTCACTAGTCTCCCTCCCCTCCACCCAGTGACACTCGCCATGTGAGTCTCAAGCCCAAAGGTGGGAAAGTAGAACCTGAAAAGCATGGCTCCCTGAAAAATATAAATAACTGGGTTTAGATAAACTTTAACTTTAATTAAAATCTAAACATATAGTTTAAAAACATTTGTGGGGACTGGAGTAGGCTAGTAGCAGAGCAGGCTGGCAGCGGAGTAGGCTAGTAGCAGAGCAGGATGGCAGCGGAGTAGGCTAGTAGCAGAGCAGGCTGGCAGTGGAACAGGCTGGTAGCAGAGCAGGCTGGCAGCGGAGTAGGCTAGTAGCAGCGCAGGCTTGTAGCGGAGCAGGCTGGCAGTGGAGCAGGCTAGTAGCAGAGCAGGCTGGCAGCTGAGTAGGCTAGTAGCAGAGCAGGATGGCAGCGGAGTAGGCTAGTAGCAGAGCAGGCTGGCAGTGGAGCAGGCTAGTAGCAGAGCAGGCTGGTAGCGGAGCAGGCTGGCAGTGGAGCAGGCTAGTAGCAGAGCAGGCTGGCAGCGGAGTAGGCTAGTAGCAGAGCAGGTTGGCAGCGGAGTAGGCTAGTAGCAGAGCAGGATGGCAGTGGAGCAGGCTAGTAGCAGAGCAGGCTGGTAGCAGAGCAGGCTGGCAGTGGAGCAGGCTAGTAGCAGAGCAGGCTGGCAGCGGAGTAGGCTAGTAGCAGAGCAGGCTGGC
Organism: Staurois parvus; assembly: GCF_062004578.1. Classification (NCBI taxonomy): domain Eukaryota; kingdom Metazoa; phylum Chordata; class Amphibia; order Anura; family Ranidae; genus Staurois; species Staurois parvus. The sequence continues at coordinate 19,482,960 of NW_028318083.1, forward strand.
AGCGGAGTAGGCTAGTAGCAGAGCAGGATGGCAGCGGAGTAGGCTAGTAGCAGAGCAGGCTGGCAGTGGAACAGGCTAGTAGCAGAGCAGGCTGGCAACAGAGTAGGCTAGTAGCAGAGCAGGCTGGCAGCGGAGTAGGCTAGTAGCAGAGCAGGCTGGCAGCGGAGTAGGCTAGTAGCAGAGCAGGATGGCAGCGGAGTAGGCTAGTAGCAGAGCAGGATGGCAGCGGAGCAGGCTGATAGCAGGTAGACATTACAGCAGAACAGGTTGGTTGAAGAGCAGGGTAGCACGCTGTATGTTGGGTCAGACAGGCCGGGCAGAAGAACAGTCGGGTCACAGGCCAAGGTCAGTAATGGTGGGAGCAGATCAAGCAGAGACAAAAGACAGACGGAGTCTGAAAAGCAAGCCGGGGTCAATCACAGGTATCACTCACAGGAACAGGAATACAGGAGAGGGAGATCAGACAGCACAGGCTAATAGTGCTGCTGGTTTAAATAGTCTAATTGGCGCCAACATTAGCAACGGGCAGTCGCAGGTGCAGGCATCTTCTCACGACTATGCAGACTATGCACAGCAGAATGGGCCTTCGCACATCTGCGCCTGTGTCGCTGTTCAAGCCCAGAGGATTCAGCCGCACTGTGGCAAGCATCTTCCTTACATCTGCCCTTTCACCTGTGAAGGGAATACAGTAAATTTTTATAAGCACAGATTTAATAATGGCCGGATTAAACGGTGGTCTTTTAAAAGTGCCTGGAGTCCAGCTTAAAAGTGGTATTAAACTTAAAATCCAAAAATGTAATATATTGCTGCTTACCAATCCTTTATTGTGGTGGCTGTGTTAGGTTTTTATTTCTTAAAGCTTTTTTATCTTTATTTTCACCTGGTGACAGTAACACACTTCCTGTCTTAAGGTGTCTCCACTCAAGATGGAGGAGCAATGGAGACACCCTTGAAAGCAGCATTGTTGCCTTGAGGAGAGGGTAGTGTTAGATGGACTAGCAGATTTAGATGGACTTGACTAACAAAAAAAGGCAAACTCCTGCTTACACAGTCTTACAATTACAGTTTTGTTTTTTTTAACTTTTGAGATAAAGGTTGTTCATAAATAAATGTTGGTCATTGTAAGCTTCGCCGTCAGTGTTAAATGGTTTGCCTCAACCCTCTGTTGCTTTTTCTGGACATTTTGGTCTGTAGAATCACAATAGACTTACTGCCAAGATCAACAAATGAAAATAAAGAGAAAAAGCCTAAAAAAAAGAAAGCTATTGCAGTTACCACATCTTACAATTGGCAGGCTGCAATATAATACATTTTGATTTTTGGGTTTTATACTGCTTTAAACTTCTCAGTTTCAGACTGTTAGTGCTTTAATCATTCCTTGTTTTCCACAGTCAGTCATGTGAGATCAAATGATGTGAGCAAGATGAGCTGAGGTCACATAATCAACACAATCCAGGCCTTTGTGAGATTTATGCTAAATCATGTTTAATTATGGCTGGGGCATCACTTAACAGTGGTGAAAGCTTAGTGACCTATCTTGTAAAATGTAATCCCTCTAATAAGAACACAGGCCACATACAGTATGTCACCAAAAAAACCTCTTACTTCTTTATTCTTAACAAATGAAATGTAACTGTTTTAAATCGTGTTAAGAGAGGAACAGAGCTAGCTTTGTAAGTTGGATAATTCACTACTGAATGTACACAAGAGCATCAAGCCAAAGGGTGCACATTTCAGCCTAGACAGAAACTGCCAAAGCCTTTTGAAGAAAATGTTAAATATGCCACTGGATTATGAGAGCTGGGAATTGAGATGGCTTTCTGCTTTAGGTTGAGCCCTTGACCTGCAGTAGAAGCAGAAAAAAGCAAAGTATGTGGATTGCCCAGAAAATATATTTAACTCATTTTGCGCAATGTACTATCTTTAATACAGCAAAACCATGGTTTGCAATATTTTTTTTTATATGTTTTATATATTATTTTTGCAAGTCCCCTTAATGTCTAGGCCAATTTTCAGCTTTCAGTGCTATCACACTTTGAATGACAATTGTGTGGTCATGCAACACTGTACCCATATTCATTTTTTGTTTTGGTGGTATTTATTCACCACTGGGATTTTTAATTTTTTTTGCTATATAAATGAAAAAGTCCAAACATTTTGAAAAAAAGTGTTTTTCTTATAAAAATTTCAAAATAAATAATCTTTCTTCATAAATCTTGGCCAAAATGTATTCAGTTGTCTTTTAGTAAAAATAAAATAACCCAAATTAATTTATAACCAAAAATTATAATTTTTCTAAATTTGTTATTACTTTTTTTTAATTTTTTTATATTATTATTTATGGGTTGTTTTTTTTTTACATACTGTCACCCTAGCAGTACAGTGTCACCATAGTGACACTGTACTACTTGTGGGGGGTGATGAAGATTTTTTTTTTCTTACACTGATTGCTTTTACATCCATAAAGGCTGTAAAAGCAATCATTTCTCCTTCTTTCTGGCTGCATTCTTACAGCCATTGAGAAATACTGTGTGAGCTGTGATTGGTCATAGCTTGTCACATGGTACATGGCTGTTGTGAATAGCCTTGTACCATGTGACCTCTGTGATCATTCACAGATTTCACACATAGTAAGCAATGATGTCAGAAGTGACATCTTGGTTACTAGTCTTCATGTGATCACTGATTGGCCAGTCCATGATCACATGATCGGGACTTCACACAAAGGTCCTGTACAATGATCGGTGTTCCACTGTGTCCCAGGGAGCGCGCACAATCAGGGAGCAGGGAGGATGTTTATAAACTGCCACCCGACCCTGCACTGCTCCCGTCCTGCCATTTATATACATGAGAAGTGGTTAAAAATCTGGGCTGCATTTCAGTACATACTAGGAATACAGCAGTCAACTCAATAAGGAAAGCGATCCGCACTACCGTCACTGCTCTAAAATCTTCTTTTATTATAAAGGCAGTAAATAAATATACAGTAGGTTGACGCGTTTCAACTTACACAGCTTTAGTCATAACCCATAACTGAGTCCAAACGCAGTGTTCAGCGCAAACACAATCCACACAGAAAGTGATGAATCTGCAATACCGTAACTGTTCTCTTTCTCTCCACCACACAGAAGTGCCAGTTTGCATTCCACCTGCATTCCAATAAGCAGATGTGACGTGTCCTGGAAGTCCTACCCTACATGTTTCATCAGTAAACATCTGGCGAAACAGACATTCCTAAAATTTTGTGTATCTCCTGATGCAAGAAACATAAGGCTGGCATAGCTGGCTACCAGGCAACCAGTTTACATATTCCTAGAAAAATAAGTAAGTAGTAAGCGCACAAGCAAAAACAGCAGCCAGCACAAAAAGGATAACCCGCTAAATGCTCAAAGTGATAAAGAAAAAGGAAGAAAGTGTAGCGCTCATGAAGAAATAAGATGGTAATCAATAACTCAATGCTATAGTGTCATAAAATGAATAAATTACATAAATTGAATAGCTTGTGACTGAAAGTGAGTATGAACAAAAAATAAAAATAGGTTAAAAAAAAATAAAGATAAAAATAAAACAAAAAATAAAAACAGTAGGTTAGCAATCCAGTAAATATGATCAATGAGAACAATTTACATATTCCTGCCACCATTCTGAAAAGCAGTACACGGCAATAGGAATCTTTGAAGTGGTAATAAAAGATAATGCCCTGAAGGAGGGATGAAACACATTGACGTAACTTCCAGTTTCCTTCGCTATGCCATGACGTCATATCCGGTGAGTGGAGCGCACGCTGGATGCTGCGCTCCAGAGCCATCTTTGCTGTGTCTGATTCTATCTGAGCTTCAGTTTACATGCTATAGGAACTCTTCATTGGCAGACAGTGACTTAATTGCCATGGGAAATGACCCAAAGGTGTTTTTTTCATGTTAAACATGTGAGTGAATATGATGCACTTGATTTTTATTAATTACATTTTTGACAATATTACACTATTGGTCTTTTCTTTTTTACACGTATCGATCTGTGTGGGAAATCCCTCTGTTGGAGCTTCTTCTGAGCAGTGGGAACCCCAATTGGGAGGATATGCAATATCCACAAAGCACAACAGTATATGTTGAATGTCACGGATGATATTAACACACTGTAATCTCTGTATACAGCACCGTTTTGTTGATTTTGGAGCACATTGGATTTGAACATTCTTTATTTTCTGTATTGGGACTTTCATTTTGGCACATATATTTATTTGGATATTTTTTAATTTTTTATGATCTGTCTATATTGTATTCCTTTTTTTTGTGCTGTGTTTTTTATTTCACAATTATTGTTTGATGGTTTGTCAGTAAAGAGCAGCAACATTGGTTAAGGGTGTAATTGTTTAAATTTTTTTTTTTTGGCGCAGGTTTTTTATTTATATATATTTAACCATTGAATGCCCATACCTCCTACTTCCAGAGGGACCAGTAGTAAATATAAAGTATTCCAACATCTACCCAACTGATCTTTGGTCCCAGAATCCCATGAGTAGTGAGAGAGATGAGGCAAATGTACATATATATATATATATATATATATATATATATATATGGTACATATATATAGTTTGAGAAACTTTGGCTCACAAGTTTTCTGTCGGATAGTATGGCAATAATTATCCAATATTATATAACAGAGAATATAAATTCTACAAGTTATTGTATGTTATACTGTTAGTGATGAGTTATATTTTTTGAAAACTATAGCTGCATCAAATCCAATGTCGTCCCTTCGTTGCAATAATATAATAATGCTATGGAATGGCCTATGACTGTTACCCTTTTTTATGCTAGCCCTTGGTGAACCTATTATTTCTTTCTTAAAGATGAACTAAACTCAATCAACATTAAAAGAGAAGTTTGGGGTACTTAAAAAAACAAACATACATACTCACTTCCACGCTGCAGCATCCGACTGATGCTGCAGCTGTCCCCCGCCAGCTGTAAGATTGAAAAATGAGCAGTTGGTTAGTCTAAACTCTCTGTTCTGCCCCCCTAGCACTCACTGAAGAGCCGGGATGGAGAGGGGGTGGGTGTAGCTGACTTTGGCACTCAGACACACGCTGAGAGCTGGAGCCAGTTGTCAATCAGGCAGCTGCTTGGATCCTGACAATATGGTTGGGATCCTTCCAGAGCCTGGCGCGGGTCTGTGATGTCAGTCGATGGTGGGCTTAAGCTTGCTGATGGCTGATTCTAGGTCACAGGAGAGCAAAAGAAAGTGCACTCCAGTGACCCAAAACAGAAGAATGGTCAAAACAGCTTTGGCCATACTTCTTTTTTTAACTATTTTTAATCCTTATGCTGCTAGCCTTAATAAAAAAGAATAGGACGGTGTATTATTTTTATTTGTTTTAACCTTTTTTTTTTAAATTTCTTCAAATAATTCCTGATTTCTTGCCTAGGCCAAACAGTGTCATAGATCCCAGGAGTCTATGGGTATTTCTTTCTTTCATTTGGAGGAGGGGAGGAGAGGCTTTCTAAGCTAAGCACACCCTTCTGTCTACCTGTCTGAGCTAACGGCAGGTGGATTCCAGGAAGTAAATGAATCATCTGCCCTTACTCAAGATGGTTGCAGCTATAAATGCTAGGAGTGTTTTTAAAAGCGATTTCTTAACAAAGTAAAGCATGGAGACATGGGTGGCTGGGTGAGTTTGCTTTGAAAATTACCAATTATTAGGTAGCATTTTTAGTTTATAATGCTTGGATGTAGTTTAGTCATGCTTTAAAGTGAAACTATACTGCGCACCATGAAGCAAAAATGCTATTTAACCACTTAAGGACCGCTCTATAGCAGATATACTGCTACAGGGTGGCACCTGTGCGCAAAATCACGTAAATATACAGGATTTTGCATTGCAGAGTAGGGGGCCCACACGAGTCTCGCACACTCCCTACCCACGCCTCCATTCGCCAGTAATTACCCGGCCAGTAATTACCCACCGGCGCCCAGTGATTACCGCCAGTCACCGACGGGGAGGAAGAATGTTTTGTTTACAAACAGTCTTCCTCCCTGTCAGCTTGAGCACACTGCTCGGGATGGCTGTGCACAGCACAACCATCCCGATCAGTGTGCTTACAGTAAAGCACACCCCCCGCCCCCTAGTAAAAAACTCCCAGTACATAGTTAACCCTTTGATCGCCCCTCACAGTAACCCCTTCCTACCCAGTGCCATTAGTACAGTGTGAGTGCTTTTTTTTTTTGCACTGATCACTGTATTGGGGATGTCAGTGACACCAAGTTTGTTCCCCCCCAGTGTCAGAATGTCCACCGTAGTCCCACTAAAAGTCACTGATCGCGCCATTACTAGTAGAAAAAAAAATCCCAGTATCTATACTGCCATTTGTAAATGCTATAACTTTCACGTAAACCAATTAATTTACACGTAGCAAAGACATGTCGCAGAATACATTTTGGCCTAAATTTATGACAAAATTAGAATTTTTTAAATTTTTTTACTGGACATGTTTAATAGCAAAATGTCCAAAATTTTGTTTTTTTTTCTCAAAATTGTCGCTCTTTTTTTGCTTATAGTGCAAAAAAAAGGACATAAATTTAATTTGGGTGTAGCATTGCATGACCGCACAATTGTCAGTTAAAGTAACGCAGCACCGTAACGCAAAAAATGGCCTGGTCAGGAAGGGGGGTAAATCCTCAGGAGGGCAAGTGGTTAATTAATTTTTAATATACAAAGCAAACTCCCCCATCCATCCATGTCTCCATGCATTATTTTGCTTAGAAATCACTTTGAAACCCCTGCCCCCCCTAGCATTTCTGGCGGTGGACATCTTGAGTAAGGGCAGATGATTAATATAGCATTTACTTCCTGGAATCCATCGGCACTTAGCTCAGGCATGCAGGCAGGAAGGAAGGTGTGCATATCTGAAAAAACCTCTCCTCCGGAAGAAACATAAAAAACTGTTTAAAACATATAATATACTTTCCTATCTATTTACTGATGCTAGCAGCATAAAGATTACAAATAGTCCATAATGATTGAGAGAGTGAAGTTCTACTTTAAGTTCTCTTTTACCCCCATTAATATTTTCCTATCTTTGTAGCCTTCATAAGAGCTGTTATTATTTTGCCCTGTGCAACATTTCATTTCAAACAAATATTTAATAATGTAAATTCAAATGTTATTGATATATTGTATATACAACTTTACATTTAGTAAAACATTTATGGGAAGAAATTATACAGTTTAATGTCTCTATATAGAGATGTTTTCTTAATTTCTTTGGAAAATCTCCAAAAAAAATATTTTATGAGAAAAAGTATTATAACATTTTTTTCTCCAATTCCTGAATCTCATGGGTGGAAAATAAATCTCCATTGGGGAATATCCATCATCTAGAGATCAAAGAAACTCAAATGCAAATTCTGTATATTACACATAAAGATGTAAATATTAGAGACCTCATTTTACTGTGTACAACCCTTATTTATAGAGAAATAGACTCACTGATATACTATAAACTGAAAATTGGCCTGCTAAAAACAGTAGCAGTAGATGATGGTACCAGGGCCATAGTGGAGGTATCTCTCAGTGCAGAAAGGACCAAGTTCCCTGTACAGAATGCTAATATACCGTGATGGGAGAAGTTTGTGAAAGTGTCAACATTTGGAGGCAGTTTTCATGAATTGATGTATTGCATTTCAACTGAAAAGCGTCATATTCTCCTAGTATTACCACAAACCAACAGCACTAGGATTCACTACATATAGACCAATTCCTGTATTCTAAAACTCAAAACTTAGGGGGTTATTTACTAAAAACTGGAGCGTGCAAAATCTGTTGCAGCTCTGCATAGAAACCATACAGCTTCCAGATTTTATTGCCAATGCTTAACTGAACAAGCTGAAGTTTGAAGCTGATTGGCTACCATGTACACATGCACCAGATTCTGAGTAAACCAGTTTTAGTAAATCTCCCCCTTAGTGTCAAACAATATAAATTTTCACGCACACAGGGCTAACGTGCTTCAAAAAACATCACACAAAGCTAAATATCTCAAAGTGCCTGTGCATAAAATAATTTAAAAAAGTGCTCAGTGCTGTGCAAAGTTTCTACAAAAACATTAATCCATCTGTGGGTAACATTGGTGATCCTCCACCTCCACATCAGAGAAGTCGCCAGATTGCCATGACCAAGTCATTAAGCTCTTATCAGGTAAGTCATTAAGCGCTTATGTTTCCCCAATGGGTATCACCTTCCAAGGCCACTCTCAAGCCAAGATCAATACACTCCTCTGACCAATGCGTCAAATTGCCATGACCACCTAAATCAGGTAAGTCATTAAGCTCCTATCAGGTAAGTCATTATGCGCTTATGTTGCCCCAACATAATGGGACAATGACGCAAAGCACATGGCCAAGGCAACAAAGGAGTGGCTCAAGAAGAAGCACATTAAGGTCCTGGAGTAGCCTAGCCAGTCTCCAGAAATGAATCTGATTGAAAATCTGTGGAGGGAGCTGAAAGTTTGAGTTGCCAAATGTCAGCCACCAAACCTTAATGACTTGGAGAGGATCTGCCAAGAGGAGTGGGCCAAAATCCCTCCTGAGATGTGTACAAACCTGGTGGCCAACTACAGGAAACGTCCAACCTCTGTGAATACCAACAAGGAATTTGCCACCTAGTACTAGTCATGTTTTGTGAAGGGGATCAAATACATATTTTCCCCATGAACATGCAAATCAGTGCATCATTTGTTAGACATGCATTTCTTTTGAATTTTGTGTTACTATTGTGTCTCTCAGTGTTACAATACACCATTCGATTTTTAGACTGATCATTTCTTTGTGAGTGGGCGAATATTCAAAATCAGCATGGGATCAAATACTTATTTCCTTCACTGTATTTACATAAAAGGTATGTACAGCAACATTTTTTTAAAAAATTTTGAATAGAATGTGGGATTAATGGAGGAAGGAACTCCTGTCTAGTTTATAATACTATCTGGGAGATTTTCCCTCACTTACTTTACAGGTGACACTACTTTCACCAGACAGGTGATGATAATTATACAACATCAGTATATGCAGAAAAAAACCCACCTATTTTAGTAAAGTAGAGGACCTAGGTACCCAGTCAGCTTTGTATTTTGATGTTCATGTTGCAGATTTTACCTCTTTCCTGACTGGTGGACCTGTTGTCACTTTGACAATAAGTAAAACTCCAACAGGGGTTATTCTAACCCTTTCCAACTCTACCCAAAACTAAAACAAAAATCTTTAATTGGATTTCCACGTTAACCTTTCTTGCATGGCCTATAGTACAATGACGGCCAAGCAGGAGCACTGCCATCCTGGGTGGATGTCAAATGGTCAGGCGCAGAACTTTTCTGTTCTGTCCCAGGGTGCTCCATGTCTTTCATAATCCTAGTCTTGCTAACATTTGGTCATGCTGTCTTACATTTTAATTGTAAACCAAGCAGATTACTTGTTATAAGTTTACATATTGTTTATATAGTTTAAGGGCTACATTTTCCTTTAGGAACATACTATACTTCCTCTGTCCCTACTGACCTCCTGTACATTGCCATACTGACCCCTGTATGCTCCCCCGTTGACATCCCATCCTTTGCCCACCTGACATTTTATACTGCACCCCCACATCCGACCGTCTGGATCCATCCCTGGTGTCCGATATTGAGGTGGAGGATAAATGTTACAGCAGGCAATTGAAATACGTATGCTGTGCTGAATCCAGATTTCACTGTCATCAGGATCTCCTTAATTGACATCTCTGGAGTGATTCTTTCTAGCCACTTGCATGTTCACATACAGCTATTCCTATTATTATTTATTATGGGTACTTATATAGCACCATCAATTTATGCAGTGTTTTACATATCTATTGCACATTCACATCAGGGCCTAACCCTCAAGGGGTGTACAAGTCCCTAACCTACATTCATACACATACTAGGGCCAATTTAGACAGGATCCAATTAACCGATCAGCATGTCTTTGGATTGTGAGTGGAAACCAGAGTACCCAGAGGAAACCTATGCAGGCACAGGGAGAACATGGAGACTCCAGGCAGGTGGTGCCATGGTTGGGATTCAAACCAACAACCCTAGTACTCCCAGGTGAAGGTGTTAGCCATTTAGCCACTGTGCTGTTCCTTGAAACATCCCAACATTTGATGTTTTTTGCACAGTGTAATCATCTTCTCTTCATCAGTTTTTTCATGCCAGTCACTGTTTCTCAATATATTTTTTGTTTGATGCATAAAAGCACATAGGTGTATCACCTAAAAAGCATGCAGAAGAAGGGTAGGAGTCTTAGCCTTAGGTCCTCCACTGTTTCAGTCAATCAATCCTTCCTAGGCTGGGTTTATGCCAGTAATATTTGCATTGATGCTTTAAAGACTTGGTTTGGTTCAAAAATGCAAGTCAGCATACCCCGAACCATTGTTTTTCCTAACACACTATAATGTAGTACGTCGATAGGAAAAGACTCTACTGAAAAGTATGTACAGCATTTTTACTTGTCCATGCATTTTTTGAATGCATGGCAATGCATCCAGTGTGTACAAGCCCTGAGTCCTCCCTGTGGTTGTGTTTGATTTTAACAAATGACCTACAGCGCATGCAGAGCTTTGCAAGTACTACAGAAGTAATACTTTAAGAGTTCAGAAGCTTTTTCTTTTATAGGAAGTAAAACACTAAAGTTTGAACACAATTAAAAGAAAAAAAAGGTGAGGATGAGTTTTTCTCTAGATATATTATCACCAGCAAGCTTCGCATAATCGCGTATTCATTGTTAATTGGAAATTAACTTTCAGTATGTGAGATTGCTGCTTCTGGAAAAAAGTCACAGCTTGAAAAATGGGGATATTCCTTTTACCAGCACAAGTCAACTTCTTTCTACTTATGTGTTTTGTTAAAATTCACAAAAGTGTTCAATTTATTCAGCATCTAGTAAAAACTCTTCATTTGTGCAGGGACCCTGGACTCAACAGTGGATAATTGGGTGTGGGGATGTTATTGCCCAGTTGAAAGCTAAATTATTATGTTATCACCTATGCCTTAATCAATAATCAATTATGCCTAATACATACAGTTGTATTCAGGGGCGGACTGACAACTCATGGGGCCCCCCGGGCAGTAGGGGATCATGGGGCCCCTGTGTCCTTGCCCAATCTCAAAAAATCCTATGAAAAAGGTACCAGGGGCATCTCATGGGGCCCCCTACTGACCCCGGGCCCTCGGGCAGTGCCCGAGTTTCCAAATGGTCAGTCCGGCCCTGGACTGGTATTGCACCCCAAAGGAACCATTTATTATACTGAAGCTTTTTCATTCATAGATGTGATAGCCACATTCATTTTCTTTTTAAGCTTTCTTTCCTTTATTTTTATCTGGAGATCTGGCCAGTATGTCTGTTGTTTTTCAACAGAAAAAGCTCTCCTACAAATGTATCAGTTAGCATTGTTGAGACAAACCATTTACCACTGACAGGGGTACTTGCAATTATCAGTTTTTATTTATTCATTTAAAACCCTTATCCCAAAAGAAAAAAAAATCTGCTGCTGTAACTGCTTGTGTAACTGTAGTGTGAGCTGGGATTTGGCTTCAATGTTTTATTGTATTTAAATCTGTTAGTACATCTATCACTCCCCTCCCCCCAAACTGACAATGCTGCTATACAAAGGTGCTCCTGTACCTATTTATCCAAAGTGGAGGCACTTTATCCACCTGCTAACCGTGCTATAGCCAAATGATGGGTGTCTTATGACGTCCTCCCAGAAACCCCGCTGTGGTGCACACCAGGTGCTGTCTGTAACTACAGCCCATCACATGTCACAGCAAAAGGCCATTCACAGCGGCTATTTACCACAGCGTGAGGAAATTACTATTGATAAATGGCAAGTGTGAAAGCAGACATCTACGCTGATAATCAGTGCCCTGATTATCTGTGCAGCCCCAACAGTGCTTGTCACAATCGCATGATCGCCACCCTCAACATGCGACAATCGCACGACCGCGACCAACAATACAACACGACCGCGGCGTCAGACCCCAGACCTTCTCACCAAACTCGTGACCAAAGGACTGGCCGATCTAAAACCACGATGTGACGTGCGTAACAACGCCACACTCAGCTGCGCCCGGCACAATGATTATCCAGCTAATGGTCTACAGTCTGTGCCTGCAGTCTGAATGCGCTTGTTACTGGGTCGGGTTAATTACGCAACTAACCCTCTACTGCCACCACCACTTTTTGTACAGAGAAAGGGGAAACTCTCCTTATCAAATAATACACTATAATGATTGAAATAATGGTCGGTATAACACGGTCCGCAGGCCAGTTATACAGAGATTAAAACAAACAGTGGCGTCTCTTCAAAGGCAGGAATTTGTAAATTGCAATTAAGCACTTTAGAAACAGTTTAACACTTTCAGAAAGAAAGATTCATTACCAAAAGAGTCAAAGAGGTGCAATAAAATATTTACAGAAAAAGATGTAACTAAGATATATATTTATATATAAAAACAGCACAGCAAAGAGATAACAGGGAGAAGTTAAAAGGTTAAGTTACTTGCCATGTTAAGCCTTGAGGTAGCAGATCCAAGTTGCAGAGCGAAAAGGGTCTTTGATCTCCTGCTGTTACGATGTTAAAATTGGGAGATGTGTTTAGCTTCCTTTTTAGGCTTGCCAGCCTGTCTTTTAAAGTCCCCCTGCAGGGGGGGTGGCTCTGAGTAACTGGCCAATACCCTGTTTTGGGCGGGATCGTCGGATGGGCTCTGCATTAAAACTGACAGCTTCATAATCCATGATATGAAACATAGGTGACAGCTGACCTGAGGAATGTTCATTTAACTTCTGTCACCTGGCTGGTAGGGTTTATGAGGTTCCAACTTCTTTCAAGTCCCTGGAAAAAACTACCTTATCTTGGTTAGGAGGTGTGAGTTTACACAGGCCTTGGGACAGAGAGTCTGCTGTCTCTATGGGGGGGGGCTTTGTAGCGCTGGGCCCCCTGCTGCTCCAGCCTGCCAGCAACCTTTAACACACACACACATCTGTCCCTGTGCCTCTCAGGAAGGGAGGGGGTAGGGAATAAAGGATTGAGGAATACTTCTAATAAAAAAGGGGAACTCTGCGTCCATCTCTGATGAGCAAGTTTGCTACAGTTCTCATCAGTACTGCCTATCATTGCCAATCAATGCCCAGCAGTGCTGCCAATCAGTGCCACGTATCAGTGCCCTTCAATTCTGCCTATTAGTGCCCTTCAGTGCTGCCTATCAGTGCCCATCAGTGCCGCATATTAATGCAACCTCATCAGTGCCTCCTCATCAATGCCCACCAGTGCCGCCTCATCAATGCATCCTGTCAGTGCCCATCACTGCTGCATATCAGTGCCGCCTCATCAGTGCTGCCCATCAGTGCAGCCTCATCAGCGCACATAGTGAAGGTTGTTTAGCAAAAATTAAAAACCCCAGTGGTGATTAAATAAAAAAAAATTATAAAAATGTCATATGGGTACAGTGTTGCATGACCGCGCAATTGTCATTCAAAGTGCGACAGCTGAAAGCTGAAAATTGACCTGAGCAGGAAGGTGGCAAAAGTGCCCAATAGGCAAATGGTTAATGCAGAAGGTGTGTTACTGGTCAGGTCACCAAAATAGAGGGGCAAAAGCCTAAAAAAAATTAATGCAGCCACCACGTCTAATGATTGTTAAGCATCAATATATTACATTTTGGGTTTTGGGTTTAATACTGCTTTAACATTTCCCTTCTACTAACCTTGATAATTCAACTGCCCCCTAAACTGTACCATTAACCTACCTCCTAACACTTAAACTATCCCTACAAATTAGCCTTTAACACATTATCTACCTTAACACATAGCTTTAACCCAGGGGCGGACTGACTACTCAAGGGGCCCCCGGACAATAGGGGATAATGGGGCCCCTGTGTCCTTGCCCAAACTCAAAAAAGCCTATGAAAAAGGTACCAGGGGCATCTCATGGGGCCCCCTACTGACCCCGGGCCCTTGGGCAGTGCCCGAGTTTCCAAATGGTCAGTCCGCCCCTGCTTTAACCTAACCCTTAACCTCCCTAGCGTTCTGGTTATGTCCATATTTCTGTGCTCAAAGCAGTACATTTTTTTGCATGGAAATAAGTAGTTTTTTTATTGTAGGCCTGTAATTTTTAGGAATAACTCACTGAAATCTGTCCGAACAAGAGTCTAGTAAACATCCCGGGTAGGATAAAATTTGAAACATGAAATCATAAATTATAATTTAATAAATAATCATAAAAAATAATAATATAATAATAAAAAATGTAATTCAATAATATAATCAAACCAAAAACACTGAAATTTGAAATATAGTGACAAGTTCGCACATCACTGAGCAAAGTCGCAAAATCGTTTTCAGTGTCTGATGAGGAATTTCCCCACGAATCATTATCACTCAATTCTGCAAGTGGTTCTAATTTACTCTCGCTGTTCTCTAGCTGGTCTAAAACCGCTTTTGACCTAAAGGGACGCTTTTTGGACGCCATGGACATTTCTCAGTTTCCAGGCAGAAATAACAGTAAAAATGCAGGCAGGACACAGGACAAAGCGCTCGGGACAAAATATATGTGAAATGGTTTGATACAGTAATGTTTTACTACGTGATTTTAGTGTATTTAGTGAATGTCACTTTTTCACATTTTTAAATTTCCCGCCAGTTCCGTCCCCGTACGTCCTGACGTCGCAGGGGACGGAACCCAGAAGACGGATGCCGGCATCAGCTGGAGGACATTGCAGGGGACACTGCAGGAGGGACATCGCGGGAGCGCAGGACAAGGTAAGTGAAGAAGAGATCCCGGAGGAGCACTGCAAGATATTCCCGAGTGTAGCTCGGGGTTACCGCTTGTGGTGCTGAAACCTTACCCCGAGCTACACTCAGGAATACCGCCAGGGAGGTTAAAGTGGTTTTAAAGACAAGACATTTTTTCCCTAATGCATTCCCTGCATTAAGGTAAAAAAATGTCCCAGTAGCAGTATCACCCCCTCACCCCCTTAAATACTAACCTGAGTCCTCACATGATAAAGAGTTGTTCCTGTCTATAGGGGCTCTCTCCTCTCTCACTTCATTCAGAGGACAGAGAGCCAGAAGTAAGAGCAATTGGCTCCTACTGTTGTCAATCAAATCTAGTGAGCAGAAAGCAGGGGGCAGGGCCGAGCCAAGCTGTGTGTGTCTATGGATGCAAGCAGCCCATCTTGGTAGCATGGCCACACATCTGCTCTCACAGCAAGGGATAAAAGGCCTTTATAGCCACTTTAAAAGCAGATTTTTCATGAAAATGTCCACTTTATTCAAAGTCCCACTGTCAAGTAAGAATAGCTTAAAAACTATTGAACTATAATGTTTGTATAAAAAGATTTTAAAAATACTTATCTCAGCCCAGCTCCTGACTCTGTGATGTCATTGGTACCTCCCAGGAGAGATGGGTGTTCGAAATCCTACGAGAATGGGCCCCAGCTTATTTTTAGTAGCTTTTTAAAGCCACTTCTTGAAGGGGGCATAGCTCTGACTAAAAGAGACCTTCCATTTTAATCGAAAGTCTGATGTAAAACTGACCTCTTCACACTTAACTTTAAAATTTGGCCTTACCGCTTAACCTAATCCAAATACCTAACTCAAAACCAAATTGAAATACTTAACCAAATACCTTTCCACAACCTTAAAATGGTTGAAAACCCTTTCATATACCCAGTTTAGAAACTGGCCTCAGATGAAACGCAGAGATGAAACAGATCATCCTACATAAGTTGTACCTGTTTATCTGCAACCATTTCTTCTGTAGATTGTTCTAAAAACACACAGATCACAGCAGCTGGGGGCGGGGATTTGAAGTGTCACAGTAGAGCTCAGTGAGGACAGCTCTGAGTCCTGACTGGAGGGAAGAGACACCTCCCCCCCCTTTACACAGTACATATGCACAGCCAAGGATATAAGTCACAGGCTGTTTGCTGAGCTCTCCTTCCCTTTTTATTTCTTGATGTTGGGAAAACATGCTGATAACAGAGGAATGAGGCAGCAGAGAGAAATCACACTCAGGGATTTGGATAGAAGCAGGTACACAGTATAGGACGATGTACTCATATTTTATATCTGAGGTTTATAACCCCTTTAACCACTTGCCTACTGGGCAATTTTACCTTCTTCCTGCGCAGGCCAATTTTCACCATTCAGCGCTGTTGCACTTTGAATGACAACTACTGTACATGGTCATACAACACTGTAAACATTTGAAGTTTTTATCAATTTTTTTTGCACACAAATAGAGCTTTCCTTTGGTGGTATTTAGTCATCACTGAGTTGTTTATTTTTTGCACTATAAATGAAAAAAGAAAAAAAGACCAAAAATTTTGGGGAAAAAAAGTTTTCCTTGTTTTTATTTTAAAATTTAGCAAACTGGTGGGAACTGATAGGCAGCACTGATGGGCACTCATAGGCTGCACTGATGAGGTGGCACTGATGAGGCAGCACTGGTAGGCATTGTTGAGGAGGAACTGATTAGGCTGCACTGATGGGAACTGATAGGCGGCACTGATAGGCTGAACTGATGAGGTGGCACTGGTGGGCATTAATGAGGAGGCACTAATTAGGTTGCGCTGATGGGAACTGATAGGTGGCACTGATGGGCACTAATAGGCAGCACTGAGAGGCACTGATTGGCGGCATTGACCGGCAGCAATGACTAATGACACTGACTGGCTGCACTGATATACAGCACTGCTGGGCACAGATGGACAGCACTGCTGGGCAGCACATTTGGCCACTGATGAGCAGCACTGTTGGGTGCTAATGGGCACTTTTGGGGCTGCACTGATAATCAGTGCCCTTATTATCAGTGCAGATGTCTCCTTTGACAGTTACGGTTATCGGCAATACTTTCCT
Source organism: Staurois parvus (assembly GCF_062004578.1). Taxonomy (NCBI): domain Eukaryota; kingdom Metazoa; phylum Chordata; class Amphibia; order Anura; family Ranidae; genus Staurois; species Staurois parvus. The sequence continues at coordinate 19,499,892 of NW_028318083.1, forward strand.
CACGCTGTGACAGGGAAAGTACTGCCAATAACCGGCAAGTGTATTAACATGTGATCAGCTGTGACTGGACACAGCTGATCACGTGGTAAAAGGCTGCTGTGATTGGTCTTTTACCATGTCATGTGATCAGCTATGTCCAAAGGACGTAGCGATCACAGAGAGTGCCAAGTGCGCACCGCTGGGGGCGCGTTCTGGGAGGACGTCATATGACGCCTTCCAAAATTGGATGACCACACTGTAATAGTCATTCGGCTATAGCGTGGTCAAGAAGTGGTTAAACCTGTCAGAATACACAAACAGCAGCTGCATCTGGTCGAATGTTTGGCTGACAGTTTTCAACCTGGTTCCTTTTATTTTTCACTCAAAAGATGTCGGACAGGAGGTGGCCAACAGAGTCTCCCACATAGCAAATGTTGTCCAGTTCCTCGGGAACCAGGCAAAATATGTATGAGGTGTACCCAGCTTTGCTTCTTACATGATGCAGATGCATTGGATTTGTGCTTAGCTGTGCAGTAGGTTTGACTTTTTCAGCCCTACTTTGAAGTGGCTTTATTACCAAATCATTAGCAAAGTGTGCCATCCATTTTTAAATAAGCTGAGGAGCAGGAGAAGAGTTTACCTGAGCTGTTGGATTTGAAATAGTACTGAAAACATAATGGAAGTAATCTCTGTCTACGTAGATGGAAATAAAAGAATGTTTCAATTTATTTTCTTTTTGTATCTGCAGTTGATTATACAGTATATTCTTATACTGTATATTGAATGTGAATACATTCCATTTCAACTTTTCATCTTCCTACCTATAACCTTTTCATATTTGAAGTGTCTGAAACTGGCAAACTTTGACGATGGAAAAGTTGTTTCAGGTAGATTTTTTTTCTGTAAGTTTTAAAGGTATCATATCCTTTCAAAGAAAAGTACATTCGGCCCTGTATAGTTAACGCACAGTGAAAGCATTAGGAAAAAGTCACATATTTCTTTTTGCACTTGATTAGTGGTTACCAACCTGGTACTAAGGAAATGTAACTGAGGAAGAGCTGAGTTGATGTAAAGCAGTCTTAAATCAGATTTAAAGCCTCTAGTAAAAATTTTAGAAGTAGCTCTTGTTCTGTTAGTAGATCCTGCTCAGATGCTCACACACTGTAGTTAGTAGGAGACATTTTATTAGGTGCTCATAGCTGTCATTAAACATGTGTCTGCTCTCAGAACTACAACCAAAGAGAGGCAATAACACAGTTGTACCAGTATCTAAGTAGTGAGACCCCTAGAGGCCATACACAGCATATAACATATTGCTACATCCTTTCTCTTTTAAATAAAAGAACAATGAAATATAACAAACACAAAATGGTGAAGTAGAACATAGCTATAACATAGCTATAAGTTAAATATAATCCTTGAGGTGAGCCGGCTTTTTGATTGTTCTGCCAGCTCGCGTAACATTCTTCACAGAAATCTTGGTGTTCTTCTGATTCTGGCAGTCTATTTTCTGGGACTGTCTCTCTCTGCCTAGAGACCTCCCTATGCTCCTCAGCAGTCCCTGTTTCTTTGTTGCTGGTATTCATAGTCTCATCGCTTTGAGTGTCCATATACTATTCCCAGGGTCCTGTATCATCTCCTTCTTGTGTTTTTCTCAGATGTCTCCGATTTCTCCTCCATCTTCGTCCTTTCTCTGTTATAATTTCATAGGACCGTGGTCCCAATTTCTGTACAACCTTCGCTTTTTTCCAGTGTTTGTCATATTTTCCTTTTGGCTGAATCCGTACATTGTCATTGCTCTGGAGAACAGGCAGATCTTTTGCAGATTTATTATAATAGAAAGCTTGCCTATCTTGATTCTTTGTTAGTTTGGCTTTAACATTGCCAACAAGCTTTGGCTTTAGTAGTTGACCTGCAGTTGGTAGGAGAGTCCTTGTACGTCTACTCATAAGCCGCTGTGCTGGACTGGTGTCTAGGCCTTGTGTGGGTGTGTTTCTGTGGTCCAGTATAGACAGGTATATCTCTGTACCTGCCTGTTTTGCCTTTTGCATGAGTCTTTTGGCTGTTTTTACTGCTGACTCCGCTTTACCATTACTCTGTGGATATCCAGGAGATGATGTCTGGTGCTCAAATTCCCACCTCTCCCTGAATTTTTTTAATTCTTCCGATGTAAATTGAGCAGCGTTGTCAGAGAACACAATATCCGGAATGCCATATCTGGCAAAATGGGCCTTGAGTTTTTTAATTACTGTTTTGGCCCTTGTGTCCTGTAAGTAGTCTATCTCCCAGAAGTTGGAAAAATAGTCCACAGTTACCAAATATTCCTTGTCGTTCCACGTGAACAGATCTGTTCCTACTTTTGACCATGGTCTGTTTGGAATTGGATGTGGTTGCAATGTCTCTTTCGGTTGCTTATCATTGCACGATGCACATATTTCACACTGTGCTATAAAGTTTTTTATGTGGTCATTCATTCCAGGCCAATAAACATATTCTCGTGCACGACGTAGACATCCTTCTACACCTAAGTGAGTCGAGTGCCATCTTTCTATAATGTCTCTTCTAAGGGATTTTGGTATGACAGCCCTTTCTCCTTTAAAGATGATTCCATGCTGCACAGAGAGTTCATCTCTTATATGAAAAAATGGAGAAACCTCCATTGGAGCATGCTGCTTGTGTTTTGGCCATCCCTTCAAGATGACAGTCTTTAGGATCTGTAGAGTTTTATCTTCCGCTGTGCAGGTCTGTATTTGTTTCAGTCTGTCTTTTGAGACAGACAGATATTCACACATATTGATGCTTTCAATGTCTTTTTCTTCTTCATTTGTGATGGGTAAGTAAGCTCTGCTTACGGCATCTGCAATCAGTAAATCCTTCCCTGGACAGTAACAAATGTTAAAATCATATTTCTGAAGCCTTAACAGCATACGCTGCAGTCTTTTTGGGGCATTCAGTAGTGGCTTCTTTGTAATACTTTCTAAAGGCTTGTGATCTGAATGCACCACCACTTGTCGACCGTAGGTGTACTGGTGAAATTTCTCTAACCCAAATACTACCGCTAGTAGTTCCTTCTCGATTTGAGCATATCCTTGCTCTGTTAGAGTTAACGCTCTGCTGGCATATGTGATTGGCTGTTTATCCTGCATTAGTGTGGCTCCAAGGCCGGTTTCTAAGGCATCACATTGTACTACCACTGCTTGATCTGGATCAAAATATTTTAGCGTTGCTGCGTCTGCAATAGCATTTTTCACTGACTGAAAAGCAGTTTCATGGCTTTCTGTCCATTCCCAGAGTACGTCTTTGTGAGTTAGCTGTCTCAGTGGCTCACACATGTCTGATAAATGCTTGCAAAATTTGGAAAGATAATTCACCATGCCCAGGAATCGTTGTACTCCACGTATATCTGTAGGTGTCGGCATGTCCTGTATTGCCCTCACCTTCTCTGGATCGATTTTAACACCATTTGAGGTAAGAAGATGTCCAATATATGGTACTTCTGTCATTTTTAGTTTGAATTTTTCCAGGTTCAGTTTGATTTGTTTTTTTCTACATCTGTCTAAGAATTGTATCATCTTTTTATCGTGATCCTTTGTTGCGGATTCTAGATCATCACCTTCCCCAACTATTAGTATATCGTCTGATATTATTTTTACTCCAGACAGTCCTTCCAAAGCTTGCATCAATTTTTGTTGGAACACTTCTGGAGCTGGGCTTACTCCCATTGGCATTCTCAGCCACTTATAGAGTCCAAATGGGGAAGAAAATGCTGTTAATAAACTTGATTCTTTATCCAGTTCCACATGCCAGAACCCATTTTTTACATCACATACCGAAAATATTTTAGCCTTTGATAGATCTGGTAGAATATCTTCTATTGTTGGCATTGGATAGTGATTTCTTTTAAGGGCCTTGTTCAGTGGCTTAGGATCAATGCATATTCTTAACTTGCCTGATGGTTTTTTCACTACCACCAAACTGCTTATCCAGTCTGTGCTTTCCTGTACTGGTGCTATCATACCTCTGCCATGCAAATCCTGCAGTTCCTCTTTAAGCAGTTGCATTAAGGCTACAGGTACTCTTCTTGTAGGCAGTCTGGTAGGCTGTATTGTATGATCAATTTCTAGTTTGTATTTACCTTCCAGGCACCCATCACCTTCAAATAAATCAGCATACTCTGTTTTTATGTGGTGAAAATCCAAAATGTATTCTGCCTTTTGTTTAGGATTTTGAGTATTCTCAGAAACTTCCAGAGCCATGATGTTATGGGACTGCACCTTTATTAAGTCCATAGCCTGAACTGCTTTAACTCCCAGCAAAGGAATGGGATCGTCCTCCTGCAACACAGTAAACTCCACTCTGTAGCTCTTTCTGTTACGTGGATTTCTTAATTTTAGCTTGCATGTTCCCATGGGTTTCAGAACTCTTTGTTGTAGATGACCAGTACCTTATCAGTGGGCTCAATGGGAACCTGTTTGTTAAGCAGAGTAAATGGAATGACATTGCAGCTTGCTCCACAATCCAGCTGAAATCTTATGGGCTGTTCATCCACCATAAATATGGCAAAGAGCTGCTTTGCATCATTGGCTACTGGCTGTTTGACTACATTGACGTTCTCTGTAGCAGACTGCAGCTGCAGCCATGTGATGCCCTCTGTGCTGTCCTCGTCTGTGTCCTGGGTCACTGTGTGGACTTGTCTGTACTGTTTGCTGGTTTTGAATCTGCACACAGCTGAAAAGTGGTTCATCTTTCCACAAGTCCTGCAGGACTCCCCATACGCTGGACATTTCTCTTTGTCTCTTTCATGTCTTTTGCCACAGTATTTACACTGGACTGAGCTCACAGGGAGCCTGGACCTTGCTCTGCCTTTCACAGATACTGCATGTACTGAGGCATCACTGGTGCCCTCCATCATCTTCAGCCTGTCTTTAGTCAGCTCAGCAGCCCTGCAGATTTGTATACATTTCTCCAAAGCCAGCTCTTCCTCCCTCAGTAATCCTTCTCTGAGGTGAGAATCTCTGATGCCACACACTATCCTGTCTTGGATAAGGGAGTCCCTGATGTCCCCAAATCCACAGGTTGCAGCCAGTCTCCTCAGCTCTGTCACATATCTGCCCACACTGTCCCCAATCTCCTGATTCCTTGAGAAGAACTTGTATCTCTCCAATGTCTCATTCTTTTTGGGGTCACAGTGCTTATCAAATGCATGCAGTATGTCTGTCAGTGCCATGCTGTCTGTGAGCAGGGTCTCGGCTAGTTCTCTGCCTTTTTCCCCAATCAAGTAGTAAAACAGCTTTACTTCCCTCTGCTCATCTCTGGGTGCCACTGTCAGGTCCACATACAGAGTAAACTCTTCCTTCCAGTATCTCCATGTCTGTGAGAGATTGGAAGAAGTGACATCCAGTCCCTGAGGGGGTTTCAGGCCACTCTCAATAGTGCAGTCTGATAGGGACTCTGTACTTACAGTTGCTGATTCTCTGTACAGTTCTAGTGTCACACAATCTGTATTTGTAGACAGAAGACTTGCTATTCAGAGGTCCAGTGCCCAACTGCCACCATGTTCTGTTAGTCGATCCTGCTCAGATGCTCACACTGTAGTTAGCAGCAGACATTTTATTAGGTGCTCATAGCTGCCATTATACATGTGTCTGCTCTCAGAACTACAACCAAAGAGAGGCAATAACACAGTTGTACCAGTATCTAAGTAGTGAGACCCCTAGAGGCCATACACAGCATATAACATATTGCTACAGCTCTGGGGACAGATATGTGATATAGCCTGGAATTTGGGGCTGATGCAGCCCAGGAGGTGGAGCTCATCTGGACACAAAGCATGAAAAAGGGACTATGAAGTCAGGAGAGAGTACAAATAACAATTATGTAAATGAACATACACAAAGTGTGAGTCTTTTTATGTTGAGACCACTGTAACTTGCTGATTTGGTAAAAGTGATAGTTTTCTTGGACTGATTGGACATTTGTCTGTTTGGTGACATATAGACTGGATCAGGGGCGGACTGACCATTTGGAAACTCGGGCACTGGGTCAGTAGGGGGCCCCATGAGATGCCCCTGGTACCTTTTTCATAGGCTTTTTTGAGTTTGGGCAAGGACACAGGGGCCCCATGATCCCCTATTGCCAGGGGGCCCCATGAGTTGTCAGTCCCCCCTGGACTGGATAACCAGCATTTAACTACTTAATCCCCATGCCAATTCTGACATTTCTGTCATACATGTAAACATCAGCATTTGTTTGCTAGAAAGTGACTTAGAACCCCAAACATTATAAATGTATTTTTAAGCAGAAGCCCTAGACTAGAAAATGATGTGTGTTGCAATTTTTTTATGTCACACAGTATTTGCACAGTGGGATTTCAAATGCAAATTTGTGTGAAAACAATACACTTTAATGAATTTTAGTGAACATAAACAACATATAATACTTTTTTGGTAAAATGTAAAAGATCATGTTACACAGAGTAAATAGACCAAACATGTTATACTTTAAAATAGCGCATGCCCATGGAACGGCAGCAAACTACAGTGCAACACTTTAAAAGCCTTTTAGGTTGCTAGAGTTACACTGGAGGTCCGGTGCTAGAAGTATTGCTTTTGCTCTTATTGCTCTGATTTATTTTTATATCTTTACTTTGTTCCTTTAATTTTTTTAATCACCTTTTTTGCTATCACAAGGAATAAACAACATCACTTGTGATAGCATGGGCAGCTCCTCTTTATGGAGAGATCTAGGATCTGTTAGAACCCAGATTTTTCCTCTTGCCTCCAAAGCTGCAGATCAAACCGAGATCGGTTTGATCTACTCCTAGATTGTAAACTCTAACGAGCAGGGCCCTCTGTTTTCTCTTGTACCAAATTGTATTATAACTGTGATGTCTTCATTTTGTAAAGCACTGCGCAAACTTTTGGAATATAAATCCTGTATAATAATAATAATAATAATCTGCTACTTCTCAAGCCAGTAATGGATTGCAAGCAAAGAAACCAAAACTGGGTGACTAAATCCTTGTTGCTTCTGGTGTCTGATGGCACATAGTGGGAGGAATAACATCAGTTCTCATAATTTTTTCAGGGGAAACCAAGGCCACTCATGAAGTCCATACCGGGCTCCCCGTTTGCTCCTTTCGAAACTGATGCTGCCAGTGGAACCCTTACTAGGCTCCCTGACCACTTGATAAAGCCTGGTAAAGATGAAGACATGACGGAAGGGGGTGACCCTCTTCCACTGCCTCTAAAAGTAATCCAGCGGCTGTATGGTCGCTAGTATTACTTTTACAATGTGCAGAATCACTGGATCTAAAAAACAATTCCAGGCTCAGGACTGTAGCTGCAGTCATGATCCCAGCATAACTACATCAATACGAGGCTGTATACTGTGTGTCTTTTAATAATAATTTGACTGACTTTTTCTAAAAGAACATTTACCTGTCGAGCGATCCAGCATTGTCCTCACCCAGGCTAGTTCTTCACTAGTCTTCGGGTGCTCCGTCTTGACATCTTTAGTGTCGGAAGCCGGTTGGATTCCTTGTGGCTGCACAGCCGGCTTCCCACTGCACATAAGTGAGTTGTGCTGCACTTTGTGAATGGTACTGAAGCCTTCTGGGACCTGTGCCTCTGGGCAAAAAGGAAGGGGTACCTGCTCCCTCCCCCCCAAAAAAAATATGTCAAAAGTAGAAGAGGGGGGAGGGCAGAAAAGTGGAGCTTCCCTTTTTGGGGTGAAGTTCCACATTAAGAAGCACAGATTGATAACCTTTCTATCCCAAGCCTGTGACTGGACAATGAAAGCACTGTAATCGACTGATGAGGTAATCTCTCTATTCTTCCATTTAAATGTTCCTTGTCCATGTGAATGTTGGAGACCTGGTTGGCCTCAAGTATTGGCCCTGTCTCTCCCAATCCAAATTACGCTGAACAGGACAACTAGTTTTATTAAAAAATACATTCAAAGACATTTAATGAATGTGTGACTACATTTATTGATGTCTTTTTAAAGCTTAGCATTCTTATCTACTAAAGTTTTGCCTAACAATGAATTTAACTTTAACAGATTCTTCAAGCAGATCTACACTGCATCTGAGTACCACAAAGCAAAAATGCTATTTAATTCATTTTTTAATATTTAAAGCAAACATCCCCTTCCATCTATGTCTCCATGCTTCATTTTGCTGAGAAATCACTTTGAAAAACACCCCCTAGCATTTCTGGCCATGGTCATCTTGAGTAAGGGCAGATGACTCATGTAGCATTGACTTCCTGGAAACCATCTGCCCTTAGTCCAGGCATGCAGGCAGGAGGTTCTTAGCTGAGAAAACTCCTCCTCCCCACTAGAAGACTCCTGGGATGTATGATGTCATTTGCCTAGGCAAGAAACCAAGAAGTAACTGAAGAAATATTTTTTAAAAAGTTTAAAACAAGTAAATATAATACACTGGTCAAAAAAATTAAAGGAACACTTTGAAAACACATCAGATCTCAATGGGGAAAAATATCATGCTGGATATTTATACTGATATGGACTGCATAATGTTCTAGGAACGTAAGGATGCCCCATTATTTGATGGAAATGAAAATTATCAACCTGAAGAGGACTGAATTCAAAGATATCCTGAAGATCTAAGTGAAAAAATTATGCAGCAGGCCAGTTTGCTGAAATTTCATTGGAGCAACTCAAAATGATACGTAGTAGTTTGTATGGCCCTGATGTGCTTGTATGCATGCCTGACAATGTCGGGGCATGCTCCTAAAGAGACGACAGATGGTGTCCTGGGGTATTTCCTCCCAGATCTGGACCAGGGCATCACTGAGCTCCTGGATAGTCTGAGGTGCAACCTGGTGGCTTCAGATGGACCAAATCATGATATCCCAGAGGTGTTCTATTTAGGTCAAGCGAGCATGGGGGCTATTCAATGGTGCCATTGTCTAGCTTGTAGAGGTCTGTGCGTCCTTCCATGGATATGCCTCCCCAGACCATCACTGACCCATCATCAAAATGGGCAATGTTAGAGGCAGTATAACGTTCTCCATGGCTTCTCCAGACCCTTTCATGTCTGTCATATGTGCTCAGGGTGAGCATTGGTGGATCTGCCAATTCTGGTGTTCAATGGCAAATTCCAATTGAGCTCTATGGTGCCGGACAGTGAGCACAGGGCCCACTAAATGACGTAAGGCCCCCAGGCCACCCTCATGAAGTCTGTTTCTGATTATTTGGTCAGAGACATTGACACCAGTGGCCTGCTGGAGGTCATTTTGTAGGGCTCTGGCAGTGCTCATCCTGTTCCTCCTTGCACAAAGGAGCAGATACCGGTCCTGCTGATGGGTTAATGCCCTTCTATGGTCCTGTCCAGCTCTCCTAGAGTAACTGCCTGTCTCCTGGAATCTCCTCCATGGCAATGGCACATATTGATGTGCCATCCTAGAGGAGCTGAACTGCCTGTGCATCCTCTGTAGGGTCCAGATATTGCCTCATGCTACCAGTAGTGACACTGACCCTAGCCAAATGCAAAACTAGTGAAAAACAGTCAGAAAAGATGAGTAGAGAAAAAATGTCAGTGACCTCCACCTGTAAAACAATTCCTATTTTGGGGGTCATCTCATTGTTTCCCATCTGGTCCACCTGTTGTTACTTTCATTAACACCAAAGCAGCTGAAACTGATTACCAACCCCCTCTGCTACTTAACTGACCAGATCAATATCCCAGGAGTTTAATTGACTTGATGCTATACTCTGATTAAAAAGTGTCCCTTTAAATTTTTTGAGCAGTATATATTTTCCTATCTATTTACTAATGCTAGCAATATAAGGATTAATAATAATCAATATTGATTGAAAGACTGAAGTTTCACTTTAACAGCTACCATTCTTTCTTAACTAAATCATATGGAAACCTTAAATGCCTTCTGTTCCATCTCAGATCCTACCTGTATGCACAACTGCCACTAGACAATGGAAAATACAAAATAAAACTAATAAAAAAGTATAAGCTTTGTGATTTGGGACTCTTCCCCTTACTTTCTGCCTTAAGGCACTAATCCTAATGTTCTATATATAGGTAAAAATCCAATTTTACAGCGCAATTCTAGGCCCTTATGACAGAGTTAATTTCTTTTAATCATATCCAGATGTACCATTCCATATCTATGAAAATCAAAAATCAGTCAGCAACAAAACATGCATTGTGGTTAGCTGTTTCTTAATGATCATACAAGAAAGAAAAGGTCAGATTTCATTTTGCAAATGGTTAGACTCAGTGGCCCATGTGATTTGACTCTAATTGCAATCTAGCAGTTATTATAATAGAAGATATATGTAGACATTAACAATACAGTGAAGCGTACTCACGATAATTAGTGAATTCACCCAAGAATGTAGTTGGGTTATACTGCACACACAGCATGCCCTCTTTATTATTAGTTCTTACAGATTATTTGCTTTGACTGTAGGCAGCTCGGTGCTGTAATAAAATGCACATATTTGTTCAGTTACTCTATGTGGGCTGGCTTCCATCACATCAGCTGCACACTGAAAAATCTTTTTATCAGGAAGGGAAAATATTCCAAGGGCTGCAGCTGGAAATGATAGAACTATTGCATAACTTTCCCCACTGAATGAGTAACAAAGCTCCCTATCACTGAAAATTACAGAGACTTACAACTGGTGTTGGTTGGCATTTCTCAGCTTTGGTCTTTAAAGAACCTAAACTTAAAACTGGGCCTTCATAGTAGCTGAAGTGTGTGAAACCATGTATGTGAGGGCCATAAAGAATGTAAAAGCTGCAAGAGGATATAGAAAAATAAGAAAGAAAATCTTACGTAACTCTGTAATTGAAGATCACAATCTGCTCATATGTAAATAGTTTGTTAGAGCGTTCACAAAGGCAAAAAAAATGATTTCCATGTGTTTGTTATCAACATGCACGTTTAACTCTGAGAATTTGTATGTACACCAGCTTTCCTTTTTTTCTGGACAAATTCAGTGGAATATTTTAGGGAATGACAAGGGTTGCTACTCTTCATATGGCAAACAAAGCATTTTACAGTTTGGACAGAAATACACCATTATGCCAGGTTAGATGTACTGTATATATAAAACATCATTACTGTCATCTCAAGGCTCCGTGAAGTTGTGTAGCTATACGATGGTGGTCTCAGGTCAGATTTTGAACCAAGGTCTCCCCTGCTTTGCAACTCTCCCACCCATCCTGCTCCCCAAACTTACTTAGAATTACTGTAGATATTCAAGATGGAATAATTTTCCAATAATCAAACAAAGCAGAGCTGTACAGCAATTTACATAACAGATCACAAGACCAATTGCTGGGGGCCCACAGGGAAGCATCCTCTCCTGCATTTAACCATAGCTTCCAACTATCCCTGATTTTGAGTGACTGTCCCTTATTTGGAACAAAGTCCCTCTGTTCTTCCTTCCTCCTCATTTGTCCCTCATTTTGGCCTGAGCTGTAGAGTTGTATATAAAATGCACTATTTATCTATTAAAAAGTGTTTTACAGCGTTAAACCTTCCATCCAATTCATAAATTGCCACATTTGTAAATTTCAAAAGTCAATATAAAGGAATAGTAGTGGTAAAAATAAAAGCACTTGTGGGTTTAACCAATCATAATTCTCCTTTAAGGAGTCATGGCGGGGGTGTTCCCTATGCCTACATACTTTTGCTAAAAGGTGTCCCGTGTCCCTCGTCCCTGGTTCCCATTGCAGAAAGTTGGGAGGTATGATTTAAAAGCTTCTCTGTACAGTTCTGCTGATCAATTCTGGTCCCAGAGCCAACAATGCCATAAACTATTTAACTTGGTGCTGCACACCAAAATGTCAGGCTGCTTGACAGTAGTGATTAGAGAACCCATCAAAGTTCACCGCGTCAATGATATGAGTGCCTTGATCTAAAAAATCATTTCACTTGAGAACATTCATTTAAAGATTTAACCAAATTGAAGTTTTATGATGCATTAAAGAAGAATTCCAGGCATGGTATATTTTTTACAGTTACATTGGTCCAGCTTGGACTGCTTCACACTGATCCATTTTTCTTCTGCTTTTGTGTTAAAAAAAGTGGAAATAAAATGCGTGACCATGTTTTCCTATGGAACTCTTCAAACTAATCTATTGTAGGCCTGGTGCATTTTTTAAAATCTTGCTTGCTGCATTTTTGATGCAGGTTGATGCGGATAAAAAAAAAAACGCACCAAAACTCACTTCCCCATTGAAATGAATGAACAATGCAGCAAAACACATAAAAAACTTTTTGGTGCAGTTTTTGAGTCACACATCCTGTAAAAAAACGCACCACAAACGCGGTAAAAATACTGCAAAAATGCATATGCAATTTTTGCCATATTTTTGCTGCGGATCAGTGTGAAAGTAGCCTTACTATGTATATACCATACCTGGCCAATGGCCCTGGAAGCTGAAAATCAGGGAAGTAGAGACCGCTACTCCTGTGATCTCCACTTGCTTCTAGGTCCCATTCTGAGCGGCCTGCTTGATGTATTGGGAATATGGCAGGTCAGGTGCTCAGCAGCAAAGTGAAAAGTGTTCTCTGATTGGACATGGAGGAGTAGAGGGGAGGTGATGTCATGCTCTCTACCTCATCTAAAAAATAACTATGTGCAAATAACAATGTACATATGACTATGACTATGAACAGGTGAAACTCCAAAAATTAGAATATTGTGCAAAAGTTCATTTATTTCAGTAATGCAACTTAAAAGGTGAAACTAATATATTAGATAGACTCATTACATGCAAAGCAAGATAGTTCAAACCGTGATTTGTCATAATAGTGATGATTATGGCTTACAGCTCATGAAAACCCCAAATCCACAATCTCAGAAAATTAGAATATTGTGAAAAGGTGCAATATTCTCAGCTCAAAGTGTCCCACTCTAATCAGCTAATTAAGCTATAACACTTGCAAAGGGTTCCTGAGCCTTTAAATGGTCTCTCAGTCTGGTTCAGTAGGAATCACAATCATGGGAAAGACTGCTGACCTGACAGTTGTGCAGAAAACCATCATTGACACCATCCATAAGGAGGGAAAGCCTCAAAAGGTAATTGCAAGAGAATTTGGATGTTCCCAAAGTGCTGTATCAAAGCACATTAATAGAAAGTTATGTGGAAGGGAAAAGTGTGGAAGAAAAAGGTGCACAAGCAGCAGGGATGACCGCAGCCTGGAGAGGATTGTCAGGAAAAGGCCATTCAAAAGTATTGGGGACTTTCACAAGGAGTGGACTGAGGCTGGAGTCAGTGCATCAAGAGCCACCACACACAGACGGATCCTGGACATGGGCTTCAAATGTCGTATTCCTCTTGTCAAGCAACTCCTGAACAACAAACAACGTCAGAAGCGTCTTACCTGGGCTAAAGAAAAACAGACCCGATCTGTTGCTCAGTGGTCCAAAGTCCTCTTTTCTGAAGAGAGCAACTTTTGCATCTCATTTGGAAACCAAGGACCCAGAGTATGGAGGAAGAATGGAGAGGCACACACTGCAAGATGCTTGAAGTCCAGTGTGAAGTTTCCACAGTCTGTGTTGATTTTGGGAGCCATGTCATCTGCTGGTGTTGGTCCACTGTGCTTCATTAAGTCCAGGGTCAACGCAGCCGTCTACCAGGAGATTCTGGAGCACTTCATGCTTCCTTCCGCACACAAGCTTTATGGGGATGCTGACTTCATTTTCCAGCAGGACTTGGCACCTGCCCACACTGCCAAAAGCACCAAAACCTGGTTCAATGACGGTGGGATTACTGTGCTTGATTGGCCATAAACTCGCCTGACATGAACCCCATAGAGAATCTATGGGGCATTGCCAAGAGAAAGATGAGAGACACGAGACCGAACAATGCAGAAAAGCTGAAGGCCGCTATTGAAGCATTGAGGTCCGATATTGTTCTATGTACAATCCTTGTTTTATTGATTGCATGTAATATTCTAATTTTCTGAGATTGTGGATTTGGGGATTTCATGAGCTGTAAGCCATAATCATCACAAGTATGACAAATCACGTCTTGAACTATCTTGCTTTGCATGTAATGAGTCTATCTCATATATTAGTTTCACCTTTTAAGTTGCATTACTGAAATAAATGAACTTTTGCACAATATTCTAATTTTTTGAGTTTCACCTGTACATACGTAGTTATATTGGTCCAAGCTGGACTAATGTTACTATATATAAAATATACCATGATACCTGGAATTCTTCTCTGGGCTTTTTTTAGAGGGGATGCTGTCCAATGCCCACTTTGTAGACTTGATGTCAGTCTTCTCTTGGTGATTTTTCAGTGCATCATCACCGATCAGAAAGGGAAGTCATGAAAAGTTTTTTTTTATTATTTTAATGGTAGGGGATAGTATTATCATTCACCAGCAACAACTATCTGTGAGCTGATGGGGGAAAACTCAATTCATGTTTTTTTCTATAATATCTGATAGGCTACAGTAAATCTTTTTGTAATTTTTGGAAACAAATGTAGTAGCTTTCACTGGTAGAGAGCCTTTATATACTGTATATTTGATGCTGCAGTAAATTCTTCATGGGGACAGATACTCTGTGACAGGTGTACAGAATTTTACCATCTATTAATGCAAACAAGCTATCCTGATTGAAGAATAACACAAAAATGCAGTAATATTTCTTAGAGACTGTCAGTAGAAAGGTAGAAAGTCTGAAGAAGTGAGGTAAGTTCTGTAATTTATTCTCACATACTTGTCAATATATTTTCTGTTATTTATCTGTTATCTTTAAAAAAAGCCAAATGAATAAATGGGATTTTAAACGGTGCTGAAACCTTCCCTCAAAAAAATCTCAAAAACACATACATATAAAACACAAATTTTTATTACAAAATTGCATCAAAAGTTTCTGGGTATATTCCCCTAGACCTATCTTCTTTCTTTAAGGGCCATAACACATCTTTGACATGCAATGAATGAGCTGGCAAGGCACCAAAACATGAAGAAATGGGTTGCACCATTTTTTGCAATGCAGCACATGGTAGTGCATTACTGCATGTTGAGGTGTGTTGCAACACATATGTAGGTTGGAGCGGCAATGCCATAGTGTGTTGGTGTGTTATTTAACCACTTCAAGTCCAGACATTTTTACCCCCTTCCAGTCCAGGCCAATTTTCAGCTTTCAGTGCTATCACACTTTGAATGACAATTGCGCAGTCATGCAACACTGTACCCATATGAATTTTTTTGAGACAGATAAAAATTTATTTTGGTGGTATTTATTCACCACTGGGATTTAAATATTTTTTCTATATAAATGAAAAAGTCCCAAAAAATGTTTAAAAAGTGTTTTTCTTATAAAATTTTGCAAATAAATAATCTTTCTTCATAAATCTTGGCCAAAATGTATTTTTTTTTTTAGTAAAAAAAAACAAAACAAATTAGTTTATAACCAAAACTTATAATTTTTCAAAATGTTTTTTTACATTTTTCTTTTCTTTTTTTATAATATTTATGTTGTTTTTTTTTTTTAACATACTGTCACCCTAGCAGTACAGTGTCACCTTAGTGAAACTATACTACTTGTAAGGGGTGGTGAAGATTTGTTTTTCTTTTTTTACACTGATTGCTTTTACACCCATTCTTGCAGCCATTGAGAGATACTGAGCAAGCTGTGATTGGTCACAGCTTGTCACATAGCACAAGGCTGTTGTGAATAGCCTTGTACCATGTGATCTCTGTGATCATTCACAGATTTCACTAGTAGTAAGCAATGATGTCAGGAAGTGACATCTTGTTTACTACTATTCATGTAATCCCTGATTGGCCAATCAGTGACCACATGATCGGGACCTCACACAGAGGTCCCGTACAGCGATCTGTGTGCCACTGTGTCCGGAACATTATTTTTTTTGGGTTAAAAACAAAAAAGCTAAAAAAGATGCAAACGCCGGAAAACGCCGCTAAACGCGACAAAATGCAGCTGAACACTAATGCAACAACGCCAAAAAAAGCTGAAAGACTCACGTTTTTAACGTGACTTTACACAGCTAACATTACCAGCGTTTTCAAAATGTCCAGTGTGCATGAGGACTTACAATTGGTGGCTGCAGTAATTCCTTTTTTCAGGCTTCTTTTCCTTTATTTTCACCTGGTGACCCTGCCAGTAATGTACTTTTTTGCTTTTTTTTCCTATGGAAGAGCCAGCACCC
Organism: Staurois parvus; assembly: GCF_062004578.1. NCBI lineage: Eukaryota > Metazoa > Chordata > Amphibia > Anura > Ranidae > Staurois > Staurois parvus. The sequence continues at coordinate 19,516,062 of NW_028318083.1, forward strand.
TACGATGCTGTCCTGATAGACTACAAACATCTACCCCTTTCCTCGTCTCCATTACATACATGGACACTGTACAGAAGATAACTGATAATATTGTGTGAGATTTTAGTTGTTACAAGAGATTTCTATAAAGATCAACAGTTATATTTCTGTATTTGAAAAAAATGTACAGTACTTAGAATTTTCTTAAAAAAAAATAAGGCTGCCACCACATCTAAAGACTGGTAAGCTGCAACATATTGCATTTTTTATCTTGAATTTAGATATACAGTATTTAAAGTGTTACTAAACCCACAACAGTAAAATCAGTAAAGCATGCTTGTTATATTCACTGTGGAACGTAAGGGGTTAATCCTCCTCTGCATTGTGTAAAAAACACTGTGTGATCTCTGATCCTCCCAAAAGAACAGAGCCTTAGGGGCAAGCTGCACATACTCAGTTTGATGAGTATTGCTTGAAATGTTTTTCTCTTGGGAGAGTGCATGTGATCAGCACAGGTCCAATCAGCACTGTCCAGACAGAGGGTCAGGGAACCTGCAGTCTCATAGGACAGTGAGAGGAGAATGAAAACACCTCCTACAAGCTTTAACCAGTGGTCTGCTGGACACTGATAGAAGTCACAAGACTACTCTAATTGCAGATGAGGAAAGGTATTTAGCATTTACTAAAATAATTGCACTTCCATGTTGTGTGTACTGTGGGAGACCAGATAAAGTGAATACAGGGTCTTGGGTTTAGTAACACTTTAATACAAGTCACTAGCTTCAGTTTCACATTTAGTTACTTTATCTTTCTAGGGTAAATCCAGAACAAACATACCATAGGTCTGGCCAGTTCAGTGCACAGTCTGTTCACAGTATCATAGATTGAGCCTACACATGCACTCTGTTACCTGAAACTTGAAGTTCCAGTCAGGGGCGGACTGACAACTCATGGGGCCCCCCAGGCAATAGGGGCTCATGGGGCCCCTGTGTCCTCACCCACACCCAAAAAAGCCTATGAAAAAGCCAATTAAAGGTACCAGGGGCATCTCATGGGCCCCTTTCTGACCCCGGGCCCTCGGGCAGTGCCCGAGTGCTCGAATGGTCAGTCCGCCCCTGGTTCCACTGTTTTAAAAGACACCTGACTCTCCAAGTGAAATCCTGGCATGAACAAATGGCCAGGAACCCCACCTCTATAATCTCTGTCCAGGTTCCAGAACTCAAAAATAAGCAGAATGTGAGTTCCTCTCAAAACCAGAATCCTCGTTAGGTGTTCTTGTATGGCAAGACCACTTATTGTTATCTCACATATATATTCTTATTATTATAGCTAGAGATGAGCGAAGTATTCAAAAATTCGATTCGGCAGATTCGGCGAATTTCAGGAAGAAATTCGATTCGATGCGAATTTATTCGCTACGAAGATGACTTATAAAAAGGGTTTCTAGGCTTCAGAGAGCCTTTAAATTAGTGCAGAACACTGTACCTTTAATTTAAATGCCCTTGGAGATGAGGAAGGAGAAGGAGAAGGATGAGAAGAAGGAGAAGGAGAAGGATGAGAAGAAGGAGAAGGAGAAGGATGAGAAGATGGAGAAGGAGAAGGATGAGAAGAAGGAGGAGAAGGATGAGAAGAAGGAGAAGGATGAGAAGAAGGAGAAGGATGAGAAGAAGGAGAAGGATGAGAAGAAGGAGATGGATGAGAAGAAGGAGAAGGATGAGAAGAAGGATGAGAAGAAGGATGAGAAGAAGGAGAAGGATGAGAAGAAGGATGAGAAGAAGGAGAAGGATGAGAAGAAGGAGAAGGATGAGAAGAAGGAGAAGGATGAGAAGAAGGAGAAGGAGAAGGATGAGAAGAAGGAGAAGGATGAGAAGAAGGAGAAGGAGAAGGATGAGAAGAAGGAGAAGGAGAAGGATGAGAAGATGGAGAAGGAGAAGGATGAGAAGAAGGAGAAGGATGAGAAGAAGGAGAAGGAGAAGGATGAGAAGAAGGAGAAGGATGAGAAGAAGGAGAAGGAGAAGGAGAAGGATGAGAAGAAGGAGAAGGATGAGAAGAAGGAGAAGGATGAGAAGAAGGAGAAGGATGAGAAGAAGGATGAGAAGAAGGATGAGAAGAAGGAGAAGGATGAGAAGAAGGATGAGAAGAAGGAGAAGGATGAGAAGAAGGAGAAGGAGAAGCAGAAGGAGAAGGATGAGAAGAAGGAGAAGGATGAGAAGAAGGAGAAGGATGAGAAGAAGGAGAAGGAGAAGCAGAAGGAGAAGGATGAGAAGAAGGAGAAGGATGAGAAGAAGGAGAAGGAGAAGGATGAGAAGAAGGAGAAGGATGAGAAGAAGGAGAAGGATGAGAAGAAGGAGAAGCAGAAGGAGAAGGATGAGAAGAAGGAGAAGGAGAAGGATGAGAAGATGGAGAAGGAGAAGGATGAGAAGAAGGAGAAGGAGAAGGATGAGAAGAAGGAGAAGGAGAAGGATGAGAAGAAGGAGAAGGATGAGAAGAAGGAGAAGGAGAAGGATGAGAAGAAGGAGAAGGATGAGAAGAAGGAGAAGGATGAGAAGAAGGATGAGAAGAAGGATGAGAAGAAGGAGAAGGATGAGAAGAAGGAGAAGGATGAGAAGAAGGAGAAGGATGAGAAGAAGGATGAGAAGAAGGAGAAGGATGAGAAGAAGGACAGTTCTGTGACAGTTTCTGTCTATTTCTGACAGTTCTGGGACATTCACTCCATACAGCGGTTGAAACATTGTATCTATTTGTTTCCATAAATGGATCCATTTATGGAAACAAATAGATACAATGTTTCAACCGCTGTATGGAGTGAGTGTCCCAGAACTGTCAGAAATAGATTATTTCTGACAGTTCTGGGACATTCACTCCATACAGCGGTTGAAACATTGTATCTATTTGTTTCCATAAATGGATCCATTTATGGAAACAAATAGATACAATGTTTCAACCGCTGTATGGAGGGAATGTCCCAGAACTGTCAGAAATAGGCTATTTATGACAGTTCTGGGACATTCCCTCCATACAGCGGTTTCCGGCAAAAAGTGTATGTGCAGAGTTCCTCTATTCTGCAGATACACTTAGAGGAGCTCTGCAGATACACTTAGAGGAGCTCTGCACATACACTTTTTGCCGGCTTGGAATTAATCTTATTTTCATCCTACTTCTTCTTCTTCATCCTCATCCTCATCCTCAGAAGAAGAAGAAGAGGATGAGGATGAGGATGAAGAAGAAGAAGAAGAAGTAGGATGAAAATAAGAATAATTCCAAGCCGGCAAAAAGTGTATGTGCAGAGTTCCTCTATTCTGCAGATACACTTAGAGGAGCTCTGCAGATACACTTAGAGGAGCTCTGCACATACACTTTTTGCCGGCTTGGAATTATTCTTATTTTCATCCTACTTCTTCTTCTTCTTCTTCATCCTCATCCTCGTCCTCTTCTTCTTCTTCTTCTGAGGATGAGGATGAGGATGAAGAAGAAGAAGAAGAAGTAGGATGAAAATAAGATTAATTCCAAGCCGGCAAAAAGTGTATGTGCAGAGCTCCTCTAAGTGTATCTGCAGAGCTCCTCTAAGTGTATCTGCAGAATAGAGGAACTCTGCACATGCACTTTTTGCCGGCTTGGAATTATTCTTATTTTCATCCTACTTCTTCTTCTTCTTCTTCTTCTTCATCCTCATCCTCGTCCTCTTCTTCTTCTTCTGAGGATGAGGATGAAGAAGTAGAAGAAGAAGTAGGATGAAAATAAGATTAATTCCAAGCCGGCAAAAAGTGTATGTGCAGAGCTCCTCTAAGTGTATCTGCAGAGCTCCTCTAAGTGTATCTGCAGAATAGAGGAACTCTGCACATACACTTTTTGCCGGCTTGGAATTATTCTTATTTTCATCCTACTTCTTCTTCTTCATCCTCATCCTCGTCCTCTTCTTCTTCTTCTGAGGATGAGGATGAAGAAGAAGAAGAAGAAGTAGGATGAAAATAAGATTAATTCCAAGCCGGCAAAAAGTGTATGTGCAGAGTTCCTCTAAGTGTATCTGCAGAGCTCCTCTAAGTGTATCTGCAGAATAGAGGAACTCTGCACATACACTTTTTGCCGGCTTGGAATTATTCTTATTTTCATCCTACTTCTTCTTCTTCATCCTCATCCTCGTCCTCTTCTTCTTCTTCTGAGGATGAGGATGAGGATGAAGAAGAAGAAGAAGAAGTAGGATGAAAATAAGATTAATTCCAAGCCGGCAAAAAGTGTATGTGCAGAGCTCCTCTAAGTGTATCTGCAGAGCTCCTCTAAGTGTATCTGCAGAATAGAGGAACTCTGCACAAACACTTTTTGCCGGCTTGGAATTATTCTTATTTTCATCCTACTTCTTCTTCTTCTTCCTCTTCTTCATCCTCATCCTCTTCTTCTTCTTCTGAGGATGAGGATGAAGAAGTAGAAGAAGAAGAAGAAGTAGGATGAAAATAAGAATTCCAAACCGGCAAAAAGTGTATGTGCAGAGTTCCTCTATTTCTGACAGTTCTCTGACAGCTTCTTCACATGTACAGCGGTTGAAACATCTGTATCCTAAATGGAAACTAATAGATACAATGTTTCAACCGCTTTACATGTGTTCCTTCTGTCAGAGAACTGTCAGAAATAGCGGAGCTCACTGCAGGGACACTTTTGCCGGCTGATCGGGAAATATTCGATTCGCGCACCCGAAGTAGGCAAAATTTCGGATTCGACGCAAATCGAATATTTCCTGAAATTCGTATCGAATTCCGGTTTGCCTGGTTCGATTCGCTCATCTCTAATTATAGCCAAATTTACCACCCTAACTCCTCCCACAGTTTTTACACTACATAGACAGTAATATACCAAAACGTGCGGATTGTTCCCGATTGGTGTGCTATTACTTTGTGGAACGTTTCGCCGAATGGTTCACAAAATATCGGCATTTTTGTGGTGAAATTGGTCCCATAGGAATGAATGGCAGAATGTTCAAAACTAGAGTGGAAGCTGACAAAAGCTAGAGTGTGAGCTGAAAAATCAGGACATGATTTCTAAACTGCCATCATTCCCTCATTTTCAAGCCCACCTACACAAATCTTATATCAAAACGTTCAGCTATCCCTGCTGCCACTAAAAATGTTGACAGCTAAACCATAGTCCTGATAGTTTTCACAATATGACCATTTGTTTCCAACTCACGCTGCCCATTGACATTCATTGAAACTCCACTCTAGCCACCTCAGATTTGAAGGGCAATTTCTAAACTGCAACTGTGCCTTCATTTTTAATATTTCAGAGACATACTATGTATCAAAATGTAGGTCTGGGTCTTGTGATTCTCACAATATAAAGCTCTTTGGTGTAGGATTTATCATTTTTAAACTACAACCGTTTGAAGATGGCAACCGCCAGTGAAGTGAGCAAGTTGGTGCAGTTTGTTTTTAACCGCTCTTCTCTGCCCTTGCTGTAGAGTGAGTTGACATAGGAACTCAGGTGTGTGAGCAGGCACTGCTCAAGCCACTCCACCCAGTTACTCCTCCCACTCCAGTTGTAGACTACTGGTGGAGGCAAGAACACTTCACACAATTTCCCCAGAAATTGTAGCTTTTCTAGTTGGAAGATGTTATTGCAGAAACCTCCATACCCTTGAAGCAAATATATCCTGTTCCTTGGGTTATCTGGGTCTGTGTGTCACAGTATGTAGAAAGATTGTTTCTAAATACATTTTATGGGAATTTTTATAGTTTGATATACAATAAATTACATTATTTTAAAATGTTTGCTATTAAAAAATAAAACTGAGCATTTGGGTTTAGGCCTCATTAATTAATGGGCTCTGAGGCCTTTATTCTGTGAATAGGCCACGTGTTTATGTGGCTTGAGTGGCCAGGTGCTGTATGTAGATAGCCCACGTAAGTGTAGGTAATGCCCATAGCCATTTGTTCCAATTTGACAGGTGTGCAGGCGTGGGTTAGTGGTCCCAACTGTAGACAGTCTGCAGCCAAAATTAGATCAGTGTATGGCCAGCTTGACCTATTTTAGGCTATGGTCATACTCACTTGCCTGCAGACTGACCTAAAATAGTTTGTATGGTCGCCATTACATGCTGTTATTGACAAAGGTGAAAGCAGGGGCATGGGGCTTCGCCCCGAAAATTGGGAAGTAAAGCTTCTAGTAATAAAATGAAATTAGGTGAGGCACACAGAGGGGAATTTTCTGGCTAACCTGTACAGCATATGCTGACAAGTTCATTTTAATGGAATAGATCCTGAAACCCGATTACAAATTGTGTTTGTTGCTATTTTTTGCTAATGTCGGTTGCGCCCATGCTGATCTGGGTTGGGTATATAATGGAATCCAAATGACGTTATCAAAAAAATTCTCAAGCTTTGGAGGAGGGGGCTTTTATAAGAAAGGACATATCTATCCATGGCTCTATGGCTAAAGAGTCACAGAGGTAGATTTACTAAAACTGGAGCACTCAGAAACCGGTGCAGCTGTGCATGGTAGCCAATCAGCTTCTAACTTCACCTTGTGCAATTAAGCTTTGACAGTAATAACTGGAAGCTGATTGGTTTCTACATAGAGCTGCACCAGATCTTGCACCATGTAATTTTAGTAATAAAAAAAAAACACAATTTTTTCACACTATTTTTGTTGTTCTTCTCAGTTCTTCATTGGCTCTATCAGAGCATCATACGTACACTCAGAACTGGTTTTGGTACTTAAAGTGTTACTAAACCCAAGACTCTGCATTCACTATATCTGGTCTTCCACAGTACACAGAACATGGAAATGCAATTATTTTAGTAAATATAAACTGCTAAATGCCTTTTCTCATCAGCATTTTGAGCAGTCTTGTGACTTTAATCAGTGTTCAGCAGAGCACTGGTTACAGCTTCTAGGAGGAGTTTTCTCCAGAAGGATGTAGAACTCCTGACCCTCTGTCTGGGCAGTGCTGATTGGCCCTGTGCTGATCACATGCACTCTCCCAAGAAAAAAAAAACCCAAATCTCTCTAGCAATACACACCAAACTGAGTATGTGTGCAGTGTCTCCACATGATATGTCTTATCAGTAGGGCAGGTGCTTCCACTTGGCAAACTAGGTGACTGCCTAGGTTGCACTGCCACCCACGGGCTGGCACTCCTTCTGTGTGGGATGCCGCCACATCATGAATGATCGTTCAGCTGAGGGAAGGGGCAGCAGAGGGGAGGAAGAAAGGATAGAGGAAGATGCCAGTTGTCTGAGGCCAGTGTAGCATCTGAACTGCCACTCCTTCCATTTTTCTAGTGTACCTCTCAGACTCAGTCCCTTACTGCAAGCCGGCTGGTGGCGGCTGATCACTGTGGAGTTCCAGCCCTTCTCTTCCCAGTCATCAGCAGAGGCAGAGCTGCGCCTGCAGAGGAAAGTAATGTCTGACTCTGATGTCTCGTGTCTGTGTGAGTGCAACCTGGCTGGCCGGCCGGCCACCCATCACATGTGCAATGTGTCAGTGAGTGATGACATCATCACGGTCCCACAGCCTGCTCTTCTAGTGCCTGCTGGGCCTGCTGATCTATATCAGTGTTGGTGGTGGTGTGTTGTGTAGTTTCTTTCACTTTGCGGGAACCTTTAGCTCAGCTGCCTGTTGTGACAGCATTTTATCTCCCCTGATTGCCTGGGGAATTCCAGCCTGGGATCTGTCAGAGTGTGGATCCATCATCCTCCACTCACTGCAACTGTCACCTTGCCACTGCCAGCCACAGGTACAGTCCATCCGTGACACTGATTTTGTCTTTAATATTGGTGCTGGTGGCATCTTATCGTATTTATTTTCGCAACATAAAAAAAAATTTGCACTTTCATGTTTTGTTGATTCAATATTTTCTACTGTTTTTTAAACATGTTTCTATTTCTTTTTTTTTGTGGGGGGGTGGGGGGCACAAGTAGCTGGTCTTGCCTAGGGCACAAAATTGTCACCAGCCCTGCTTAACAGGAGATAAGAGGGAGACACTGGAAGAACGGGAGGATCGGAGAAGTCAAGATCAAACAGCCTTTTTACACAATGCAGAGGATTAACCCCTTAGGTTCCACAGTGAGTATAACAAGCATGCTTTATTGCATATACAGACTGATTTTACTGTTGTGGGTTTAGTGACACTTTAGAGAATATCTACTATTAAAATTTTTACGTTTTTCAGTTCTGTTCCCTATAGGACAAGGTACATGCAATACTTTTTCCTATGTTTCTTAGTGTTTTCTGACCACAGTCTGAGTACCAACCTGCCCCCCTTCCCTCCTTCCAAGCTGACAACAGCTTTAATCCGTTACGATGGCTGCAACTTGACTTTCTCTTCTTGTTGTATGTCTCTGAAACGTGCTCACAGCCAAGACAAGCTGCAGCTATGAATCAGCCATCTCCTTCAAAGTTGTTGTCAGTTCGGCCACGACAGGAATGGAAGGGGGCATGTTGGTACTCCTAACTAGGGTTAGAAAGCACTTTGGACAAAGTACGACATATACTTCATCCCATAGGGAACATAACAGAAACAAATTAAATTTCTAATGATAGATCTTCTTTAACCGCTTCCCCGCCACCCTATAGCAGATATACTGCTACAGGGGTGCGCAAAATCAAGTATATATATGTGATTTTGCATTTCTAGGTAGGTGATTCCCCGCCAGCGCCCGGTAATTGCCGAGGATCTCCGACGGGGAGGAGGGCTGCTTTGTTTACCAACAGTCCTCCTCCCTGTCTGATCGGACACACTGCTCTGGATGGCTGTGCTGTGCACAGCCATCTAGAGCAGTGTGCTTACAGTGAGGCACACAGACATCGCCCCCCAGTAAAACACTCCCAGCACACAGTTAAGCCCTTGATCGCCCCTCATGTTAACCCCTTTCTGCCCAGTGCCATTAGTACAGTGTCAGTGTTTTTTTTATAGCACTGATCACTGTATTGGTGTCACTAGGGATGTCAGTGACACCAAGTCACCTCCCCCCAGTGTCAGAATGCCTGCTGCAGTCCCGCAGTCCTGCAGTCCCACTATAAGTCACTAATCGCCACCAGTACTAGTAAAAAAAAAAAATTAAAAAAATTCCAATATATATACCACCATTTGTAAACAGTGTAACATTCACATAAACCAGAATACATTTTGGCCTAAATTTATGATGAAATTTGATTTTTAAATTTTTTTTATTGGACATGTTTATTAGCAAAAAGTCAAATATATTGTTTTTTTCTCAAAATTGTCGGTCTGTTTTTTTTATAGTGCAAAAAAAATGCACAGGCGATCAAATACCACTGACAGAAAGCTCAATTTGTGGGAAAAAAAGCACGTAAATTTCATTTGGGTGCAGCATTGCATGACTGCGCAATTGTGAGTTAAAGTAATTTAGAGTCGTAATGCAAAAAATGGCCTGGTCAGGAAGGGGGGTAAATCCTCAGGAGGACGAGTAGTTAAAGGGTAATTCCACTTTTATGGGGGAAAAAATAGCAAATACAAAAAAAATAATATAGCATATACAGTTGCAACACAAGTTATATTGTAATTGAATGTTATTAAAAATGATCTTTCCTTTTCTGTCTGCAGCACTGTAAGTTTCTGTAAAATGCATTGCAATATGGCTACCTGGAGGTGTTCTGTACACAGAATGTGTATAGAACATACCACAGAAATGTCATTTCCTGCTTGAGTGATTGGTTCACTGATTTTCCCAGAAGTCTGCACTAAGATACAAGTCAGATTTCATTTTTGGTGAGATACTCCCAATAAGAAATCACGTCTAAAGGGATGCAAACCCTGCAACTTTCCTCATTAGAGTCCTGCAAGTGCAGCAGCTGATTGATAAATATGAAACCACTCCCATTAGATTCACTTTCCACATGGACTCAGACAAATAAACAGCTTTTAATTCAGAATAACAAAAGGTAGGATTCTGCAACAAAGTTTGTTAAAGTTTGCAATGTATATAGATCACCCTGAGGGGAATGTTTTACTTTTTTTTTCAACAAAAGTGGAGTTACTCTTTAAGCCAGGACAGAAATCGAAGTGAGGTTTCTAGAACTAGGATCCTGCAATGGATTGCATTTCAATTTTGTTTTCCATGACATTTATGGCTCATTTATGTCTAACACCTTCCAAAAAGTCTGCCCCTGTGACAGGTTCAGAATACATTCCAATGATCTCCATACTGAGATGACACAAGAATCAGCTCAATCAGGACTTGCCAAACTGCGACTTACCTTTAAAACAAGACATCAGTGGTAGAAAAATGTTAGTCCTGTCCTAATAGGAACACCAACTGCCAGAGAATTTAGAAAAGGAGCTCAGTTTTAAATGTGATGATTATCCTGAAAGTCACAATTGCCATGAAAAATAACGGTGAAGGTGGATTTGCTGTATAATTCAATTTTATAGCTTCATTTATGTACATCCATAGGGGACACTTAAAATTCAAGCTTAGGAATGTTATTCTGCTTTGTTTAAATCTGTCACAACAGTGAAATTAGGCTGGAGATAATGAAACAACATAATGTTATATATTGTATGTGTATGTATTGTTTGTGAAATACAAGCCTAGGTAGGAAGAAAACAGCAGCAGTAAATGATTTCAGGCCCTAACACAAAGTGACAGATGATGGACTACAGTGCACCTTTTACTGAGACACGGTATGAGATTTACTGTGTGTTCCATGCAATTACGTTGTCTTAATGATTCCTAGTTTCAGTGTAAGGGAATTTAAGAAGCGCTAATGATTGTACAGCCAGACAAATAAACATGTAGCTGCCTCAGCTTTAGAGATCAATTTGTCTTTCTCACTGTGATTTACTAACATTGTAGCTGACAAGGGTGCCTGTTCTCTGCATTTGATTTTGTGCATTGAGTATGGTTGTTTCGAAATTATTTACATACAAAACTTTATTGTGTATTTAAGAATGCTAGAACTACTATTTCTTGCTTTTAGCAAACATTTGTTAACAGAAATGTTTACTGATATACAATATATTGCCAAAAGTATTGGGACGCCTGCCTTTACACGCACATGAACTTTAATGGCATCCCAGTCATAGTCCATAGGGTTCAGTATTGAGTTGGCCCACCCAGGGGCGGACTGACAACTCATGGGGCCCCTGGGCAATAGGGGAACATGGGGCCCTGTGTCCTTGCCCAAACTCAAAAAAGCCTATGAAAAAGGTACCAGGGGCATCTCATGGGGCTCCCTACTGACCCCCGGGCCCTCGGGCAGTGCCCGAGTTTCCAAATGGTCAGTCCACCCCTGGGCCCACCCTTTGCAGCTATAACAGTTTCAACTCTTCTGGGAAGGCTGTCCACAAGGTTTAGGAGTGTGTCTATGGGAATGTTTGACCATTCATCCAGAAGTGCATTTGTGAGGTCAGTCACTGATGTTGGACGAGAAGGCCTGGCTCACAGTATCCACTCTAATTCATCCCAAAGGTGTTCTGTTGAGTTGCAGGCCAGTCAAGTTCCTCCACCCCAAACTCGCTCATCCATGTCTTTATGGATCTTGCTTTGTGCACTGGTGTGCAGTCAAGTTGGAATAGGAAGGGGCTATCCCCAAACTGTTCCCACAAAGTTGGGAGCATGAAATTGTCCAAAATATCTTGGTATACTGACACCTTAAGAGTTCCCTTCACTGGAACTAAGGGGCCAAGCCCAAACCCTGAAGGACAACCCCACACCATAATCCCCCCTCCACCAAACTTTACACTTGGCACAATGCAGTCAGGTAAGTACTGTTCTTCTGGCAACTACCAAACCCAGACATGTCCATCGCAAGTCAGAGAAGCGTGATTTGTCACTCCAGAGAACACGTCTCACCTGCTCCAGAGTCCAGTGGCAGCGTGCTTTACACCACTGCATCTGACGCTTTGCATTGCACTTGGTGATGTAAGGCTTGGATACAGCTGCTCGGCCATGGAAACCCATTCCATGAAGTCCTCTATGCACTGTTGTTGTGCTAATCTGAAGGCCACATGAAGTTTGAAGGTCTTTAGCTATTGACTCTGCAGACAGTTGGTAACTTCTGTGCACTGTGCGCTTCGGCATGCGCTGACCCCATTTTTTGTTTCTCCACTTTTTTGTGTCATACCAATACAAACAAAAGAAACAAACAAGAGAATGCCGCAACATTTGTAATTGCAACAATTTTCTGGGCGATGTGGTGCTTTATCTGACAGAAATGCGGGGTGCCAATATTTTTGGCCATGACTGTATGTGTATTTTTACTTGAATTTTGGTGTGTTTTGCATATTTGTTTCAGATCTGTGCATTGATTCCGTGTGAAACTTTGCCTCTGTGCAGGAGCTTTCTGTAATAAAGACCGGTCACTGCTGCTTTTTTCATTTTGCAAGGCGACTGGTCCCTCTATTACCCCCGGTTCACATATATGCGGCCGTTCGAGTTGCATTTTGCACGGGCACGAGAGCCCATTCATTTGAATTAACTCCCGTGCCTCGTGACACGCAGAGAAGAAGTCCCTACACTTCTTCTGAAAATGCAGCCCGCACGGGAACCTCGGTTCCCAGTACAGTTGCGTTTTCCAGTGCAGGCGGTGAGCCATTAGAACTAATAGCACCCGTCCAAGGGTCCGCATTCCTCTGTGCAAGTGGTGCGGCTACACCACCCGCACATATGTGAACCTAGCCTTAGTTCTCTGTAGTCAGTCTATAGTGAGTGGACCTGCTGGACCTCACCCACCATTCTGCTTTCTACACAGGCTATGTACAGCTCAGTGTTGATGTTATTTTTACTTTTACAAGGTAGCATCTGGGTTTGCAAAGTGATTTGGCACACCAAACTGGATTCATATCCTTTATGGCTATAATTTATTTATTTATTTCAGGTACTAATATAACGCCGTCAATTTATGCAGCACTTTACATATATATATTGTACATTCACATCAGTTCCTAACTATTAAAGAATATATTTAAATGAACATGTTTGTGCCTGGAGTATATCTTTGTTAGCCATCCCAGATCCTTATACAACCAATGACTACATCTGAGAAAATATCCTGATATGTAGAAGCACACTACTGTGTATAAAATTCTAGTGGGTATGTTTTCTTTTTAGTCACTTTAAGTCATAAAAGAATTTCTGGCTTGCTAAACAAAGACCAGTGTTCTCATAAACTTCCCCTGTCTTATTATGTAACATTACAAGGCAGGGTGTGGTAGAATTCTATTCATTGACCCTTTTGTTTCACTTCCTAGCTCTGCCCCCTGTCAGTCACTGAAGGCATTTCTTCTTCTCTCTCAGTCTGTTACTCCGCTGCCATTCTGTAGCAGTGGGTGCCATATAACAGCACTGGACATGTGTTTCTCTAGTTTCCTGTACTAACTGTTGTACTTCATCTTACATTTTTATATATCTTCTTAGTGAAGGCTGTAATATCATTAAATGTCAACATATTGCTCAATAATAGCAAGTCTGAAATAACTATTTTAACAGATGTAAGAGATACACTTTTATAACCTTTTCACACCCATGGGCATTTGTGACATCTTAGGCTCCATGTACACTGCAGCTGATAAACTCACGTTCAGGAGCTTTTCTGCAATTGTTTTCAGCAGCCCCTGAACTCTCCCTGTTTTCCTATGTGTCCATGTACACATCTTCGTTTACAGGCAGTTGAGTTTACAGTCTCTTTTTTGAACGCACCAAACTTGCGTTCAGGAGTAGATTTTATCAGCGTTTCAAATACCAAATGCTTGTAAACGCGGCTAACCGCGTTTATAAGCGTTTGCGTTTGGAATTTTTTTTAACTCTTCCATTTCTAGATGCTGTCCAGAGCCTTTTTTATCATGAAAAATGCATGCAAAGTGTTTTCCCGGTACTCAAATGGACTTGGTACACCATACTATGAGGTTTCACATGAAAGAAAATATGTTAAACACTGCTGCAATAATTTCTGCACAGAAATGAGCTGGAACACATCCAAACACCACAAAAAAAAAAGACAGCTAATCTCAATAAATACTGCTCTTTCTGCTTCTGCTCTCTCTATTTCTCTCAAAATGTCTGAAATAGTTCATTTTTTACTGTTTTTCAGTGCATTCTGGGCATTTTGGAAGGTCTCCTGAGGTTATCTTTAAAAAATGCTTCTAAACGCAAACGCTCATAAACGCACATAAATGCGTTATCCAAATGTGGCTAAACAGACGTTTTTTAACATACGTTTTCCAGCAGTCAGTTTCCATCGTTCAGAAGTGTCCTGTGTACATGGAGCCTTACTGCTTGTGTTTTCACTCGTGCTTCTCCCCTTGTTGTTTGTTCATGAGTTATGCAAAGTAAAGCAAAAAATAGAGAAATTCCTCGGTGCAAATGTAATAAAATGAAATTCCTCGGGTTTACCATTTATTACAATGAACTCATGGAGGCCACAATCACACAGGCGTTCGCAGCAAATTTAATGCAACATGCTGAGTTAATGAGAGTATATATAACCAGCACACCATGAATCTTCATGGCAAGGCCATTATTTTCAATTTTGGCAATGCGCTACTTTAATTGGCAATTGCACAACAATTTCCCAACAAATAGAGCTTTCTTTTGGTGGTATTTGAACACCACTGGGTTTTTTATTTTTTATTATATAAATGAAAAAAAAACAGAAAAGTTTGAAGGAAAAACAACAATATTTTTTATTTTCTGCTATAAAACATATCCATTACAAAAATAAAAAAATCAAATGTCTTCATAAATTAAGGCCAAAATGTGTTCTGTCTTTGTTTAAAAAAAATCTCAAAAAGTGTATATTAATAGGTTTAGATAGTTACATAGTTAATTTGGTTATAAAAAGACACCTCTCCATCTAGTTCAACCTTTAAAAGGGGGAAAAATATATATATACATACACATACAATCCTATAAACACAATCCTTAACCACAGCTGATCCAAAGGAAGCAATCTGCCACTAACTGATGCTGTGTGGGAACTGATTAAATGACACTGACATCTCAATTGACACTAATACAGTGATCAGTGCTAATAATATACACTGTCACTATACTAATGACACTGGCTAAGAAGGGGTTAACATTTAGGGGCAATCAAAGGATTAACTTTGTGCCTAATAATGTGTATTGTGTTTACTGTGTGGTGTTTTCACTAAGCAATGTGCCGATTTTTACTCCCTGCTTTGCAGGGAGAAAAAAGAAGGGCACATTACTGCTGTTAGTAGAGAGCTATGTGCTGTTTACCAACACAGAGCTCTCCCCATCATCAGATAAGAGGGTCCCTACCATAAGTCACTGGTGGGACTTGCTAATTGGCATTGGCTTGAGCGAATGGCAGCACAGCCAGGGTGGCAGGTATGCATGCGCTCCCTATCCGGAAGAGCCGGATCACGTACATGTACATGATCGGGTGCAGGAGAGCCGTCAGCCTGCAGTATTTTTACTGTGGGCCAGTTGGCAACTGGTTAAGATAATTTCCAAACTTTTATGCAGGTGATCACATCACAGCAGTAGGGTGCAACCTTTTGGGTCCACGCAGGACCCCTTTGTCAGATGTGATAAGACATGCTTGATGATGGGGTCCTGCACGGCGCCGCAATGTTGCATCTTACTGCTAAATAAACTTTTGGACATTATCTTAAAGATCCATGGTGTGTTGACAATATATACTGTTGCTTATGTTACCCATCTGCAGCTGGTAGTTGTTACTTTTTTTATGTCTTCTCATCTGCCTGATGATAGGGGTCCTGCGTGTCTCTGAAACATTGCACCTTACCACTGAATGAACTTTTGGACATATCTTAAAGGTCCATGGTGTGCTGACGATATATACTCTTGCTTATGATGTTACTGGTCTCCCCCTGGTAGTTGCTACACCAGCTTACTTTTTTATGTCTTATCACATGCCTGAAGAAGGGGTCCTGAGTGGCTCCAACACATTGCACCTTACCACTGTGGTGTGATAAGCTGAATAAGCTTTTGGACAATTATCTTAAAAATCCAGGGTGGGCTTGTTGATAATGTTGATAATGTCTCCGGTCTCCAGCTGATAGTTGCTACAGCACCTGCTTCCTTTTTTTACCATTTCCGGGAACATATCCTATGAGATTATGATATATGCTGAGTTGGCAGGCAGCACCATCTGTCCAACTTGGCCATTCAAGTCAATAGGGCCATTCCACAACTGCAAGCCAAACGCTTGGCTCACAATTACGTTGTATTAACAAAAACAACAAAAAACATCAGGCATTCAGGAGACAACAAGATTACCTCCTTTACATCTGACTGAAGCTGCTTCTGAAAAGCAATCCACCGCAGACCACTTTTCAGAACATGAGTTAGTGTGAACCTAGCCTTAATGTGCATCAGGCTCCATGCACACTGGGTGTTTAGATAACGCCGGTAATGTTAGCTGTGTAAAGTCTTGTTAAAAACATGAGTTTTTCAGGTTTTTTTTAGCATTTTTGCATTAGCGTTTAGCAGCATTTTGACGCGTTTATTGGCGGTTATTGGCTTGGCCACATGAAAAGGAAAACAGGAAGAAATGATTAAAAAAAAAATCAGGAGTGAAATGGAAGAAGAGAATGTATTAATGTCAATAAAGAGATGTGGACAGTAGCCTGTTAACGTGTTTGTAAATATTTAAAAGAAAAAAAAAGTTTATACTTACCTTCTCTGTGCAAGGAAATTGCACAAAGTGGCCCCGAACCAACTTTTCTCGGATCCCCTGCCAGCACTCCTGGCTCCTCCCTTCCACTGAATGTACCCACAGAAAGCCTCTTTCTTTGGGGGCACTCTTGTGGGCTCGCTCCCAAGCCTAGCTGCATGTGTCTATTGACACAGACAGCAGGACTCATCCCTGCCCCCCACTTTTTCATCACTTTGGCTCCTGCTGCTTCTGCAAGGCCTGTGAGACCAAGAAGTGAGGGGAGTGAAGAGCTGCAGACAGGCACAGCGTTGGATGGAATGAGGGCTCAGGTAAGTAAAAGAGAGAAGGGAAGGATGAGGACGATACTGATGCTGAAACATCTATGTGATGAATTTTCATTTAACACAGTAAGCAGGCCTATTGAAAAGAATGGTGAATACTTAAAAATGTGTATCACGTGTTTTAACTGCTTGCCGTTTGACCTATAGCAGAAATACTGCTACAGGGCGGCAGCGGTGTGCAAAATCAAGTATATAAATGTGATTTTGCATTTCTGGGTAGGTGGTGCATGACGGTAATTACTCGCCGGCGCCCAGTGATTTCTGAGGATCTCCGACAGGGAGGAGGACTGTTTTGTTTACTAACAGTCCTCCTCCCTGTCATCTCGGGCACACTGTTGTGGCACAGCACAGCCATCCACAGTAGTGTGATTACAGTGGATCACACACACACCACCCCCTTGTAAAACACTCCCGGCACACAGTTAACCCTTTGATCACCCCTCATGTTAACCCCTCCCTGCCCAGTGCCATTAGTAGTGTCAGTGATTTTTTTTTTAGCACTGATTACTGTATTGGTGTCACTGGGGATGTCAGTGACACCAAGTCAGTTCCCACCAGTGTCAGAATGCGTCCTGCAGCCCCGCTATAAGTTACTGATCACTACCATTACTAGTAAAAATTAAAAAAAAAATCCCAGTATATATACCGCCATTTGTAAATGCTATAACTTTCACACAAACCAATTCATTTAAAGGTATTGGGATTTTTTATAGCAAACACATGAAGCAAAATACATTTTGGCCTAAATTTATGATGAAATTAGATTTTTTAAATTTTTTTTACTGGACATGTTTAATAGCAAAAAGTAAAAAAAAAATTTTTTTTTTATAGCGCAAAAGATAAAACCGCACAGGTGATCAAATACCACCAAAAGAAAGCTCAATTTGTGGGGAAAAAAAGGACGTAAATTCAATTTGGGTGCAGCTATGCATGACCGTGCAATTGTCAGTTAAAGTAATGACGCGCCGTAACGCAAAAAATGGCCTGGTCAGGAAGGGGGTAAATCCTCTGGAGGGCAAGTGGTTAATGACTCTGTGGACATGAAAAAATGATTAGACTTTATATATGTAAAAAAAATATTTAAGCATACATGAATATATGCAAAAATGCATCATAAAACAAGTTACTGAATGTACACATGCATGCAGAAGCCTTTAAAAACATTCCATACTTAACACAATTATGTGTATGACTTATGTGTATACAGTACAAAATGCTAATAAATATATATGAGGAGTTATGTGTGGTTCATAAACAGTCTCACTATGTTGTTTTCAAACAGCAAACTTCTAATTTCTGTGTGCACAACTACTATCAACTGTCAGTGTATCTAACTGAGAAATGTATAGAATCAAAGGATCATATGGTCTTGTAATCATTCACAAACTGCAATGTTGGGATTTATTCAATAAAATATTGCAATAAGCACTCATCAGAAACAAGACACACTTGAAGAAGAACTTTACCCATAATAACTTAATGTTCTTTAGCAAGGAACATACATTCCACATTAATAATCATGCAACCAAAATTAGTGTGTGCTGCAAATTGCCTCCAGCATTGTTCCTGTTTCTTGTTGCTGCAGGCTGCCATTTTGCTGAAGCACAGAGTCCCGGAGAAACAGTAAATCTTTAGGCTGTCAGCAGACTGGCCTATAGTGGTTTGGATTTTCGGCACAGTGGCAAAAAATAGAGAGTGACTTAGCATGTGCAAAGCAGGGTGAGATGGTGTATTACTGGATTTTAAATAGTTTAGGCACTTATTTAAAACTTTTACATATCTGTACCCAGGGGTGGACTGACAACTCATGGGGCCCCCGGGCAATAGGGGCATCTCATGGGGCCCCCTACTGACCCCGGGCCCCCAGGCAGTGCCGGAGTTTCCAAATGGTCAGTCTGCCCCTGGCTGTACCTACAAAATGGGTCAGCATGAAGTGATCTAGCCGGACTTAATTTTCTGACTAAAGTTTAACTTTAAAGCAGTATTAAACCCAAAAAACAAAAACATATATTTCAGCTCACCTTTTCCTTTATTTTCACCTGGTGATTCAGCCAGTAACATAGATCCTGTCCTAGGCTACATTCACACTGCTGTGTTGCAAAAATGCATTAAACACACGTATGTATGTTTGCCCCATTGCTGGTGTGTTTTGGACCTGTAAAAAAAAAGAAATTGACTAAAAAAAAAACACCAAAAATGCAACCGCGGGTGTGTTTTTGATACATTTTTTACTTTTACATGTATACTTCATATCCCTTAATGCTGTTACAGGCCCAGGTTCTTTGTATGAACCATCCCCACTATGCATTCCTTTAGAAATAACTTCAAACCAGGCTCAGAAAAAGGTTAACTGTCTTTACTCTTCTTTATTGCAAACATGATACAGGATAAATTATGAACAGTTCCTTACAACCCTGACTAACTATAAATTGGCCCATGCATACCTTGAAATCAAGTAAGAGTTCATGTATGGTGACAAGTCTGTAATCAGTGACATGATCCATGACTGGTGGCATCTTGGGTGTCTTGGTAAAGTTAATCTCCACTGGTAGTTGTGATCAGCAGCAGCACAGATATTAGCCTTCCAACGTCCGGTTACAGCGATTCCACAAGCAACACTCTAAGTGGCTCCAACCACAGCAATCAGGTCTTAAGCTTGCCCATATTTATGCCACATGTGGACTTGTTGAAACTCAAAAGGCCAGTGAAGAAGTGCCCAAGAGTTAACTTTTATCCAAACCAATCTCTGTCATCAGTAAAATGTTATACTGTACTGTATATTAGCACTATGCTACATTGTCCAGGACTGTGCAGTCCAGCAAATTCAGCCCATATGTTGATGGATTGGTACCAAAATAAGCCTCCAAGGATCCCAAAATTTAATTGTGGGATAAGCAGGTGGCTGCACAGTTGGGGTCAAAGTGCATGGATCAACAATCAAAAGGATTGCACCAATATAACCTGCATGCGCTGTGTGTCAGAAAAAGTCTTTGCTGTTCAAAAGGAACATTAAAGCAAGACTATTGTTTGCTATAGAACAAATATGCAAAGAGCAGGTTTTTAGGAGCAATGTGCAAGGGACTTGTGAATCAAAGATAGAGTTGTTTGGCCACAGTAACAGTAGACATGTTTGGTGCAAATTGAAGACATCACTTCAGGAAAAGAACATCATACCAACTGGGGAAGCTTTACTGCTTCAGAACTTGGACAACTTGCAGCCATTGCAGCCATAGCAAAAATTGCTAAAGTGTATGTTAAAGCTATGGAACAGGAGGAATAATCTCCAAGAAAAAAAGGAAAAAAAAAAGTTATTTCTGCTGATGTGGTTGGGGTCCTTTCAGTTGTACACTAATGGTGATATTGAGTGGCTTCCAGATATTTCCATTTCAAGAAGGTGGAGGGATGGATCTGAGCTAATAGGGTAAACCAGAACAGGTGAAGTGGCACTGCTCAGTGGAATGCTGTATAAAGATGGTAGTGTCTAAGGAACCAGATGGCGAATGTGTTTGCTAGAGTCTTGCATTACAGTATATGAGATTGCTTGGCTAGCTCTCCTGCTCCCTGATTGGTACTTTGCTCTGCTGCTAGGAAGGGAGGGGGAGCAAGGGGAGAAGTCTCATACAGAGTCTCAGCACAGCCAGCATGAGCAGAGGATTTTACACAGGCTGCTCTGGCTCTCTGCTTAACAGTGTAAGCAGGGGAGGGGAAGGCTGAAATATTGGCAGCTACATGGAACTGCCAGCAGTTGGCTACACACCTTTACAATAAAATGTTTATGTCGGTAAGGGGTGTTTGTAGATAAAACCAAACTGTGCAGCTCCGACTAAAGTTGCATAATGCCCTTGCTATGGGTGGGCCATTTACAGAACTCCAGAAACCTGCCTGGAATATACCCAGGATGTTGCTAATTGAGGCCAAATCGTTACTAGATTGAGTTTTTTCTCTGATTCACACCCCCACACATGCTCTTTCTCTCCTCCCCAGTAGCTCTGAACTCAACGTTTGAGTGCGCACTCCTGTGATGTCGGAGGGGAGCAGTAATGACTAGGCCTCACTTAGCGACCTCTTGGGAGTTTTCAGGTCAGGCTTCAGGAGGTATGTAATTGGCCTATACTTATAGCAAGGGCATTATTCAACTTTAGTCAAAGATGCACAGTTTGTTTTTAGCTACAGACATCCCCTATCTACATGGGCAGTTTTTTGGTAAAGGTGAATTAACACTTTATTGGTTTTAATTGATAGTGTATTTTTATGTCTTCCTGGATCTCAGCTATAAAATGTATCTTACAATTACATTTTTACATGTTATCAGATAAAGGACATCCCCTGAAAGGCTGCTTTCATGGTGGAACACTAGAGTATCTGGAATCACCCCTTCAGCCTGACTGGTCTCCTTCCTGATCACAGACGTATGTCAGCTCACACCCAGCTTGAGGCACTTTAATACAGTTCTACACATTAGCTGGCAATGTCATGTCCCAGCTGTGCTGCTGTTTCTACTTCTACCGAGCCGCTGCTGTTCATTTGTCCTTAAAGAGATATTCCCCAGTGGACAAATTTATCATTTTATTGCAGTATTGAATGAGGCAATACTATGTAATGAGAGCACTATTTCTTACTACAAAAAGAAGGAAGTGTCAGCCTCAGGTAAATGTAAGATGTTGTCACCTGTAAGGCCTATTTTCAATATATGTCATAAATGTGAAGTGTGTTTTCAGCTGATCTGCATCTACAATTTCATTTAGATTGACCAAAACTACATGTATGCCCTGATCTGTGGGATTCTTTAGCCAGAGCCACCTGGTCCAGGCTGTGGCACTTCACACAGCAGCCATCTCCCTGGTCACAAGTGAAGGAAGGAACAGCCATTCGGGAGAGGAGAGGTAGACTCTAGTCTGGCAGCTGTACAGGAATATCCTCTTGTGCTGAGTTATAACAGGGAGGTGACTGTTTATATATGTGAGGGGGACAGGAGACAAACAGGAGAGAGCCAATAAGAAGACACAGGGGCTGTGATAGGGCTGCAACTGAAGGGGAGAGTCCCATCCACTGCCCAGTATACAGACATAACTGTGATTGGCTGATGGGCAGCCCGGGAACTATGAAAGACTGCTGGGGGTCTCTTGTAACTGTGGGGGATGTAGTCTCAAGAGGACAACTTCTTTTACGTGGAGAACTGTATGAGACTACAAGTCCCAGGAGAATTGCATGCTGCAGAAAGGAGGAAAAGGAAGGAGAAGCCTGGAGTGGCATAATCTCAAATGCAGAATGAGAGGTGACTGTTGAAGGGTGCCACTGAGTCAGAAACCCTGCTTTTGCTAGAGCTTGCTGCAGTGTCGGTGTAAGGCCAAAGCAATCATAGAGAGTCCAGTGTCACTGACAATGTCAGTGGCAGCACTGGGGCTAAATGGTTAGCACTTCCACCTGCCACCTGGCAGTACTATGATCGTTGGTTCAAATTCCAACCACAGCACCACCTGCCTGGAGTTTGCATGTTCTCCCTGTGCCTGCATGGGTTTCCTCCCACACTCCAAAGACATGCTGGTAGGTTAATTGGCTCCTGTCTAAATTGGCCCTAGTATGTGTATGTATGAATGTGAGTTAGGGACCTTAGATTGTATGCCCCTTGAGGGTTAGGGACTGATGTGAATGTACAGTATATATGTAAAGTACTGTGTAAATTGACAGCGCTATATAAGTACCTGAAATAAATAAATAAAACTTCAGCTTGTTCAACTAAGCGTTGACAAAAAAAAAAGTTAGTTAGGGACCTTAGTTTGTTAGTAAGTTAGGGACCTTAGCTTGTACGCCCTTTGAGGGTTAGGGACTGATGTGAATGTACAACAAATATGAAAGGCACTGTGTAAATTGATGGCACTATATAAATACCTATAACAAAAAAAAATATCACTGGTTATGGTCATCAGAGAGTGGGAGGGGAAAATGTATACTGGTAAGTCTTAATGGGACAGTGCCACCCGACCTTGGAACATAGTTTTTGGACTCTGTATCCCAGCATTTATTACCAAACTTGGCAGTAGGAGGTTTGGAGAGTCTCAAAGACCTTTTTGCTTTAAGTTGCATTTATGTGAAGAAAAAACAATAAGAAAAAAACAATATTCCCATACATCTTTCATCTATGGCATTTTAGGTGAAAACCAAACTTACAAATAAAAAATGTATTAAAAAAGGTATTATATTTAGTTAGGACTCCCCTGATATTGGGCCCAGGTACAAAAATACTTGGCCCTCTCGTTGTTTGTTGCATTGTACAGATTTTTTTGTTCTGTTATAATCTATTGCTGTTGCCATTTTCTTACTGTTTCCTTGTTAGGCATGGAGCCCAAATAAATCCTGCTTTTCCAGCCTTGGTGTGTCAGAGGGTGTGGCATTATCAGAAGGAATATTGTCATCTGGAATTAGGGTACCTATACCAGTGTTCCTCAACCTATTTTTAGCCAAGGCACCCTTTAAAATGATGGACAGTCCCGAGGCACCCTTTAAAATTATGGATAGTCTTGAGGCGCCCCATTCTAAATGGGGTGCCTCTAGACTGTCCATAATTTTAAAAGGGTACCTCATTCTAAAATGTGAAAAACTATTCTAATAATGTTATATAACGCAGCCCCATCCACACATGTAGGACACCCAACATTAGAGGTGATTTATACTTCCAAAGCAAATACATTTTTGCACACTGGTACTGACTAGTATTCCATTGTTTCTCTTCTCCCTCAGTTTTTTTCCATTACTAAGCTAATGTGACCCCAGCACTGATGGAAATGGGTAGGGGAGGGTCAAAATAGGATGCCGTGCATGCAGCTGACATTCTTCTTCTCAACTGATGATGTCCTTGGTTGTCAGGATGCCGGCGGCTAGAAGGTCGTAATGGTGCACAATGAAAACCTGTGACTTTGTGTAAGACATTCTTAGACATTTTGCCAAGGCACCTGTGAAGAAACCTCAAGGCATCCCAGGGTTGAGAAAGACTGAACCATACATCAGCATCTTCATAGTGGGAAAGACACTACATATGTCATATGATGACTAATCTAAACAAACCATTCAATTTGTATCAAAGACAGACTCTTAAACTACATGGTTCTCAGTGATTCTAAAGGTGACTGTACAATCAGATTGTATAGCATACAGTCAGCTTTGTGCTGGCCATACAATATGCAAATCCAGCCTGTTGCCACTCTCCTTCTTGACATTCTTCGATTTGATAAGGAGCTGGATAGAAATTCACCTATCTGTGTTTCATGATGTAGGTGGAAGAATCTATTAATTTTTTTCCTAAAAATGTGTGGCCAGCTTTAGACTAGGGCTGCACAGACCAATAGCCACATGTTGGAAGTAATCTCACTTGCTTCACACTAAAATCAGCACGATTTCAATAAGATAACGGGGATATGGGAAATAGTAGTGACATAAACACACACACAGGTTGAACTGGATGGATTGGTGTCTTTTTTCAACCTTACCAACTATTTAACTGTCAACAAGCAGTTAAACATTTGGGAAATAACAGTTTTGAACTAGGAAAGAGCTCAAGGTTGGCTGTTTGGGTGTTTGAACACCAGACTTTTTTCTCATTCAGGGGAAGCCGCGCATCATATATGGTTGGAATATTTCAACCACAATATACAGTTTCCTTCCTGTCAGTGGTTGTTAAGGAAACAGTTGGTGCTGTCACCTGTCATATCCTTAGCAACATGTCACATCACCAAACCTCATTCATTTACTGGCCAGGAAAATTGGAATGGAATTTGGGGGAACCCCATGATTTTTTTATGCCTGCCCCTTGACATTCAGACCACACCCTTATCACTATTAGGGATCTGGTATAGATGGAGGGAATCCCAAGATACTTTGTTTACAAACAGAAGTAAGCAGTCTAAGCTGTCATTTACCTGCAGTTTAACCCCTTGGCGCCGGCACCTCCCAGCCCTTTAAGGGTTTCAGAAGCCAGGAGGTAGTGACTGGGTTTTAAGGTCATGTGACTGCTGTGATTCGCCATCACAGTGGTCACATGATCTGGAAAGGTCCCGATCGAAAGAGGAAATCGGGACCTTTTCGTGAGTACCGGACATGTGTGCTGGGAGCGCGCAGGGCACGCTCTCTTAGCACATATGTTTTTCTTAATTGCACGTAAATGTGCAGTCGCTCGGCTTCAAGGCCCAGATGCGGGCACATTTGCGTGCGGCCGGCACGAAGAGGTTAAGGAGCATATGTATACACCAATCTAGCGAGCTCTATGTGAAAAAAAAAATTACCAATAAACCTTTTCCTTAACCTGTGAATATATGCTCTAATAAAATAATCATCCAATAAGCAGCTGTGCACTAGATGCGAATATCATACAATTCAACAATAAGCAAAACTAAAAACCATTGTGCAGCACTACTGAGTGAAATATCAATCCCTCAAAATTAACCCATTTATAACACTAAAAATACAATAAAAGTAATAGTATAATGAATACAACATAAAGTCCTTTACAAAACACAGTGTTGTGCTTTTTCCAATATGTGCCACTGTATGTGCTTGATCAAGCAATAGTAAGTGACATCACCACCACCACCTTCTCCTTAAAACACCACTCTGTCTCATGCAAATTTTAAACTTTAGATAGTGCTTTTTCCTAAAAAGTTCTTAATTGCATCGAAGTAAACAGATACAATAGCACTCACTTGTGAAGGGTGCCAGATCGCACCTAATTTTACAACGTGTACATATGATACGGCGGTCGTGTGCAATACCGCTCTCACTGTTATGATCTCCAAGAGTTGTGACATCATCCAATATCTATTTCTTTGTAAATTACAATTTTTTCTTCAGTAGGTTGTTTACATCCAATTCCTGCCAGATCATTTCCACACACCCTGGCAACAGTGCCCCATGTGTTCACCCCCACCATGATTCCTGGGCTCCATGCTCCCATAGGTGGTCCCAGGATTGGAATGGCGGGTGCCACCCAAGAGAGGAGAGGGAGATCATCGGACATCTATTTGCTTACCTCCCCTTCCTACTAAGAACTTGGAAAAAACTTGTAAAACTTTACTTCCACTTTCTGGTGTTACTTTCTCTAGCTGGTCTGGCTGGGGAATAACTAAATGGGGAATGGTTTGCACTCAATTAGCTTCATTGGAGGACAGGTAAGATATCAGGAGTCAAAAGGCCTCTGAAGTCTTATTAAAGAGAATATGTCACCAAAAAAATCACATAGGGGACTTTTTGTCCCCTATCTGATGAAATAAAAAGTTTTAGTAACAATAAAAAACCTGATGACCTGTAGGGGATTTTAAAGCATTGTCTATAAAAAATGTAGGATACCAAAGTTTGTCATCATTTTGTGGGTGCTTCCAATTTTAAAACTTGACAAATTGGGTATCCCCTCAAAATAATCATTATCAAGTGAACAAATGAAGGAATGTAGATATGTCTATGTGCAAGAATTGGTAAAGAAAATATAAAAATCACCAGTTTTTAGCAAAAATTCAAATCCCGATACCAGGAATGAAAAGTCTCATATTTACATTTAGTTTTCCCCTTTACTCATAGTGAACACATGTTGCAATTTATAGTGAGACAACATCATCTGATGCCCTAAACCTTGTTTATTACCCTTGGACATCGCTTATAAGAAAACAATGCTTCATGACTCCTGATTCAAGCTGCCTTAGGACTGCAAAGAAATAGAAAATATAGTTTGTGACCAAATTACTTATGTTAAGTGGTTTTCATGAAATGGCTTTTGCACAAACAACAGGATAATGAATAGACATAAAATTGACAGCACACAATGTCCAGGGTTTCAGGCATCTATATTCCAGTAAACATGATTATGTTAGCTTTACATATACTGTAAAAATATTCCAAATGTAAAGGTTTTTTCAAATTCTGTTCATGTTACTTTGCATTTGCATTTCAATATGTGGTTAGCATTATGGTGGACATATCTGCATATGCAGATGATCCTGGGTGTCCGCACACTTCTGCAAGCAGGAAAATAACTTGTCTTCCAAGGTTTTGCACTGGCTGGGAACTGATTTTTAACTTTCTTGTTGGTATTATAAGGGGCACACTTGGGTATTTACCTATTCTAAACAAGCATTGAAGACACTTTAGAAATATTAAATGGGTGTAAGCAGTACCCTGGAAAAAAATTTTTGTCTTGAATTTCTCCTGAAGAAATAGCAGTATACTTCCTAGAAAGTGAATATTCCTTGACATTCCTTGTACAACAATGTAACTAAGTTAATATGGCCATGTGGCCATATTAAGTCAAAGAAGTCATAGTAGGCTTTCTAGCCCCTTTGTGTATGTCCAACTGCAGGGAAGGGAATGCCCCAGCTGCAACTGATTGGGCTGGCAGTGGTGGTTTCCTTCCAGGTTTGGCTGAACATTGGTTTGGGCCAAACGCAAGCTTATCCCTACTTAGGGTATTTGCACATAGTACTGATGTTTACTGATGTTTGAAAATCAGTATTCCTGGCTGAAATTTCAAGCACTTATTTTGCACATACTGTATTTACTTGTATTTATTTGCATACATGTGCATGTATTCATATTTACATGTATGGACATACACAAGTAAAATAAATTCTAACCCCTTCAATGTAATAGTGTACATGCGTGCACATGTATATACTCACTCGTGTGTGCTTAAAACACTAACCAGCAACTCAGATTTTGGAAATTTTTTTTACTCATCCATATACGGCACATGTTTATACACCTGCATGTACAGACATCTAGAAAACAATGGGCTGCATTTAGATAATGCATGCATGCCTGAAAACACACAGTATTTTGGCAGCAGTGTGCAAGAGGCCTTA
This sequence comes from Staurois parvus, assembly GCF_062004578.1. Taxonomy (NCBI): domain Eukaryota; kingdom Metazoa; phylum Chordata; class Amphibia; order Anura; family Ranidae; genus Staurois; species Staurois parvus. The sequence continues at coordinate 19,543,822 of NW_028318083.1, forward strand.
AAAGCACCTACTGGTAAACTGAAATAATCTTCTGTCATAAAAATAGCTACAATTTCAGTTACATAGTTAGGTTGAAAAATTACACTATTCCGTATAGTTCATCCAATAAAAAAATACACACACACAATAGAAAACCTCCATATACACAATCTTATACCCACATTTATAAAGAAGTAAAAAAACCCAATAAAGCATGATCCGATTTGCCCTAGTGGGGAAAAAATCCTTCCTGATCCACCATGAGGCACTTAGAAATTCCATGGACACCCCTATCATTATTATTACCTCTGAATATTAATATCCAGTTAAATTTGTGCATTTAGGAATGCATCTATCTCTTTTTTTAAACAATCTACTGAGCTGACAAGAACAAGTTCTTGAGGGAGTTTATTCCGCATTTCCACAGCTCTTACTGTGAAGAAGTCTTTCTGTATGTGAAAGTTAAATCTCTTTTCCTCTAGACCTCTGGATCAATTGTGGGTATAGGATTATAACTTTTTTTTTGGTTGAACTGGATGGACTTTTGTCTTTTTTTCCACCAGACTAAGTCTGACCATACACTTTACAATTTTCTTACAGTTTTCTGTCCAATTTCTGCCCAATTTCCTTTAGATCTACTTTCAACTGTGTAGTGCAAGGGCCTGCCTAATTAGACACAGTTTAAAGTGTTAATTCTCAAGAAAATTGTAATTGAATAACTCTACTCTATACGGACCACTTATGTATTTATACATGTTGATCATATCCCCCCTTAATCTCCTCTTCTTAAGAGAGAATAAATGCAGTTCAGCTAATCTTTCCTCATAGCTCCTCCATGCCTCTTATCACTTTGGGTGCTCTTTTCTGCATTTTCTCTAGTTCTCAGATATTCTTTTTTTGAAGGGGAGCCCAAAATTAAACTGTATATTCCAAAAGAGGTCTTACTATTGATTTGTATAGGGGCAAAATTATTTCTCTCTCTCTTTCCCTCTCTCTTTGGAGTCTATACCTCTTTTAATTCAAGAAAGGATTTTGCTCGCTTTAGAAGCTGCTTGGTTTTGCATGCTATTATTAAGTCTATGATCTACCAGAACTCCTAGATCCTTCTCCACCATTGATTCCCACAGCTGTCATCCTCCTTGTATGTAAAATGCGTGCATGCATTTAGCTCCCAAGTGCCTAACTTTACATTTATCAACATTAAACTTCATTTATCAGATAGTTGCCAATTTAATGGTGTATTGAGTTGGCTTCTAAGTTGGAGACATCCTGGATGGACATAATTCAACTGCATAGCTTGGTGTCATTTGCAAGCACTGAAATTGCATTTTTAAATCCCAAACGATATAATTTATAAATATGTTAAAAAGTAGGGGCACCAACACAGAACCTTGAGGTACACCACTAATAATCTTATACCATTCAGAGTGTGAATCATTGCACATTACTCTCTGAATTCTAACTTTTAGCCAGTTTTTTGCCATTTACATACTGAATTTTCTAAACTTGCAAACGTTAAATTATTAGTCTCCTATGAGAAACTGTGTCAAACGCTTTGGCAAAATCCAAGTCTACTACTTCTACCGCTACTCCTTTGTCTAAGGTTTTAATCATCTACTCATAAAAAGAAATCAGATTTGATTGACAACTTTTTTGTGAATCCATGCTGACTATTGCTTAAAATATTATTTTCTGGCAAAAACTCTTTGTCTTTTAATAAACTCTCAATTATCTTCCCAACTTACTGGGCTGTAATTACTTGGTCTAGACTTTGATCCCTTTTAAAATATAGGTACCACATTGTCCTTATGCCAATCTAGTGGTACCATGCCAATCATTAAAGAGTATCTAAAAATTAGAAACACTGGCTTAAATATGAAAGAGCTTAGCTCTTTGAGTACCCTTGGATACAAGCCATCTGATCCCTGTGCTTTAGTCACCTTTATTTTGCCTAAATGTTTCTGGACCATGTCAGTTATGAATCATTGTGGATCATATTATCCTCATTAAAGCAGCAGTAAACTCCACTTTTGAATTTGTACCTACAGATAAGCCTATAATAAGGCTTACCTGTAGGTACAGTGAATGTCTCCTAAACTCTCTCTCCTAAACTCTCTCTCCTAAACTCTCCCCCCTAAAATCTCTAAAAATTAGAAATAATGGTTTAGATATAACAGAGCTCAACTCTTTGAAGACCCTTGGGTGTAAACCATCTGGTCCCTGTGCTTTAGTCACCTCTAATTTGTCTAAATGTTTCTGGACTATGTCAGTTTTAAGCCATTGTGGATCATTTGGGGCTATGTCAATATTATTCTAATTAAAACAGTAGTAAACTCCACTTTTGGACTTGTAACTACAGGTACGCCTATAATAAGGCTTACCTGTAGGTACAGTGAATGTCTTCTAAACTCTCTTACATAAACTCTCTCCCCTAAAGTCCCTAACCTTAGAAACAAAGGCTTAGATATAAGAGAGCTCAGCTGTTTGTAAGCCATCTGGTTCCTGTGCTTTAGTAACCTAAAGGTTTCTGGGCCATGTCAGTTTTGAGCCATTGTAGTTCATTTGGAGCTATGCCAATATTATTTGCTTTTGAACTTGTACCTACAGGTAACCCTATAACATGGCTTACCTCTAGGTACAGTGAATATCTCCTAAACTTGCTGTGTTTAGGACATATTCACATGGGATGCAGCTGGTAAGATTGCCAGTCCATGCATTCTAAAGTGATGGCTGGCATACTCATACCATCCCCTCAGTGCTCTGTGCAGGGGCGGACTGACAACTCATGGGGCCCCCGGGCAATAGGGGATCATGGGGCCCCTGTGTCCTTTCCAAACTTAAAAAAGCCTATGAAAAGGGTACCAGGGGCATCTCATGGGGCCCCCTACTGACCCTGGGCCCTCGGGCATTGCCCGAGTTTCCAAATGGTCAGTCCGCCCCTGGCTCTGTGCCATGGCCGTGACTCCCACATGCATGCACAGGAGTGACAGCATAGCAGCTCAGTCATTCAAATGGCTGCAGCCTGCAAACCCATAGGAAGACTGGGTGAAGATGGAATCCCTGTCAGTGCACCGTTGGAGGGCTTTGTATTAAGGTAAGTATGCCATAATGTGCTAGTATGCGGTACATACTAGCACAATATGGCTTAAACCGCCCGGGGCCAGGTTTTTTTTCTTTAAATAGCAAGTTTGCTTACATTTTCTACTTTATACTTTAAGGACTTGAGCCTCCCCATTTTCTTTTGTATACACAGAATTGAAGAAGGTATTAAAAAATTAGCCTCCTCTTATGGTTAAAGGATAAGTTCACCTTTCAGTAAAAAATAATAAATGCACATTTTTTTGCAGGTAAAAAAATCTGCATTTATTTCTTTTGCCTGCTGGAGCCTGATCACACATGGCTGCGTTTTTTTTTAATTTGACAGTTGGGGGGGGATCCCTCACTAGCTGTCAAAGAGGAGATCAGGGGGGGGGGAAGGCGGTCTAATCGTAATATGGGTGTAACATATAACATGATACAAAGGGTGAACTTATCCTTTAAGGTATTTGCAGATTTTTTATTTTTTTGGGGGGAGGGGGGGTTGTCCTACTCTCTTTTGCAACCTGTTGTTTGTTTTCAGTTTTCAATTTTTACAGCTTTGATTTCATTTTTACATATTCTGTTATGATATTCTTTGTAACCTTTAAATGATGATGGTGAAAACATATTTATCTACAATGCTTATTGATACAGAGGTGAATAGGGCTTGTATTAAAGTGTTTTTACTGCTCATTTATAATATGAAAATACTTTAGTATGAGTAATCTGGACACAGGTTCACTTTAACCATTTCAGGATTTTAGACAGAGGAGATACATCATACAAAAAACATCAACAAAGTTTCTAGGATGTACTGTATATCCCACATCCTGCCCCTCTACCCTTGCCACCACTCACCCCGCCACTATTTTCAGCAATTACCAACATTTAAAATGACCAGGAATTGCTATGTATTACAGTACTTAGCAGGAGCAGCTGTCAAAATGCAGCAACTCTTATGTAAATAAAATGTAACCATCCATGTGCTTGAGATGGACTTGTTCTACTTAACCAAAGTGATAGACTGGACTGCGGGGCATGGGCAGCAGAGGCAATGCTATTGACTGTTGAGAATGTGGAGGCATGTTATGCTGTATATGTGAAGAATAGTTTTAGTAAAGGAATTCAGCTGATGATGAGCTTTGCCTGGTCTGAAGTTTATTCAAAAGTACATAGTGGTGTATGCACGGTGTGTTTAAAAGTATCCTCTGAGAAGAGCAGTCATACACTATATTAGGGTTTGGGAAGGAGTGGTTTACATGAGAGTGTAAAGTTGAATGCAACCTTACTAAGATCAGTGACTTGGTGGGAGTGACAGAGGTCCCTGGCAGTGAAAGGGATCAGTTTGCTGGATTTCTTCCCTAGCGGCCTGGACCCCCATCTTGGGTCCTGCTGTGGTACAGGGCATTCTAGAGATCTGGCCTGAAAGTCATAGAAGAGAGTGACCTTGAGGAGAACAAGCACTGTGTTAACTAAGATGACAGCTAACAGGTGTTTGTTAACAGAGTCACTAAGGAGAGTGACGGTCGCAAATTGGTGGAGTCCAGAGCCTGTCCAACAGCTCCAGCTCAGAAATGCTACAGTACTTTTGTTGGGTGGAAAAGGGAAAGGGGATCTTGTGATTACAAAATGTTCTATAATAAATGAGATCCATGTGTAAAATATCAAGTAGAGCTGCCTCAAGCATTTGCCTGCAGTCACTCCGTTGGCCTCTAGGATCATTACAGCGTATCTGTAATCCTCTCTGTAAATACTGCCCACAAGCAGATTTACATTAAGGAAGGTGGGTTGTACAGTGTAGAATGATTAGAAAGAGGCCTGCCAAAAGGCCTTCTGAAGGTAACTTGAGTGGACTTTCTAACTTTATTTCAGTCAGTATTTCCTGGCTAGCACTGAAAGTTAGTTAACTGATTTTACCTGTTCCTTGAAGCAGATTTTTAAACTTGTGATGTTAATATTGGTAATTCTGTTGGTTGTATCTTCAATATGATATTTAGTCCCTTCACACAGATAAGTAAATAAAAATTACCAACTAAACAATACATTTTCTTATGATGAGTACAGAACCAAAGCAACTGTTTTCCTATCATTCTTTTCTGGTTTTTAGTTTCATCCACAGTTTTATGGTCATAATATATCATTTGTAGAGTTCTATTTTATGCAACTGGAAAAATACAGTACTACCCTGCTCACACATATTGTTTTTCTGGATGGCACCAAAATGATCAATTTATTTCACTAATGGTGTTTCTAGGCTAGAGATGAAATATCATTCATGTTGTTATCCAGCTCCCTTTCTTTTCTCTTTTCCTCAGACCCAAGCCATAATGTGTATGCCTTGCAGGAAAATGACATTATCTCAAAAAACTATGTTTTAGAATCTAAAGGTCACTTACAAAGCTGCAATACTACAAACCTGCAGAGGAAATTCACTATCTCCTTTTGTGTGGAGTTTTCCTCTTTGTATAGGTTAACACATAAAACAGAACATCATAATGATGGCAATAAATAGCATCAAGAAATCTTGTAAGACTAATGTATTGCAGACCATCTAGCATATCCAATAATGTACAAAAATCTTAATCAAACTCTTGTGTATGGCTGTAGTAAGAGGACATTTTTAATCAAAGGCACAGGAGTATTTTATACCCTGGATTATGTGGGAGAATTTTTATCAGCCTCTTTCAATCTTTTTAACCCTGATAATAAAATGATCATATTTATAGCTTACAGTGTATTATTGTGATTAGTATAATGTATACATATATATATATATATATATATATATATATATATTTATTTATTTATTTATATAGACAGTGCATCCAGAAAACATTCACAGCGCTTAACTTTTGCCACATTTTGTTGTTGCAGCCTTATTCCAAAATGGATTTATTTTAATTTTTTCCCTCAACATTCTACCCCCCCATAATGACAACGTGAAGGAAGTCATTTTGAAATCTCTCCCAATTTATTAAAAAAAAAAAGAAAACAAACACATGTACATAAGTATTCACAGCCTTTGCCATGACACTCAAAATTGAGCTCTGGTGCATCCTGTTCCCACTGATCATCCTTGAGATGTTTCCACAACTTGATTGGAGTGCACCTGTGGGAAATTCAGTTGATTGGACATGATTAGAAAAGGCATAAACCTGTCTATATAAGTTCCCACAGTTAACATTGCATGTCAGAGCACAAACCAAGCCATGAAGTCCAAGGTATTGTTCGTAGAGCTCTGACCCTCAATTACAAAAAAGTTTGGGCGCTGTGTAAAATCTACATGAAAACAGAATACAATGATTTGCAAATCTCATAAACCCATTTTTTTCCCAGTAGAAAATAGAAAACATATGAAATGTTTAAACTGAGAAAATGTACCACTTTAAGAAAAAAAAAGGTAAGTTTGAAATTGATGGCAGCAACATGTCTCAAAAAAGTTGGGACAGGGCAACAAAAAGCCAGCAAAGTAAATGGTACTAACAAGGGAGAGATGGAGGAACATTTTTCAACTTATTATGTTAATTGGCAACATGTCAGTAACATGACCAGGTATAAAAAGAGTTTCTCAGAAGTAAAGATGGGCAGAGGTTCACCAATCTGTGAAAAGCTGTGTCTAAAATTTGTCGAACAATTTTTAACAATGTTTATCAACATAAAATGGCAGAGTCTACATATATCATCTTCTACAGTATATAATATCATCAAAAGATTCTGAGAATCTTGTGAAATCTCTGTGTGCAAGAGACAAGGCCAAAACGCAAATATTGGATACCTTTGATTTTTGGTTTGGGCCCTCGGAGGGGAATCACTGCATTGGCTCAGGAATACTTCCAAAAATCACTGTCTGTGAACACAGTTTGCCGTGCCATCCAAAAATGAAGAAGAGAAGAAGCCATATCTGAACATTATCCAGAAAAACCTCCGTCTTCCAGAAAACTGCTCTGTGGTAAGACAAATCGAAATTTGACTTTCTTTTTTGACAACCGAAAGTGCTGCATCCTCTGGATTAAAGAGGAGAGGGACCTTCCAGTTTGTTATCAGTGCTCAGTTCAAAAGCCTGCATCTCTGATGGTATTGTGTGTATGGAATAGGCAGCTTGTACATTTGGAAAGGCACCATCAATGCTGAAAGATATATGTCCAGGTTTTAAAGCAGCATATTCTCCCATCCAGATATCTTTTTCAGGGAAGGCCTTGCATGTTACAGCAGGAGAATGCTAAACCACATACTGCATTTATGACAACAGCATGGCTTTAAAGTAGTACAGTTCGGATGCTTAACTGGCTTGCCTGCAGTCCAGACCTTTCACCAATTGATAATATTTGGTGCATCTTGAAATGAACAAAAAAGGAAATCCAGGACTTTTGAGCAATTAGAGTCCTATATCAGGCAACAACATTTCTCTCCCCAATTTTCAGCAGTTGGTCTCCTCAGTTCCCAGACATTTACAGAGTGTAGTTAAAAGAAGAGGGAATGCTACACCGTGGTAAACATGGCTCTGTTCCAACTTTTTTGAGATGTGTTGCTGCCATGCATTTCAAAATTACATTATTTTTTTCTTAAAAGTTACATTTTCTCCTTTTAAATATTTCATAAGTTTTCCATTTTCTATTGTGGGATTTAGGTTTATGAGACTTGGAAATCATAGAGATTTTACATCTAAGGTTCATATTTAGGTTAGTGCATTGGAGCAGAAGAAGGGATTTTCCAAGCAAACCTTTTTAGGAGTCATGAGACAAAGGTTCTACCTTAGTATTTATTCCCCTGACTACTTTTGCTATGTGCAAAAAAAAACTACTTTATAGGAATACATTTTTTGATGTCTATGGAAAAGGTTGGATCCCATAGGAATTAGATTTATTGCCCAGGCTGAGGTTTGGTACTGGGATCTGGTGGTGATATTTATGTACTCCTACAAGTGACACAATGCCACACATTAAAAATGTGTCATTAGTCCTTAAAATGTGGCATGTCCCTATCCCTTTACTACCATTAAAACAATCTGTTTTTGGTTGAGCTATCAATTTCAGAATCCATAGCCAGCATTATGTAGTTTACATTCTGCGAAAGCATGAGCTGTGGTAGAACAGGGGTTCAAGGACCTCTTATTCGAAATATAGTGAGATAGAAATATTCCCCACCTAAAACTACAGACTTCATAGTTTAATGAAAATATTAAAATCCTCAAACAGGGAATAGAAGCATACATGATATGAGAAATCAAAGCGATACTTGTATCCTTGTTGCCTAATTAAATTACAGTTTATGTGAGTTATGTTAAATACGATGCTTATTGCTTACTAAATGTGAAATAAATGCATTCAATGAATAATTTGGTATATAGTTTTTATAATATAAACAAGATCATCAAAAATAAGAGTTATAATGATGTGTCGGTCTCTCTGAATGAGAAAGCTTTACTAATTTAATCTAAAGCCATATTTTATGAACTATGAGTCAGGATCCAATATAGGTTGCAGACATGTCTGAGATGGGTCACTACTTAACAGTGTAGTGTAGTTTGTCCAAGCATGAAATCAGTGGGTCAGTGATGATTGACAGCACAGACATGTAGAGGGAAATTAAAGCACGTGCAAGGTGGGAAAGGTGGGCTGGGTGGTACTCAGTGGGAATGACACAAATAGAGCTCTGCTGAAAAGGGACTAAAGGGACAATTCTAAGTTTAACTGAGGTACTTACACTGCTTGCATTATAAAAATATTTTTATGGTATACTGTATTATGAATACAGAGCTGCATTCACTGAACTATTTTATATCTTCCTGGAATTCTGCTTTAAATAATTTGTGTATATGTAAAAGCATTTACATTGCTATCTCTGTTTTGAATTACAGTTAATGTTACATTAACAATATGTGAGCTTTTCACTTTCCTGCCTTACAGATCAGAAAGTATTAAGAACTATACTGGAATTTCTGCACTCTGTGTGTTTGTTTTTTTATTATATGGCCACTCTTCTTTGCCTTTGTATGGCTTTGCTGACCTTTTGATAATCTTTTTCTTCTTGGGTACTAGTATGATAACAATTTTCTTATTTGGGTCCTCAAAAGGTTTAGGAACTCCTTACCTAAAGGACAATTGTACTTTTAAAACAAGTAAGCTATGTAAACGAATATAGGAATACAGGGATACTAAATGTACAAAATCTTACCTCTGCCTTTTCTCTATGATTTGAGACCAGCCATCGATTAATAGACCAGTACAAACATTGCACTGTTTACATTCAGGCTGTCTGCATGTGTACTGTAACAGCTTGCAAAGACCAAGAACAAAGAAGAAATCAGCTCTACATATCTGTTTGATTCAGTGGAGTTGATTTAGTAAAGACGTATAGCATGTTTGTTTAAGTTTCTAAATAAGCTACACTCACCAGCCATTTTATTAGGTACACCTTGCTAGTACTGGGTTGGATCTCCTTTTGCCGTCAGAACTGCCTTAATTCTTCATGGCACAGATTCAACAAGGTGTTGGAAACATTCCTCAAACATTTTAGTCTATATTGACATGAGTTACTGTTGCCTTTCTACCATTTCGAACCAGTCTGCCCATTCTCCTCAAACCTCTGACATCAACAAGGCATTTTTGTTCACACAACAGCCGCTCACTGGATATTTTCTCTTTTCTGGACCATTCTCTGTAAACCCCAGAGATACTTGTGTGTGAAATCTCAGTAGATCAGCAGTTTTTGAAATACTCAGAGCAGCCCTTCTGGCACCAACAACCATGTCATGTTGGAAGTCACTTAGATCCCTTTCTTCCTCATTCTGATGCTCGGTTTGAAATTCAGCAAGTCATCTTCACCACGTCTAGATGCCTAAAGTGCCTTGAAGAAATATTCATACTGTGACGGGACGTGGTGCCCAACCACTGCCCTTCTCACCAACTCATGACAAAGGACCAGCCAATCTCGCACCGCGTTGTCACTTGCGTAACAATGCCACTCTCAGCTGCAATCTATGTGCCAGCAGCCTGAGAGCGATTGTTACTGGGTTAGATTAATTATGCAATTAACCCTTTACACTGCCACCACCAACTTTTTATTAATAAATTTTTTTTAAGGTAATGCACAAAACTGTTGGATCCTTTTTCCTCCTTTTGTGTTTTAGAACTGAAGATTTCTGTAATCGGAAGATGCTGGCATAACCTGCAGCATTACCTTTTACCTAATTGAAGTTTCTGGTCATCAAGTTCTACATCTGCAGGCTGTCTGTTGGATCACATAACTTTAGCGTTAACGTAATAAACTTTTATTTATTTGTACTCACACTAGGCACTGTTGATCAGCACTGCTCTGGAATGCTTTTTTCACAACCACTACTGTAGATGGATTTCATTATGTATGTATTAATGCCTTGATGCAATTCAGAGTAACTGCAACTTGTTATTTCTATTTCTGTTAATGGTATAATCCACCTTTCCTGTATGTTGGGGCTCGATAGTTAAGTCCTTAGATAGACCCCAGCCTTCTTCTTCACAGTCTTTCAGTAAGCTGCCAGCCTTCATAGCAGGCATAAGGCGAAGATTAGTGTCACTTCAAATGACTGTGAACATCCCATGTACTGCATTTCAAGGAGTAAAAATAAGTTGAATTAAACTGCTCTGTCTCAATGGATAGTTGAATTGTTTGTGGAATGTGCTTATTCAGCAGGTGACCATGCTGATTGGCTGTGATGGACAGAGGTCTAAAGGAGGTACTATATGTCAATGCATAAAGCAGTGCTTGAATCACAAAATTAATCATTCTCTCCCCTTCCCACTTCCCCACTGGTCTGTGCTCAAATTGTGCTTGAAAAGAAGCATTCCTGGGCATGCTTAAGTCATCATCCCTGCCAGCCAGACCACAATTACCCCTAATTTAGTCAGTGATCTATGGAAAGTTCTATGCTCAGGTATGGTTTGCGCTCATACTTAAGTGAACTATACTGGACTCCAAGTGAATTGCGCCCCAGATTACCTTGTCCAAAAAATCGCGAGCATGAACCAGACTTAAACAGTGAACCATGTCTGGGAAAGTTAAACTCCCTGCGTGAGTACACCCTTAATTTCACTTTATTTACAAACTGAGCAACCTAAACTCCTTTATTAAATCAACCAGGTGTGTGTACAGATGCCTTCCTTGTTCTCAGTCCTTGTCTGCAGATATCATGCAGATACAGACAGGCACAATGGGAAAATACAATGTTTTTATTTGATTGTGCTTTTGACACCTGTGAAATGTTCAAAGTTCTTTGCTGTTCTTCGATATATTGAAAGAGCTAAGCTATGCTTTACATAAGAAATGAAAAGGATATAAACTGATATTTAAAGTGCACTGGTCATGAAAGGAATAGATGTGATGCCACTGCTGACTTATCCTTCTTAAAATGCTTGGTCCCTGGCTGTTCAGACCCAATCAACGTTCAGAGATAAGGAGTTTAGACGTTTTCCAACTTGCACTGGATGCAAGCTTATTCTGGGTTCATGGCTATGAACTACAAACTGAAGCCAGCAATGACTATTGTACTTTAAATTTTACGTTTACTGGTTCCCCCCTTTTCCCATGACAATTTTTTAAGTTAAAGGTTTGTAAGCAGGGTACAGCTCTAGCTAGTTAGGTGCTGTACTGAACAGGAGGGTGAGGTTTAACCCTGTTTCCCAGGTTTTTCTTTGGCGGGTTTTGTTAGGCCCAACCCACTGCTCTTGTGCACTATAAAAAGTGGACAGTGGTTCAAAGGCAATGGCCCTAGGGGTGCGCAGAGAGAGAGAGTAGTGTGATACTACATCTATCCTTAAAGCCTGCCGCCATGTTGTCAGGGCTCCAGGAATGACCAGAGGTGTGTGGACCGACACAGGGAAACACAGACTTCAGGTATAGCGTGTAAACAAGATAATTTATTAAGGACAACACAAACATAAACGCAGTGCAACAAACCAAACCCAAAACTAACACAAATACATACAACAAGGTGAAACAAACCCAAACCTAAACTGATATATATATGTATATATATATGGAGCACAACGTAGTCAGGCGGGCCGGGTCGGCAGCTAATGGGCAAACAGGGTACCAGGAGCAAGCGGAAGAGTGGTCAGGAATAGCCGAGGTCAGGACAGGCGGAGTTCATTCAGAGTCAGGTTCAGAGTCAGGATCAAAGCAGGATCAGGCAGGAAGCAGACAGGATGCAGGTACAGGGGCTCAAGGGAAACATACACCAAGGCACTGATCACAGGCCTGGTCCTGCTTAAATACACCTCCTGCAATCAGCCTCAGGTGATGGCCTGATTGCAGGAGTGAGATTCTGGCTGCTGAGAGCGCCCGCTGGCCAGCCTTGGTACTGCAGCCCACAAGGCAGGTAAGTCCCACCACCATTGGCGAGTCCATTCCTGACACATGTAGAGGAGTTGCTGAGACCTGGGATTCACCCTGGAGACACCAACTATTGGACTCTGCAATGTACACTGTCACAGATGGACTTTGCCTATACAGGTATACCGGGGCAGCATCCAAACCTGAGTTAGGGATTAGGGACCTAAGACAAGACTGTTCATGAACTGAACTGTTCATGTCTGTTGGACTCTGTAAAATTGTTGACGCCTTTTCTAAGTGAAGCATTGGAACTTCAACTTTTGCCTGATCTGAAGTAATTAAAGAAGTGTATTGTAAGTAACCAGCATCAGTCATAGTCTTCTCCTTGGGACAATAGCACATTGGGGTATGAAGACAGCACATGGTTACTAAGGGTAATAAAAGTCAACAGTCAGTCAAGCAGCCTGTTGTTAAGCATGTGCTTGTGTCAGATTGGATAGCTTCTGGCAGTGAGGGGGATGCTGTCAGCACTCCTGCCAGCAGTCCTCCTCCTCTGAAACAGGAGCAGACTTACATTGCAGAAGTCCCTATCCTGAGCAGAGGTACGGGAGGTCGAGAGTTAAGCCAAGTGGATATGCAGCACCTCTGCTAGGTGCACGGCTATCTAATGTCAGAAGCCCGTCTTAAAATCACATATTCCCTGACAGCAGTCTCAGCCTTTTTCCTGGGCATTGATGGAACTAGCAGGAGTATAGGTACCCCATGTGTAAGGACAGTGACCCTGTTACAGGGGCCCAGTGTAGCCCAGAAAAACCCACCCAAGGAGTAGGCCTCCTATGTGACCCAGACCTGGCACCAAATGAGGAGAGGAAGCATGGATAAAGTACCCCTCACCTACCCCTACAGGTTTTTTACGTGTGCTGTGCTGTTTTTAGGATAAACCTCTCATGAGCATTCAGCCCTGATGCAAGCAGTTAGCTTTCTGTTTGGAGGAGTTATGGTACATTTCAGTATCTTTATGCAGTTCAGTCTACTAAGGGGGAAGGCCACAGACAGCCAGGTGAGGAAGAAAGGTCTGGATGGTGCTGGACATTAACCAGCCCTGAAAATAGAGACATTGGGGAGAAAGCAACTTCTAGTGCACTCTATTAAAAATTTGTTGCTAATATTTTTAATCTGTGCTGCGGTTCTCCTGATAGTTTATTTGCAAAACACCATTTCCCTTTAAAATGATACTCAGACAATATTGCTAAGAGTTGCCAGTTTGGCACCAGACCACCAAAGCAATATGAGCCTGTCTAGGTTCTTGGAACAAGAGGATTATAAGCTTGATCTGTTAGGAGAATTCCTCAGAGGCATCCACCATTCTAAAAACAGACTGGCCTATCCTATCAGACTCGACCCTTTCTTCATTATATGGAGCTCTTAAATACAATGCTTGTAACAGAATTAATGAAGTAATTAATATCGTATAACAACTTGTATGTCTTCATAATCTCTTGGCTCATATTCTGCTGGCAGTTTGTGACTTTCTTGCAAATGAAAGCTTTTACGTACTTTAGTATATTTACAGTAACCCTCGTAGGAATATTTATTTATTTCATTTTATAGATCCATTCTGTGAATTCTGACAGGTCAATGCATGTTTCTTCAAATAAAAATGCAGCGCAGCAATATAAATTCAAATAGTGCTCATAATACAAACATGCATAAATGAATAGTGAAACAAAATAGTGTATGTGACAATAAATATGTGCTACATCCAATGTATTAACGCATACACATAAATCACCGTAGACATACACATATGAGTGCTGAAATAAATGTAGATATAAAACCAAATAAATTTTACTAAATAGCGAATTGTCCCTTTAAGTCTCTCAAATCTTCACGTGTTTTTGTGCGGTATGTCTTCTAAATCTCGTGCTCCAAATACACCAACAATATAAATCTCCAGACAATGGTGCATTAAACCTGAAGTACTCCAAGTGAATCAGTGTAATCACACTACTGCATACACCTGTACAGTGCTCCGGTGACACCCCTTATTATTATTATACAGTATTTATATAGCGCCAACAGTTTGCTCAGCGCTGTACATTATAAAGGGAGACAGTACATGAGACAGTACAGTAACAATACGATTCAATACACGAGGGGTTCGAGGGCCCTGCTCCTTGGAGCTTACAATCTAGGAGGGAGGGGATAGTGGTACAGGAGGAAATAGCTGTGGGGGATGGAGTGGTAGGAAGAGTGGAGGAGTTCAGTACTTAGCTGAGGGCGGGGTAGGCTTCCCTGAAGAGATAGGTTTTCAGAGTGCGCCTAAAGGTGAGGAGAGTAGGTGACAGTCTGATGGATTGGGGTTGGGAGTTCCAGAGAATGGGGAAGCCCTGGAGAAGTCCTAGAGATGGGCATGGGAGGAGGAGACCAGGGAACTAGAGAGTAGGAGGTCTTGTGAGGAGCGGAGAGTACGTTTTGGGTGGTATTTGGATACCAGATCGGTGATGTAGTTTGGGGCAGTATTATGAACAGCTTTATAAGCTTTATAATGTACCCCTTAGTGTACATCTACCTCCAACACACTAATGCGCTCACCTCCAGGTTTGACTCGTAATGCCAGGTCAAACTACGCTTTTCCTTTTAACCCGGGACGGTATACTGGTACAAAAATCCTCCCCACCGTCAGCTCTTTAAACACTCCAAAATGCTCCACAACCATAGGAAAAAATACTCCATATAGTGTAATATTTCCAAGTAAAAACAAGCTTTATTAAAATGCTAAAAATAAACTCACATTTAAAAGTGTCCACCTGGGACACTACAGGGTATAACTCACTATACAATATGTACAGGAATCCCTTTTCCAAAATGGCGGCGTGTGCACTTCTGGTTTGCCGCTTGCTGTCATCAGCGTACATCACACTTTTATATTTTAAAAATATTTTTCATATATTTTATAATAAAAACATATTTCAACATGCAGTATATGTATATATATATTTATTGAAATATATTTGAAACATATTGAATATGGCCAAAATTGTAGCAATTCAAATATATGGCAAAATATTTGGGAAGAATATGGAGAATTAAAGAGTGGAGGAAAAGGAAGTGGTAGACCCCTGGAGGAGAGAGGGAGAAATCCATCCATCCTAATCCAGCACAGGGATCAGCTAACCTGAGAGACCCCGGGTGGAAAAATAGAAATATTACAATTTACAACTCAGTAATCCTGGAAGGATATCTACCACTGGAAAAGATCTCATCTGCCCATTCAAGGACAAAAAGCTGTATTAGCCTAATTTTCAGTAAGGCTTAAAGTGTGGTGAGCGCATAAGAAAATCATATCCAGTCCATTTGATTTTGTTGAAGTTTTTCAGAGTTTTTCACGAAGCAGACACAGTTTTGGATTTATTATTTTCACTTTAATATTTTTTTGTGAATTTTTGACAATTTTGGTTGATTATATTATATATATATATATATATATATATATATATAAATATTTATTTTCACAAGCTGATATATATTTCACTTTTTATTATATAGTGAGGAACAGAAGTATTTGAACACCCTGCGATTTTGCAAGTTCTCCCACTTAGAAATCATAAAGGGGTCTGAAATTCACATTGTAGGTGCATTCCCACTCTGAGAGACAGAATTTAAAAAACAAATTCAGGAAATCACATTATATGATTTTTAAAGAATTTGTCTTACACTGCTGAACATAAGTATTTGAACACCTAAGAAACAGCAAGAATCCTGGCTCTCAAAGACCTGTTACTGTGCCTTTAAAAAGTCCACCTCTACTCCACTCATTAATCTAACTTAGTAGCACCTGTCTGAGCTCTTTAAAGACACCTGTCCACCCCACAGTCAGTCAGACGCCAAATACTGCCATGGGCAATACCAAAGAGCTGTCAAGAGACAAAATTGTGGACCTCTGCTGCGGGCCAATTGCCAAGCAGCTTGGTGAAAATAGATCAACTGTTGGAGCAATTGTTAGAAAATGGAAGAGGCTAAAGACGACTGTCAGTCTCCCTCGGACTGGGGCTCCATGCAAGATCTCACCTCGTGGGGTATCACTGATGATAAGAAAGGTGAGGAATCAGCCCAGAACTACAAGGGAGGAGCTGGTCAATGACACGAAGAGAGCTGGGACCACAGTTTCAAAGGTCACTGTTGGTAGAACACTACGCCGTCATGGTTTCAAATCATGCATTGCATTGAAGGTTCCCCTGCTCAAGTCATCACATGTCCAGGCCCGTCTGAAGTTTGCCAATGACCATCTGAATGATCCAGAGGAGGCATGGGAGAAAGTCATGTGGTCACCTGAGACCAAAGTACAACTTTTTGGTCTAAACTTCACTCGTCGTGTTTGGAGGAAAAGAAGGATGAGTTGCATCCCAAGAACACCATCCCTACTGTGAAGCATGGGGGTGGTAACATCATGCTTTGGGGGTGCGTTTCTGCGAAGGGGACAGGACGACTGCACTGTATTAAGGAGAGGATGAGTGGGGCCATTTATTGTGAGATTTTGAGCAACAACCTTCTTCCCTCAGTCAGAGCATTGAAGATGGGTCATGGCTGGGTCTTCCAACATGACAACAACCCCAAGCACACAGCCAGGATAACCAAGGAGTGGCTCCGTAAGAAGCATATCAAGGTCCTGGAGTGGCCTAGCCAGTCTCCAGACCTAAATCCAATAGAACATCTTTGGAGGGAGCTGAAACTCCGTGTTGCTCAGCGACAGCCTCGAAACCTGACAGATCTAGAGGAGATCTGTGTGGAGGAGTGGGCCAAAATCCCTTTTGCAGTGTGTGCAAACCTGGTCAAGAACTACAGGAAACGTTTTGACCTCTGTAATTGCAAACAAAGGCTTCTGTACCAAATATTAACACTGATTTTCTCAGATGTTCAAATACTTATGTTCAGCAGTGCAAGACAAATAAATTGTTTAAAAATCATACAATGTGATTTCCTGAATTTGTTTTTTAAATTCTGTCTCTCAGAGTGGGAATGCACCTACAATGTGAATTTCAGACCCCTCCATGATTTCTAAGTGGGGGAACTTGCAAAATCACAGGGTGTTCAAATACTTCTGTTCCTCACTGTATATATATATATATATTATTATTATTATTATACAGTATTTATAAAGCGCCAATAGTTCGCTCATATATTATTTTTATTTTATTTTTTTAATTTTTTTTTTATTAGTTTGGTTTTTGGATCACATGTTTTTATTTAACAACTGGCATACTATCATATTGATGGATTTAGTGGAGCGCGGCACATATTAATTATTTTAAATATTTCAAATATATTTTTTTTCCATGTGGGGAAGTACAGGATGTGGAAGAAAGGAAGAACAAAAGAGTTACTGGTTACTGACTCCTGGATGCAAGTATGTGGGAAATGCATGTTGCCTGGCTGAGCAGGGCTATAGGTGAAACCAAATACTCAAAAGCTCCTAAGGGGGTAGTGCTACACTAATATACATTCACCGGCCACTTTATTAGGTACACCTTGCTAGTACTGGGCTGGACCCCCTTTTGCATTCAGAACTGCCTTAATTCTTCATGGCGTAGATTCAACAATGTGTTGGAAAAATTCCTCAGAGATTTTGGTCCATATTGACATGAGTTATTGTTCCCTTTCTATCATCTTGAACAAGTCTGCCCATTCTCCTCTGACATCAAGAAGGCATTTTTGTCCACACAACTGCCACTCACTGGATATTTTCTCTTTTTCGGACCATTCACTGTAAACCCTAGAGATGGTTGTGTGTGAAAATCCCAGCAGATCAGCAGTTTTTGAAATACTCAGATCATCTAATCTGGCACCTACAACCATGCCCTGTTCCAAGTCCCTCAAATCCCCTTTCTTCCCCATTCTGATGCTCGGTTTGAACTTCAGCAAGTTGTCTTCACCACATCTAGATGCCTAAATGCATTGAGTTGCTGCCATGTGATTGGCTGATTAGCAATTTGTGTTACCAAGAAATTAAACAGGTGTATCTAAAAAAGTGCCAGTGATTGTAATATAAATTAATTAGAGTATAATTAAATACAATATAAAACATTTAAAAAAGCTTTTTTCATTTCTTTAATTTCTTTCTATTATGGAGGTGCCCCATATGTATGTAGCTCATTGCTTGGATAGCTCATAGTTACTGCTGTACATTTTCACTCTCAAGCTGAAGGTCCAATATTGCCTATGCAATCATAATCACATGCAAAAAGACACCACTTAGAAAAGTAGCACACCGTGACTATACCATAACCAGGGGCGGACTGACCATTTGGAAACTCGGGCACTGCCCGAGAGCCCAGGGTCAGTAGGGGGCCCCATGAGATGCCCCTGGTACCTTTTTCATAGGCTTTTTTGAGTTTGGGTAAGGACACAGGGGCCCCATGATCCCCTATTGCCCGGGGGCCCCATGAGTTCTCAGTCCACCCCTGATCATAACTATACAGTATAATTGCTATTTCTCTACTGTTATTTTTAATCTGTTGGAAGATGACACAAAAATAAATATTTAAATAGCAGATATTAATATAACTAACTAATTAATAAATAGTTTAAATAAAATTATTGGATAAACCTATCAATCAACAGTGAAAATCACTTAACAAACTATTTAACCTATACAC
This sequence comes from Staurois parvus, assembly GCF_062004578.1. NCBI lineage: Eukaryota > Metazoa > Chordata > Amphibia > Anura > Ranidae > Staurois > Staurois parvus. Next base: position 19,562,844 of record NW_028318083.1, read on the forward strand.
CTAGCTATATCGAATATAATTAGAAACGAATATGTTAAAACACCAGTAATTAGTGATTTAAGCTAGTTAAATCATCTAACTACAATTCAGGAGCAACAGAACAAAATATATGCAAAGCATTACAGTGTGTTTTCTTTAAAAAGCAACCACAGCCTGAGTAGAAAAGTATCTCCCCTGCCAGCATGTTATAGAGAAGGAACTTGCTCTTTGTGTGAAATGGTTCCTCTGCAGAGGTCTGAGCCTCCTGCTGAGTCAGAGACAGAGCTCTCCAGTCAGCAGGGGGCATGAGCTTTGCCTAAACCTGGAGCTCCATCCACCTGGAGAGAATTAGACATTGTTAGGGAGATGTTTGTAAGTCAGGTAACAGATACCTGCGTAGTATGCATGCATTAATATGAAAAGATATATGTGATGCCAAGTATACTTCATTGGCTGAACTAAACATTCAAAGTGGTTTGTATCTCTCTCTCTGTAGAACCTGAGGCTATTGATATCAGATTTCTACTTCAGCTGATGCCCTTCTGGCACGGAAAACGTGCCAAGAACATGTTAACATACATATCATGTGGGAGTTATATGAATTCTGATAGCCAGCCATAAAATATATGATTGATATTGTATCAGAATGGTATCCAGAATGCAATCCTGATAGCATTTTCATGTTAAGCTAACAATTTGCATAAACTGATTCTTTTTTTTTGTAGTATTGAAAGGGGAATAAAGCTCTCCTAAAGTAAAGCATAAGCGGTTGCTCTGACCTTTACCATTCCGTTACATTACATGTAAACTGCATTTATATAATGTCATTCTAACCAGCAAATTTTGACTTTTTATTTTGGGTAAATAAGTGCAGTCGGTTCCTCTATGCATGCTGTTTAGCATGGAAAGAGGAATCTATTGACTGGACATGTGCAATTCGTTTCCTTACAAATCAAAATCTGGACAAAATTTTTGTTATTCAGAGATCTGATTTCTGAATCACAATAGTAACGCATTTCAACAAATCGGAAATAAATTATAATGAATCTAATTCCAATTCAAAAATTAACTTGAATTTGAAAATACATTTGAATTAAAAAATGAATTAGAATTTGAAATGGAAATATATTGCATTAAATACAGTAAGGTCAGTGGTGCATTTAGATTTTGTGCTGCCCTAGGCAACACAAAATTTTTGCTACCCCCCCCCCCCCCAATGTAAGAGCGAGAGAGTTCAGTAAGTGTGTGTATGCATATATGATTCTCTCTCTCCTCTCTCTCTTCCCTCTTTCTCTCTCTCCCCCCTCTATCTCTATTCCCTCTCTTTTTCTCTCTCTCCCCTCTGTCTCTTCCCTTTCTCTCTTCCCTCTCTCTTCTCTCTCTCTCTTTCTCTTCCCTCTCCCTTTCTTCCCTCTTTCTCCCTCCAGGAGAAAATAATAGACTAGAATAGAAAAAATAGAATAGAATAGAAAAAAAAGAAATAGGACAGAATAAAAGAGAATAGAGTAAAAGAGATGAGAACAGAAAGAATAGAATAGAAAACAATGATATAAAATAGAAAAAAATAGCATAGAAAATAATAGAATATAATAGAAAAAAATAAAATAGACCAAATATAGCCGTCACCCAACTATTGATTTCATCTTGTATAGTCTGTGAGGTAAAGAAGAGGAATCTAGCCATGTATTTAGTGCAGTAAATGTAGCATGTGTCAAGTGACACTGAGCTGTGGAGAAGGGTACTTCTATACCCAGGAATTTAGGTCACTAGTCCCACTCCCCCCAGAGAATGTGAGAAATCTGAGCTGAGAGGAAACATCTGAGAATTTGATCTCCCTCTGTGTTTGGTGCCACTCTGATTATGAGATATGATGGGGTACAAAAACAGGACAGGTAAGGCATGCCCTTTCTTTATGTGCATTTCATTTACATATATAGAATATAAACAAGATTGATGGCAAAGAAAAAAACTCTGTAAAACGTTTTCGGTGCCTGAACTTGCTAATTTTTGACTCGGGTTCTGTTGCCAAAAATAAGTGTTTCCTCCCTCTACTTTCCACAACACTGCTTGAATCCTAACCTTATCCTGACCCTAACATTTACCGCTCTCAAGCCCCAAGTCATACCCTGACCACAAAAATAACATTTAACCTCCCCCTTAAAGTAAAAATGCGAGGAAAGAATTGCTAGTTACCTGGCTGTAATGCTGATCTGCTGATTTCAGTAGCTTCTTGGCAACCACCTCGGAATGGGTATTTAGGTAAAGTCAGCAATATTTGTCCCAGGTCAGCAATTCAAACAAGTATAGTCGCAAGATCAGCATGACAGCCAGACAATGTGTATTTTTAGAAGGAGAAGTCAACTTTGTGTCTTTTATGACAGGTTTTTAACCCCTAACCTATGCTTGAAATTTAACACTTAATTTACCATTCTAAACTTCAACCTATGCCTAATATTAAGGATACAGTATAGTTAAGAGTCAAGTCTCTGGAGCAGACGGCGAGGGGATCATCATTTAATGGGGACTCTATTTCTGCATGTTGAATACCTTTGATATTCTACTGACCCATTGTGCTCTGTAAACTGGACCTGTATATTACATGCTCTTGACCACTGTTCTGACCACTGTACTCTGTACACTATAGTGTATGTTACATACTATTGACCACTGTTCTGACCACTGTACTCTGTACCCTATAGTGTATGTTACATACTCTTGACCACTGTTCTGACCACTGTACTCTGTACCCTATAGTGTATGTTACATACTCCTGACCACTGTTCTGACCACTGTACTCTGTACACTATAGTGTATGTTACATACTCCTGACCACTGTTCTGACCACTGTACTCTGTACCCTATAGTGTATGTTACATACTATTGACCACTGTTCTGACCACTGTACTCTGTACCCTATAGTGTATGTTACATACTATTGACCACTGTTCTGACCACTGTACTCTGTACCCTATAGTGTATGATACATACTCCTGACCACTGTTCTGACCACTGTACTCTGTACCCTATAGTGTATGTTACATACTCCTGACCACTGTTCTGACCACTGTACTCTGTACCCTATAGTGTATGCTACATACTCTTGACCACTGTTCTGACCACTGTACTCTGTACCCTATAGTGTATGCTACATACTCTTGACCACTATTCTGACCACTACTCTGTACACTTAGTGTATGTTACATACTCTTGACCACTGTTCTGACCACTACTCTGTACACTTAGTGTACGTTACATACTCTTGACCACTGTTCTGACCACTGTACTCTGTACCCTATAGTGTATGCTACATACTCTTGACCACTGTTCTGACCACTGTACTCTGTACCCTATAGTGTATGTTACATACTCTTGACCACTGTTCTGACCACTGTACTCTGTACCCTATAGTGTATGTTACATACTATTGACCACTGTTCTGACCACTGTTCTCTGTACCCTATAGTGTATGTTACATACTATTGACCACTGTTCTGACCACTGTACTCTGTACCCTATAGTGTAGGTTACATACTCTTGACCACTGTTCTGACCACTGTACTCTGTACCCTATAGTGTATGTTACATACTATTGACCACTGTTCTGACCACTGTTCTCTGTACCCTATAGTGTATGTTACATACTCTTGACCACTGTTCTGACCACTGTACTCTGTACCCTATAGTGTATGTTACATAACCGTGACCACAGTGTTCCTTGTCTGAACTTGATGATTGATGAATCTGCAACTTTTTAAATAATGCCTTATTTAACCTTTTCCCATATGAATATATGGAGTGGCAGTGCCTTAATGCCCATCCACCACATATGTTGTAAATGCGTCTATGGTGGGGGTGCGTCTGTGGTTCTGTCCTGAGAGCCATTCACTGCCCGCTACCAGCACACCAACTGAGCGGTCACGGACAGCGCTCAGTCTCTGTGATCAGGATCCAGGGGGACTGGCTACCAACCATGCACCAAATGTGAGGACCAGTCACAGCGATCATGTGATCAGGATGCGGCCTTTGCCTCCTGACCTAATCACCCACTAACAGAGCCACAGGGAGGTGATAGGAAGAGGTTAAAATGCACTCATGCATTGACTATGAACAATAAAATATTTGCATATTCCTAACCTCTTCCCAACCGCTTAATGCTTATATGCAGCAGCAGAATAGGTGTGCTTTAATGCCCTGCCATCACAAATATGGGCTCATGGTGCTTTGAGGCTATGTGCTGAGAGTGTGGTCACTTCATGCTCCAAGAACACTAACTAAATTCTCTCCAACAGCTCTCAGTCACAGCTTCTCATAAGTGAATGGGATATGTAAAAAAAAAATTTAAAAACGTTTTTTTTTTTCAAAAACATTCAATATCAGCTACAGTACAATTGAAAAGGTACATGTGCTTCGAATCAAGAAAAATGAAGAGCAAATGGATCGATGCGTTTCAACCAGAGAGAGCTTCCTCAGGATCCACTTTGTTTTGCACATTTAATAATATTGTAGCTGATAACAATACAATCAATAAATTAATATATACAAAAAAATACAAAATATAATATAACATAAACAATTTATATCATGAACAACAGTAATTTACCATATAGTGGGTCACCATGAAATTACCAAACAAAAGGGGGAGAGGGGAAAAAAAAACTATAAACTGAAATTATCTCAACAGGAAGGCTAGTGTCTCTTGCCTGGGGGGAAGACAAAAGGGATGCAGACACTAGAAACACACTGATACAAAAAAAGGGAAAATGTGCAGAAAATTGTGCAGAAAGTACAATGCCCCATAATATGCTTACCTAAAATGGGAGAATGTGAAGAATAGTGAAAATATGCAGCCAACCAACAAATGATGTTCCCACCATGCAGATAGCATCAAGGTCAGAAGAATAAAATTGAATAAATCAAGGCCTAAATGACCTACAAGGGTCTAGACCTAACAAAGAATATACAATTCACATACTAACCTAAATATCAAAAATGAATTATATGTGGTATGTTCAAAATAAATACATATTATGCATACTATGGGGGAATTGTACTTATTGCACAATTTTATGCATATTTTCCTCTTTTTTGTATTAGTGTATTATTAGTGCCTGCACCCCTTTTGTATTGCCATCCCCCCAGGCAAGAGACACTAGCCTTCAGCTTATATATTTTTTTCCATCTCCCCTTTCGTTTGGGGGACTCCAACACTGTTTTTTTATTTTTTTTTTCACTGGCACTTGTTTACATTCTGCTGTTAGCAGGGAATCCCGCTGACAGCAGATGAGTCATGGTTGTCAAGGATACAGCAGTCGCCTGCTCCTTAACAACCAGCTATTCTTCACAATGAATTTGTATCAGATTCAGAAATATCATATTCTTCCAATAAAAATTAATATATGAAATTAACGTTGAAGAAATTATATGAATCCCAAAAACGAATCTGATCTACATAACGAATAGGACACAATTAAATTCTTCAATTAACGAACAAAATGAAAATGAAGAATACATTTCGGTCATGCACATGTTTATTTATAGGTTTCTCCTAGGCTTTGCTAACTGTCAGTTTCTGTTTACTGCCAGTGGGTGTCATTGGTGCCAGTAATATTGAATGAGAGTCAATAAACTCCTTTTGTATTGCATTTAAATGTTGAACACTATTGTTAAGGACTACACCCTACAGTAAAATGCTAACCCACCTTGTGTCTGGGGTTTCAACTAGCCTTAGGGGGTCTTGGGGTTGCTACATGCATATATGCTTCCACCCTTGGGGCAGCATGGCTTTTCCCCATTCACTTTACTCCCACACAGCTTCTCCTCTCCCTCCCTCCTCTTTTATTAGCAGCCAGTAAATGCAGTACAGTGAGTACAGTGTACATGACTCAGAAAATTACATCATACACGTTGCTCTATGTTTAAAACTCTGGAAAAGGAATTCTGGAGATGTAACAATTCTGATGATGTTATTCTGGGTATGCTTTTTAAGCTGGCCATAGATGGATTAAAATTCAGCCAGTTAAGCAGGGACCAGCTGAATTTTGATCCATCAATGGCAGGTCCTGTTCAAGAGCAGATGGGCTTGCTGGAAAGATGGGCTGCTCACAAATGGGCTTGCTGGAAAGCCAATAGGCTGCAGCGCTGATCATTGTATTTTGACAGTGGAGAAGTCCAGCTGAATCCCTTGTCAGAATACAATGACACAGCAGGGAATATTCCCACATCCACCTTAAATACTATATGTGGATGGGCAAATCAATGCAGTTTTTTTGTTTGTTCAGCCAGTTGGCTGACCAAAAAAAAAAATTGAGCCATGTATGTACACCTTAAGCCAGTCCAGCTGTTTGTCATAATCTGGTTTATCATGGTGTAACGCACATGCCCAAAATATTTCTGTGTACCCAGAGGTGCCCATGTCTTTCACAATCATAGGAACACCCCTGGCAGTAGACAACATGATTTCTTTAAGGAGCATTAGATCTAAGAATGTAAAAATCCTAATATAAAAACTTAATGTATTAAACAGATATGGTTCATCATCTCCAGTTTATGTACTTAAAATATACTGGAGGGACTTTCAATATCCTTTACGTGAGCCTAGCATTGGATATATTTTTTCATATTATGTGCTTGCAAGCCAAGTAAAGTGTGTTTATTACCTCTCAGATATCACAGTGCATTCCTTGACAATGTCTCCATCTGAATTTCTTTCAAAACCATCTTTGTTCAAACATTATCATAGGTCAGCATCTACCTCCTTGACTGAATTACTGGCTCAGAGATGACACAATCATATCAGTCCTGGTGCCTCTGCATCCCTGTGCCTTGTGCAGTTCTTGTCTGGGTTCAAGGGCGGACTGACAACTCATTGGGCCCCCGGGCAATAGGGGATCATGGGGCCCCTGTGTCCTTGCCCACACTCAAACCACACCCAAAAAAGCCTATGAAAGGTACCAGGGGCATCTCATGGGGCCTCCTACTGGCCCTGGGCCCTCGGGCAATGCCCGAGTGCCCAAATGGTCAGTCTGCCCCTCTCTGGGTTCACAAATGTCTGACACAAAACAGTTCCCTTCTGAAGCCTCTCACCTTGTGTTGAGGCACCCTGAGATTGAGGAAATGCTTCCTGGGGACAATACCTTATTCTACCCAATGTAATTACAGGAGCTCAGAGACTGATTTTTAATAATGAGAGCTACAGCTTTAAGAAGATAAATATATTGTTGCTCTGAAATGTCAGTTTATGCATGCGGATGTGTAAAGATATTGATGGGTCCACTTTAGGCGATACCATAACCACCTTGCTGCTAACACCTGTTCACCCCAATGAACCAGGGCAATTTGTACATTTCTGCTATGGACCTGTTTATTCGGCAATAACTTTGTCATACCTAAAGATAACAAGGTAATACATATATTATTTATTTAATGACAAACAAAGCTTACTTTTCATGATATTGCCTTGCAACAACTGATTTTTTCCGCAATCCTTAGACAATAAAACCCAGCAAAACTAAATAAAATGCACTATTTCTTTTCTTTTTTTTGGAGCAGTATTAGTTTTAAAATAAATTGTGTTACTGCACATAAAAAGTGTGCATTTTTTTCTGCAGTTTGTCCTGTCTAAAATTACACTAAAATGGAGATTCTGGTTCAAAGCATTGCAAAGTTATTTACAAATGAAATTAAGTGTTTTTTTTTTCAACGTTGCCCTTTTTGTAAATGGGAAATATATAAATATATGTTAAATATGTAAAAATATTAACAAACAAAACAAAAACAAAAAAAGTTTAAATATTACTAGTTAATAATAAAGAAACAAACAACAAATCAGCAGGAAAATAATAGTTGAAGAGGGAAGGAGAATAAGGAGTTAAAGGATAGGTTCACCTTTTAGAAAAAAAAGTAATAAATGAAAATGTTTTTTGCAGGTACAAAAATGTGCATTTATTATTTTTGTTTGCAGGAGCCTGTAAACTATTGCACCAGCGATCAGCAGATTGTTGGTGCCATGCAGGTCTCCTGCAGATCTGTCAGTATATCTGCTTGCTCGTATGGGATGTACAGGCAAGCAGATATACTGACAGGAAGAATGAATGAACTACCACGGCACTTCACAGCACTGTGGTAGTTCATTGAGGACTACAAGCTGCCAGCCACTACGGCTTTCGGGACTTGAAGTCTCTCATTCACAGATGACTGTAAATGAGTGACAAGGTTGTGTGGGTGGTGCCCTGAATGGCCACATTTTTTTAAAATTTGACAGCTAGCGAGGGGGAGGCTGCACTGATGGGCACTGATAGGCGGCACTGATGGGCAGCACTGATGGGCACTGATAGGCAGCACTGATGGGCACTGATAGGCGGCACTGATAGGCAGCACTAATGAGGCGGCACGGATAGGCAGCACTGATAGGTGGTACTGATAGGTAGCACTGATGAGCTGGCACTGATGATGGGTACTGATAGGCGGCACTGACTGGCAGCACTGAAGGGCACTGACTGGCGGCACTGCTGGGCTGCACGAATGGACACTGGTGGGTGGCACTGCTGGGCACAGGTGGGTGGCACTGCTGGGCACTTGTGGGTGGAACTGGTGGGTGGCACTACTGGGCACCAATCATCAGGGCACTGATCATCAGTGCCCTGATGATTGGTTCCGATCCCTGCACTGACAACTGCCAGTTCTTGGCAGTACTTTCCTCACTCTCTGACACTTTGATTGGTTATCACAGTGATCAGTCACTGTACAGCTCGCCCCCCCCTTCCTTTTTTTTTTTTTTACTCTATCAATGGAGGAGAGAGATACATTGTATCTCTCTAACTCTTTGCATAGAGGAAAAAATAGATAAATAAATAAATATTTAAAAATAAAATAAAAAATAAAGAAAAAATACCAAGATCAAGGTTTGATCTAGTCCAGTGCCAGGGTTGTGTTTGGGTCAGGGTCAAAGGTCAATAGTTCAGGGTCAAAGGTCAGGATTTTTTTTAAATTGGTATCAGTGTCAGTAAGTGTCAGTGTGTTTTAGGTAAAAAAAAAAAACCCAAAAAACAAAATGCACACTATTGTTTCTGGGCTGTACTATGGGTACAAACAACAAATAACATACACTGTGATCACTGTGATCGTAAAGAGTTGCAAAATGTATTTTGGGTTGTTCTTTGGTGGTAGGTTATGGTAGTAACAAGAAACATGCAGCTAAATTTAAAAAAATATATTTTTTTACTATTTTGGGCCAGTTTTCCTTTGATAATAAAAAAAAATCAGGAGATATCCATTAACATTTACCACCAAATGAAAGCCCAATTTGTCCTGAAAAAAAAACAAGGTATAATTCACCTGAATGTACAAAGTAGTTGTGATGAAATGTACAGTTTACTAACACATGTCAATGTTGCAAAATTGTGCTTAGGCATTAAGGGGTTAATCAGAGTGGACATTTGCTGTATACTGGGAGCAGGGCATAGAGACTTGACATGCTACACATGTCCTGTGTACAATGATGGCGGTTTTTGGGTGTGTGTGTGCCAGGGGTGGACTGACAACTCATGGGGCCCCCCGAGCAATAGGGGATCATGGGGCCCCTGTGTCCTTGCCCACACTCAAAGCACACCCAAAAAAGCCTATAAAAAGGTACCAGGGGCATTTCATGGGGCCCCCTACTGACCCTGGGCCATCGGGCAGTGCCCGAGTGCTCGAATGGTCAGTCCGCCCCTGGTGTGTGCCCAACATCTGCAACTAGTTAAGTAGTAGTATGAAGATAAGCACCAACATAGCCTAGTTTGTCACTATACTATGTATAAGTCTATGCCAAGTCTGTGTCTTTAACTCAATTATGGGAGACAGAGGGCAATGATGACATCTGTTTAGGTCAGCACAAGGTGTGTGTCCAGTTACCTGGCTGTCTGTGTACCTAGTTATTACAAAAGCATTTGTTATGATTTAAACACTGCATGTCTCATTAAGGCTAAAGCAGGCCATACATGGGTCGAATTCCAAACAATTTTTTGATCGAAAATCGAAAACATCATTCGTTCTGTAATCTGATGGTGCCACCAATGATTTTGAAAATCAGTAGTTTTTCACACATTTTCCTGCATGCCCAATAAATGAAATGGGGAGAAACCACTAAAATCGGCCGGTGCTATTGCCCCACTAACAGAGCGAAAATCGGCCGATTATTGTAAGGTCCGATTTTCAAATGAAAAATCATTTGAAAATCGACCCATGTATGGCCAGCCTTAGTTTAGAAGTGCAGCAGACCCTGGCTCTCCTCTGAAAAGTGATCCATGGTGGATATGTTTTCGGTATAAAAGAGAATAAAAATCCTTTTTCTAAAATGCAGATGATTAATTTCTACTAGTAGTGTCCTCTTCAGGTTGCTAGTGATTTTCATAACAGTTAAAAAGCACCAGCAGTGCCAAACATGTTAAAGTTGGTGACAAGTTATATCTACAAAACAAAATCGCTGTAAGCTGACTTTATTTTCTCTCACCTGAAAGAAAAACAAGGACAACAAATGTCTTTTAACACTAGTGTCATCATTTTTTTGAAGCATCAGTTGAAGATCATTGATTTAAATCAAGCTCCACTGAGGTGGAATTGTCAGTTCAGTTCTATGCCCTATATTGCTGGTGAAGAAACACCTCTGGAAACTTATTTCAGAAAGCAATGGGGATTATTTACTAAAACTGGAGAGTGCAAAATCTGGTGAAACTCTGCATAGAGACCAATCAGCTTCCAGGTTTTATTGTCAAAGCTTAATTGAACAAGGTGAATTTAGAAGCTGATTGGCTACCAAGCACAACTGAACCAGATACTTAGTGCACGAATTTTAGTAAATCTTCCCCACTATGTCTACAAATGAATAACTGACATGCCCATTTAGTAGAATTGGTTCAATTTGTCATTAGTGGAAAAACAACCGATAAAGCATTTAACTTAAAAAAAAAGCATATGGCAACACATTGATATTTGTATTACATTAAATGAGGCAGACCTGCAAAACATTAACCCTTCATACTGGTGCCTGCCAGCCCTTTAAGGGGTTTCTGACTCCGGGAGGCGGGCGGGGTTTAGGGTCACGTGACCTCCGTGATTGGCTGTCACAGCAGTCACATGATCGGAAAGGTCCCAATCGCAAGAAGAGATCGGGACCTTTCCGTAGGACACTGACACATGTGCTGGGAGCGTGCAAGGCCCAGTCGCCAAGAGGCCGCATATTTGCGTTCCGTAGGCATGAAGAGGAACTTTCATACATAGTAGATCATCACAAATCACACATCAGTCCAAACAGTACAAGTTGGATTCTGATTTATGTGAAGGTGATTACATCTTCTGCACAGTGCTGGACTGTCAAAAACAGGTAAAAATGGAATATCCCATAAATATAAAATAGTATTCACTGATATTGGACATGGACAGTATTGTCTGTGTTGTCTTTGACATTTATGTACTTGAATGAGACACTGAACAAAACACTTATGTAATGTCCATTTCCCCAAATGTTGGGCAGGACTAAGACTTCTCCAGATGTGGATTTGGGATTATAACAATGCAAGCTGATATATTGTTCTATGAAGGTGTATGAGGAGGTGCTCTTGTATCACCAATTACCATGCTTAGTAACCAATGAAGCATTCCTTTTGGATTTGTACATGATTATTTTTTAAAGTGGTAGTAAAGTCTAATTTTAGACTTGTACCTACAGGTACACCCGGGGCAGACTGACAACTCATAGGGCCCCCGGGCAATAGGCGATCATGGGGCCCCTGTGTCCTAGCCCAAATTCAAAAAAGCCTATGAAAAAGGTACCAGGGGCATCTCATGGGGCCCCCTACTGACCCTGGGCCCTCGGGCAGTGCCCAAGTTTAGAAATGGTCAGTCTGCCCCTGGGTACACCTATAATAAGGCTTACCTGCAGGTCCTGTAAATATCTCCTAAATGTGTACAGTGTAGAGTATCGGTGCATGTGCTCTGTAGGAATGGCATGCCCATGCCATTCTTTCAGAGCCTTGTGTCATAAAAGTGACTCCTGTGCACATGCGCAGGAGTGACATCATTGTGGCTTGGTCATTCAGGCCAACAGTGCCCGTGAACCCAGAAGAGAAAAGATGGAAGCCCTGTCAGCGGTGACAGTGCGCTGCTGAAGGTAAGTTTCACATAATGTTCTAATATGCGATGCATCCTAGCACATTATGACACTATCAAATATTTTATAATCAGCACAACTACGTATATAAATATATACTTATACAGATACCAGTGAGAAAAATCTAAACCACAATGTGATAATGCAAGCTGGACACTTGTTAGTGAATTTCACCTCACCCTAACAAACATTAATACATTTAAAACTGCAGCGCAATATAAACATATCAACACAATTAGTGTAAAAATTAATGATAATGTAATCAAAGTCCAAAATATGAACGTCCAATTAAATCTTCGCAGTACATGCACATCCACACATGACTGCGTACACTTCTTCTTTTCTTCCTTAAACAATTAGTGCACCTCCACCACACCAGGTGAAAAATCTGCTCACCTCCAACATATCAGTAGGATCTCATCCTATTCACAATAAAGCAGCCCTTCTGGTCCCGAAATCAACTTCTTATCCAGGTGATATCCCACTTCTCCTCTGCTAATGCTCAGAGATTGATGGATATGTGACCATGTAATAAAAAGGCTAAAACATAGTGCTCTCTGTTTGAGACTTTATTTTCCCCGCTATTAAAATAACACAAAATATTGCTAAAAAACATATATAAAATGGGCTTCTTCAGTAGCTACTATAGAAGCCAGTATGTGGGCACAATGTGTCTAGGCAGGAGCCGATCTTTGTTTCCATTGCTTGCTGCTATTTTGCTAGCGGAGTGGTGAGCATTGGAATTTTGAAGATATATGCTGTTTTTATATGAATATTATGTGTTATTTTAATAGTGGGGAAAGGCACTATGTTTTGGCGTTTTTATTACATGGCCACATATCCATCAATCTCTGAGCATTAGCGGAAGAGAAGTGGGATATCACCTGGATATGAAGTGGATTTCGGGACCAGAAGGGCTGCTTTATTATGAATAGGATGATCTCTTAATGATATATATTGGAGGTGAGCAGGTTTTTTCACCTGGTGTGGTGGAGGTGCACTAATTGTGTAAGGAAGAAAGGAAGAAGCGTACACAGTCACATGTGGATGTGCATGTATTGCAAAGATTTATTGGATGTTTATATTTTGGACTTTGGTCACATTATCATTAATTTTTACACTAACTGTGTTGATACGTTTATATTGCGCTGCACTTTTAATTGTATTAAACATTATGACATTGCCTTGCAGGGAAAACTTTTTTTTTTGAGACTTTAAAGTATAACTCATGGCAAAGCTTTTTTTGTTTTGTTTTGGATAGAGTGAATAGGAATCAGAACACCTGCCAGTTTTTTTTATTGCTGTCTGTACCCCCATTCAGGAAATTCACCTTGTCTTTGTTTATGGGTATCACTGAAAGTTAAATAAAATCTCCCATTTTGGGTTGTCCCCAGAACAGTAATAGAGGGGAAATCTTTCAATGGGGACACTAGTTCTGGTGACCTGGGGGCCTTTAATTTGCAAGGATTTCCTTCCACTTTCTGTTTAGGCTATGGGACAGGAAGTGAAGGGAAATCTTCGCAATGGGAAACTGGCAGGGGGTATAACCCTCCCTTACTCCATCTAAAATGAAAAAAAAATGCCTTTAGTTCTATTTTAAAATAGGACCTGATCTTCACTTAAGTCATAATGATTAAAGACAGTCTTATTTAAAGTATATACTTATGTTGAAACCGCTGTACTCCTCCTGCTACACTATTACAATAGATCGATCAATAGTTTCTGAAGTTCTGAAATACTTGCCACTCCTTAACCTCCCTGGCGGTATTCCCATGTAGCTCGGGGTAAAGTTTCAGCACCACAAGTGGTAACCCCGAGCTACACTCGGGAATACCCTGCAGCGCTCCTCCAGGATCTCTTCTTCATTTACCTTGTCCTGCGCTCCCGCGATGTCCCTCCTGCAGTGTCCCCTGCAATGTCCTCCGGCGAATGCCGGCATCTGTTTTCTGCGTTCTGTTCCCTGCGACGTCAGGACGTACAGGGGACGGAACTGGTGGGAAATTTGAAAGTTGTAAAAGTGACATTCACTAAATTCACTAAAATCACATAGTAAAACATTACTGTATCAAAGCATTTCACATACATTTTGTCCCGAGTGCTTTGTCCTGTGCCCTGCCTGCATTTTTACTGTTCTTATTGCCTGGAAACTGAGAAATGTCCATGGCGTCCAAAAAGCGTCCCTTTAGGTCAAAAGCGGTTTTAGACCTGCTAGAGAACAGCGATAGTAAATTAGAACCACTTGCAGAATTGAGTGATAATGATTTGTGGGGAAATTCGTCATTAGACACTGAAAACGATTTTGCGACTTTGCTCAGCGATGTGCGAACTTGGCGCTATATTTCAAATTTCAGTGTTTTTGGTTTGATTATATTATTGAATTAAATTTATTATTATTATATTATTATTTTTTATGATTATTTATTAAATTATAATTTATGATTTCGTGTTTAAACTTTTAACATACCCGGGATGCTTAATCGACTCTTGTTTGGACAGATTTCAATGAGTGATTCCTAAAAATTACAGGCCTACAATAAAAAAACTATATATTTCCATGCAAAAAAAATGTACCGCTTTGAGCACAGAAATATGGACATAATCAGACCGCTAGGAAGGCTATGGAAATGGTCCTCATGACCAGCGCGTTATCTCTGGCAAAGGAGATGTTCAGTACTGAGACAGAGCTGTTGACTAACTTTTCCCGATCCTCACTCCCCAAGATTCTTTTGTGATTTTTTTTTTTTTTATAGGAAACATGGAAAATCTTTTTTTAGCTATGAATTTGAAGTTATAAACTTAGCTGCAGGTTCTGATTGATTCAGCCAGTCACTGGGTTTTCTCTCTTTAAATACTAATGTACTCCTAGGTAGCCTACAAGACCATCTAACCAGAAAGTGATGTTGACAGGAAATAGAGGGAAGCAGGAAGTGAGATCACACAGCCATTTGTTTGAAGAACAGACAGAGTTGCTGGATAGAGTGCTAAGGCAGCAGCCATGTCTGTACTCTCTGACAAAATGGAGCTGCAGGATGGAAGTAAGAAGGAACAGCCATGCCTATGATTCCTGACAGAGCAAGAACTCCATCTTAATAATCCCAGAAGTATGCATCAACCATCAGGAGTGTACTGAAATCTCTAATTGAAAGCTAAGTCAAATTTATAGTCTGTACTAATGTTATATGCTTAAAGGCTAAGTTTGCATTTTCCAGAAAATGGTCTATGCGGTTATATCTGGAAGCTATGTATTTCTCCCTGGAAACATGATTGCAAAGGTAGCTATCCCTACATCCTGCCCCTTGTTGCCAGAATATGAAAACCATTTTTGCCTCCTAGCAATAAGGCAGGAAATGGAGATTGCTGACTGGGAATTTTTTTGGCCAGGTGGATCCATGAGCGGAACCCCTGCTGAATCAGAGCTGAACTGAACAAATATCAGTGTTCTGACATCTGTGCCCATTCAGTTTATGTCCCGTAGACACGGGCAGACCTATGATAGCTCCATGGGTGGTTGGATGTAAACTGACTGTTTGGGTTCGTATGCATCAGGCTACCTCTGATCCATCACATTTAGGTCTGGAAAAAAACACAAAAAGACAGTCTTTTCCAGGTTTTTTTTCTGACCTGGATGGACTTGGAGGTAGGCAGGTGTAAATGAACACAAGCACATTTACATGTCCTTAGAGCAGCATGAAACTTCTGATCAGGTCCACCTGAAATATGGACAGGCAGAGCTGATCAGGATGTCAGTGTGAAAGGGCCCTAAAGTTTTCAGGGAAAGCAAGGCTGCAGAGGTTTCTGGTGACCAGAAGTTCAGCCTGCCTACTTGGGACAGTTATTTGGTCCCTCTTGCTAAGTAGTTAGCAAAATATTATTTTCCCTTGAATGGAACAAGGGGTGATTAAGTCTCAGATCATTTTGCAAACTTCAGCTTTGAGTGCTTTGATTTCAGCAAAGAATAAAAGAAGGTTATGTCTTTAATTGGCTGGAACTTTCTTTCTATGTATTGAAAGAAGGGAAAAGTCAGAGGCTTTCTGTTTTTATTCTTCTGGTGCACACTCTTCCTCCCCTACACTGCCATTCGGCTTAGGCCAAAATGACCAGTCTTGCCCCAGCAGCCCCCAAGAGACTCCTATCACATAAAGAACAACTGCGACTGGTCTGAAGAAAAAGCGGAAGCTTTGAAACGCATTGCCTGACTCATCACCTGACCCATCCTCGCATCCCTATTGGTTGCCTTCCGGTTCCGGACTTGCTGTCATGGCGTCTACTGCTGACACTGCTGACATTCTACCTACATTCCATTCCTGGAACCCAGGCAACACTGGATACAATCGGCCCCTACACTGGCCCCTTTGAGGACATGTCTTTCAAAGCCCTATCTTATTACCTTCTTGTGAGTAGCTATTTGGCTAATTTATCGATAAACATTTTAGATATACTGCACTTAGGTTGGCGCCTCCTTGTGTCTCTCTTATACTAGAATCTAGAAGAGGCAGCTAGCTGAAGAGGACCAAGATGTCAGGGCAGGACACAGGAACAGACATCTAAACAGTTGTTCAATGCAGGACAACCCTGGATCCACTGGGCAGGTGAATATTTATTGTGAGTTATACCCAGCATAACAGGTAAGAGAAGAAAGGGGTGAGAAAAAGTAAATTCCCTTTTTAAAGACCGACTAGCAGTTGCTTTGTGTGTTCACGAAAATTGGACCAATGATTTGCTAGTCGGAAAACCTGTTACTAATACCAGGGTATGTGCATTTGTCACATCTCACAATTGGGATTGTGAGGATGTGCCCTCCTTAGGTGATGTGAGGATTAGGACATAACATTTGAAAGGATGGATAGCTTGTTCATGTGTGTATATGTGCATATTTGTAGTACTGTGTATGTTTTGTACTGTTTTCCTGTAACTGTAAGCAGTTTGTAGATACACTACTCTTTTTTGGAAAAGTCCAATAATATACTACTGATTTGGCTTCCTTTGGTTTACTGCAAGAATCAAATGAACAATTAGCTGTTAAGAATAAAGTAAAGTACCATAGATATGGCTACAGGTTTTTGGCAGGTATTTGAGTTGTTAAAGCGTATGAATAAATGGATTTCTATATGCTTAGGCTTTAAGCAATCCACAGCAAGCCAAACTGAGAAAATTTGGCACCAATGTTACATTTAGGAGTTAATCTAGAAGTGTGCATTTTACAAGGATCTGTGCAAATGTATACCATACAGTTCTCAAATGGTGACAAAGAACCAAAGAGTGACAACTATACTACAAATCTGAAAAGAAAACACTGCATATTAACAATTAAAGCCTCCAGCTTGCAATCTCTTGGGGACCAATGAATGTCAAGTTCCTCTCAAGAAGTTCTAGAAAAGAATGCCAGGGAACATGTCTGTAAAATTCATAAGAAGTTTGTTCGTGCAACGTGAGAATGAAATAGGGAAAATAGGAATAATTAACAACAAATGACTAAAAAAAGCAATTAAGTATCTTAGAATAGCCGGAGTCAGACTTTTGAACATAATCCCAATAAAATACTCTGTAGCGTTTTAAAGCATGTTGTTTAACATCTCAAAATAATGCATTAAAAAAAAACATTTTGTCTACACAAATGGGCCATATACATTGTAACAGCTGTACTAGTCTGATCAGTAGATAGAAATAGTACAAGGCAAAAGTCAAGGTAACAGCTAATAAATAATGTTTCACTGGTAAGTAAACTGTTCAGCAAAGATATATAAAGGTAAGACATTGTTAAGCTGGACACAGGAAAATGTTCTACTAAAATTGTCTGCATTTAACCTCCCTGGTGGTATTCCCGAGTGTAGCTCAGGGTAAACTTTCAGTACCAAAAGCAGTAACCCCGAGCTACACTCGGGATTACTCTGCAGCATTGATCTGGGATTCCTCTTGCACTTACCTTGTTCCGCGCTCTCGCGATGTCCTCCCTGCAGCGTCCCCGGCCATCTCCTCCGGCCGATGCCAGCATCCGTCTTCCGGGTTCCGTTCCCTGCGAGCGTCAGGACTTATGGGACATACGGGGATGGAACTGGAGGGAAATGTAAAAATGTTAAAAAGTGACATTCACTAAATACACTAAAATCACATAGTAAAACATTACTGTATCAAAGCATTTCACATACATTTTGTCCCTAGTGCTTTGTCCTGTGCCCTGCCTGCAGTTTTACTGTTCTTTCTGCCTGGAAACTGAGAAATGTCCATGGCGTCCAAAAAGCGCCCCTTTAGGTCAAAAGCGGTTTTAGACCGGCTAGAGAACAGCGATAGTAAATTAGAACCACTTGCAGAATTGAGTGATAATGATTTGTGGAGAAATTTGTCATCAGACACTGAAAACGATTCTGCAACTAAGCTCAGTGATATGCGAACTTGGTGCTCTATTTCGAATTTCAGTATTTTTGGTTTGATTATATTATTGAATTAAATTTATTCAAATTTTATCATACCCGGGATGGTTACTAGACTCTTGTTCGGACAGTGAATTATTCCTAAAAATTACAGGCCTACAATAAAAAAAACGACATATTTCCATGCAAAAAAAGTACCGCTTTGAGCACAGAAATATTGACATAAGACCGCTAGGGAGGTTAATTGCTAACGGTTAGCAACTGATTGGTAAACATAGGGAACAAAAGAGAGTTGAACGTGGTAGCATGCAGAAGAGATTAATCACCAATTATTGCACAATGCTCCAAATTTGTGAAGCCCATAACTACTACATACCATTATATGTGTAGCACAATCACACTACCAAAATTGCCGTGTGCCCTTTCTCGCAACGGTTTGAACAAAACTGTCTTTATTTGTTATGGAATTTAAATATTTATGTAGGGATGATAGAGAAAAATTGAAGGTCATCTAATTGCAGCTCCCCCAAATATAAACACCCTAAAGATCTGTTATATCACAGTTTAATAGGGTCATCTTAATTGTTTAACATGGCAGATAAATCTTAATCATTACACTTCTCTGTTTCAATTAAATGGTTACTACAATGCTGCCAAAATCAAATAACCTTAATGAATTCTTAATGCATAGTGCTGACAAGCCACTTTGGAGGTCACTGAAATCTAAGAAACCACTATAAACTACAGGCAGGGAGGGTATTTCATTCATGTGATGCATCATTTTGAGAAGGATGACACATAAGCCTTTAGAACAATGTGCATTTGTAATGAAATTTAAGCACAAGTTGCCTTCCATAAGCTTTAAAAAAAAACTATCAAATTATAACCTAAATGTTCAGTGTTGTGCATCAATAATATCTACTCCCAAAACAATTTTACCTGCACATAGATATGTTTCATTTTTTTAGCTCACAATGCTCTGACACAAGCTAAAAAGGTCATTGTTGATGTGCCTTTTGCTGTTTAAGTGGGCCTATACCCTCAAGACCTAGAAGGTGCTAATATACATGTAGCACCCTCATAGTTTAGCTAGGGGGATCTAGACTCTGATAGCTAGTAAGGAGCTGGTTAGCAGCTCAGGTGAGATAGTCAGAGGGGTCAAACTCTGGTCAAGAATGAGAGGCTCTGAGGCTTTTGGAGGAGGGCCTTGGAGGCAGTGGGTGATCTGAGGAGTGGTTGGCTGCACTTTTGAGGGACCTCAGCCAATCCCCAACAGGAGGCTTGGCAGGGGGCTGGACTCCCTTAAAAAGTGTTGGCGCCTGCTCAGTAGCAGGAGAGTTGGGTGGAAGAAGGATAGAGGAAGATGTGAGGCTGAGGTGGAAGGTTGCCAGGGGCCTATTGGGATGGGGCCTACCTGCGAGCCTGGAGCTGGAAAGGAGGAAAACTCAGGACTCACTGCCCCCCTGAAAGAGGATCACCTGTATGGCAGGGAAGGAGCAGCCCAGCTGATAGGCTTGGTAGCAGCAGCCATTCTGCAAGCAGTACAGGAGGGGATCTGAGTGAGTACACCTGCACCTCCTGGGTGGATAGGGAAGGAGCATTCTGGTGGGAAACCAGATTAAGCCTCTGCTAGTGACTATTACCTATTTAAAGGAGCAGGAGCCAGATCCCCTGCTCAGGAAGAAAGTGTCAAGATTGTTGGGTGAAGAGGAGTTCATCTAGGGTCTGGGGTAGAACAACTGGAGCTGCTGGCTAGCACTCCAACAGAGACTGTTTCAGAGGAAAGAAGCTGTGAATAGTTCAGGAGGCTGTCCTCAGATTTCAGTCCCCTTGAGCATCCTGTAAACCCCCTACTCCATCCAAGTTTAATCCCCTCAATAAAATAACAAAACCAACACTCAAGGCCTGATTTCTGTCTATGGATGAAAGCTTGTGTGGAAAATGCTAACTGCCTGGCTGTGCAGGACTATAGGAGGGCCCAAATTCATCAGCCACCCCTAAGGGGGTAGTACTACATATAATATACTCTGCAACTTCAAATTACATGTTCACCCAACACTTGTACATAAATGCTGTCAGTATTTTCAGGCAAAGCCACTGATTAATTTGCTTTGTCCAGTCAGCCAGTCAGTGGATTGGCCAGGTTTATATCCACTTTAGTGGGAGAGATGGGTACTGAGGTGAGAGATTTGTGATAAGTACTCCTGACCTCTGCACTCTGTGTATTATGCATTTCTGACTCCTGCACTCTGTATGTTATGCACTCCTGACCCTTGCACTTTGTATAATACACTCCTGACCCTTGCACTTTGGATTACACACTCCTGACTCTTGCACTCTGTATTACACACTCCTGACCCTTGCACTCTGTATTACACACTCCTGACCCTTGCACTCTGGATTACACACTCCTGACTCTTGCACTCTGGATTACACACTCCTGACCCTTGCACTCTGGATTACACACTCCTGACCCTTGCACTCTGAATTACACACTCCTGACTCTTGCACTCTGTGCATTAAGTACTCCTGACCCTTGCACTCTGTGCATTAAGCACTCCTGGTCCTTGCACTATGTGCATTATAGTTCTCTAGTTACATAGTTAGACTGGCTGAAATAAAGAAACAAGTCCATCTAGTTTTTAACCCAAAGCAAAATAAAAAAACAAAGCATGATCCAATTTGCTCCAGCGAGGGAAAAAAAATCCTTTCTGATCCCCCAAGAGGCAATCAGATATTCCCTGAATCAATTTCTTGTCCTACACACTGTGTGTTATGCACTCCTGGGAGGGGGGGGCACAGTGTGGTTGGGGGGTTGGACTTTAAAGAAACATCACTTTTCCCTCAATGCGAAACATGACAGAGTCTATTTAAGCTGGTAAAAAATAATGCTGAGATGCAAGTGTATATAAAAGAAGTATCCACTTTGGGCTGTGGAGAAAGCAAAATAAAACAACATGGCCACCAGTTTCAAGCAATATGGAAGCACCAGCTGTATAAGCTGAGAGCATCAAGGACAATGTATGGAAGGAGCTAGGTACAAGTGAGTACCAGCCTTGTTAACCTGACCTATGCCCTGTAGGAATATCACAGGGGCAGAAAACATCCACTCCTGTACCACTTCAATTTAAAGGATGTTTTTGTGCATGCACTGGTTCACACATTCGGTCCCCAGAGCCATATGGGGTAGCCATAGTAGCTTCACAGGTGTAGGTCCAGAGATCGTATGGGAAAGTAAAAGTGAACCATAGGGTTGTCAGAGAGTAGTTGGTCAACAATGAGGTATCTAAAGCTGCCAGACATTCAGGGTCCATACATAGTGTGAGTAAGGAATGCTGCTTAGACGGGCATTTTTTTTTCTTCAGCCTGTAGAAGCAGCTCTATGTTAGCTTATGTGTCCATGCACATTAGGGAGTTTAAAGGCATATCTTCAGAAGACAATTTAGAAGCAGAAAAAAAACCTTTAGAATTGTGTAAATGCAGTGTTTAGAGGCATTCAGTGTTTTCACGTGTACATTGAAAATGAGCAGAGGGAAGTATTTTGGAAAAAAACACTTATAAATACATTTTTATGCTGCTTTTTTCTACCAGAGGTTCTGACATTTTTTTCTGCCCCTAGTGTGCATGAACCCTTAACGTTCCAAATATGACACAGACGTGTAACCAGGAGTATAGCCAGAAGTTGTTGCCAATCAAAACAAAGCATCAAAAGTGGAGAAGAGAGTGGAGATCAAATATGCAGTTAAGGAGGGCCACTTTTAGGCCGCATTCACATCTAGCAATTCAGTTTGCTTTTTTGGGGCAACATGCATAGGAGCGCTCATTGATTTCAATGAGGTGCCCTGCATGCAACAAACATGACAAAGTGGCTAATTGAATATGGCACGGCATTGCGATATGTGCTTTCTTTACCATGCATTTGCCATGTTTGTGAAGGAGTTTGCTCCCTGCATTTGGGGTGCCACTAACAATTGACGTGCACGATGCATGGTCTTCGAACATTCCTGGAATTTGAATCAAAAGACGTGTTTTTGCGCTCGTTACCAGAACGTGCAGATGTGAATGGAGCCTAAACATTCACTTGTGTGAATTGGGTTAGCTGCCTAAGCAAACTTCTTCTTGGTAAGTCCTTCCTCAGAGCCAACCAGCCCCAGCATCTTCAAGTTCCATTTTGTAGTAATTGATTCCTTCATCTACAGTATATCAGGGGTCTCCAAACTTTCTAAAGAAATGACCAGTTTACTGCCCTACAGACTTTAGAGGGCCAGACTGTGCCTTAAGTGGAGTAAACAATGCCCAATCTTTGGTATCAAGGGGAGAAATAGTTGGTGTCAGTGGGAAGAATTGTGCCTCATTTTTGTTGTCAGTGGAAGGAATTATGTCCCATTGTTGGTATCAGTGGAAGGAATAGTGCTCCATTGTTGGTGTCAGTGGAAGGAATAGTGCCCCATTGTTGGTGTCAGTGGAAGGAATAGAGCCCCATTGTTAGTGTCAGTGGAAGGAATAGTGCTCCATTGTTGGTGTCAGTGAAAGGAATAGTGCTCCATTGTTGGTGTCAGTGGAAGGAGTAGTGCTCCATTGTTGGTGTCAGTGGAAGGAATAGTGCCCCATTGTTGGTGTCAGTGGAAGGAATAGTGCTCCATTGCTGGTGTCAGTGGAAGGAATAGTGCCCCATTGTTGGTGTCAGTGAAAGGAATAGTGCTCCATTGTTGGTGTCAGTGAAAGGAATAGTGCCCCATTGTTGGTGTCAGTGGAAGGAATAGTGCCCCATTGTTGGTGTCAGTGGAAGGAATAGTGCACCATTGTTGGTGTCAGTGGAAGGAGTAGTGCTCCATTGTTGGTGTCAGTGGAAGGAATAGTGCCCCATTGTTGGTGTCAGTGGAAGGAATAGTGCCCCATTGTTGGTGTCAGTGGAAGGAATAGTGCTCCATTGTTGGTGTCAGTGGAAGGAATAGTGCCCCATTGTTGGTGTCAGTGGAAGGAATAGTGCCCCATTGTTGGTGTCAATGGCAGGAATAATGCCTCAAGGGCCAGAAAAAGGCAAGCAAAAGGTCTCAATTTGGAGACCACTGATCTACATTAACAGACTGTGATTGTATGAAAATTATTTAGTTTATAAGCATTCTGAATAGGAATCACTAACCAGAAAGGTGTTCTTGACATGTTTCTAGGTATCCAACATTTTCTACTATATAGTAAACTATAAAAAAATAAACATATTTATCAAAATTGTAAAAATAAAGCTAGGTTTATAATATTTTTAAAATAAATATTACTAATGACACTATCAGTTTTGTGATCATGTTGGCCACTAGGGGCATCCTGATACTAAACTGTATGCAGCTTTAACACTTCTGAAGCAGGTTCAGTGCTCAATACACGTTCTGTACATCATGCACAGTAGTACATATTATTAGGCATTGCTAACACTGAAATTGTCAAAAAAGGGCATTTCTAAATGCATATAAATGCATTTTCAATAGTGACACCCTGCGTTTAGGTACAGTCACTATAGCTGCGTTTAAAGAAAACAGAATTCTGTGCGCTCAGGAACTGATTAGACACACTAAATGCACCTAAACGCATCTAAACATATGTAAAAGCATGTAAGAATGACTATATGAATCTAAACGTGGATAAAAGCTGGAACATCTAAATGCAGCTCAGTCTCAGATGATTTCTCTGCGTTTAACTGTTCTGTTGGTGTGAATGAAGCTTTAGTGCTCCCTTTTGATGTTCCTTTTTAATGATGAGCTCCTTGACAGTTTGTACTCATTTAAAACACCAAATCAACTTGCAGCACAAAATATCTTACATATATTGGTTATACTATTTTTGTTCTAATAATACAGCAATAAAAAAAAAAAAGAAAATGATCTTACTGATATCATATAACAAATGAGGAAACACATTTGCAAGATAAAAAATTTGCATAGCATTTGGAGTTAACTAGATTTCTGCATGAATGTGTCCTAAAATCTGGTCTGGTATTTAACCAAAACAAAATAATAGCCAAACACAATCTGCTAATACTCTTTAATGTTATAACATAACGGTTTCTGTGCTGCACGTGTACATTTGCCATGTGGTGGGGGAGCACGTAGTCTCTTTAACTCCTTCCTGACTGGCCCCAGTTGGCTCTCAAGTCCTAACTGAACATGGACTCAGGGCTCCCTAGAGTACCCATTGCACCAGGTGGAACTCCTGTACCTTACCCTCCTTAAAGCAGTAGTAAAGGCTGTAAATAAAAAAGAAAATTCCCCCTGCAAGTCAATGGCACAATATGCTAGTGTGTACTGCATACTAGCACTCTATAAAAGATATGCCCTACAATGAATCCCTCCAGTGGCATACTGTCACTACTGACAGGGCTTCCATCTTCATCTGGTCTTCCTCCTGTATTCACAGGCTTTGGCTGTTTGAATGAACGTGCATGCGCATGGGAGCCACAATCACAGAACAGCATTCTGAATGGATGGCATACTCAGTATGCCATCCATTCAGAGCGCAGTGCTCATGGGCCGGTGACATCACCAGCTGCAGAAATAGTGAATATGTCATAAATGGTGCATGCTTAGTAGATATTCCTTGCATCTACATGTAAGCTTTACTATAAGCTTACCTGTATGTACAAGTCACCAAGCAGTGCTTACTAAAACTTTAAGGCACACCCTGGGAGACTCCTGCCCTAATCAGAATCCCCAGCCATCTGTCCCATACCTGCTTCAGGTGTTACAGTTGTGGATTCGAGTTACCAGCCACAGTCCATTTCCAAAGGACGTTCCCCTCTTGAGGTTAGTAGAAGAAACAGTCCACACACAGAAACAATTTTAATTGTCTACACGATGATTTGATACATTGATGACAAATTATATATATATATATATACAGCTTCAGTCATCCCAGACAGTGAATTCACTTTATTTAACGACATTACAAAGTGAATTGATTGACAGGAGAATCGAGGAGTAGCCTATAACTAGAGGAGGGGTTGCGCTGAGTCCAGAATTCCCTGCAAAGGAAATGCAAGTATTCCCAAGTCCTGCATTTTCCTTTACTGCTTCTCCCCAAGTGGAAGCCACACATATAGAGCCTACCAACTACATCTTCATGGACAGCACTCCCACACCAAATTTCCACTGGTGACTTCCTGCCACAGTTATTTATATTCCGGCCCAATGCCTTTGGAGCTCCTGTAGACAGAGCTGGCATTGACCCACGGGTGACACCTAAAGTCACTGCTACTGTACCACTGAGAACCTCCAGTGGTACCTCGATAACTACATTGACCAAACAACCCAAGTTAAACTCATGCTTGACATTGATGGAACTGATGGAGACGAGGGAGAAAAGGAGCAGCTGCGGGGGTGCTGACAACTCAGTAAACCTGGAGGCAAGTACAGCAGGGACTGGGGGGTGGGGAGGGTGCCCATTGTTAGTTCACCTTTACAATATTTGTTCTGTAAAGGTGGACTAACCATTTAAGTGTCCCACCTTTTTTTGTAGGCACTATGAATGAAGATCTAATTTTCTCCTGTTCAGTTATGTTGAAAAAATTTTAAATTTCCCAGTGATGGACTTATTTATTCACATAATTGCATTTAATGCAATGCATGCAATAAACTTTTATTGTATTTTTTGTTTTTAATTGCTTATTTTTTATCCATTTGATTTTGCAACATTTTAGAAGAAATTGGACTTTATGGATAAAAGTCCGATATTGATTGTCCAAGCATTAAGTAATGATAAGACATTACAGTACATTTCTGCTTAGGCTACAATAGCTATTTTGAACGTGATCATTGTTTAGTGATAGCAAGCTCTCCAGGTCATGAAGCAGCAAATCATTACAAACTGTGATGCTCCGTTTACCATGTTTAATGTTTGGGATGATCATTTTTGTGTTGATGTATGGTGAATGTTTCTTACAAGCATAGTGCTATGTGTTTCTATGAAAGAGTTCAACTTTAGTCCACATTTTCAACTTTTGTTCTCTATTCATAGAACACCACCATGGAAGCATTGCTAAACATCCAAGGTAATAGCTTTTACTTGTGCAGCAATGTTTTTGAAGAGCAGTGGTTTCTTCTACCATATCCTCCATAAACAGCAGTCATGTTCAGAATTTTTCTTAGGCCTCATGGACACTGGATTTCTGAATGCATGTTAAATGGATACTCAATGTTCTTTGCTTTTACCCTAGGGTTCTGTTTTTCCTGCATTTTTGCTGTGATTCTTGGGGAATGAAAGTAGTAATGCCCCGTACACACTATAATAATATTGTACGAAAATTTTCGTATTAGGACCGATCGTCCGATAACACAGCTTTCAAGAGCTGATCACAACAATTTGTGCGACAATATCCGAAGAGACAAGCGCAAAAATGTTTCTCGTACGATACCAGATCGTACGATTTTCGTTTAATCAGCACAGTAGTCGTCCGAAAATACAATACAAATACAATACATGACATCACTTTCAAAATTCTTTTCTTTCATGGGAGAATTTTTATATCTTTAATAACCTTTTCAATTTCGATGTGAGACTAGCAGACAAAAAAAAAACGGGCGATCGTTTGTCCGATATTCTCATCGTGTGTACGGGGCTTAACAGTACTGTATTTCGAAACTTTGTAGATATATTTCTCTTACTGTTGATTGACTTAGTGACACTAAACTGGTATTGCTCTCAGCCTCTTCCAAATTCCTTTTTTTTTTTGCTGTTGTAATCCAACTTCCTTATAGGGTGGCTATGTTCATTCTCTATGGTCCCACTGTATGTAGGAACATAGCAACACTCTCTTGCTCACTCCTAAGATGTCCTAGGGACTATGGGATTTGTAGTGTGAATAGAGCAGCGTACATAACCTCAACTAACATGTCCTGCTCCTGTAGCCCAAGTCCTTGGCCTTCCCTGGACTACAGCCACATAGACCAGGCTATCGCTGTTGCCCTCAAACTTCATTCCCCAACTTCCATTCATTCCCCTCTCTTAGGCTGCAAGTGAAGTGTGTGGAGCAGTTTCACGGCCACAGAGGAGGAGAGAAAAGGACAGGGCTGCATTTGTGGCTACAGCTGCTGGAGGAGAGCCTGTCCACTGCCCAGGACACAGAGGACAATGTGAATGGCTGTGGTGCAACTTGGGGAGGAACAGCTACACCCCTCTTGCCTGAGGACTACTGGGTGGAGCAAAGACCTATGAGAGAGGTCATTCCCAGAGACACTGGACTCATTGTTCTAGATCTGTGTAGGACTACAAAGCCCAGAAGCTGTGCTACAGAGAGGAAGGAAAGGAAGCAGAAGCCAGGGTTTGGGCACTCACAGGGGAAATTGGGAGGAAACCATTAGAGTGGGCTGTTGTATTGGAGAGCTGCCTGCTGGAATGATCATTGCAATGTTGGAGAAACAAAACGTCTGCTGCCACAACCACCGCTTCCAGGTCCTGAGCCACTGCAGACATCACCAGTTCTGTGAGAGATCGTCATTTCCAGGTTCAGAGTCACCATTCACATCACTGGTTCCATGAGAGATCGCTGTTGCCAGGTCCTAAGATGCTAAAAAGTGGCAGGAGGTGTAACCACAGACTGCTTGGTAGTGAGAAGCCGCTGGCCACAACTTTTTTGTCTACTTCTTAAAGGGACAATGTCAGCTTACCAGGGGTATTTACACTCTGTACTATGGGATTCCCTTTAAACCTGAGCGCTCCAATGCAGGAACTTCAGGCCCCAATGAATAAACCACACTAGCCAATGGGAGGGGTGTGGAGAGACTGAAGGATCTTTAGCTTCCTGTAAGATCCCTTTAGTTAGGACCTCCCAGGGTTTAGGTGCAGAGACACTTGTTCTTCCCATTATTTGTGGTGTTGTGTAAACGTATTACCTGTTTTAATGTACTTGTATTACTGTTCTGTTATCTTGCCTTTTTAGGTATATTTCTCAAAGAAGTCCTCCTTAGCCTTGGTGTGTCAGAGGGTGTGGCACTGCCAGAAAAGCATCCGGAATCAGGGGACCCAAGCATTAGCAGCTCTTTCAGGGATAAGTGCTATCCTCATTCCAAAAAAATGGAAATGAGGAGGAAAATTAGAGTTTTTGGAGTTCACAAGGACAAACACGGTAAGAAACAACTGCATGAAAAATAGATTACAGAGCAATTCATTTGTGGATGTGGATGGATCATTTTTGGAGGATAAGGATATTAATTTTGCATCTAACGTTTTACATTTCTACAGTTTTTCTCTTGAAGTCCTTTTGAAATTTAATTTGGTCAGGGCATAATTTTTATAAAGAGACCGTTCTTGAGAACAGCAGACTCTAATAGTAATATGCTTTATACTGTTTTATGCCTCTTAATAGAGAAGTGCACCTGCAAAGTTCCCCTCTGGTGTCATCTAAATGAATAACATGGTCTGTTTTTGAGATGTAGATATCACGGAGGTTCAAATAAATTCACCATCATGGACTATGATTGTTTAAACCACACTTTCTGTCAAAATATGACAATGTCAAATATTATCCATGTTTGCCAAATATGACTGTCTTTTTTATTATTATTAATATTATTATTATTATTATTGAAAAAAAGAAATGCAGATTATTTCAAAGAACTCACCAACTTTTTTCTGTAGCATTAGGTATATATTAATTTTTTTAGAGTTAGATCAACATTAATCTCCATATAATTAAAGTATATTAATACAAGGCCAAAGTCTCGCCATGAGCTTTAGTATCAAGTGTCAGAAAAAGTGTCTTGTCTATAGCAATATAGTGACCTATACCAAGCTATATTTTTCAAATGTAAGTTGAAAAATGGAAAAAAAAATTCAGTATGACTTTTTTTTCTTAACTGTATTTATAATTGTATATATTATTCAAATCAAGCCAAAAAAATCATTGTGATTTTTTTTTCAGTTACTGTAAATAGTTACAAAAATCAAGTACCTGTACTAAGAAAAAGTTTAGCTTACTCAAGTAAATATGTATTAGAACTACAAAATAAGTTTCATTTTTTTATACTCTTATCAGCTGAGACAAATATTGGTATAAAATATATTTGTAATTCTTTATTACATAATGTACACTTGGGCTTTATGGACATTTCTTATTTTATGCAACACCACCTCTACCATTAGGGCTCATGCACACAGGGCTTAGAAAATGCCTCTATTATAGGCGTGTTTTTAACTTTTTTTCAGCATGTAAAAGCACATCTATTAGCCTATGTATACATACACACATTGGTGCTTACAAGTGTATTAGAAGAGAAGCGTTTACAGCAGCGGTTCTCAACCTGGGGGTCGCGACCCCTTTGGGGATCGAACGACCATTTCCCAGGGGTCGCCTAACACCATCGGAAAACACATATTTCCGATGGTCTTAGGAACCGAGACACCGCTGCAGTCTCCGGCGATGTGTGGGTGGGATGATACGCTGCTGTCACCCGGCCACACCTCCAAGATCGCTCAGCAGCTCCGCCTCCTCGCCGCTGATTGGCCACCGGAACTGTAGCTCAGGAGAGGCACACAGGCGGCCAATCACCGGCGAGGAGGTGGAGCTTGGAGAGGAGGAGCCAAGCGGCAGCGCGCGGACATTAAAGAAGACCGAGGGAGCGAGTGAAGAGGAGAGCGGCCAGAGAAGGAAGACAGCTGACAGGTAAGTGAGAGAGCGAGCCCAGGCTGGAGCAGGGGTCAGCAAGGTAAGTATCATTGGTGTCAGTGGGAGGAATAGTGCCCCATCATTTGTGTCACTAATACCAACGATGGGGCACTATTCCTCCCCCCACTGACACCAACGATGGGGCACTACTCCTCCCCCCACTGACACCAACGATGGGGCACTATTCCTCCCCCCACTGACACCAACGATGGGGCACTATTCCTCCCCCCACTGACACCAACGATGGGGCACTATTCCTCCCCCCACTGACACCAACGATGGGGCACTATTCCTCCCCCCACTGACACCAACGATGTGGCACTATTCCTCCCCCCACTGACACCAACGATGTGGCACTATTCCTCCCCCCCACTGACACCAACGATGGGGCACTATTCCTCCCCCCACTGACACCAACGATGGGGCACTATTCCTCCCCCCACTGACACCAACGATGGGGCACTATTCCTCCCCCCACTGACACCAACGATGGGGCACTATTCCTCCCCCCACTGACACCAACGATGGGGCACTATTCCTCCCCCCACTGACACCAACGATGGGGCAGTATTCCTCCCCCCACTGACACCAACGATGGGGCAGTATTCCTCCCCCCACTGACACCAACGATGGGGCAGTATTCCTCCCCCCACTGACACCAACGATGGGGCACTATTCTTCCCCCCACTGACACCAACGATGGGGCACTATTTCCCCCCCCCCCTGACCCCAATGATGGGGCACTATTCTCCCCTCCACCACACTGACATCAATGATGGGGCACTATTCCTCCCACTGACACCAATGATGGGGCACTATTCCTCCCCCCACTGACACCAACGATGGGACACTATTTCCCCCCCCCCCCTGACCCCAATGATGGGGCACTATTCTCCCCTCCACCACACTGACACCAATGATGGGGCACTATTCCTCCCACTGACACCAATGATGGGGCACTATTCCTCCCACTGACACCAATGATGTGGCACTATTCCTCCCACTGACACCAGTGATGGGGCACTACTCCCACTGACACCAGTGATGGGGCACTACTCCCCCCACTGACACCAATGATGGGGCACTATTCCTCCCACTGACACCAATGATGGGGCACTACTCCCCCCACTGACACCAATGATGGGGCACTACTCCCCCCACTGACACCAATGATGGGGCACTACTCCCCCCACTGACACCAATGATGGGGCACTATTCCTCCCACTGACACCAATGATGTGGCACTATTCCTCCCACTGACACCAGTGATGGAGCACTACTCCTCCCACTGACACCAGTGATGGAGCACTACTCCCCCCACTGACACCAATGATGGGGCACTACTCCCCCCACTGACACCAATGATGGGGCACTACTCCTCCCACTGACACCAATGATGGGGCACTACTCCTCCCACTGACACCAATGATGGGGCACTACTCCTCCCACTGACACCAATGATGTGGCACTATTCCTCCCACTGACACCAGTGATGGAGCACTACTCCTCCCACTGACACCAGTGATGGGGCACTACTCCCCCCACTGACACCAGTGATGGGGCACTACTCCCCCCACTGACACCAACGATGGGGCACTACTCCTCCCACTGACACCAACGATGGGGCACTACTCCTCCCACTGACACCAACGATGGGGCACTACTCCTCCCACTGACACCAACGATGGGGCACTACTCCTCCCACTGACACCAACGATGGGGCACTACTCCTCCCACTGACACCAACGATGGGGCACTACTCCTCCCACTGACACCAACGATGGGGCACTACTCCTCCCACTGACACCAACGATGGGGCACTACTCCTCCCACTGACACCAACGATGGGGCACTACTCCTCCCACTGACACCAACGATGGGGCACTACTCCTCCCACTGACACCAACGATGGGGCACTACTCCTCCCACTGACACCAACGATGGGGCACTACTCCTCCCACTGACACCAACGATGGGGCACTACTCCTCCCACTGACACCAACGATGGGGCACTACTCCTCCCACTGACACCAACGATGGGGCACTACTCCTCCCACTGACACCAACGATGGGGCACTACTCCTCCCACTGACACCAACGATGGGGCACTACTCCTCCCACTGACACCAACGATGGGGCACTACTCCTCCCACTGACACCAACGATGGGGCACTACTCCTCCCACTGACACCAACGATGGGGCACTACTCCTCCCACTGACACCAACGATGGGGCACTACTCCTCCCACTGACACCAACGATGGGGCACTATTCCTCCCACTGACACCAACGATGGGGCACTATTCCTCCCACTGACACCAACGATGGGGCACTATTCCTCCCACTGACACCAACGATGGGGCACTATTCCTCCCACTGACACCAACGATGGGGCACTATTCCTCCCACTGACACCAACGATGGGGCACTATTCCTCCCACTGACACCAACGATGGGGCACTATTCCTCCCACTGACACCAACGATGGGGCACTATTCCTCCCACTGACACCAACGATGGGGCACTATTCCTCCCACTGATACCAACAATGGGGCACTATTCATCCTACTGACATCAGTGATGGGGCACTACTCCTTCCACTGACACCAATGACATGGCACTACTCCTCCCACTGCAAAATTACAGTTATGAAGTAGCAATGAAAATAATTTTATGGTTGGGGGTCACCACAACATGAGGAACTGTATTAAGGGGTCGCGGCATTAGAAAGGTGGAGAACCACTGGTTTACAGGCTGAAAAAAGGCCATCACCAGCACATTCAGGAGAGGAGCTTTTGGGCAGAAAAACTCTTGATATATGTCTAAATGCTAGATCCATTTAGCATTTGAACATTTATTAATTCCAATGGCCAGCAAAAATTAATATTCCAGCCAATGGAATCCATAAATGCTCAAACATTTTATGTATCTAAACACATGTGCAATCTGTGGCTTTAGGCACGCTTTTAAAGCTGCTTTTCCAGGCCAGGAGTTAAAAGGTGTTCAGAGGAGAAGTTCAAATGCCCTGTGTGAATGAGCCCCTACTTGGTGTGATGAGTTTAGGTATTCATATTCAATGGCACTTTTTGGCTATCTGCTGGAGAAATCTTTATTTTAAGTTACAGTTGTGATCAAAAGTTTGCATACCTTGGCAGAAATCATGAAATGTTGGCATTGATATTGAAAAAAGGACCAATCATTCCTCAGGAGAAATACAGGCTGCTTTGGAAAAAGACTGAGGTTGTTTCCAGGAGCAAAATATGACAATACTTGAACAAAAATGAGCTGCAGGGTCATGTTGCCAGAAAGAAGCCTTTACTGTAAAAAAGCCACAAAAATGCCTGCTCGACAACACCTTGACACGCCTCACAGCTTCTGGGACAATGTTAACAAGGAGTGACAAGACCAAAAGAGTTTTATGGCCACAACCATAAGCACTGTGTTTGGAGAGCGGTCAACATGGCCTATAACGACAAAAATACCATTCCCACTGTGAAGCATGGTGATGGCTCACTGATGTTTTAGGGGAGTGTGAGCTCCAAAGGCACGGGGAATCTTGATGGCAAGATGATTGCAGCACGTTACAGAAAATACTAGCAGAAAATGTACATTCTTTTGCAGGAAACCTGCGCATAGGATGCTCATGGATTTTCCAGCATGACAATGACCCTAAGCATAAGGCCAAATTTACCCTCCAGTGGTTACAGCAGAAAAAGGTGAAGATTATGGGGTGGCTATCATAGTCTCCTGACCTTGATATCATTGAGCCACTCTGGCGAGTTCTCAAACGTGTCATAAACAAAAAACTGTAGTGCAGCGCATAGATAAGAATTCATCAGCAAATAAAATAGACATGATCATGTAGACCGATAAAAAAGTCTTAGTGGTATAAATGTCACTTCCAATGAGTATTTACAATTCCAGGGAGTAATTAGATCTGGGAGTAGATAATAGGCCAGGAAGATATGTGCGGTGGTGTACGAGAAAATAGCGAGAATGCAAACTCACCAGAAGCGCTAAAATATTGCGCATTGGATGATGTAATCCGGTTTAAAGGACTCCCATTGGATGGAAATTGGTCTGGTCTAGAAGTTGTCCACCTCTGATCTCATGCACATAAAGGAAGGTGTCAATCAGAGGTCCCTCTTCGGGGTCTTTCTTAGAGTTCTGGTCTTGTAGTATATCCCATCCTCCAATTTGGGTAAACCAGAATCCTGGGGGTTAAGTGCTCATAATGGAGCCAAAAAGAGGGGGGATCTCATAGTGTAGTATGGTACATAGTTTATTGAATGATCAAAAGAATTAAAATGAGTGTGTATAATAAGTACATACATGTAGCAAAACGTACTGATCAAATGAAGATGAAGCATCAATTAAGAGTAACCTGTGCCTGCAATGTTACTGACCAGTGTGATGGTTGTAATGGCCGCCGGACCTCCGTGATCCGGCGGCTTGGTGTCTCTGGGTAGTAGGGCTCCTCCTTAACGCGTTTCATATACTTCAAACATGTGTTTCATTTAAGACGACCAAAGACTTTGCGCGACCTGGAGAAGACGAATAGGCAGCAATACCACCTGCAAGAAATCAGAGCCTCATAGGCAACTATTACAAAAGACTGCACAATGTCATTGATGCTAAAGGGAACAATACACAAAATTAAGAACTAAGGGTATGCAGACTTTTGATAATGGGTCATTTCATTTGTTTACTTCTTGCCATGTTTTGTTTTATGACCTTTTATGACAGTTGAATATGAATCCCATAAGAAATAAAAGAAATGTGTTTTGCCTGCTCACTCATGTTTTCGTTAAAAAATGGTATACATCGATTCTGTTATGTTGTGAAGAAGCTGCTCCTGCATACCAATATGCTAACTTTTGAGCACAACTGTATATATTTACATATATACACCAGCATAACATATACTTGTAAGGCTTCCCGACCACCTTATAGCAGAAGTACAGCTACAGGGTGGCAGGGATGCACAAAATCACGTATATATACATGATTTGCATATACCGGGTAGGGGGCGCGTGCGTGGCATGTCGCTCAACTGTATATATTTACATATATACACTAGCATAACATACCAATATACTTGTAAGGCTTCCCGACCAGCCTATAGCAGAAGTACTGCTACAGGGTGGCAGGGATGTGCAAAATCACATATATATATATATATATGTGATTTGCATATACCGGGTAGGGGGCGCACGCGCGGCATGTCACTGAGTCCGGGACTCGGTGACTGTTGGTGGAGCTGACAGGGGAGAGGTCTGTGTGTAAACAGATCTCTCCTCTGTCAGAATGAACATGCTGCTTTGTATTACTCTGCACAGCAGAGCAATACAAAGCAGCATTTTTACATAGTAAATCACACACAGCACACTATGTAAAACACATGTAAAACACAACACAGCACACTTTGATAGCCCCAGATGTTAACCCCTTCCTGCTCAGTGTCATTAGTACAGTGACAGTGCTTTTTATTAGCACTGATCACTGTATTAGTGTCACTGGGGATATCAGTGGCAGTTAGTCAGTTCCCACCCAGTGTCAGAATGCCCACCACAGTCCTGCAATAAGTCGCTGATCGCCACCATCACGAGTAAAAAAAAATAAATAAATAGAAATTCCAGTATATATACTGCCATTTGTAGACGTTATAACCTTCAACCAATTAATTTACAGGTATTTGGATTATTTTTAGCAAAGACATGTAGCAGAATACATTTTGGCCTAAATTTATGAAGACATTTTATTTAAAAAAAATATTTTTGCTGGATATGTTTTATAGCAAAAAGTAAAAAATAATGGTTTTTTCAAAATTGTCCGGCTTTTTTTGGTTATAGCGCAAAAAATAAAAGATGCACAGGTGATCAAATACCACTAAAAGAAAGCTAAATGTATGAGGAAAAAAGGACATACATTTAATTTATGTACAGCATTGCATGACTGCACAATTGTCAGTTAAAATAACACAGCGCCGTATCGCAAAAAATGGCCTGGTCAGGAATGGAGGTAAATCCTCTGGAGGGCAAGTGGTTAAAGTGACAAAGAGTAGAACAATTGCTCAGGCATGGAGGCGCCTGTTTGTCTTTCTTCATAGGATGCGGGAATGTATGACCACTATGATGTTTAATGAACAGATGTCGAGTATTTGTAACGACTCCCAACGAAATTTTTGAAAATATGGGAGCTGTGGTTGCAATATGCCCTTCCCATGCTCCCCCCGGCTAGTCTGGGGTTGTGATGTTGCTCTGTACTGGCGTTCCCAAACGCCTGCTCATGGTCTTGTCACCTTTTTCCTTTTATACTCCTCCTTCCTTTCCTATTTCTGTTTGTTTTTGGTGTGGCAGTGGATAGCTGTCTTTGGTTTGAGTTACTGTTGATGTTATACCAATGTTTTTGTCATTTATGTGCCATTGATAGCCCCTGCGTGGGCGCACCTTTTGCTCTGTTGGTGTTAGAGCACTATTTTCTTAATTTTTTTATGTGCAATTGATGGCCTCTGCGTGGGTGTGTCTTGTTGCTCCTGTTTTTTTAAATGTTTATAAACTAATAAAAATCATTGAAATACAAAGTGACAAAGAGTACTATTTTTTATGTTTTCACTACAGATAATATATCTCTATGGGCACCCACACACATTACAATTTCTGTACAATCTCTTTGAAATTTACCAAGAGGAACACAAACATATAAACTCCATTTACTTAATATCCAACTGCACAGGCCCTTATACTACACACTTGTTGGTATATATTATTATTATTATAATACAGGATTTATATAGCGCCAACAGTTTGCGCAGCGCTTCACATTACAATTTCTGTACAATCTCTTTGAAATTTGCCAAGAGGAACACAAACATATAAACTGCATTTACTTTATATCCAACTGCACAGGCCCTTATACTACACACTTGTTGGTATATATTACTATTATTATAATACAGGATTTATATAGCGCCAACAGTTTGCGCAGCGCTTTACAAAATAAGGGAGACAGTACAATTACAATACATTTCAGTACAGAAGGAATAGGAGGGCCCTGCTCATGGAGCTTACAATCTAAAGGAAGGGGGAGGTGATACAATAGGTGATAGCTGCGGGGGATGATCCGGTGGAGGTGATTCAAGTACAGTTCTTAGGTGGAGGTGGGGTAGGCTTCCCTGAAGAAGTGAGTTTTCAAAGATCGCCTAAAGGTAGACAGGGTGGGGGCTGACCGGACATGTTGTGGTAGGGAGTTTTAGAGGATGGGAGAGGCTCTGGAGAAGTCCTGGAGGTGAGCGTGGGAGGAGGTGATTTAGATCGTATAGTGTATGGTGAGCTTATGCCATATTTAACGTGTAAAATGTGCACCCATCTATTTTCGCAGGTACACAAGAGGGTATAAAATCATCAACAATACTTGTATATACAACCCTTTTATTATATTCAAACTGGCCATATGCTAGAAGATTTTTGAGCAAATGTTTGTAAGAATATTCATAGGAACATTTATAAAGTCCAAATAGAAGCTATATTTCTCACAGTACTCGTCCTTGTAATGACGGGTGCCTCCTGCATTTTGTTTTTTTGCTAGAACAAAGAGCATGCAGTGCAGCTGTTTTTTTTCTTCTTCGTAGTATAGTGTAGTATAGTATTCAGTGCGGTCACTTTAAGAATTCAGAAAGACTATGGACAGACTCTGGCAAGGCGTTGCAAGCTGAGCTTTTTTGTGAGTGACAGGGCAGGGGGTGGGCTTATTGGAAGCAGTGCGCTTTGATTGGCTGCAAGGCTCTCCCACTGAATCAGCAACAGTTTCACACTGCTTGCTGTGGTTTTCTGACAAGCTGTCAGCTGACAGGCTTAGACAATGTACAACCATGACATTTGCAGGGAGGAGGGGGGAGGTGGTGAAACACGATGATGTCATATAGGAAGAAGGTCAAGAAAATAAACAAAACGTAGTTGTGTATAGTGGGGAATGTTAATATACACCTTGGAATACAACTGCAACAAACATGATTACTCATTTGTTCAATACTACTGATTTTTTTTTTTTTTCATTGAAACTCCTACGGTTTTGGAACACTTTTGCTGGGGACAGAATTGTTAGAATATGTTTTGAAGGCTATGATCAATTTTTAAGCAGAAAGTTGGACAGAAATTCTCCAGTGTTACCCTCCCCTATAGTGATCCAACCTGCCAGCACATTGCTAATCGATTCAGAAACACAAGACATCAAAGAAGACCTTGGCAGCAATGTGCAATCTTAACAAAGCCCTATAGCTAGTGCTGAATCCAATAGACTGCAGATCAAGCCATGAATGAGAGGATCAATCTACTTCCTGGCCTTAAAATAGCACCTGCTCATCACATCATGGCTTAGGCCTTTTTTTTTTTTTACAGCGATCATGATGCTATATTTACTTTAGGGACAACACCTTATCTTGATTTTAAAGCTCTAACGTTTTAAATGGCTGCCGAACACACATATAAAATGAACCTTGAATTCTGAATGACATTTGAAGTTTAGCTGTGTGAAATTGAGTGATTGTATATAGGAGAATGACAGGTGAATGCATACCTTGGTTTAAGAATTAAATCTGAGATAATTGCATCTTTAAATCAGCTTCTCATTTAAAGCCTGGAATACGTGGCAGCAAAAGAGTTAAACTGCCTAAATGACGTTGACACGCAAGTCCGCACAATTCATCCCTGTGGACATTGAGCTTGGCTGTGCTCACAATTCCTACTCTATGACTCTCCTCCTCCCCTTTCTCTTTCCAACAGAAGCACACACCCTGCTGTAATCAAATGCATGCACTTCACAAACTTACTTTACATTTCAACTTTTTTTTTTTTTTTTATCCCCTCCGTCTTGATTTGGAAAATCAATAATCCTAGAGTAGAATAAATAAAGCATGTCATGGGTTTCTTGCAAACAGGCGACACTATGCAACAAGGCATGCAACTGAAACAGATGCATGCTGGACTAGCGACGCGTGATGAAGAAAGGGTTAAATGAGACCGCCCCAGCTCTGTTGTGCGTATGCAATAATCTGTGTGGCTGCTTTGGCTGTCTGCCAAAGTGTTGCCTTGCCTCCACACACTCCCCCCCCCCCTTTCCTCCCTTTTGCATGAAGTAGGATCCTTGAGCTGTTGCAGAGGCAGCCAACTGCTCCATATTTGGCTTCTATAACACATTTACATACAGGAGAGAGAGGGAGAGAGCTCTACTGCAGACATCATTTCTACTACAGTAGAAGAGACATACAAGACCTGTCTTACAGCAAGACAAGAGGGGGGGGGGCAAAGTAAAAACAAAAACAAAAAAAAAAACAACAAAAAAAAGCAACAGCTCAGACACCCTCTTCAGCTAACAAGCTCCCTACTGCACTTTACAGTAAGTCCATTTTATCTTTCTTTCGCTGTTCTTTGTCGGTCGTGGAAATCAAGCATCAGACAAGACATACATACATGCACACGTATTCTCGTGGATATTTCTATACAGTACAGAGATCAGAGGCTGGGCTTTCCCTTCCTGCTTTGCATGCCCCGAAAGCGAAGAAGCATCAGCAAAGTGTAATCATCCGGAGGTACAGACATATTCTTTCTTTTTTTATTCCTTACCCACCTCCCTTCCCCTCTGTCTCCTAGATTGATTCAGAATCCTTGGTTGGACAAGCTATTAGCGCCGATTAGGTAATGCTGTGTATTCTTTCTGTGTGATGGGCCTGTCAGTGTACTTTAACCCTTCCCGAGCTGGACGAATCCGTAGGTGCCCATTATTATTATTATACAGTATTTATATAGCGCCAAAAGGTTTGCTCAGCGCTGTACATTATAGTGGGGGACAGTACATGAGACTATACAGTAACAAAACAATACACGAGGGGTTCGAGGGCCCTGCTCGGAGCCATATGCCGGTTTACCACTGCCTAGTAGCCGGTTTACCGCTGCCTACCGCTGCCAAGTCACTGCTTTCCCCCCCCCCCAATGGGGTGCTGAAAACAGTCTGCAAGGGAGAGAGCCTACATGTGTATGTGTACGAGAGAGGAGACTGCACGTTTATGTCACCTCTGTCAAATCCCCTCCTCCTGCCGTCTGATCTATCAGTCTGCTTCTCCTGTATGGAGACCACCTGGTGCCAGATTACTGAGGAAAGCCTGCTTCATCCCTGCTATTATATTTAATATCGGGTCATTTTATTGTCCCTGGCCACTGGCAACGCAAGGCGAATCTAGAAGAGTTTATTAATTCATAAACACAACAAGCCTAAATATTTAATGCAGCTGGCTTTATATTTTACTAGAGCTTTTTATCTGAACGGTACCTTCACTACTTAGTAAACGAAGAAGCTTTTTGTTATTGACAACACGCGTATCAAACGGCCGAGATCGTATAAAGAAAATCAAGTTTTGTATTGTGTTTAGGATAGTCTTTTTATAGAGTATGAGCCAAGAGTGTCGTGTTATTTCTTAAAGTCGGCATGACTGATCATGTACATCTGTGTTGGTAGGCCCAAATTCCCAGAGTTATCTTAACAACTGCCAACAGTTTCTGCTAAGGAGGATATGCAGTGTGTTGGTCAGTATGTGATGAGGGAAACACTAACACCGATTACTTGTATGTCAAAGATTAGAAGTCAGGAGTCCCCTTTTTCAACTAAGGGCCTAATGTCTCCGGTTGATAAAAAGGCCTGCCTGGAGCATTAGGAAAACTGATTGCTCCACCCCACAATGCTGGATTGAGTGCTTCCACCCTGCCCTCCTGGAGAACACTACGATCCTGCTCACTCCCTCTCGAGACACTTTTTAGATGGGGTTTTGAGTGGGCTGATTTATGAATGATCCAGAACAACGTGCTATGTGGTAAAGGCATTATCTTGCTACATCAAAGAATTATAAACACCGTAGGTACATATTTTAAAAGTATGTTTCATTTCAATTGTCATGTGTAATGTCTTTAAATATACTGTTCACACTTTTCTCCTGCACATACTGCTTACTGCCATACCCTCTGCACTTTTCTCCTGCACATACTGCCTACTGCCATACCCTTTGTACTCCTCTCCTGCACATACTGCCCACTGCCATACCCTCTTCACTCCTCTCCTGCACATACTGCCCACTGCCATACCCTTTGTACTCTTCTCCTGCACATACTGCCCACTGTCATACCCTCTGCACTCCTCTCCTGCACATACTGCCCACTGCCATACCCTTTGTACTCTTCTCCTGC
This sequence comes from Staurois parvus, assembly GCF_062004578.1. Taxonomy (NCBI): domain Eukaryota; kingdom Metazoa; phylum Chordata; class Amphibia; order Anura; family Ranidae; genus Staurois; species Staurois parvus. The sequence continues at coordinate 19,604,217 of NW_028318083.1, forward strand.
ACATACTGCCCACTGTCATACCCTCTGCACTCCTCTGCTGCACAAACTGCCCACTGCCATACTCTTTGTTCTCCTCTATTGCACATACTGCCCACTGCCATACCCTTTGTACTCTTCCCCTGCACATACTGCCCACTGCCATACTCTCTGCACTCTTCTCCTGCACATACTGCCCACTGCCATACCCTTTGTACTACTCTCCTGCACATACTGCCCACTGCCATACCCTCTGCACTCCTCCTTTGCACATATTGGCCACTGCCATACCCTTTGTACTCCTCTCCTGCACATACTGCCCACTGCCATACACTCTGCACTCCTCTCCTGCACATACTGCCCACTGCCATACCCTTTGTACTCCTCTCCTGCACATACTGCCCACTGCCATACCCTCTGCACTGCTCTCCTGCTTATACTGCCCACTGCCATACCCTTTGTACTCCTCTCCTGCACATACTGCCCACTGCCATTCCCTCTGCACTCCTCTCCTGCACATACTGCCCACTGCCATACCCTCTGCACTCCTCTCCTGCACATATTGCCCTCTTTACTCTACTTCTGCATATACTGCCCTCTGCCATACCCCCTGCACACATTGCCCTCTGCCATATCCTCGACACTCCTTTCCTACACATACTGCCCACTATTCTACCCTCCTGGCTTTCTCAGCTTGCACATGCTGCCCATTTTCATACCCTGCACATGCTTCTCCTGCACATATTGTCTGGTAACATACCCTCTGGCATTTCCAGCCTGCATATATTTCCCATCATCATACCCTGCACTCTTCTTTTGCACGTACTGCTTAATATCACACCCTCTGGCATTGCCAATCTGCATGTGTTGCCCATAGTCATACCCTACACACTCCTCTCTTGCACATGTTGCCCAGTGTCATACCCTTCAGCATTCCTGTCCTGCATATATTGCTCATGAACATACCCTCAACACTCCTCTTCTCCACACATTATCTGCTGTCATACCCTCTGGCGCCTCTCCAGCACATATTGCTCATCATCATATTCCACACACTCCTCGCCTGCACATATCGCCCACTGTCATACCCTCTCTACACACTCTGCACATCTCTCTTGGCCATATTGTCCACTATTATGCCCTGCATACTCCTTTCCTGCACATAGGGGAGGAATTTACAAAGCCCTGGTTTACACCAATGCAGTGTGTATTTTATCTGTTTGCAGAGACTTTGCGTTTTTGCCACATTTTTAACTCATTTTGCGTGGTTTTTTTTCAACATTTTTTGAGGAGGGGAGGTTGGTAAAGAGGGAATGTTTTTGTAGCTGGGTAGAATAAAAACGCAACAAAAACGCACTACATGCGTTCCAGCAGCATCTTCAATGAACTGCTTTTTGCGTCCCTGACCCTTTCCAAAAACACAGCAGCTCAAAAAAGCAGAGATGTGAATGTGTCCCATAGGTAACCCATGTCCCATGTTAAACAGATTGTATGGCTTTTCTGCAGAAAGCACTAAAAAATACATTAGTGTGAACCAGGCCTAAGATTGGAATAGACAGAATCTGGAGCAGCTGTGATATCAATCAGTTCTTTTTTTTTTTTTTTCATTTCAAAGTTTACCTGAATAACCTGGTTACTTTGCAGAGCTGCTCCACATTCTTTCCCCTGTAATGACCACTGCCATATCCACTTCTCTCTTGGACATATTGCCCACTATCATATCCTACCCATTCTGCTCCCTTGAACATATTGCCCACTCTCATACCCTCCACACTTCTCTCCTGCACCCATTTCTCATCATCATATCCTGCAAACTCCTCTCTAGCACATACTGTCCCCCATCATACCCTTTCACACTCCTCTGCTGCAGACACACCTTGCCATCATACCTCTTTGCCCTTCTCGTTTGCACATTCTGCCTCCCACCATACCCTCTCCCCTGCACATGCCTCAAGTTAAAACGATTCTTCTGCATGTATGTAATATCCGCATTATAATGGGCACTGTTTTGCTAGCCCTTCATTTAAAAAAAAATCTAAGCAGTATTTACTGTAGCTTTAAAAAATTCTAATCATTATTCATAGGAACCATATCAGAAATACAATACAAACATATACTGTAACATCAATTATATCCAAGTAGGGTTTACTGTAGCTTTAAAAAAAATATAAACATGATTCACAGGAAGAATAATAAAAATAAAATACAAACATAAACAGTAAAATTATTTATATCCAAGTAGGGTTTGCTGTAGCTTTAAAAAAATCTAAACATGATCCATAGGAAGAATAATAAAAATAAAATACAAATGTATACAGTAACATCAATTACATCCAAGTAGGGTTTACTGTAGTATTAAAAATCTAAACATGATCCATAGGAAGAATAATAAAAATAAAATACAAACATATACAGCAAAATCAATTAAATCCAAGTAGGGTTTACTGTAGCTTTAAAAAAAATCTAAACATGATCTATAGGAAGAATAATAAAAATAAAATACAAACATACACAGTAAAATCAATGAAATCCAAGTAGGGTTTACTGTAGCTTTAAAACAAAAATTCTAACCATGATCCTTAGGCAGAATAATAAAAATGCAAGACAAATATATGCAGTAACATGGAATATATTCAAGCAGAACAATCAAAACAAGCTAAAATATATGAATTATCTTAGATAATATTTATTGCATGATACGTTACAAACTGATTTTACAATTCCTGATTTAATAACATGTCAGTTTAGGCCGCAATCAACAATGTGCATAGTGTTGTAACCCATAGCAACCGGTTACAAGTCATCTGTCACCAGTCCAACTCTGTGAACTCTGAAAGATGGATTGTGGTTGTCACTTGCATGTCCTGACATGTTTCACTTATGGAGCAAGCCTGATAGTATAAATCTTTGACATTGTTTTCTTATAATAATATCTATATAGAATGATTTCAGACCGCCTGAGATCTTCAGCCGGTAGTGATGAAGCCCATTCTTAACAAGAGGGTTGTGTGCACAAGTCCTGATTACAGGCAAGGTGTGTGTGAAGGATGATGGTCTTCTTAGTAGCCTGGTTTTACAACTGTCTGTATAGTATGTACGTGAAGCTCAGTGAGTAAGCATAGTGAAAGAGCTGTGTGTGTAGTGTAGTGTAAAGATCCCTCCTCCCAGTGGGTGAGTACAGTGAGTCAGGCGTAGCTGGGAGGAGGATGCGGTGTGTGTGAAAGGAGACAGGGCCTCGGGGAAAGCTCAGCTAGGGGAAATGCTGCCTAGCTTTGCAAGGACAGACGGGTAATAGAATGAGCAGATTTGGTGAAACAAACGTGTGGATGAAGTTGTCAAGCCCCATTTTGACTCCCCAAGGGCTTCCGTCAGCCACGGACTTGTGTCTTTAAACGTAACCTACTTACAAGGTAATTTTCCACATTTTCGACAGCTTTTGCACTTTGCTTTGCTTTTCGTAGTTACGTTTTTTTTTGTATACAGAATAACGTTGACCGTTACGATCTATTGTTTGCAGACGTTGTCATGTAAGGTTTCCAACCAGCAGCTTCCTGTTATAATTTGCAAAAACGTAAAGTAGATTTAGGTCTGTCTAAGAATCAAGCGTTGACCTATGCCTAGACTCGTCGTATTAGCATGATAAAATATGTCATTTCGCTTGTGTGTATGCTAATCTCTTCCAGGGAAGAAGCAGTGCAGTTTAAATGCTACTGCTTTGAAAGCTGTTGAACCCTGTTCATATCACAGTGTCACTGCCAGCTCTATGGGGGGTTTCCATGGTTTCCCAGGAAACAGGCCTTGCTCTAGAGTGGGCCCAAAGCTGTCTACAAAGAGAAAGGAGTTCGCGTCTATATGAACCTGTTCCTAGAAATGAGACAAGGGTCCAGTGCGATTTCCAGCAGGCTGTGAAAATCTGTCGTTCCTGCCCAGTGACCTCTTTCTGTTTGGCTCTGTATTGCTGGTTAACTCTACATCTCCCGATGCCGGAATCCCAGACCATGGATAATAAAGAATAGAGTTCGATGGTGACAGAGATGGACTGTCCTTCGTAGAGCAATGCATTCAGATACATTATACATGTCTGCCTCTAATCCTCAATCTAGGTTCCTTCATCTTTTTGCAGTATTTGGTAGGCAATGGCAATGTCTGCCATTGGACGCTGCATATATACAGTCTATATATAGAGAGAGAGGGAGGGAGAGCAAAAGATGTATGTATGTGAACGTTTGTATGTATATATATAATATATGTGTGCGTGTATATGTGACAAATAGGTGCTAATCAGAAGTGAGAAACTATATAAAAAGCTGAATTCACAGAGATAACACACACATATAAGGATCTCTTTTAAAAGATCTTGAAAATGACAGTTACACGGCTGAAATGCTCCTCATTCCTGCCTAAAGGTTTGTGCATTAAGCCTACACTGTGTATATGTATGTATATGTGGGGAGAGAGGGAGAGAGAGAGAAGAGAGAGAGAGAGAGGTGTATATATATATATATATATATATATATATATATATATATATATTATAAAAATATTGTGTAAAGGTATACATGTGTGTCTGGCACACCATAGGAAAAAGGAGGTTTAAAAAAAGATGAAACTTCTGTTAACTATAAGACTGTATGGCTCTATTTTGTATACTTATGGCTCTATTTTTTTATATATACACATTAGAGAGAGACGTGTATATATTATCATAGTATTCAGTTTACCTGCAGTCTACAAAGGTGATGCAAATATGTGTGGATATTTTTATATATATATATATATATATATATATATATATATGTGTGTGTGTGTGTGTGTGTGTGTGTGTGTGTGTGTGTGTGTGTGTGTGTGTGTGTGTATATATATGTGTGTGTGTGTGTGTGTGTGTGTGTGTGTATATATATATATATACACATACGTATGTGTATATATATATAATTATATTATTATACAAGATTTATATAGCGCCAACAGTTTGCTCAGCGCTTTACAATAATATATATATTAATATATATGTATGTGTATATATATATATGAATATTTATATATGTGTGTGTGTGTTTTTATCTTTTTTGTACACTGCATGCGATGTGGTAAGAAACTGAATATTTTGATGAATGCAGGTATCTTTATGCACTGCAGTTTTTCGCAACTACAGCTTCAAAATTCTTCAAGAACTTTCATTATCACATTATGGTATGTGTTACTTCTGAACAGAAAAGCTACAGTAACTTATAGTAGTACTCCAAATGCCTGCTTTCTGTAACAGTGTAACTATATCTTAGTGATCGGGCCTAAGGTTAATAAATGACATTGACCTTCTTTAAAATTCGCAGTTGAAAAGCAAGATACTTGATTTGTTTTTGTTTTTTCTTTGTTCTTAGCTATCAATCATGTAAAATATTGAGTGGGCACTATGGGGGTTATTTACTAAAACTGGAGAGTGCAAAATCTGGAGCAGCTCTGCATAGAAACCAATCAGCTTCCAGGTTTTATTGTTATAGCTAACTGAACAAAGCTGAACTTAGAAACTGATTGGCTATCATGTGCAGCTGCACCAAATTCTGAGTGCACTGGTTTTAGTAAATCCCTCCCCTGCTGTGTATAAAGGAAAGCAATGTTAGAGAGAATTATATTAGTGAAAAAGTAGTGCTTGCCTAAACCCAACCACCATCAGGTGAAAAGCAAAAGGGATGTGTGGAATAAACACAGACAAAAACATGCACAAAAAAAAAAGCACTCTACATAAACTTTTCACTCTTTAATGTAGTCAGCCATAGAAATCAGGTAAAGAGGTAGTGTTCTGACTACTCTAAATCCATGAAAGTTAATGTGATGAACTAGCATGGTCTGCTTTTAATGTTAAATTATTCTATTGCTTGCACTGATGTTTGCTTTAAGTCTTGCTTTTTTTTCTGCCTATAATGTTACAGGAACAATTTACACCACCAAACAAGTGAATCTTTGCATCAGGCATTCATTCACGTGCAGGGGACATTTCTATTTCTTCCCTTCTCTTACAGTTTGTTTGGTAAGGGAACACAGGTTTTATACAAAGTATAAAAAATAGAGCTGTATTCAATACAACTATCAAATTTTTTAATGAATTTTCATTTTAGAGTTTACTCATTTTAGAGTTTCTATTTTTACATATTTAGAGTTTTACTAGAAACTGATTTTTCCTAAATAAGTATAAAAAAAGTTAATACGTGTCATTGGAAGAAAAAAATAATAATTACAACAAAAAAAACATATATATATATAAAACATTTGCAGCAAATAGTTCACTAAAAGTATTGCTGAGGCATGAAGTACAAGGTGACTCAGAGCACTATGATACAAATTGTGGAGAATAGCTAAGGAGCTGGTCTGCTGTATTTTGCTGTGTTGTCTGTATATGGATGACTAGTACTTATTTTCACTCCCATATATGTATAATTGTTTAATATTAGTTAAACATGATTAATATTCTGTTTATACAGTATATCACACAGCATTCTGCAATGAGATATTTATGGAAGTTTGTGTGTGTGTGTGTATATGTATATATAGTATGTGCACACACATATCTAAACATTTATATATTATATTTTTAATATAGAAATAAATGTAGAGAACACTTCCCTGGAATCCAGGCGGTAATCACCCCTAATGCCTTTTACTGTAAATAAAATAAAAAAAAGAATGCAATGACAGCTTTTGTGAATAGCTTGATGCCAGGTTATAGTAGGTGTTGTGGAAGACATGCCATATGAAAGGTTTCCACTGGTATAGAAATAGTATTATCCTGGGAGATCCATGGCATTTGGGAGAGCTGTGCATGTCATAGCCCCATGTGGTCTAACTGCTACGTAACTTGTACTTATCTCAGTGCTTAGCCAGGCTCACTTAGAGGGCCATTAAGCCTATTCTACATTGTAGTAGAGCTCACAATACCATTCAACAAAATGTATGTAAGAACAGTGGCAGATTATATCAGTAGCTGTATTTACATCGACAGACTAAGTCCCAAAGTGCTGTCAGGAATTCTGATCAAGAATGACAGGACTGTCCATGAAAAACCTTTTATATTTCAATATATTTATTGAAGAAGAATTTCGTTTTTTCTTTTTCTTTCATAATCAACAATGTCAACAATTGAACAAAAGTCATAACATTATTTATTTCAGGTACTTATATAGCGCCATCAATTTACATATATATTGTACATTCACATCAGTCCCTAACCCTCAAGGGGTGTAAAATCTAAGGTTCCTAACTTACATTCATACAACACATACTAGGGCCAATTTAGACAGGATCCAATTAACCTACCAGCATGTCTTTGGAGTGTGGGAGGAAACCGGAGTTCCCGGAGGAAACCCACTCAGGCACAGGGAAAACATGCAAACTGCAGGCAGTTGGTGCTGTGGCTGGGATTCGAACCAACGACCCTAGTACTGCCAGGTGGAAGTGCTAACCATTTAACCACTGTGCTGCCCCATACATAATGATTAGTCTCAATGAAATAAAGAGTACATGGGTTATGAAAAACGTTTTAATTAGTGATTATGTTTGATGTTTACGTGTCCTAAACTTGAATATATTGCAGTTAATTTAGGAGATATGGTAACTAAAGTGTACACATGCTTGGTGTAATAGTGCCTGGATATACAGTGCAAATGAGGCCCGCAAGTATTTTGTAAATATTTTATTTCAAATATCTATATATTTATATTTTTTTTAATGAGAAGGGAGGATTGAGATGTTACTCAACGTAGCTGCTTTAACACTAGAATTCTCTCTGAGTTTATCTACGGCCTTGTTCATTGTCCCTTAACCTAATATACTAGGAAGAAAAGGTCAATAGGTTGAACCAGCTGCATGATTTGTGTAAAATGCCTCATGTACTGTATATGTTCTTTGTATCTCTAAAATGTTTTAAGATTTAGGGCTCATACACACTAGCCTGTACACTAAAATGCATGCAATCTGGCGTCCGTTGTGTACTTTATTGAAGTGTCACCAAATGACACTTCATTCAAGTCTAAGCACCACAACGCATGTGACGCAATGTGGTGACATGCAGTGTAGTGAGCGAGCAAACCACCCCAAACCCACCTCAACACAGCATTGTGGTGTGAACATGGCACATAGAAAACAACTATTTCCTGTGAGCCTTTGCATTGAGCCTACATTGATGCAGATCAGCACACCTCAATGGACTTTTAGCGTAGGAGTGAACTTACCTGATGCATGATGTATTTTTTTAAACCTGCCCATGCATTTAATTGGAAGACAAGCTAGCCACAAAACTAAACGGTGGCCATACACTTTAGAAACTGTTCGCACAATTTCTGTCCAATTTCCTATTTACGAAAACTGTAATACGAAAATTAAATAAATATTTGATTCTGTTTATATCCAATGTGCAGGCCCTAATATTGCATAGTTGGTAGTAGATCTAAAGCACTTTTTGCAATCAAATTGTATAGTGTGTGGTCAGTTTAATTCGTGCCCTCCATATTTGCATTAGAAAAATAAGAAAAGTGCATTAATATCTACTTTTATTTAACAGTGTGGTCACTGTCAGACAGTGCTCTTGCGGGACTTGAATGGTGAAAAATGAACTTTGATATGGCTGTGGATAGGCCAGATAGATAGGCCTCTAATAGCTACTTTAACAGAATGATAAAGGAAAATGTCTATGGAATTAAATTCCTGGCTGATTTATTCTTACTTGTAATCCATGTCTAACCTTGTACCATTGGCCGATTATATGATTGCTCCAAAACCTCATATGAAGTGCACATTTTTTTTAGAAAGAACAATCCAAGACAGAAAAATAAAGAGGACTAGTGTTCTCATTTGAAGTTTTACCAGATTTCGAAAGCACAAATAAAATTGATCTATAAATATTACTATGCACGACAAGCGGTCTGAAGTTCTGTTCTCACTGACACTCTGTGAACTATTGTGAGAGGAAAGATTTTTTTTATTCCTGGCAATATAAACGCCCTGGAAGGCAGTTACATAATCTAGACTCTGGAGCACAAGAAATGGGAGTCATCTCTATTTTTGTTAACATTCCCTGCATGTGCTCAACACAACAATTAAAGCTTGATTGCATTTTATATTTGTACTAGCTTTAAATGGTGACAGGCGGACTGTAACTTTCCAGCTTTTGGAGAACTAAAATGCCCAGCATTCCTGGGCCACTGACAAGTCACACTGGCACTTCCTGACATTTGCACTTGAGCTGAGCTTTTTTTGTTGTCGTTTATGCGGGCATATTCGCATGTTTTCCAAGTGCTGAAGCTTAAGTATTTTTTTTATTTTCATTTTTTGTTAGCCAATGGAAATCTATTTTTCCCTTTGCGTGTTTTACAAGTGTTCCCATTGAAGTCTATTGGTTCCAAAAACACTTGAAGCTTGTAGCTCAAAAGAGGCCCATGTACTTTTTTCAAGCTGCAAGCATCAAGTGACTCTATACTCAGGTGTGTACAGGCCAGGGGTGGACTGACCATTTGGAAACTCGAGCACTGCCCAAGGGCCCGGGGTCAGTAGGGGGCCCCATGAGATGCCCCTGGTACCTTTTTCATAGGCTTTTTTGAGTTTGGGCAAGGACACAGGGGTGCCATGATCCCCTATTGCCCGGGGGCCCCATGAGTTGTCAGTCCACCCCTGGTACAGGCACAACTGAAAAGCATGGGATTTTAAATGTTTTGGCCACAAAATGTTCAACTATGAATGGGGCCTTAGAACAATGTGCTGAAGCTTTGTATTGTGCTTTGCCACATGTAGTTTTTTAAGTCAAAAATATAGTTTATTGTACAGAACATAATTAGGTTCCAGACAGAGTATCTGTGTCATTGACAGCATACATCAGTTGTCATGTAGCTGCATATACGTACAAGTTCCTCAGAAATGGTACAGATTGGAAACCAGTTATTATTTCAGCAAGTTGACCCACCGCTTACCAACAGACAAGCCAAGAAGAAATTATCATACCTTTAGATGTAGTACCCAGGAGCAGAGTCAAGTCTGGTCCAGTTTAGGAAGTAGGCCTCCTAGTAGTACACCTAGGGAGCCCAACTGTAGCCTAGCAGACTTGGTAACACTTATTTCACCACATATAGTTAAGTGGCAAATAAAATCTTCCTAAAATCTTGAAGCTCAAACTCATTTCCTCAAGGTACACTTAATTATAATTGCTTTATGGGGTATATACAATATATACAGTGTGTATGTCCATGGCCCTAAAATATTGGCGCCCCTGCATTTCCATCAGATAATGCACAACTTCACCCAGAAAATTGTTGCAATTACAAATGTTTAGGCATTCTCATGTTAATTTCGTTTGTATTGGTATGACACAAAACAAAGTGGAGAAACAAAAATCTGACACATTCCACGCAAAACCCCAAAAATGGAGTGGACAAAATTATTGGCACCCTCAATGTAGTATTTGGTAGCACACGCCTTGGAAAAATAACTGAAATCAATCGCTTCCTGTAACTTTGGTGAGTTTCTTAAACCTCTCTACTGGAATTTTTGACCACTTTTCTTTCGCCAAGTGCTCTACAGGTGCTTTATGGGATTGAGGTCTGGATTAATTGCTGGCCAGTTCAGTACTCTCCAGCATTTTGTCTGAAACCTTTTCTGGGTGATTTTTGATGTGTGTTTTGGGTCATTGTCCTGCTGTAAGTCCCACGACCCTAAAGGAGATCCAACTTTCTGATACTGGGCCCTACATTGCACTCCAGAATTCTTTTTCAGATTTCATAATGCCATGCACATGATCAAGACATCCAGTGCCTGAAGCATTAAACAGACCCAAAATATCAGTGAACCTCCACCATGTTTGGCTGTAGGGACTGTATTATTTTTCCTAAAACAGTAGAATGATGGGCTTTATCAAAAAGCTGTAATTTTGTTTCGTATGTCCACAGCACATTCGCCCAAAAGGATTTTGGCTGCCTCAGGTAAGTTTTGGCAAAATCCATGCTGGCATTTTTATTTTTTGTGTCAGCATTGGAGTCCTCCTGGGTCTTCTACCATAGTGTCCCTTTTCAGTCAGATGGCGATGTATAGTGCGAGCTGACACAGCTGTGCCCTGTGCCTGAAGGTCAGCTTGAATTTGTCTGGAAGTTGATCAAGGATCTTTACTCCTTATTCAAACAATCCTTTGTTGCAATATTTGATCAATTTTTCTCTTTCATCCACATCCAGGGAGATTAGTTACAGTGCCATGGGCTGTAAACTTCTTGACAATGTTACGCACAGTGGACACAGGAACATTAAGATCTCTGGAGATGGACTTCTAACCTTGACATTGTCCATGCTTTTCCACAATTGTTGTTCTCAAATCCTCAGACAATTCTTTACTGCTCTTTCTCTTCTTCATGCTCCATGTGGCACACAGAGACACACAACAGAAAGGTTGAGTCAATTTTTCACCATTTTAACTGGTTGCAGGTATGATTTCTATATTGTCAGCACCTGTTAAATGATACAGGTGAGTTAAATTACAAATTACAGGAGCATCACAAACTTGGATTGTAATTATTTCTTACAATTTTGAGAAAGTGCCAATAATTTTGTCCAGTCCATTTCTGGAGTTTTGTGTAGAATGTGTCAGATTTGGCTTTTCTTTCCGACACTTTTTGTGTCATACCAATACAAACAAAAGAAATAAACATGAAAATGCCTAAACATTTGTAATTGCAACAATTTTCTGGGCAAAATGGTGCGTTCTCTGACATAAATGCAGGGGTGCCAATATTTTTGGCCATGACTGTATATCACACCATACTGCTTTTTTATTCCAGAAATTAACAAGTGGTTAATAATATACTGCAAAACCAAAACTGACAGATTTTTTTCATGATAACTATTTAGATTTCATTGTAATTAAAATATCATGTGCCCAACAATTCAACTTTTTTATGTAAGTAAGCAACTGAAAATTATGAACCAATCATGTCTTGTATATAGCTTTTTAAAATGTGTTTAAAAGTGTTCTATATTGTAGCAATTAAGAAGATTTACTAAAACTGGGGCTCTCAGAATCTGGTGCAGCTGTGCATGGTGGCCAATCATCTTCTAACTTCAGTGTTCAATTAGGGTTTGGCAATACAACCTGGAACTGATTGGTTTCTGTGCAGAGCTGCACCAGATTTTGCACTCTTCAGTTTTAGTAACTCCCAATGTCTTACTGACATACCTAGATATACATGTGGTTGACATAAATATACAATACTTAATACAAATATACAGCCTTTTGCCTTATACTTAAAGGTCTGTACAAAAACATTTTTCCATGTAGTTGCTGGTGCTTTCCTGCCCTGAGCAGATATGTACTCCGTTTGTTTCCCCAGACTGTAGTGTAAGAGAAAATGTACGTGATTTAAATTATAGGCTTTATTTCCTATGATTTCCGTTCTGTAAGACAAGTGGCTGCTCTTCCCTCTATCTCCACTATCCACCAGTCTGGTAACTCCATATCCACCCATAGCTCAGAACTCTCCACCATCTATTAAACATAAACAACAAAGAGGGCACCAACAGTGCATTACCCTTGACATTTTATTGTATAAAACAAATATAAATTAGACTCACAAACATTGCGAGCTAAAAGCATACAGATTCATGGAGCCACGTAGAAAAGTCCACTCTCCAACACCAAATTTGGCCCAAGACAATTTCTGTTCTTCCAGTGTTGCCCAGGAAGGTCAAAAGGCTGGACACACCTGGTATATGTGGACCCTTACCTGTTAAAACAACCCATTCAGTTTAAAGGAGAAGTGCAGGGCAAACTATGTACAAAGACAATTGTGTCTTGCCTAGAGTCAAGCATGGTGGTGGGAGTGTCATGGTCTGGGGCTGCATGAGTGCTGCCGGCACAGGGGAGCTACAGTTCATTGAGGGAACCATGAATGCCAACATGTACTGTGACATACTGAAGCAGAGCATGATCCCCTCCCTTCAGAGACTGGGCCACCGGGCAGTATTCCAACATGATAACGACCCCAAACACACCTCCAAGACGACTACTGCCTTGCTAAAGAAGCTGAGTGTAAAGGCGATGGACTGGCCAAGCATGTCTCCAGACCCAAACCCTATTGAACATCTGTGGGGCATCCTCAAATGGAAGGTGGAGGAGCGCAAGGTCTCTAACATCCACCAGCTCCGTGATGTCGTCATGGAGGAGTGGAAGAGGACTTCAGTGGCAACCTGTGAAGCTCTGGTGAACTCCATGCCCAAGAGGGTTAAGCCAGTGCTGGAAAATAATGGTAGCCACACAAAATATTGACACTTTGGGCCCAATTTGGACATTTTCACTTAGGGGTGTACTCACTTTTGTTGTCAGTGGTTTAGACATAAATGGTTGTTAATGGCAAATTTACACTGTTATACAAGCTGTACACTCACTACTTTACATTGTAGCAAAGTGTCATTTCTTCAGTGTTGTCACATGAAAAGATATAATAAAATATTTACAAAAATGTGAGGGGTGTACTCACTTCTGTGAGATACTGTATATACATTATATAAACATTATAAACAGTTTTTTTTCTTTTTTTTTTTTTAGAAATGAACAAATAATGTTTGTTTTCAGTTACATAAGGGGCTTAGAGAGCAGGGGAGCGGTGCCAGCAGAAAGCAGAGAAACAGCAATACAGTGGTCTTTCCCATGAATGGCTTTGCAGAGGGGTGTGTCAGCTCAAGTCTTGGCCATTGGAGGACAGGCAGGCTATTTTTCCAGCACATCAGAAAAATGACCACACTGAGATGGGTGTGCTGTCATGCCTATCAAGATCAGTTTTTAATAGGAAAGCAGTGGAATGGCAGGATCACCAGGAATTTTACACAAAGGAAGCAATACAAAGAGAACAGGATACTCTTTAACACAAATAATGGTACAGCAGGCATATATCAGGAATATCAAATGTTGGGGTAAAAACACTTTAACAGCTTCCTGACCACCCTATAGCAGAACTACTGCTACAGGGCAGCAGAGCTGCGCAAAATCACGTATGTATACGTGATTTTGTATTTCCGGGTAGGGGGCGCTTGTACCCTACCCGCGCCGCCATTGGTGGCTACAGCTGTCGATTACCGGGTCCCAGCCAGTGATTCCCCGCCAGCACCCAGCGATCACCAAATATGTAAAGAATACAGATCGTTCCCGTCAACTTCAGTACAATGCTTTGTATTGCTCTACATAGCAGAGCAATACACAGCAATGTGCTTCCACTGTAAAACACAAACACAGCACATAGTAAAACAGCACACAGTTAACTCTTTGATTGCCCCAGATGTTAACCCCTTCCTACCCGGTATCATTAGTACAGTGTCAGTGCTTTTTATTAGCACTGATCACTGTATTAGTGTCACTGGGAATGTCAGTGACAGTCAGTTCCCCCCCGTCTGAATGCCTGCCGCGGTCCTGTTATAAGTTGCTGATCGCCGCCATTACTAGTATAAAAAAATAAATTCCAGTGTATATATATCACCATTTGTATTTGCTATAACTTTCACGTAAACCAATTAATTTACACGTATTGGGATTCAAAAATAAGCTAAGGCGGTAAAGTAAAATATACATTTTTTTTAACTGAAGATACACACTTTTAAAATAATATTTTTTACATGGGTAACATTTTAATATACACAGTTGATCTATAACCCACTTTATTAACCCAAGCTTTTTATTGATCAATTCTATTCTTTATCACAGTTTATTAAAATAAAAATCTCTAGTATTCAGATAAGGAAAAGGATTTTACATTGAGATTTACACTTAGGCCACAGGCTGTAACCATGGTTAATCCAATACACCTTGTTCATTATCTGTGTATAGAAAGAAATATATTTACTTACTTTACTGTTTACCTTTCTTACCAGCAGTTATCCGTGCCACTAAGTGCAGCCGGTGTCACATGATACGAATTCTTTAGAACTCTGGAAATGCACCTCATTTCAGAATAAGCTCCTAGTTTACACTGATTATGTAATACCGCCTTGGTATCTGAAAGAGCAAAGATGCTGTATTACAGCTAATTAAAGCTGCAGTTTTAAAGCTGAATTTCAGGTTTATACGAAAACACCAATGAATGTCATTATGTAATAATTAAAAAGAACATTAAATATGTTTTAAATGCAACTAATGTATTACCTAGCATCAGACTTCAGTAATTCCCTGTATAGCAGACTGGAGTAGAAAAAGTCAACACTAGGAACCAGTCAGGTTTCGTTGCAGTGCACATGTGCTGGCAGTGAACATGCTGATAACAAAAGTTTCAATGGTGAGCAGCGAGATTACCTTATCATTGTGCTGCTTCTCCTTTATTGTCCAATCTGCAAGCTGGGGTGTGTCTGGGTCCTGCTATAGCACTTAAGCTGAAGTGGAGGTCCCAGGTCTGGCAGTGCTATCCGGCAATGGTTTGTAAACATGGCTACAAAGACTTATGCAGGCCATAGTCAGGTCGTTTATCGGCCGAATTTTCGTCCGAAACAAAAATCGGCCGATATTCACACAGTTAGTGGGGCAATGCCGTCGGCCGTTTTTTGCGGATCTTCTCGTTTCTTTTTATCGGTCATGCTAGAAAATCCACGAAAAACGGCCGTTTTTTGTAAGCATTGGTGGCAGCATCCATGACAGCAATGACCGATTTTTCATTTATTAGCCAACAATTCGGACGATAAATGGCCGTCTATGGCCTGCATTACAAATCCTTTGGCATGGAAAGCAGTTACCATGTATGTATCTATACAGTGTGTTTAGCTGTTTTGCCTGGACTCCAGCTGTAGCCTCCCTGGCTCCGTGATCTGTTCTTCTCTTACCTTGTCCTGCACTCCCACAATGTCCCTCCTGCAGTGTCCCCTGTAATGTCCTCTAGCAGATGCCGGTATCTGTCTTACGGGTTCCTTCCCCTGCGACGTTGGGACGTACGGGGGACGGAACGGCGGGAAATTTGAAAATGACAAAAAGTGACATTCACTAAAATCCCATAGTAAAACATTACTGTATCAAACCATTTCACATACATTTTGTCCCTAGTGCTTTGTCCTGTGCCCTGCCTGCATTTTTACTGTGCTTTCTGCCTGGAAACTGAGAAACATCCATGGCATCCAAAAAGTGTCCATTTAGGTCAAAAGCAGTTTTAGACCAGCAAGAAAACAGCGATAGTAAATTAGAACTATTTGCAGAATTGAGTGATGATTCGTGGGGAAATTCATCATCAGACACTGAAAACGATTTTGCGACTTTGCTCAGTGATGTGCGAACTTGGCGCTATATTTCAAATTTCAGTGTTTTTCAGTATTTTTTATGATTATTTATTAAATTATAATTTATGATTTCATGTTTACAATTTTAACGTACCCGGGCCTACAATAAAAAAAAATACATATTGCCATGCAAAAAAAAGTACCGCTTTGAGCCCAGAAATATGGACATAATCAGACCGCTAGGGAGGTTAAAGCTGAACACTAGGCAGGTATAAAAGACACAAATGAAAGCAGCCATGTAATTAATGATACACCACAAAATGTATTTTTTAAATGCAAGCAGTGTAAGTAGCTGGCCTGATATCAGCCACTTTCAGTACCTGCACAACAAGGCTACGTACTGTATAAGAGGAAGTAGCTTTACAAGGAAGCAATCCATTCTTGTGCTGATAAGCAGTATTCTTTGAGAAGAGAATATAGTTATGGAGAGATGAGAGATTAGCTCATCACTTTGCTTCTTCTTCTTTCCCTGTCCAGTAACAGGCAGCAGGCTGGGCTCAGAGGAAGTGGGAAAAATTATACTTACCATTAGAATGAGGACATCTAGTGTCAGAATAAAGTACTGTGGGGAAATTCTTTGCATTAAAGCTGAATATTGCAGTGGAGTTTGTTTTTTTTTTTAATGGTCTGATCATTTTTATCTTGATATTTTTGGCTTGTGGTTTCCTTTAATTCAAGGTCAGTGCAGTAGAAATGATCTGGTCATAGAAAAAAATAGCAATTTTGGACAATTTAAAAATAAAGTGATCCGGTATTGCAGTATGCAGGTTTTCATGCGATCACTCATGATGAATGACTCCCTTTTTTTCCCAAAGCCTATTTATTTTTTCCTATGTTGGTGGGCGGGCAGCTTGAGCTGATAAGTAATGCTTGAGCTTAGAAGAAGAAATACACCACACAAAAGAAATAAATCACTTTAACAGCTGAGATCGACTTTTATAGCTTCAGAACATCTCTTACTGCTGGGATGGAGGCTGGGTGCAAAGCTTTGGATAACCAAATTGGGTGCGTGTGTGTATGTGTACATACTGTGTATTTGTGTGTGCGTGTATATATATATATGTGTGTGTGTGTGTATGTATGTATTATATCAGCTCTGCGGATTAACCAGCACAAAGGAGTTTTCCATGTATGCAGGGACTAGTGCAAGGGCCTAGATGCAGAGCCTGTGCATCCAGGTCCGTGCACCTGTCACTGCATACCTGTCCGCACAGCTGATGTGTACCCATTCACTTTGGATTGCACATAACTTAGCACTGAAATAAATCGGCTCTGGCCACTGCATTGGGCTGAGCACCCATGTGCATGAGCTCTTATTGGAACTCACCGGCCTTGTTTAGACTTGCAGTTTGGTGGGGGGTAAAACCCAGTGGTTGAGCCACATTTTTACCACCCCTCAACTGCTCTCCCTGTTGTTGCTGAGGCAGGGACTGGGCATGCAAACATGCAGCAATTCTTTGCTTCACAGTTGCGGCCAGAATTGTATGCCCTGTTGAGTTTGTCAGGCAGTACCACCCATCGAGCACAACCCATTCACATGAACAATGCCATGCTGCAACCGCTCCATACAATGGGTGCATTTGCGGCACAGTTGTCTGGTAATTAGGCAATATAATGCCTCCTCACCTCCTATCTGTTGCTGTCTGAAATGCAATCTGAACATGGATCACGCTTCAGGCAGCAACACAACCGTAGCACAAGTGCACCACTCTGTGTACTACCACTTTGCCATATTCTGTTTGAATCGTAAGCCCACCATACATAGGCCTTCATTACTATAATATCTACTTTGTATTGCTGGAAACATCCTGATGATACTAGGTGTTGTGTTCCTGTCTGCTTGTATATGAAATGTTGCAAACGAAAGGTCTCCTGTTGCCTGCAGGAGCCTGTCAATAGCCAACTTTCATTTTTCAACCACATCTGAAAATGACCTGAAAGCCCTGGTTACAATGAGCAACACAAACACTTTCTTTAAATTACAATTTCAGGTTTTCTTTCACTTTTATTAGTTAATTTGGGCCAAGCTGACCCAAATGAATTATTTCCATGCCAGAATAGTCTGGCATGGAAATACTTCATTTAGACCAGCTTGGCCCAAATAAACTATTTAAAGTGAATGTAAACCTGGAATTCTCTTTTGAATGACTTTTTATCATGAGATATGTTGATGAATTAGTTGCTGACTGTGGTGAAACAAACCATAGCAATATATATATTTCTGCAAATTACGGGAGCCTGCAATTATGTTTGTGTTCTCAGTTCAAGTCGAGCAGCACATATGTTTCCAGCTCCATTTTAAGCATAGGAAAATTTTTTGAGCACATTGCATCATCCTGATAGATATCTCCATTCAGCTTGTACAGAAAGGCAGTTGTTAACAGCACAGCAAGTAAAGAAGCAGCACTGAGGGCTATTCTAATTGCCAGTGGTGTCTTATATAGGGTAGAACTTGGATTGCCATGTCCTGTGGGTTTAAGTAGCACTTCTACCTGGCTGGCAGCCACAGACAATGTTTGCCGTTTCATTCCACAAGGACCCTAATGCATCTAGTGTTTGGTATGTCTGTGTGTGCAGGAAAAATATTCAGAAAAGGGCAAACAAGCATTCCGAATACCAGAAAGCCAAATACAGCCCACATCCACTTACTGAATGAACAACTGCAATGCATATGTGATGTCTGCAAAAAAGCCAATCTCTAGAAACACAAATTCCATTCTCACATGTAATTTAGAAAGAAACGTGAATTTACAAAACTGAGTTCTGTAGTCAGTCTGTACAACTGAAAAAGGACTCTAAGACCCTGTTCATACCTTTGTGTTTTAGCATGTGCAATGGACTGCAAAACAACAAGCTTTACGTTTTGAAAAATGAAACATGTCTATTTTTCTGGGTATTTTTAAGCTCTGTAAGACCCATAGAAGTTGTACCCACCCTGTCCATAACAGGGGCTACTAATCAAATTTAGTTCTGCTAGATGGTAGACAACCTAGCTGATTTATATACAGCAAAATCCTCCTGTGCTCTAAAGGAAGTGTACCCTAATGTAAAGCTGCCAACACTCTAAACTGATGCCCAAACAGTGTATACAAATAACAAAAAATTGTGCAGCACTTCCCCAAATAATTTACATAAATAAACAAATATATGTACATATATAAATATACACACAATACAATGCCCAAAGCAATGTGCTATGGTCCCCTAGGTGACCTATAAAAGTGATATCCACAACACAACAATGAAAAGGACCCCTATGGATACGGGGATATGGAACAAACAAGTGATAAGTGCCAAATGTGACCACACTACAAATCACATATAAAGACACCGAATACTCTAATAGTCCATATATACAAAAATAAAATGATGGGTGCTTCATATAATCATGCAATGTGCAAATGGTGTTCAAAATCTGTGAAAATGTCAGCACACTTCTTCCACTGTGGCTACAATGCCTCCTCACCTCCTTCCGGCGACCCCAAAGGGCCAAAAAGCCTTCAGGATCACCCTGGATCCTTTTCAATCCTGGCTGGCGTTAATTCACCTGCAGTTCCTCTCCTACAAGTCTCCAGGTCACTCAGGAAGAATATTCTGCGAAATATGTATCTCACCAACACAGTGAGCAACAAAAGAGAACCTCCATAGTGCAGTATTTAATGAGCCAAAATCTCCTTTATTTAATAGAAATCAATTCCACTAGCTGATTTATAGTTTACTTGTTCATTTGGTGTTTCCATAAACTCATTGAAGCTGTGGTTTCTCCCATTTGCCAGTAGATGTTACTGGTGCCTCTGAGAATCAGTAAAGAAACTACAGTAAAACTGACTTATGAAAATTCATACTTCCCCTAGCCAACCAGTAGGTGGTTCCTGAGCACTGGTGCATGCTGGGGAATGTGTAAATATTTTGGGAAGGCCAAGTGATCTCTCTCTTTCCCCTAGGCTCTTGCCTGGGGGGGGGGGGGGGGTGAGGAGCAGATAAGTGATTAGGCTTGAAGCATGATGCCTGTCCAATGAGTCTTAGTGCTTGAGGTTCCGTGGTCTGAGAGCCTGACTGAGGACAGGAGAGGAACAGATGAGGTCTGAGATTATGTCAGAGGTCACTCTGCCACATGAGGTCCTAGGAACTTGTGCATCGAGATGGAATCATCAAGAATACTACTGTTATTACTGGAACGATTTGGTTGATAATGAAGATGGCTGCTACTAAGATGGCACAGATTGCTGGAATCAGCTTAAAGGCTCTTTTCTGTACTGGTGTCTCTTCTTTGTCTGCTGTTGAGTCTGCAGGCCAGTAACAGGTGTTCTGAACTCCGTACCCGTCTCTCCCTGGAGTTTTAGTGTGAGCAATGAACTCCTTTTTGTTCGTACCTTAAAGTGTAACTAAAGATAACACTTTTTTTTTAGTTGAGTGGAGATGAATTAAAACACCTGGCGGTTTTTATTGCTGTCTGTGTCTCCATTAGGGAGATTCACCCTCTCCATTTGTCCTGTTTACCATTGAAAGTGAAACTAAAAGAAACCCCAAATGTTGGTGTTTTCCCCAGAAAAGTAGTAGAGGGTGCTATCTTCTAGTTGGAACACTAGTTCTGGTGGCCTGGGGGTCCCTAAGGAATTCCCTTAATTTGCAGGGATTTTCTTGCTGTTTTGGCTATGGGCCAGAATATGATACAGATGGCAAAAAATAAACTGACAGGGGTAATAACCCTCCCTTACTCTATCCAAAATGCAGAAGAAAAAAAAGTTTTTCCTATAGTTCTATTTTAAAGTGTCCATCTGTTCACATCCCACTATTGCCTAAGTAATCTACACCCTGAGGTGAAATGTCAGCCCACCCTGTCTCAGGGGGTTACTATCATGCTTCCAGGGGTCAGGGTGTGCTACTGAAGTCTTTGGCAGAGCACAAAAATACAGTACATGTATAGTGCATTTTAATGCATTTTCATGTGTTAGAGCCCCAGGAAGTAGATCCTTCGAAAGTTCAGAGTAATGATGCATAGCTCCCAACTGTCCCTCATTTGGAGGGACTGTCTCTCTTTTAAGGCCAAATCTCTCGGTTCCATTTTTTGCATCTGATAGCAATCACTGCAGGTAATTGCTGACTGTGTAAACAGCCACAGATAACTGCAGCCACCACTGACCTGCCATTAAAGTGCACAGGCTTGGCAGCAGCAGTTACCTGCTCACAGGTTGAAAAACAGCAACAGGAATAAGCAGATTCCTACTGCTGCCATTCGCATCGGGCCAAATCACCCGTGAAAGTGTTCCTTTATAAAATGTAACCTAACTATTGCTGATCCCCAAACATTAAAACGAGAAAGAGGAACACCCTTTAGCTCAAAGTATATGGGCAAACACTCCTGTCACACCCACAGTTTGTTTTTGCTTTTGTTTTTTTAATCACTACTTTTCCTTTATACTGGCTTTTCCCATGGGGCTTTTTGTTCAGAAAGGTTCATTCAGACCAAAAAGAGGGACAACCGGAGAGGAAAAAGGCACAGAGGGATTTTGGTCCAAATGAGAGAGAGTTGAGAGCATTGCCATTGCAATCAGTGTATGTGCTAGGGGACCTGAGGGAGGTGGGTTTGAGGTCCATGCAGTGATCACTCACTTTTTACCCCATTCCCCAGCCTCCTTCCTCTTTTTTTTTTATTTCTGCATATTAGTTTCCCCACCCAAGAGAGCATCGTTCCAGCTGGCTTGTAAGAGTATTTAAAGTGACTTTTGCTCTTCCTTATGCTATCCCATCTAACAGTACCCCTGTTGTAAGAGGCTGCCTCCTCTTTAATGTTACAGCTCCTAAGCAATTCCTAGATAGCAGCTAGATAAACTCTTTGTAAAAATCAACTTTACTTTTTTAACATTTTTGGTGTATTATTACATAGGTGAACTTTGCTTTTATTTCATATTCAGACACAGTACACAGTTAAATAAAGATTTAGGTTTGCTTTTGTCATGTCACATTCAAATAGCGCACTCAAAAACCAAAACAGAAGGTGCAAACGTTCTAGGACCTATAGCAATAAATTAATATGAAACTTCCCCTTACTAAGTAAAAAACACTCTGTGATTATTATAAACAATACCTTTTATAATAAAGTTCACAATTCCTCAATGTGTTTGTGTTCAGTAAATCATAAACATATAATATATACATGATGGGGTTGATTTACTAAAGGTAAATATGCTGTGCACTGCAAGTCCACTGCAAGTGCAGTTACTTTAGATCTTAGAGGAAGCTCGGAAATGAGGTGAAGCTCTGCTGATTTCTCTCAACCAATCATGTGCAAGTAAAAATGCTGTTTTTTTTTATTTTCCTTCCATGTTCCCCTCAGAACTAGAGCAACTGCACTTGCAGTGCACTTCCAAGTGCATTTAGAGTGCACTTGCAGTGCACAGCCTATTTGCCTTTAGTAAATCAACCCCAATGCCTCCTGTGCAGATATAACAGTTACATTATACACAATGCCTCCTGTGCACATACAGTCATGGCCGAAATTGTTGGCACCCTTGATATTTCTCCAGGAAATCATGTATTTCTCACGAAACGTATTGCATTAACACATGTTTTGCTATACACATGTTTATTCCCTTTGTGTGTATTGGGACAAAACAAAAAAAGGGAGGAAAGAAAGCAAATTCGACATAATGTCACACAAACCTCCAAAAATGGGCTGGACAAAAGTATTGGCACCCTTTCACAACTGCGGATAAATAAGAATGTTACAAGCATGTGATGCTCCTGTAAACTCACCTGGGGCAAGTAACAGGTGTGGGCAATATAGAAATCACACCTGAAAGCAGATAAAAAGGAGAGACGTTCACTTAACCTTTGCATTGTGTGTCTGTCTGTGCCACACTAAGCATGGACAACAGAAAGAGGAGACGAGAACTGTCTGAGGACCTGAGAACCAAAATTGTGGCAAAATATCAACAATCTCAAGGTTACAAGTCCATCTCCAGAGAACTAGATTTGCCTTTGTCCACAGTGCGCAACATTATCAAGAAGTTTGCAACCCATGGCACTGTAGCTAATCTCCCTGGTCGTGGACGGATGAGGAAAATTGATGAAAGATTGCAACGCAGAATAGTCCGGATGGTGGATAAGCAGCCCCAAACATGTTCCAAAGACATTCAAGCTGTCCTGCAGGCTCAGGGAGCATCAGTGTCAGCGCGAACTATCCGTCGACATTTAAATGAAATGAAACGCTATGGCAGGAGACCCAGGAGGACCCCACTGCTGACACAGAGACATAAAAAAGCAAGACTACAGTTTGCCAAAATGTACTTGAGTAAGCCAAAAGCCTTCTGGGAAAACGTCTTGTGGACAGATGAGACCAAGATAGAGCTTTTCGGTAAAGCACATCATTCTACTGTTTACCGAAAACGGAATGAGGCCTACAAAGAACAAAACACAGTACCTACGGTAAAATATGGTGGAGGTTCAATGATGTTTTGGGGTTGTTTTGCTGCCTCTGGCACTGGGTGCCTTGACTGTGTGCAAGGCATCATGAAATCTGAGGATTACCAAAGGATTTTGGGTCGCACTGTAGGGCCCAGTGTCAGAAAGCTGGGTTTGCGTCCAAGATCCTGGGTCTTCCAGCAGGACAATGACCCCAAACATACGTCAAAAAGCACTCAGAAATGGATGGCAAAGAAGCGCTGGAGAGTTCTGAAGTGGCCAGCAATGAGCCCAGATCTAAATCCCATTGAACACCTGTGGAGAGATCTTAAAATTGCTGTTGGGAAAAGGTGTCCTTCCAATAAGAGAGACCTGGAGCTGTTTGCAAAGGAAGAGTGGTCCAAAATTCCGGGTGAGAGGTGTCAGAAGCTTATTGATGGTTATAGGAAGCGACTGATTTCAGTTATGTTTTCCAAAGGGTGTGCAACCAAATATTAAGTTAAGGGTGCCAATACTTTTGTCCAGCCCATTTTTGGGGTTTTGTGTGACATTATGTCATATTTGCTTTTCTGCCTCTGTTTTATATTTGTTCCAATACATACAAAGGGAATAAACATGTGTATAGCAAAACATGTGTTAATGCAATACCTTTTTTGTGTGAAATACTTGATTTTCAGGAAAAATATCAAGGGTGCCAACAATTTCGGCCATGACTGTATGCCCAATAAAAAAGGAAAAGTGTTCCCAAAATGCAACTATAATTTATAGTGCTTAAAATCAGTTCAGTTTATGTGCAAACTGCTCCAATCTTCAGTGTAAGCATGATAAACGTGCTTTTGTGATCCATCTTCAGTGTACTAAATAAAGACTTCAATATTGGTGACCAATAACATGTAAATCTCCCCTAGTGAAATCTCACTCAATGGATTATGGGACCCCCTTAACTCAATAAGAGGGTCTCAATGCACTCTTGATTATCCATTGTAGCTTCTCAAAATCTGCTCTTCTTCTCTCTGTCTTTACCACTTGTTACCAGTTGCTAACAACCTCCACTCCACCATAAACAGAACCAGGGAGGATCCGTACATAGTGTAATGCCACTTTATTAAAAATGAACAACAAACCCAAAGTACGCACTTACAGTGAACAGCTTTGCACACATTTTTCGTGCCACAGGTTTCCAGTTGGCAGAAGTGATGTAATTCTTGTAACCCTGCCCAACGCATTTTGTCTGCTGGACGTCTTCAGGGATCTTTTTTTGAGCATGGTACTATAGCCTATATACAGACTGTAGTTTGGTGATCAGCAGCCTGGTTTAATAGTTAATATTAACACACACATATTTTTCACCGTAAGCGCAGAGTATCTCCCATTTTCTACATTCAGATAATATACTTACGATACAATCGGCAGAAATACAGTATGCTTCCTTTATGTATTTGCAGCTACGCACATATATTAACTTTCAATAAATGCCATATATAAAGAACAGCTGCAGCCAATAACAACCAAGTAAAAACAGTAGCATAAGTTAACACCAAATGAAAAAATGCATTTTCCTCTCTGTGAATATGTCATTTTCTTGGCATTAAAGTAGGATAAATGTATAATTTAAAGGGTTAGTCCACCCCAACTGATATTTCAGATTATGGTAGGTGTTGGAGAGGTGAATCCTCTGACAGTTTATTTTGAAGACTCTGCTAGCGAGATCTCAACACTTTTTTGAGTTTGCACACCTGCCATTATGTAGGGCTCCAGCAGGAATTGAATATCTTTTATATTTTGAAGTATGTAACAGGAGGAGCTGGAATTCCAAAAGTGGGACAGGTATATTCAAAACTCCCAGGTGGACAGAAACAGAGGGGCAGAAACTATGCCAGAGATATTTTGCTGTTGGACTATTCACGACATAGGGGGCTATTTCAGCTTACTATGCACCAACTATACTAAAATAATACTTTTGAGTCATTTAAATTGCAATTGAAACGTTACAAAATATGGTAGATAAAGTCAGTAATTAGCTTTCTAGAATTCAACTATTCTGTGGGAATCCTATATAGGCCATTACAGTTTGACCTCGCTTTTAAATAATCATTAAGTGATGCACACATCAGCATCATTGGTTATTTCTCCTTACATTCATGTGTTATTCTGTCGTTGTAATGGTAACCCTAATCATATGGAACGTGTTGCTGTGGGTGGTGCACCACCTTTTCCTGTGTCTATCTGACCTGTGAGGAGTCTGTAGCAGTGCTTGCATTAGAAATTATCTGTCTGACTTTCAGTATTGCTCATTCTGTACTTAGAATAGGTACAATAGTGTAGGCACCTGCCCATGTTTACTTTTAGTTTTATCATTGCCTATCTGTGTTGCAACTGAAGAATCCTTTTACATAGCACTAGACTAAAGAAGCCAATAGACACAAGATCAGCTTTGTCCAATTGGAGCAGTATGAGTCTGACTGGGGAATGATCATATGATTATTAGGTCCATGTCATGCACTGCTGGCAAAACATAGCTGAAGAGCATTTCACTCTATGGAATTGCTCCCTCACTGGCCCAGAACACTGTCTAAACCAGAGAGGTAGCATCATCTTACTGGCACGAATAGCCAGGGAGTAACTCCATAAAAACCGAAAAGCTGCCTCTTAGTGATCCTGTCACTGGCAACTTGCCACCACTGATGGAGGAATTATGTTGCCATAACACCAACAAGCAGAGCTCTTTATTCTTCTATGAGAAGCAACATTTCTGTATTCTTCCTCAAGTATGTGATCACTTACTTGAGGAAGGGTCCCTGCATGGTCTAAAACATTGTTTTTCTATATGATCATACAAGAATAAACAACTCTGCCCTTTGAAACCAGCTTGTTGGTGTGCTGGCGAAACATTTTATCCATGTTGTAGATAATGGCCAGTCGGGAGTCATTGCATTAGTTAGTTCTAGTAAAGTGTGCAAAAGGAACATACCACTTATCACCAGAGATGGCTCGTGTGACATAGCTCTAAGAATTACCAAAACTTACCAAATTGGCTGGCCTGACTGAACCTTCAAGTAGTTTCCCCCCGCCATTGTTTTTCCTCAAGATTCATCCCACCTTCTAAAATTAGCAGCCTGGGATCTTCATAAGACTGTCAGAGTTTTTTTATTTATGTAAAATAATGGAACAGTGGTTTAGGACTCAAAATAAAATATGATGCTAGAAACTAGACAGTGTATAGGTTATTAACATTCTTCTGGAATTTTCATACTAAAAACTAAGGTAGGGTAGCAGAGTATTATAAATACCCAGATGTCCCACTTGTACAGCTTTATTCACCAATTATTTTTTCTATAAGTAAAGGGACAGTGACAAGAGTATGTAGTGCCATCCCTGGGCCACTGTAATTTAACCAGTTCATTCAAAGAGAAGTGTAGAAGCAGTCAGGCACACAGCAACATTTCACTCATTCTGGCTCAATGATCAATCTAGGAGATGTCTTTTAGGTGTTTTCTTGCTGAGGAACTTGGATGGGGTGTAGGGTTGTATGGGATACTCCAGATTCACTAAATATTTACAGAAGTACACTTCACTTTCCCAAACATCTCTGAGCAATCATTATACAGGAACAGGTGCAGATGGCAGATACTGAGCCCCTTCTTAGAAGCTATCTCAAGTAGGAACACTTCTGGTTTATCCACCCAAGGGATACAGTCTCAGAGAAGCCCTGGGATCAGGTCAGTACTCACAATGACACAGGTCATCCGATGCCTCATTCCAGTATCCACAGGACACTCTTCAGTGAGGGAGAGGTTAATGCTCACATTGCCACAAGACAGCCAGACTCCTAACTTCCACCAAGCATTCTCTAGTAAGCTCTTCAGACCAAATTTCAGGTGAGGGTTTCCTGACTAGCTCCAAACAGTGATCCTAGTAAATAGGCCCATTAATTTTTCCACTGCTGGGACTGCAGTGAAAAAAGGCTGAACTCATGTTAGCTGCTGCTGCTGCAAGTAGAGGTGGACACCCCACACCCAGTTGAGTGGATGTCCTCCAACAAAGGGAAGAGGAAGAGCCTTGCTGTTACAAATGAATTCCAGACTATTTATATGCCTCTCCAGCTACCTTCTGGGCACACTTCCCCAGGGATTGACTGGAGCACAATAACTATCCAGGCTGCCCACTTGCCTTGCTCAATCATCTATGTTCCAGAAGCATCTGGAAGGCAGGAAAGAGCAATCAAACATTCAGCCTGTGAGATCCAGAACAGCCAAAAGTAATCAACAATCACAGAGGAGCCAAAAAGAACCAGGTTTACCTAACATCCTAGCAGTCTATCTAGGAGGTTGCTACAAGCACTTGGCTTTGCAGTGGCTGTAGCAGTTGGATGCAACTGAGATCTCTGAGTGATCCAAGAGATTAGCATATGATACTTTTGATAGCATATGATACTTTTTGCCAGCAACTATAGTGACTCTTGGTTTGACTTCACCCTTCTGTCTAATGGTTCTACTGTATGTTGTACAGTCCTATGCTGAGGATACATCTTGGAACCTAGAACACCTATATATAATTTCTACCTTGGCTTTTCATAAAATCTACCACACTTTATGAAGGATTTGCACACTGTTTTGCTGTTTTTGTAGTTTACCTGTTAATGGTAAAAGGCTCCCATTTTTCACCTCATTATGCTCTTACACTGAGACATGTCACTGAAATGCAATTTTGAATTAATATTATCTTTTGATTTACAACAAAGCCTTTTTCAGAAATCAAAACAGGCATGTGGAATGAAGGCTTTAATCACCCTCAAGCTGTTAACATGAGAATGAAAAATTCTAAATAGTAATCTACTTTCCTTTGTCAAGGCATCATGCACAAGGTACTGTGAAGGGATGTCTTGTTTGTTGACAAGGCAGCTATTGCAAAGAAATAACACAGGCTGATTATCTCTTTAGATTAGGTACTTTTAAGCCTAATCTGCCAATAATTGCCCTCTGTATGGGGCAAAAACAACTCCTGAAATTGACATCTTATTGTCTGAATAGTTGAATTTAAAATAGTCTTTTGTTGTCATTGGCATGATTCAAAAGTTCATCTTGGGTGCTTTGTATTTGAAGTCAGACATGTCTCTTAGATTGTAAGCTCCAAGGAGCAGGGCCCTCCAGGGCCAGAGCCTGCACCTGTCGTGGATTGATCTGAATTGTTTGCCTGAGCGATATACCTCTGTTCTTTGGATTGAGCAAACTGTTGCCCGCTATATGAATCCTGTATTATAATAATAATGTTTGTGGCTAAGTGTGTTCAAATGTGGCCACCAGATACTCGAGAATCAAGAGACTGCACTGTGTTACATGAACCATCAGTGCCTATATGAGTCCACGTATGTTCGATTTTTTAGTACATAAATGTAATGTGTGAATTAAAAAAAAAAACAGTATAAATATTAAAATTTTAATTGGATGTAAAGCTGAACTCCAGAAAAATTTCAAATACACAGTATATAACACGTTAGAGAGCAGTAGGCCAGTATTTACCTGTGTCATTACATCACATATCCTAAAAATAAAAGGAATATTCATTTTTTTTTGGATAGTGAATGAAGCTATGCAACTAATTTATTATAAACTTCTGAGTTATACTTTACAGTGCACAGTTGAAATCTGTATATGGATTATGTTTTACCTACAAAAGGATGTGATTTTTTTTACCCATCCATCTTTGAGACGCCCTGACATGCAACTTTTTCTTTACTTCAACTAAGTAATAAAGCTTAAGATAAAAGTGTGTAGCTGGTAACTTGTCATCTGAATACTGCAGTCTTTATTCATGCAGACAGAATACAGAGAAGCACAGAGGCTTACGCATTTCAGCTTGCAGCTTTAGTCATAGCCATCATAGGTAATAAAGTTGGGCCACCCCTTGACTTCAGCCTGTGATAGTGAAAGAAAAGAAGACAGTTAAGTTCATCCTTCTGCTCTCCCCCCATGTCAGTACGTTCTTTGTCAGCACATATAAATGACTCCTAGTGTTGCCTGTCTTTCTCTGAGTCTGAGCTCTGCTGTAAATGAGTTTTACAAGAGGCTGATACCAAGCCAAATTCAGAGACATGAAGTAGATGAATTTAAAAATACGTTCAAGCCTCATGCATACTGGGACTCTTGTAAACTCCCTTCTCCTGGCAGGAGAAAAGCAGCTTCAAAAATGCACCTAAGCCGCATTTTTGCAAACACATTTCGGCATGTCAAGTGCCTAGTCATTTATTCCATTGGCCAAAATATTAATTTATTCTGGCCATTGAAATGAAAAAACGCTCAAGTGCTAAACACGCCTAGCGCTTAGCCGCGTTCACATGCATTTACCCATGTGTAGGTGCGCAGCCATTTTTTTCTGGCAAAACGCCTCTCTCTTGAAGACACAAGTGATGTTATTTTTTTCTGTCTCTAAACTCCTGTAAACGCCTATGTGTGCATGGACACAGAGGATAACATGAAGGGGCATTTAGAGGCAGAAGAAAAACACAAACACCTGTAAAACAGGCATTTTTTAACTCAAGTGTGATTGAGGCCTGATTAGACTTTTTTACTTAACTGCATTTAGTTTTTTAAACCAGTTTTGAATCCAGCTTAGAAAGGCTTCTCAGATCAAATCTATTCCTTTGTACAATCTGCGGCATCTGCAAAAGCTGTGATAACAACCGTCTGGTACCATACTCACCTCATTGAGAGCAGCGTGAGTACTTAAAAAAATAGTCACATTATCATGTCACATTTTTGTGATTTAATGAGATCACTTTAAAATATTTTTTAAAAAAATCCACATTTATTTATATGTGTACCTTCTACAGCCTACATACGTCCCAGAGGACTTCATTAATGGCCTGACTCCAGGCAGTTATTTTATTTTGTCTTTTATAGAGTGTTATTTTTTTTCTTCTTGCATTCCCTTACTTCCTGTCCATGTGACACTATAACAGAAATAGGAGAAATGGGTGTTAACGGAACCGGAAGTGCTCCTCACCAAAGCCAATGGGGTTGATTTACTAGAACTGGAGAGTGCAAAATCTGGTGCAGCTCTGCATTGTAGTCAGTCAGCTTTTAACATCAGTTTGTTCAATTAAGCTTTGACAAAAATACCTGGAAGCTGATTGGTTTCCATGCAGAAGTGCACCAGATTTTTCACTTTCCAGTTTTAGTAAATCAACCTCATTGTGTCTTTTGGTTTTGATTGATGCTTGTACTACACAAAGTAGCCCAGTAAATATCCCATTTTCTTCCAGTTCCCAACTACAGTTGTGAATGTTGACTGTGGTGGTTGAAAGTATTTAGAAAGTTCCTGGAAACATTGACTGCTCATTCATCACCCAAGCAATAATTTACAGGAGTAGTGATTACTTATGATAAATTTAGCACAGCACAGTTTTAATTTACCTATTCAGAATGATAAATTACATACAAACTGGATGAGATCAAACCAAGGCCTTGCAACTGATCAGAAATGCTTTTTGACAAAGAGCAGTAGTGCAAGACCTATTTATTATCAGAGTATTTTCTAGAAAATTGCTCAATTGACCATTAACATTAAACTTGTGCATATAAAATGATGTGATTATGAAGATATCTTCAACCCACCATGAACCAATTGCCATATTTATATCATGGTGCTTCAGGGGGCCCTATGTAGTAAACCTTCTCACGCCTTGAAAAAAACATTAGTTGCACTGCCAATTAAAAGTTGCACATTCTAATAAATGTTTTTGAAATTCTTTTTTTAAAATAGGCCGGCTAAGCATATTAAAGTACATATGAATGTACTAGTGAATGACATTAATTTGCTAAAGCACTATTTATAAACTATTGCCTTTTTTATTGAAATACTGTTTTCATCTTTTTAATCCTTTGTTACATCTCAACAGTGCTACTTTTCTGCAGCCTCTTTGCAACCACTTCCTGTCTACATGTATGCCTTCCAGTAACTGCTGTATGTCAAAGCTTAGGGTAGGCTTTTGTAAAGGTTGCCTTTGTACGTTTGGTCAGAGACGTTAGCTGGCTTAGTGTCATTTCACTTGTAGCAGCCCCCATTCCCTTAAATCAAGGAGGTCTAATGATACGTGGGTACCCACAGGACTTATACACAATGCTAAGCTCACTGGTTAGGAAGTACAGGACTGATGGTGCCTCATCAGGAATGTTGTCAGTGGGACATGCAGAAGGGTCAGTGTAGGTGGAAGGGAGAGACGTGGTCAGCAAACAGCCAAAAGGTCAGTCCATGCGGCATGCAGAAACATGTTTAATAAATAAGTAAAGGGACAGTATGGGTGGCAACAGATCTACGGTCAGTATTCATGCAAAGGATCAGTCCAGATGACTTGAAGAAAGGTGGTGAGAAACCAGGTAAATAACAACTGGTCAGATATGTGAGAAAACCTAAAATAAGCGTTGGACCCAGGGTCAGTGAATTTTATATCAGGTATCTGCAAAGGAAGGACCAAGCTAGGTAGAAGGCCATAGTGGAGCAGAGGACATTGCCTGACAATAGGTCACCCAAAGAGCTCACTACTAAGGGAAGTGTCCTGCAGCTAAAGGGGAACCCTCACTTCTACCAGCCTACAAGCTGAAACTGGTTTCAGTGGATCATAAAAACGTCTGACTAAAATACTCAGACTTCTAGCACAGTTGTAAAGTTTCCTGGATAGTATAGCATACTTTTCTTGTTCCTTGAAGGCCTATTTCAGCTAATTGTATCAGCGCATGCTGGTCAACCCTTAAATAAATTGCCTTACTTACCTTGTCATAGCTCCAGGCTATCACATTCAGGTGCTTTAAATTATAACTGAAGGCAGAACTCTAGAGAGGGATTAGAACACCTGACAGGCTTTTATTGCTGACAGTGTCCCCATTAGCGAGATCCACTCTTTTTACTTGTCCTGGTGAGAGTCGGTGAAAGTGAAAGAAAAGCACAAATTTTGCATTGTTTCCAGAACAGGAATAGTGGATAAATCTTCCAATATGGATATCCAGGGTTCCCCTCATTTTGGAGGGATTTCTGTTTTGGTTATGGGACAGGAAGTGAAGGGAAATCTCCCCATTGGAACGCAGATGACAAAAAACTGACAGGGACTATAACCCTCCCTTACTCTATCCAAAATAAAAAAGGAGGAGGGAAAGTCTGCTTAATCATGTGCCCACTGTGATTGGCTGTCACAGTGGTTACATGAGCAGGAGTCAATTCTGTTGGTTCCCAATCATTAGTACAGACTGAAAACTGTCAGCACAGAAACCTATGCTTCCCTTAAGCCCCGTACACATGATGAGAATATCGGAACGATCGATCGCCCATTTTTTTTCGCCTGCTAGTTTCACATCAAAAGTTAAAAGGTAACTAAAAATTCTCCTATGAAAGAAAAGAATTTCGAAAGTGATGTCATGTATTGTATTGTATTTTCGGACTACTACTGTACTGATTAAATGAAAATAGTACGATCTGGTACCGTACGAGAAAAATTGTTGCTCTTGTCCCTTTGGATATTGTCATACGAATTGTCGTGATCGGCTCTCGAAAGCTGTGTACTAATGATCCGATTATCGTATGATCAATCCTCGTACGATAATAGTGTGTACGGGGCATAAGACACATATGTGTAGAGTGAGGACGTTAAAGCCCACCTTCTCTGCCATTGCTCATGCATTACATGGGTAGCAAGAGGTAAAGAACCACATCATGAGCACCATTCTTCATATCCTTAGAATGAATGCTTCCCAAACATGAACTCTGTCCCACAGTTGCACACTTTGCTAAAGGATTCATGCACACTGGACATTTTAGCCCCAGCACATGAGAGTCTGGCATTTAGGTGCAGGCAGAAGGCACAGGTGCACCGTCCAGCCCCGCTGCCATCAGCCTGTAAGGGCTGGTTCACCCTCATGCAGGCCATAGATGGTTTGTTTATCGGCCGAAAAACAAAAAATTGGTCGTTCTGTTGCCACCAATGATTACGCAAATCGGCCGTTTGTCATAAAATTTCCAGCATGACCGATAAAAGAAATGAGGAGGAACCGTGAAAATCGGCCCATGACATTGCCCCACTAACGGTGTGAATATCGACCGATTATTACACTGCAGCTGATAAACTCACATTCAGGAGCTTTTCTGCATTTTTTTCAGCAGCCCCTGAACTCTCCCTAATGTTTTCCTATGTGTCCATGTACACTGTGTCGTTTACAATCGTTTACAGGCAGTTGACTTTACAGTCGTTTTTTGTTAATGCACCAAACTTGCGTTCAGGAGTAGATTTTATCAGCATTTCAAATGCCAAATGCTTGTAAACGCGGTTAACCGTGCTTATAAGCGTTTGCGTTTAGAAGCGTTTTTTAACTGTTCCATATCCAGACGCTGTCCAGAGCCTTTTTTCATAATCAGAAATGCTTGCAAAGTGTTTTCCATGTATTCAAATGGACTTAGCACACCGGCGCAGTCAGTTCCAGGTTTTGCGTGAAGGAAAAAATGGTAGAACGTGCTGCATTATGCTCATGATGGAATCCATAGTGAATACAACCAGAAAAGACAGGTCATCTCAACACATACTGCTCTCTCTGCTTCTGCTCTCTCTATTTCTCTCAAAATGTCTGAAATAGTTAATTTACTGTTATATTACTGTTTTTCAGTGCATTCTGGGCATTTTGGAAGGTCTCCTGATGTTATCTTTAAGAATCGCTTCTAAACGCAAATGCGGTATGCAAACGCAGCTAAACAGACTTTTTTAACCTACGTTTTCCAGCAGTCAGTTTTGATTGTTCAGAAGTGTTTTCCAAACATCCCGTGTACATGAGCCCTAAGAAACTGCACAGCAATGCTCTGCGTGTTCCTGTTCGATTCCTATGCGGTTCAGTGTGTTGCATTTTCGGCCCATTTATTTTGAATGGACTCAAATTGTCCAGCACCGCATCAAAAGTCGTGCATTCAGTACTTTTGCAAACTCACTACAATTGGTTGTACCAATGCGATCCGGTGCAGGAAAATGCACTGTATTTGCAACCTGTGTTTGTGATGTCATCCAAATTGACATTATTATTATTATTATTATACAGGATTTATATAGCGCCAACAGTTTGTCAGCGCTTTACAATATAACGGGAGACAATACAGCAACAATACAGTTCAATACAAGAGAGTTAGGAGGGCCCTGATCTTTGGAGCTTACAATCTAAGAGATATTGACATCTTCTGCAGATTGCAACTGCAGTGCGTATTGAAAGTAGTGTGGAAAATGCTCACGAACGTGGGTTTCTCGAACCGCGCTCTGGTGTGAACAGGCCCTGAAAGTCTAAAAGGGACTGACAGCTGCAGCGGCAGGATGGTGCACTAAGTGCTACTACCGTTTAGGGCCGTATGCCCCCAGAGACGAATGCTGGTCATGTAGACTGCTTGTGTGCAGGCATTCGTCCATGGGAGTATATTGCCCTAAATGCTATTAGCACTGTCCAGCCACAGCAGCTGTCACACCATATCTAAACTAACATTTATGTACCAGCTCTAAGTACAAGGCAAAGTATTGTGTCTTTGGAGGATTGCACAGCTGTAAGGTGAGTTTCAGAGCTAACTTGTAATTTCCACAGCCAGAGATAAAAATAAGGCTTGCAACTTTTTTTTTTTTTCCTGTGAGCCTGACAACTTGGCTTTTAAGATCTGACTGTAATGCTCTACAGAGTGAGTCATGACCAAGCTCATTGGATCCTGTGGTTGTTCTCCATTTGCTGCCCTCTCTCTTGCTAATTGTGTATGAGACAGATACATTAATGTCATCAGCATACGCTTTTTACTGTGCTACCCCTGTCCCTGATCAATCATCTGGCTGCCATGGCAATAGACAGTATTCATCTGCTATTCAGGTGTGTTTTGTCTTGTACTGCAGACTTCTTCAGCAGCAGCTTTGTACTTTACAGTAAATAGAGGCCTTAAGAATGCTCAGTATAATTACTGTCCAGTGCTTGCTGTTTTGTGTTTTGTGTTTGACTATTTATAACCCACCAATAACATGTCAGTAAGGGCTTGTTCACCAGCCTGCATGCTAAAATGGGTGCGGGCTGGTGTCCATAGTGTAGTGGTATTGCTTTGCCTTGTTTTCACTTTATTAAAATGTCACAAAATGACATTTCTTTCACTTCTATGCTCCAATGTGGTCCGGTGACATGCAGTAAGAGAACAGGGGTGGTGCATTCCAAATAAATTGTAGCACATTTGTCTTTTAGTGCAGTACACAGCAACCCAAGGCTGCTGTTAGAAACCACAGGGCCCCATACAACCAACCTGACCGGACCCCCCCCCCCCCCACAAGAAAAACAAAAAAAAAACAGGTTACTATGCTTCAGTTATGAATGAATACAGCGAGTGATCAGTACTGATCACTCATTGTGTTCATTCAGGAAGGAAAGGGGCTGGTAAATGTAACATATTTACCAGACCCTTCCCACATTCTCCATGCTGAAGGTGTTTTGGTTCAGACTAAGTGTCCGGTGATTATCTGTTCCTGTCCTAATTAATCATCGAGCTCTGGGGTGCGCGCACTTGAAGAAACTCACACTGATACACAAACGTTCAGTCTGTTTAACTTCTGCTTTATTGGAATGAGAAAGTGAGCTTATATATACAAAATGATGCAAGGGTCATGTGAGCGCAGCATTAGCATTATTGAGCTATATATTAGTCCTTGATTGGTCCTGTTCACACAAAAGCAATCTTCCTTCAGAAAATAGGCGTGATCTTCTAGGTGTTATCTGGAAATAAATATTTCCTTTGTTAAGCTTTCACTTGATGGGAGGGGTTGCTCAGCAGCCATTTTTGAGTGAAAAGTACCACAAGAACTAGCAGTAAAAAGATATACACACAACACATATATATACATACAAAGCATTTAGAAATATAAAAATATAAAAGTAGATATGTATAAAATGTATAAAAAAAAGGAAACCAAATAGGCATTTTACCATATCCATCAAAAAGGATCCTAGTGTGTGCTTGCAGCTGCTGATGGGTAGGAGAGGAGGGAAGCTGGCAGCCCTGCGGGGGGTAGGGGCACACAGGGAGGCCTGGGCAGCAGGGAGAAACATATGGTGTACAGGGAAGGTTATGAGTGTGGGGGGGGGGTGCGTTTAGTGGAACTGACCCCCTGTATGGCTCTGTATGCAGCAGCTGAAACTCGGGGGGTAGGCAAATTTCAGCTGTTGCAGAGGGAGCCATACAGGGGGTCAGTTCCTGTAATTGCCCCCCTGCCTTGCTAGTCACCCTCCCTGCCCACCTCATGATTCACCCAGCTGCCTGGGCCCCCCTGTTGGCCTGGACCCCATACAGGAGGACTGGTGGTACCCCCTTATCCACGGTCCTGCTGCAACCCATCTCAACACAACAAAAACAACTGTTTTCTATGTGCTCTGGTGTTCAGCATAGATCAATGCAGCTGAACCAACATGGTATGAACAAGCCCTAAACCCCATAACATGTGAGTACAACCTGTACCATATAAGTGACATTGCTTTATATGTTCAGCTTTGTATTACTCCCTGAGATCACAGCACATTGCTTTATATGGTGTAAATATGCCATGGCTCCCTTGGGAGGTTGGCTTCGCCATTATGGAAACAACTGGCCCATGACAGGACAAAGTAGCGTGTTCTGGAAATGCCTTTCCACTTTATATGGCCAATGCACCTATTCCTACCTCACCATGAAGCCAATATTTGTGAAGCCTGATCTAATAAGTCCTTCTCTGGGTACCTAAAACTACTTTCTTTCACCAAGCAGCCCCTCTCTGCTCTGTAATAGGATGACTTGTCTTATTCTTGTATGTCAGCAAAAAACTGAAGCAGTGGGGCAGCTGGGGATTAGACTCAATGCCCTGGGAAACCCAAAGTTGGCATTCTACAAAGGCTCACTACCACTGAAACCAGGGACAAGAAGTATGTTATTTGCAAGATTACCAGGTGAATATCTAGCAAACGTAGCTTGAAAAAAGAAAACAAACGCAGCCACCCTGCTAAGGACTAGTTATCTGCAATATATTTCATGTTTTTGTTTTGGGTCTA
This sequence comes from Staurois parvus, assembly GCF_062004578.1. Classification (NCBI taxonomy): domain Eukaryota; kingdom Metazoa; phylum Chordata; class Amphibia; order Anura; family Ranidae; genus Staurois; species Staurois parvus. Next base: position 19,641,929 of record NW_028318083.1, read on the forward strand.
AATACACTTTAACCACTTTCCCTCTCACGCCTGTTCACCCACTGTAGAGCATATTTTACATTTCTGCTATGGATCTGTTTATTTGGCAATCATTTTGTCATTACTAAAGATAACAAGGTAATACATATTTTGTATTTTACAGACAAACAATGGTTGCTTTTTATATTATCTTGCAAAAAAATGTTTTTGTTAGATTTTTATTGATGTCTGTGTCCCCATTAAGGAGATTCACTTTTTCAATTTGCCCTGGTGACCACTGTTGCCAGGACTTAAAGTGAGGGAACATTCAAAATTTTTAGTTGTCAGAAGAAAAGAAACAGAGGATAAATCTTTCAATGATAACACTTGTTCTGACGACAATTAATAGTGTGTTGCACTTACATTGGAGAGGTTTTCTCTCACTTCCTGTTTCATCTGTAGAACAGGAAGTGATAAGAAAATTTGTGCAATTGATTCCTGGAAGATATTCTTTCATTTAAACAAATTTTATAGTGTGTGCTTATATCATGATATGTTTGGTCGAAGTAAAAAAAAAGTGTTCTTTCGGGACTGATTGTTTCTTTTTCAATGAAAATGATTGTTTATTGATCAAAATGTCATATGGCTCATTTGTAAAAAGATCCTGTTCTTTATGATCTATTTTATGTTCTTTTTTAGTTTTAGATAGAGTGGAAAGGGATTAGAACTTTAATGCTGTCTGTGTACCCAATAAGGAGCCACACACTCTGCATTTGTTCTGTTTACCATTATCATTGAAAGTGAAAGTAAGGAAATCCCACATTTTGGGTTGTCCTCAAAGTGATAGAGGAGAAATGTTGTAATGGGGACACTAATTCTGGTGACCTGAGGATCCCCTAGAGATTCACTTAACCACTTGCCCTCCAGATGATTTACTCCCCCTTCGTGACCAGGCCATTTTTGCATTACGGTGCTGCATTACTTTAACTGACAATTGCGCGGTCATGCAATGCTGCACCCAAATGAAATATATGTACTTTATTTCCCAGAAATAGAGCTTTCTTTCGATGGTATTTGATCACCTGTGCGTTTTTTATTTTTTGCACTATAAAAAAAAAAAAGACTGACAATTTTGAGAAAAAAAACAATATTTTTTACTTTTTCCTATTAAACATGTCCAATAAAAAAATAAAAAAAATCAAATTTAATCACAAATTTAGACCAAAATGTATTCTGCTACATGTCTTTGCTTAAAAATCTTAATACGTGTAAATTAATTGGTTTACTTGAAAGTTATAGTGTTTACAAATGGCGGTATAGATACTGAAATTTTTTTTTTTCACTAGTAATGGCGGCGATCAGCGACTTATAGCGGGACTGCGGCGGACATTCTGACACTGGGAAGGAACTGACTTGGTGTTACTGACATCCTCAGAGACTCCAATACAGTGATCAGTGTTAATAAAAAGCACTGACACTGTACTAATGGCACTGGGCAGGAAGGGGTTAACATGTGGGGCGACCAAAGGGTTAACCGTGTGCTGTGTTTCACTGTAAGCACACTGCTTTGTATGGCTCTGTTATGAAGAGCCATACAAAGCAGTGTGCATGAGCTGACAGTGGAGAGATCTGTGTTGTTTATACACAGGTCTCTCCCCCATTGGAGATACTCGGTGATCACCGGGTACCGGCGAATAATCACCGCCCGGGGCCTGGTGACTGACAGCTGAGGCCACGAACATATACGTGATATTGGACACCCCTGCTTCCCTGTAGCAGTATTTCTGCTATATGGTGGAGTGGAAGAGGTTAAAGCGGAGTTCCACCAAAAAGTGGAAGCTCCACTTATCTGCCCCCCCTCCACTGCCATATTTGGCACCTTTTGGGGAGGAGGGGAAGCAGTCACCTGGTTTTGACAGGTACCCACTCCGACACCATGGTGAACTGAGCTCGAAGTTTGGCCCCCCTCCTTACTTCCGAAACCCTCTGGATCACTTCAAAGATCTCAGATGACTGCGGCCCATTCAAAAAATGCAGTGTGTTTTCCGCATGCACAGTAGGAGACCGGCTGTAAAACCGCAAGCCTTCATTGCCAGTTTCCCTTAGTCAAGATGGCAGCGCCAGCACCCGATAGCCAATTGAAGAAGCAATTCGGGGTGAGAACACAGTTGGAATCATGAACAGGTAAGTGCCCTAATATTAAAAGTCAGTAGCTACAGTATTTAACTTTTAATTTTTGGGAGGGGGTCCAGAACTACGCTTTAAGCTCTCACAAGCAGGACCTTCCTATCCCTTCTGTACTCCTTGCATTGTAATTATCTTGTCTCCCTTTATATTGTAAAGCATTGTGCAGACTGTTGGTATTATACAGTTATTCCTCTATAATAATAAAAATATATATCAGCATGTTTATGGGCCACCATTATTCCAATGACTTGGTTAAGCCTTGATTGCATTCGTACATTAATCTTGAGTATTTTTGTTCATTGTGGTGCAAGTATAAAATTTGAATGACAGGTCTTCTTTAAAACTGAATTTTCTATTTCAGAGCCTGTGTGTTTGGGATCATCTTCTTTTTTTTATTATTATTATATTTTTTTTATAAAGGCTTATTTTTAACAAACCAACTAGTGCTTGGCATTCTGAAAGCTCATCATTTGTATGCCAGCTGGTAATGGGAGTTTATTTTTCTTCTGAGTCCCTGTTTGATCTTTCATTTAAATGGCATTTTCTCCTATGAGCATCTCGAGACCAGCTCACACAAGGAGCTTTGCCATTTCTCTGTGGATACAGGATTTGAATATGAACACAATAGATGGTCAAAAGACGAGGATGCAAAAATAAGCAAGGCTTTTCAGATATTCTCTAAAATTCATGAACTTCATTCACTCTCTTGCAGTATTAGGAGGAAATGTTGCATAGACTGGACCAGGCAAGATATTAGGCATATTTCACAAAAAGACTACATTGCTTTGCAGCTGTTCAGGTATCCTCTAGTTTTCAAAAACTATTGTGGGTCTTGCCTTTAGGGTCCATTCACACCATATGTAATAGGCTGCGCTGGCCAGCCTTGCCCAGTGCAGTCCTAATGTATAGACAAGGCAAACTGCCCTAATGTCCTATGTTCAGTTCTCATCTCTGCACTGCAGCAGTGTGGCTAAACTGCACTACTTTTGTTTTTTTTACCACAGTGTGTTGAGATGCACTATACCCTCATCATAATGCTCTGCTGTGTATAAAAGAAGTAAATAATGCAATGCAACCACCATGACCCTAGCATATACTGTATTTACTATGCACCCAAACCTGTAGGTGTTTTGGTAGGATAAGACCACTGTTAATGTAAATCGAAATTATGTTTTACAGGAATCAATGCAAATAATGCAGATCTCTAATAAACTATTGGAATGTTTATTTAAATTACCCAGAAATCCTGCATGCAGCCCTTTGGTATGATGTGTTACCCATGGACCTCAGCAGTTTTTGATGGGAACATTGATTAGGGTAATAGCATTGATCTCTAGTTGTAGGCAGGGCTCATCGCCCCACTGTGGGGATCCTTGTGAATGCGCTCGCTAATGCTGTGGGAATACACACCAGAAGCCGCTCATGCGGTGATCAACATTAAGGCGGCACCCGAAATCAGAAGCAAACTATTGGACAGTTCCATTTAGTAAACTTGAACACTTTGCAGTTAAGCTCTTTTCCCATGTCACTGTACCTTTTCCTCACAAATGCAGCAATTCCAAGGGGACACCACACCACCGAGTCTGTATTCTGCTCACCAGCACAGTTATGATTGTCACCTCGCTCCCAGGGACAATGAGAGTTCACACCATTCTTGTTCTGCTCACTAGCACAACTATGATTGTCACCTCAATCCCAGGGACAATGAGAGTTCACACCATTCTTTTAGTGCAGACCTCTGTTGCTTACAAGCTTTACATTTCATTTGGATCCACTTCCTTACTGTTTCTCCTGGCTTCCTTGCCTCCAGCTAGGTCTCTAGATCCCCCTTGCCGCAATGTTGATCCTATGTATGGGGTACCGATCGCTAGGGAGGGAGTCAAGCTCACCAACCCCCTTGCTACTGGGGTGACCATGTCCCTTGCCAGTGTACAATCCAAACGCACATGTTCCTGCGTTAAAAATGACTGTGCGTAAAAGTGGGTGCTGCAGCGACCGTGGGCTGGAACCGAACAGAATCAGCAAGGGAGAATGTCACCAGCACACCGAGGATCACCAATATGGGTCCAAAAGTTTTAATAAATGAACACATAGTTACAGCAAGGCAAAGTTTTCGGAGTCTCGCAGCCTCACATGCCTGATGAAGGGGTCCTGTGAGACTCCGAAACGTTGCCTTGCTGTAACTATGTGATCATTTATTAAAACTTTTGGACCCATATTATTGATACATGTCCCTTGCCAGGCACTCTCCTTCCCACTGGCTGGCTGCTATTGCATTCTCTACCGCTTAGCCGTATCTCCTGCCAACTCCTCTGTTTGTTTAACCCTCTCATGGTGGCCCTCTACTATCTCCTCTTAATCCCCTTTCGTACAAGGCCTGTTCTTGTTACAGCATGCATGCACCCGTGTTGGGAAGAACTTTAGACCAGGCACTTCAAAAATTAACAAAACCTTAACTGAAGAACTCTTGCAGATAGTCAATTCAAACAGTCTTTTACAGCTTTCTTGCAGCATATCCCTTTTCTTTCCTACCACAGGCTGCCAGCTCCTACTTCTCCACAATGTAAAGTTCTTTCTCGTGCGGTCTGCTGCTCTTCTGTGGAACCCTGATTGATCGTGTACCCACCAAATGGGGGGGGAACTCTCCAAGGACCCTGAGAGGCTACCTCCTCTTATATTTATGGGCCACCTAAGGGGGGGAGAGAAAGTCCTTACATGAAGCCACAGTCTTGCTTGCTTTTTCTCCCATGTGCTCCAAGGACCCTGAGAGGTTACCTCCTCTTATATTTATGGGCCACCAAAGGGGGGGGGAGAAAGTCCTTACGTGAAGCCACAGTTTTGCTTGCTCTTTCTTCCATGTGCTCCAAGGACCCTGAGAGGCTACCTCCTCTTGTATTTATGGGCCACCTAAGGGAGGCCACCTAAAGGAGTGGGACCATGAATCAAGGGTCAGTGCCTTAACCCCTTACTGACCCCCTGGCAACCTTCTAACTAAAGCATGATAAACACAACATTTGAATAACATGCGTTTGTACAAAACACTGATTTGGTACAAAACATAAAACACTCTGCCTCACATTGTAAGCACCTGCTTACATACTAGCCTCATGTAACATGTTTCTAGTTTTGTATTGTCGTCTGCATTATATCTCTACCCAAAAATGTAGCATGTCCACACTGTCTGATCCTAATTTCTTCTATTAGGTCTGCAGTTTCTAACAGTCCTCTCAAGCATTACATATATTGAACAGTATATTGAACAGTATGTACGGCTCTTGGGTGATGTCCGGGGCCACATTTGAGGCCCCCTTTAGCTCATGAGTTGATAACTTCTGCTTTAGTGTGGCAGTACCAGACAGCAGAAGGCCTGAGTGCAGAGATGTGTATACATTAACTCTCACTTCCACATGGTTTACATTGATAATTTACAGTATAACTAAAGACAAAACTTTTTTTTTAAATATTAGTTTCATTTTGGATAAAGTGGATAGGGATTAGAACTTTATATAAAACACTTACATCTATAACTCCCTCGATGTGTTTGACAGGCAGGGGACAGGGGAACCAGGGGCATCGGAGGAGTGAATCCAATGATCTGTGCATGGCCCGAGGAGAGACCCGCTTTGGTGGACTCCATGGCGTCTCTCCTACCGATAGTAGCCACGGAGTTCGTCCAGAAACCTGTTCTCCATCTATTTACCCTGTGGACTGGTTCTATTTTCATTTTCCACTCATTTTTTCCATCCTCTGTGTGAGCGCTGAAGGGTTGTGCATTGTTACTGATGATCATCATATATGCTACTGATAGGGATTAGAACACCTGTCAGTTTTTATTGCTGTCTGTGCCACCATTAGGGAGATTCAGAAGTAACAGAGAGGAAACCTTCCAATGGGGACACTAGTTCTAGCCCCAGTATTCCCTCACTTTGCAGCAATTTCCTCTCACTTCATGTTTTGGCTATGGGACAGAAAGTGAAGGGAAATCTCCCCAATGGGATACAGAAGAAAAAGAAAAAACTGACAGGAAATATAACCCTCTTACTCTATCCAAAAATGAAAAAAATGTTGCCTTTAGTTACATCTTAAAGTATTTGCAGGCTCAATATCTAAAATATAATATACACTTTAGCATGTTAATGTAATGTTTAAACAATAATGTTTTCAATTCTGCAGCTTTTATTAAAACAATACATGCTGGTCTTGCCAGAAAGGTTCTTGTTCAGGCACATCTTGTCATAGGTGGTGCGCTGTCAGCCTGTCACATGGGCATCTTTTGAAGGCTGAAAGTGCTTGTTATAATGCAGACAGCCTACCATTGTCACCATCAGATAACTCACCCTAACAAAATGCCATGTAACCATTGCTGATGCATGGGAGAGGAGGTAGCTGTCAAGAGGACGCAGGAAATTAGCAGTAATGAGCAAAAAAAAGTTGGAAAACAAGTGAAAACAAGTATTGTATTTGTAAAAATACAGCAGTTGTTTATGATAGACAGTGCTTTAGCAAACAACAAAAGCAAAAAAATTGTCAGTATAATCTGCCCCAGAGTGCATCTGATAAAACATTGATGTATGCTGAAATAACCTATTGCTGAAATAACCTCTGGCTGCCCACATAATGCATATGTACCCCACCAAAGAGGGTGGGCTTTAATGCCCGCATGCCACACATATGCTCCCATGGGTAGCAGGACCTTCTGTGCAGATAGAATGCTCATTGCACGCTCCCAGCACAGTGACCAAGCTGTCAGAGACAGCTGTCAGTCTGTACTAATGATCAAGAGCTGAATGATCCAATCATGTGACCACTGTGACAAAGAATCACATTGGCCATGTGAATGGCCGATCATTCCCACACCTGTACAGACCCTGTTAAAGGGACTCCGGGGCTCAACCAGAAGGAGTTAAAGGCCAACTTCACCTTTTATAGTATGCTACATGTTACACCCATATTTAGGGTTTAATATGTAACATGCTGCCAAGCAGGAACCCCGCTCCCAAACTGCGCCCCTCTCTGACAGCGTGCCTGGGTTTTCTCCCTGGCAGCAGCTGTCAGATTTAAAATAGGCTCAGCACATACATAGAAATTTGTGAATGAATAAACTACAAGTAACGTGTCACCTCAGTAGACGGATTTGTAGTTATCAGAGAAGCACAAGTGCGGTGATTACTGCACTCGTACTGCATTGACACTTCCTCCAGCTCACTAACTGAAGGCCTATACTTTAGTACTGACATAGAGCTGGAGGAAGAGTCTGCAGGAGTCTGTCATTGCACACATAATCCACCGCGGTTGCAGTGCTTTGTAGGGTCATTTGCAAATGTGGTACATTTATTATTGGTTTTTTTTATTTTTTTTTTTTTGTACAAAAATTTAACTTAGCTTTTATAGCTGTGAATAATGGAATGCACTATAGAGTATCACAATCCTGATTAAAAGGGGTGAAATGAAGATACGACTATTTCTACTCAACTGAATCTGCCATTTTAGCGTAGTGTTTATCAAACCTTTCTGTGGCCTTCAGCCAACTCTGTTTTTGTGCCAGCCAGTGAGCGTCATGCTCAATTATTCAGTAGTTTCAGAAATCTTTCTCAATAATTGCTCTTCAAGTCTAGAAAAATAGTTCATAAAAATTAAAAGCTATTGGTGCCTCCATATGCAGTAATACACAAGGCAAATAAAGTTCAAGGCTTTAATCGTTTTTTTTTAACACTGTGCTCTTTGTGAAATAAAAATGTGTCTAATTTATAAATATATAAATACTGTATAATTTGTATTATTATTGTATTATTTATTTAATAATTAGGCAAAGTAGCTGTTCATCTGCTGACATAGGAGACCAACACAATTATGAACACATGTTGATGAAATGACTGTAATCTTTAGTCTATAATCTGGTGTTTCCTTTTATAATCTTTATGCCAGTGGTCCCCAAATTGCGTCCTGTGGGCAAGATGTGGCTCCCTACTTGCCTTTACCTGACCTATGGGGAACTATGACACCATCGATGGTGGACAATTTCTTTCACTGACACTGATGGGACACAATTCCTTCAAAGGACCTCTTTAATGGGGCGCAATTCATTCCACCGACACCATTGATGGGGAACAATTCCTTTTAAGGACACCGATTTTTTCCACTGACACTGTCAATGGAACACAGTTCCTTCCAGTGACACCATTAATGGGGCACAAATCCTTTCATTGACACCAACCATGGGGTGATGTCAGGAGTGTACAGCGCTCCTGCTCCATCACAGCTGCTGGTCTCATTCCAGCATCCTGGTTTTGGTTATGATACATTTTCCCTGTCTGTCTGTCCACCTGCAAGGTGATTTAAGGGGCCAGTCTCTGGGTGGAGACCAAACCTGATTTAAACCAGCCAAGCCTGCAGTCAAATGCTTGTGATAGCATGTGTAATGGGTGCTGAAGTTTCCTGTCTGTCTGTCCTGCTCTGCTATTTGCATTCCCCTGTTTATGACCTTGGATCGGATATTGACTATTATCTGAACTCTACCTGCCTTTTGACTATGAATTGGACCCTGACTGTCCTGAATCTTGCCTACCTTGTACATGGACGGTCTTTGAACCACTCTGCCTGTCTGCCAACCGCAAGTACCTGTTTGCTGTGCTCAGTTCATGCCTGCCCCCGCATGATGGCCAGACACTATAGCATTGTTTATAGGTCCTGGGGGCAAAGGAGCACCAGTAGGCCTGCTTGCCTTATGGGAAAGCTGCTATAGGTGAAAAACACAGAAGCTAGCTATAGTGTCTGACCACCTGCATTAGTGGAAGCTTGACAGTCACAACTCCTCACTGACACCATGATTGAAGCACTATTCTTCTCACTGATGCTGAAAATAGGATATCATTCCTACCACTGAAACCAATGATGGGGCATTATTTTTCCTCCCACTGGCACTAGATACGGTTTACTCATCCACTACTTTCTACGGTTAGTTTTGAACTTTCAGCCTGCTAGTTTGAGGTCCTGTCCACATGTTCTTATTTTCATAACATACTGTATATGTACATATAATAATATTTTGTTTATTTCGTCTCCTTCCTCGGTAGACAACAAAAAAAAACAATCCACAATTTCCTTAGGAGACATGTCTCCACTGGAGAGGCTCTTGTAATTGTCATAGCAGAGAGATTTTATTTCTGTAATCTGCTAAATAGTATTATAAGCACTTCTTTAAATTATTGATAATAACAGTATGTCATTTATGGCTGCCTTTGTAGCGGGGGCTGTATTTTAACTATTGCAACCAGAAACTTTTCATTCCTGTTCCAGATGTCAGAGCAGCCATTCATAATCCCCATTCCCATCCATACACTGCCATGCACTGGCTTATGTTTCCATGTAACATTTGTTTCTTTTTTATATTACCCCAACCAGATATTTTGGGACTGGGCATCACTGACCTGGAAATACTGGTGGTCTGGTTATGTCTGAGTTCAGTATTTCTCAGTCAAACGTGAACAAGCAAATGGACTGGGTCAGTGACTTAAGCTAGCTATACCTGAATCTAGTTTTCGACAGTTCCTGATGAACCAGCCATAATTCAAGCCTTGTCCTCACCCCCCCACCTGACATCCTTTGATCTGAAGGAACTGGTGCAGCCACTGTTTGGGTATTTGGACAGTCGCAGGTGTCTGTTTCAGAATACAATAGCTGACAGGGGAGATTCCTCTATCCATGCTGTTTAGTTGAGTGGAACAAGATACATTTTACAGTGTATAGTCAGTTTTGGAGATTATTGAAGACAAAGCATTGGCATGAAAGACTTTTAAAGCAGCAATACATTGTGCAAAAACCTCACCTCCAGTTTGCAGCTACATCCCTTGCAGGCCACTGTCATCTTTTCCCTGATCTACTTCTGGGTATTGGGTTTTTGGCCTCTTGATTGGATAGCTGGGATGATGTTTAACCATTCATGCGCATGGGAGTCAGTCATTATAGCACAGCGTGTGTGCCAAGAGTGCATGCTAAGCTGTGCATTTCCAGCTCAGTGTATATTTATTAGAAGACTGTGAGCAGGCAGGTAAGTATGTCCTATTGCAGATGAGGCATAGCATGTCTCTTTTGTAATAGAGAGCTTCTTGCTTGCTGTTTTTAAAATTTTAGGTTTAGTTCTGGCTTAACTATTATTTTCAGAAGGAGTTCCTGAAAGAGTTTTAGGTATGGCTATTATGACATAGTTACATTGGTCCAGTTTGGATCAATGTGTGCCATACCTGTGGGATCCCCATGGAGGTACAGTGATCACCACCAGCTTCCAGGACCCATGCCCAGTGGCTGCCGATATGCTTATTGAACACAGGTCACTTTCTCGGCACAGGCGCCATTCAGAGAACACTTTTTGGATCTTCTCAGTAAATGCAAAGTATCCTCTGGATGAGGTAGCGATTGTGGCGTCACTGCCTTGCCTCTCCATCTTGTCCAATCAGAGAATGCTTTGCATTTGTTGAGGAAATGCAAAGTGATCTCTGAATGGCAGTTATACCAGGCAAATGACCTCCCATATTCATTAGGCAGCAGGGCAGTCCCTTAGCAATGGACCCGAAAGCCAGCCATTGTAGTAGCGGTGATAACTAGAATATTTTCCAGCGTCTACAGGGATCAGCCAGATATGAGACATACATACTTACAATGGTCCAAGCTGGACCCATCTAACTATGTAAAAATAGTCATACCTAAACTTCAGTTTTAGTTACAAATATGGTATATAATGTGTCCCTTGTAATAAGAACATGTTTTGAGCACCACTGCAGACACAACCGAAAACACGCTGAGGCGTTTTTAAAAAAATGTTTCTAATTTGTATCAGATTCTCTCCTTAACTTTTCAGTACAGTACTTGGGAATAAAAGGAGGAGTCTGATTGGCTACTTACAGCAGCAACAGTCTTTATTACAGACATTTTGACAAGTGGGATTAAACCCACTTTGGTAGTCAGGACCCACTGTTTTAAAATATTAAATGGGATGTACAGAAAGTACAGTTATTCTTTGACTCACTGTGTGTGCTTACTGAAAATACGCTTTACTTTCCTCCTAATGCCTCAGGCCCAAGCGATATCTGCTAATACAACAAAGCAAATAAACAATAGACTGAACAAACCACTAAATGGTTACTACTATGTATTGGTGAAGAGTATACAATTGTGAAAACAGTATACATTATAGTAAAAAAGTATATGAATGCTATAGTAGAAAGGGCAGATTCCACACATTATAATATGGACTGAGCATTCTTTAGAATACCTCTGATTCTAAGAACAGTTAGCTACTTGCCATACTTGTTTAACTTGCTCCAGAAGCATTTGTGAACAAAGGACTTGGCTGCTGCATTACAAAAACAAAGTGTAGTATAAGCTGTCTGATTTTCAGAAAACTACATGATAGCACCAGGGGTGTGTTTACCACAAGGCAAACAAGGCGTTTGCCTAGGGCGGTATTTTTTAGGGTTGCAGCACTGGCCCCTGGAAGAAGGGACATATGCGGCATGGGGTGGGATGCGAGAGAGGCTGCGGGCTGATTGATGGTGTATGCAGAGCCCTACTGTCGTTCCTGGGGATGGCCAGAGCTGTGAAGGTGAGTGTGTGTGTTAGTGGAAGGCTCTCTCGAGTGGTGGTGGGGCACGGCAGGAGTGTTGTTGGTCACTGTCAGGCTCTCTCTGCCGGGGAGGGGGGCCCTCCGATTTTTGTGTTGCCTAGGGCAGCACAAAACGTAAATACAGCACTGGATAGCACTTTGTTAGCCTCATGTATTCACTCTATAGTCTCTATAGAAATTATAGAAACAAGTTGAAATCTTTAAACAAGACTCTTCTCATTTAAAATGGTCCTATTTTATTCTTTAAAAATAGTGGAAATGGAGGTGAATTTTTTAAACGCTTATTCAGTAAAAAGAACACTCATTTTTAGAACCGTGTACCTTAATTATGTGTTCTTTTTGTCTGTATGTATAAGGTAATAAGGAAACTGAGGCATCTATTTAAATGCCACTTCCACAGTCATTTGTTTTTAAAATATATCTAAACACAAAAACAACATTTTAATATATTGTCTCTTACCAGTCCCTTAGATGTGGTGGCTACATTAGTTTTCTTTTTTCCGGTCTGTTAATTATCTGCAAGTACAAAAAATATATAATTTGATCCTGCCAAAAACTAGTGTACTTTTTTTTTACTGAACTAAAATCTTAAGTATCCTTGCATTAGGCCCCACACACACTGCAGGAGGTAAATGCTGGGGGATGAGCAAAAAAATGTAATACCTATCTTACTAAGTATCTAGGAGATGAGGAATAAGGTATAATATATACCTTACTATGTATCTAGGAGATGAGGAACAAGGTGTAATACTTACCTTACTAAGAATCCAGTAGATGAGAAATAGGGTGTAATACTTATCTTACTAAGTATCTAAGAGATGAGGAATAAAGTGTAATACTTATCTTACTAAGCATCTAGTAGATGAGGAATAAAGTGTAATACTTATCTTACTATTTAGAGGAATGAGGAATAAGGTGTATAATTATCTTACTAAGTATTTAGGGGAATAAGGAATAAGGTGAAATACTCATTGTACTAAGTATTTAGGGGAATAAGGAATAAGGTGTAATACTTATCTTACTAAGCATCTAGTAGATGAGGAATAAAGTGTAATACTTATCTTACTAAGCATCTAGGAGATGAGGAATAAGGTGTAATACTTATCTTACTAAGCATCTAGTAGATGAGGAATAAAGTGTAATACTTATCTTACTAAGCATCTAGTAGATGAGGAATAAAGTGTAATACTTATCTTACTAAGCATCTAGTAGATGAGGAATAAAGTGTAATACTTATCTTACTAAGCATCTAGGAGATGAGGAATAAGGTGTAATACTTATCTTACTAAGCATCTAGGAGATGAGGAGTAAGGTGTAATACTTATCTTACTAAGTATCTAGAGATGAGGAGTAAGGTGTAATACTTATCTTACTAAGTATCTAGAGATGAGGAATAAGGTGTAATACTTATCTTACTAAGTATCTAGGGGATGAGGAATAAGGTGTAATACTTATCTTACTAAGTATCTAGGAGATGAGGAGTAAGGTGTAATACTTATCTTACTAAGTATCTAGGAGATGAGGAGTAAGGTGTAATACTTATCTTACTAAGTATCTAGGAGATGAGGAGTAAGGTGTAATACTTATCTTACTAAGTATCTAGAGATGAGGAATAAGGTGTAATACTTATCTTACTAAGTATCTAGGGGATGAGGAATAAGGTGTAATACTTATCTTACTAAGTCTCTAGGGGATGAGGAATAAGGTGTAATACTTATCTTACTAAGCATCTAGGAGATAAGGAATAAGGTGTAATACTTATCTTACTAAGTATCAAGAGATGAGGAATAAGGTGTAATACTTGCCTTACTAAGTATCTAGGGGATGAGGAATAAGGTGTAATACTTGCCTTACTAAGTATCTAGGGGATGAGGAATAAGGTGTAATACTTACCTTACTAAGTCTCTAGGGGATAAGGAATAAGGTGTAATACTTACCTAAGTATCTAGAAGATGAGGAATAAGGTGTAATAGTTACCTTACTAAGTCTCTAGGGGATGAGGAATAAGGTATATTACTTCCTTACTAAGTATCTAGGAGATGAGGAATAAGGTGTAATACTTACCTAAGTATCTAGGAGATGAGGAATAAGGTGTAATACTTATATTACCAAGTATCTAGAGATGAGGAATAAGGTGTAATACTTATATTACCAAGTATCTAGAGATGAGGAATAAGGTGTAATACTTACCTTACTAAGTCTCTAGAGGATGAGGAATAAGGTATATTACTTCCTTACTAAGTATCTAGGAGATGAGGAATAAGGTGTAATACTTACCTAAGTATCTAGCCCCCTGAACTTTTAAGCAGAGTGCCTAGGACTACATTCCCAGAAGAGGTAGCATGTAGGCAGGGGCATATAAATATCAAAGCCAGGGAGATTGGTGAGGAGAGTGTGGAAGGGGATTGAAGAAGAAAGAGGTGTGCTGTTGGCTGAAGTGCTGAACTAGGCCGCAGAACCAGGATTGGAGAGAGAGAGAGGAAAGAACTTATTGACCACCTAGCTTGCCATGCTGCCCAGCAGGCCACTCTGACAGCAGGAGACAAAGTGAAATGCCAAGTCTGGACCAGAGGGACTGTCTCCATTCATTGGGAAAGACAGATCGCGGCAATCCGCCGAACCACATTGATCAGGTGAGAGAGAGTCATGCATCCACTAACAAAGTGAACATTGATAGTTCGTCACCTCAGTTATCTACCTGCACATAGTTGTGAACATTACATACAGTTGCCCTAGTTTGTGGCCTAGTTATACCTGCATCACCGTTGGAATACATCTGTACTACAGTTATCATGTGAACTGACTGCAGGACATACAGTGACAGATCAAGATACAGCAGTGCCAACTGAATCAACCAGTCTCTTTCCCTTTCTTCAGAGCAGAATTCTTACTACTGTTCATCCTTTGTCTTTGTCCATAGACATTTATGCCAATTGTTGCTATTTACCATGTCAAGCTCAATTTGTGATTAGAGCTCTTAAAGGGAACCTTGCACTAATTCTTTATCATCAGTATCTAGGTGATAGAGAATAAGGTGTAATACTTACCTTACTAAGTGTCTGGGGATCAGGAATAAAGTGTAATACTTACCTTACTAAGCATTTAAACCTGTATGGCCAGCTTTATTCTTCACAAATTATGGGTTTGCAGAGGACTATACTGAAAGTATGACAACATACAGTATCTAACGTTGATCACTTAAAAATGTGGGACGTTTAAAGAATATATCAATGCAACATTTCTTATTCCGGATATGTGCCTGCTGTACCATGTACTTGTATGAAAAAGTATTGCTTCTTTTGTGTGAAATCCCTGGTGTTCCTACTAGTCCCTCTGCTTTCCTATTAAAAACTGACCACACTAGGCAGGAGAGCACAGCTTAGTCAGTTCTCTAGCTGTGCTGGGAACTCAACCTGCTCTCCTCCAATGATCAGACTTGTGCTAACACACCCCGCCTGCACAGCTATTTACTGGGAAGATCAGTGTGCTGCTGCTCTTCCTCCCTCAGCTCCTTATGCAGGTGAAAACAGAGGGTATGTAATTACTTATAAAAAAGGGAGACAAGGTGTATATGTTTTTCATATCTACTGTATACACAAAGTTTATACCATTGATTTATATTTTAAACTGAATGGATTGTTTTACAAGGTGAGGGTTTACATATACTTTTAAGACATACAATCACATTTCTGATGGTTCCTTAAGAGATGTCATCTCAGGTATTTGGTGATGGTGTACCATGTTGTTATTAGACCAGTCAAAGTTACGAGTAGATGTCCTATAAAACATTTTTCGGTTTCTTGTAAGCTTAGACAGGGAGATGGAGCTGAATATGCAGGTTGCACTGGAGTATGCTTGGTTACATGTAATTTAATCAGTTGAAAAAATAGCTCATGACAACCTGCTCATTGTGCCAGATAATATCAGTTTCTTTGGCACTGGCCGGTAATTTTCATATTGTATGAAACTATGATATTGTATCACACTAGACTAGTATACAGGCTAGATATCACTTTTGTTAAAATGCAGTACTCAAATGTAAAATGGTTTAAAGTAAAATGTAATGTTTAAAGTTACACTATACTCTGGTTTAAAAAATATGTATTCTATTCAAGTATGTTTGTTTTTTTTTTTACCTAAAAAAGGCAGAATCTTTATTGAATAAAAAATATAAAACAGAAATTTAACAGTACAAATAATGCTGTGACATAAAGAGTGTACAGGAATGGTAGGCAACCATTAAACAACCAAAGAAAATCAACATTGTGACAATGTAGATAAAACACCAAATATAGCACGGAGATAAGGACCTGTGCAAATGATATAGTTATGTAGTTATTTACTGCAGGGGCGGTACAGCTAGTGACTATGTCCCGGTGTAACAGACCTACCTCATCTAGGTGCTAGTCTCCGTAGATTGCAACAAACGATCCCAAATTTTATTATGTTTGTTGGGACATCCTCTATTAACACATATCTATTTCTTCAAGGGTAGGGTGTTGTTAATATCTGACTTCTAGTCCTCCAAAGTTGGAGGAAGTGCCTGCATCCAATGACGGGGTACCAATTTCCTGGCACTAAATAACGTTTCATGTAAAAAAAGTAGTCAAATGCTTGTCAGCTTCTGAAATGGAGATTATTCCCAACAGACAAGGCTTTGGGTCCAAGGGTACAGGAGAACCCATATGGCCATGCAAAAATTGGACTACCTGAGCCCAAAATCCATTTATCCATGGGCATTGCCAAATCAAATGGAAAAATGCACCCAGGGACACATGACATTTAGGACAATAGGGGTCCCTGTCAGTCAAAATGTGTTAAACGAGTTGTAGTAAGATATGCCCTATGCATTATATAGAAGTATGTATTTTTAACTTGAAAAAGTACCTTCTATTGCTCTCAGCCGCCTCCAAATCTCCAAATTCTTTAGTTTTTTTGTTTTGTTTTCTGCTGCAGTGGTCCATCATCCTGTTAAAGAGTGGCTACGTACATTCTCCATGGTTCCACTGCTGCTCTGACTGTTGTCTGCAATGTTTGGACCCTATAAGAAATTACAAGCCTATTGACCACAAATCAGAAGGCACCATGCCTTCTGCATTCAATACCTTTATCAACAAGGCTTTCTTGGCAAGAGTTACATGGGTGACTTTCGATTTCATGACTAAAACAAAAATCTCACAGCCAAGCACGATCATTTGTGATCAATACTTTAAAGAAATAGTAAACACCGCTTGGTGACTTGTATCTACAGATCTACAGGTAAGCTTAAAATAAATCTTACCTGTAGGTACAAGCAATGTCTCCTAAAGAGATATTCACTATTCTGACATCACCGGCGCATGCACACTGCGCTCTGAAAGGACAGCATACTGAATAGCACTTTGCTGCAATCATGGCTCCCAGGCGCATGTGTGGGAGAGACATCATCGCTGCTCAGCCATTCAAAAGGCTGGATCCCACAAACCCGGAAGGAAGATGGAAGCCTTGTCAGCAGTAACAGTGTTCCACTGGAGGGCTTCGTTTTAATTGAAGCCTTTCATATGGGCTAGTATGTGATGCACAATATGACATTAACTTGCAGGTGACCAGATTATGTTTCCTTTCCCGGACTTTACTACCACTTTAAATTAGACCTTCACACTAAAAAAGAAGATGGCACTAATGGCAACCTTACCCTCTTCACAAACTTTCAAAGCTGACTATTGTTTTGTAATTACATTTTTGCTTCCGACACTCCATCCCATCCTCTGCCTCCACTCCTACCCACAGTCCCTTGTGATATCCATGTCACATATGAAGAGGCAGCTTGCTCCTGGTGACATTAGAGAGGAAGATGGCAGTATGGGTTCCGGTATGGGGTGGTGGAATGACAGGTAGGACAGTGCTCGATTGGCTGGGCTTGTGAGTATGTTAATTCAGGACAATCCAACACACAAAGTAAGATGGCGTAGAAAGCAATCTAATTTTAAGGAATTTAGTTTTATTAGAAGTTCTTGCTTTATTATAAACTGCTGCTTATTTCCAGAAATGGCAAAAATGTAAATATCACTTCCTTGCTTAATGACATACTTATGACAGTATCCTTTACTCTGTTTGAGTACAGAGCTTTCCCAGATCTTGTATCTTTTCTTGGAATTTTGTTTTGCTTGTATTATTAACACACTGATTTTTAAAGAGGCCAGAACAGAGTTGGAAGTGAAATTATAGGCATCTCCTTCAATAGGCATTTAGTTTACTCTTACATGAAAGCTTTCTTGCTTGCAGGGTGAGTGAGCACAGCATAATTGCACTACCCTTCAGTGTGCCCCAGGGGTGTATTTACCACAAGGCATTTGGATAGGGCGGCATTTTTAAGGGGGGCCGCAGCATTTTTCAGGGGGGGCAGCTCCATCCCCTGAAAGAAAGAATGGAAGAAGGGACAAACGCCAAACGCAGCACGGAGACCAGGTGGGAGCTGAAGGCTGCTTGGCGGTGTATGTAGAGCCTGACTCTTGTTCCTGGGGATGTCCACAGCTGTGAAGGTGAGTGTCTTGCCGGGTGGGTTGCCAGTGTATGGGGGGCGGTGGTAGTGGAAGGCTTTCTCGGTTGGGGCTGGGGCTGGGGTGTTGTTGGTCAATGTCAGGCTCTCTTCGTGGGGGAGGGGGGTATTGGTTGGTGTCAGGGTCGGTGGGGGGGCAAATTTTTGTGTTTCTTAGGGCAGCATGAAACCTAAATACACCACTAGTGTTCCCTTCTCCATCAATGTGGCACCCATGCTTTCTGCCACTGCTCCTTCCATGGCCCCTGACAGCTCCACCCGATTGCCTTCTAAATCTGGCACCATTGGAAAGCCACTGATGAAGTTCAGTTGTGCTCAAAAGTTTACATACTCTGGTAGAAATTGGGATATTTTGGCATTGATATTGAAAATATGACTGATCATGCCAAAAAAATGTCTTTTTATTAAAGGATAGTGATCATATAAAGCCATTTATTATCACATACTGTAGTTGTCTGGCCATCAGGGCCACTTGGGTGATTTCTGTTATCATTATGATTTAATAAATGGCCTCATATGATCACTATCCTTAAATAAAATACTTTTTTTGGCATGATCAGTCATATTTTCAATAGCAATGTCAAAGTTTCAGCAAACTTTTGAGCACAACTGTAACTGTCTGCTGAAGTTACAGTATATCTTCCATGCACCTGGCTCCAATGTACACAAGCAGTGTACACAAAGTAAGCAGTAGCTAGGAGCAAGGGGAAGATTTTTTTGGCAGAAAAGATTTTGCACATTTCTTGTGCCAAAACACTCTACCTCCTAGCAATGAAATGTCTATAGGATGCTCGCTGTCACTATAGGGTGCTTGTTTCTAATTTGGACTACAAGAGGCACATTCAGCCTGAAGCACTGTACACCTGGACTTTACGTCTATATAGAGCAAAACTGCATGGGTCATGGAGTCCCATCCACAACATTACATGGCTATGATATAGGTGAATAGGTGAAGCTGCTGCTGGAAGGAAAAGAGCTACAGGTGGTGCAGAAATGTAAAGGAATGACAAGGTAAGTATAACAAATGGTTAAAAAAATAAAACTGGTCTTAATTTTCTACCACTAATAAGAAGTAGGATGTTTTTGCTATTACTGACTGCATAACTGTGGTCAAATGCAACAGTTCAGAACACATAGGCAACAGAGTTCAGGCACAAAGGCAACAGCTCTATAGGCTACTCTCGTTGAACACAGTTATGCAAAACTCTTGCATATTCCCAGTGAAGTGACTGGCCTCAAGTGATACAAAGGGATTAAACAAATCCTCTTCCGTAAGTTGTACCTGTTTATCTGTAGTATCCTTTTCTCTACACCTGTTCAAAGTCCTGAATTTATACAGCTTGTCTGAGCTTTCAGAAAACAGAGGGCAATGAGCTGAAATTTCACTCTGCAGATCTTAGTGAGGAGAACTCTGAGAGCTGATTGGAGGGAAGGGACACACCCCATCCTTCACACAGCACACAGGAAGGATCCATTTTTCTCTTGGTGTAGAGGAAAACTTACTAGAAGTGACTAAGCAGAGGAATGAATCAGCAGACAGAAATGTTGCTTAGTGCAGTGGATTAAAACACGTTCACACTATAGAGGGATATGCTTTGTTCATATTTCATGTGTGAGGTTTACAACCATTTTAAGGTTGTTTTTTTTTCTCCAGAAAACAGCTAATGATGTAAGTTATGTGTATTTGCTTTTTTCTAAAAATTACTTCTTTGTTTAGTTTCCAAAGAATGCCCCAGCCTCACTGACACACTTTTTGCTGTCTATGCTCCCCTTAGAGTCTATAGAGTGTCATACGAGTCTCCTCTACATGTATGCTTCCACTCTGTACTACAACTGTATATACAGCATTACAAGCACTCCACTCATACGAGAGGGACACACAGAGCCACTGTCAATCACTACTATGGAGGCAGAGGAGAGGCGTGGCTTTGTGTCCTTTTTGCGCTACATCTGTTTGTGGCGCTCAAAACCTTGCGCGTACAGTTGTAGTACAGAGCGGAAGGGATTTAGAGGGGACTTCTACAGGACTCTAAAGGTCCCAGGGATACAGAGGGAACATATAGATTTGGAAGTATGTCAGTGCAGCCAGGGGACACTTTCAAAAGTAAACACAAAGGTGGAATCTTTTGGAAAAAAACAGCAAATATAGTACATGTAAGGTATACTATTATTATCTGTTTTATGAAGAAAATAGACTTTAATGTCACTTTCACCTAGTAGGCAGAGATCAATTATCTTTAGAAAGTGATTCTCCTTTAATGAAGCTTGTGCTGTACAAAATACCCAGGCTACCATTGTTGTCCTTCTGAATATACTAAATGACTGGCTTTTGCTGGCTTTAGTACTTTGAGTCAAGGACCTTGAATAAGCATTCAGTAAGTAAAATCTGAGTTAATTTGATATTCCAAAAGGAAAACAAACCTCTTTCTGTCATTATATCACAGGTTTCAGTGTATCAGTTTGTATCCAAGTCACCATCCAAATGATGCAGCTTGGCTTCTCAGTGTGTTACATCAAAGTTTAACACACTAACGCTGTATTCACACCTGAGCGATGAAACGCATCACTGTTTTCCTGCAATGTGTGGCATTTTTTCTCATGCAAAGCCATAGGGTAGCCCATTCATTTAAATGGGCTTCCTTATCTGCAACAAATGTGCCAAAAAAGCTCATAGACTTTTTTTCCAGCACTGAGCCAAGTGCATTTTGTGTGTTTTTGTGTGACAAAATGCAGAACTTCTACCTACGCTTGTGGTGCCATTAACAATAATAGCCCTGCAAGCTTGTTTTGCCACGTTTATTTGCGTGTTTCCAGAAATGCAGACAGATATGTGCATTTCTGCCCGTGTTCTCAGAACGTTTAGGTGTGAACCCGGTCCCAAACATGTTAAACCCACATTAAAACTCTTACTGGGCATATAAATGCCCCCTGATTTCACAATAAAATCATTTCCAGTCCATTCGATTTTTAACAAATCCAAGTGAAAGCTGAACTCCAGTAAAACAATTTTTGGGGCATACCATTCATATATGTTACCTCAAGTGAAACGTGTCCTGTGTTCTGCTGGATGCTGGTTACCATTAAAATCCTATGAACGGGGATGGTGCTGTGCTACGACAAATAAAATAAACTATGAAAAAGTGAAAAGAGGTTAAAAATAACCCACAAAAATGTGAACCATAGGTAGCACAAATGCACTAACATTAGTGAAACAACATAAATGGAAAGCACATCCTAAACTCAAGACATGTGCCAAAGTGATCCGTGAATATGTTAAAAGAGAATCTCTTTTGGGATCGTGTGAGAAGCTGTCCTGTGCATTTTTTTGCTGTGAGAGGGATACCACCACTATTGTTGAGGATTGATGGTTCCTGGATTAGTGCATAAGACCTCTTTTGGATGCTGATCTGTTTAACGCTGAGCACCTTTGAAGTGCGTTGGCCCCTTGGGGTCGCAGCGTGGAGGTGAGCAGGCAATTTAGCCGGGGGTGCATCTCTGTTTCGGGCGATCACTTTCACTATCACCCATCAAGTATTTTTGAGAATTATTTATTGGACTTTACACATTGGAGTCTATTTTAGACTTTTTCACCATTTTTCACATTATTTATGATTTTTTCGTTTTTTGTGCTTATGTTTCACTTATTATTCATTTTTATTTATTTTTGATATTTGTTTCACTGATGCTTAACTTTGCACTGATATATATCACATTGGTTTTTGGATGAATATCATTTTACTGGTTCATTCCTTGTTTTCATATTTGTTCACATCATTATATATTTTTTTTTCTTTTATCATATGCACGGTTCACTTATATCTCTTTGGCACATGTCTTGAGTTTAGGATGTGCTTTCCATTTATGTTGTTTCACTGATGTTAGTGCATTTGTGCTATCTATGGTTCACATGAGTGACGTTTTTGTGGGTTATTTTTAACCTCTTTTTACTTTTTCATAATTAATTTTATTTGTCTTAGCGCAGCACCGTCCCCGTTCTTAGGATTTTAATGGTAACCAGCATCCAGCACAACACAGCATATGTTTCACTTTACTGGTACGCCCCAAAAATTGTTTTACTGGAGTTCAGCTTTCACTTCGCTTTGTTTAAATTCGAATGGACTGGAAATGATTTTATTGTGATTTATTTATTTTATTTGTCTTAGCGCAGCACCATCCCCATTCATTGTATCCTCACTATCTGGTTATATAGTCAGGTGCTAGTCGCTTTGTATAGACCGTAAGATTAATATTAGAGTGGCAGCACTGGAGGTTTTTCTATATCTACCATTAAAATCCTGCCTCCAGTGACACCAGGCACTCTCCACAACCGATTAAATAAAATACATATATTTGAATTGTTTTAAACAGCCCAATATGTATCTGTTTAGCATTCAGCATTCACAAACCCCTAGTTACATGCATAGTTAGCAGGGTCACACCAATATTTTCTGCTGTGGCTTCCTAGGTCACCTGCTTTGTCCATTGGACCATGAATAAATATCATCATTCTACTCCTCCAAGCTACTGTTGCACAGGACCGAGCACCCATGTGAATGAGACCTATGATGGTCCTGGAGCATGCCGACAGCAGTCTTATTTAAGCCAGTCACTTATCGAGAAACTACTTTTTTAGTTGTGATCTGCAAATGGCGGCCTACGTGTCCTCCGTGCACATTTCCATTAAACAAGAACACATGTTGATTGAATTTTTCATTTTCCTTGTTCAGAAAAGGGAATCTGTCCGGTGTGGAGGCAGCCTTTGTATGAGGCAACACCTATAGGCCATGTCCTTTCAATAGGTATTAAACAGACATATAGACATTTTGATACTCCACACCCAAAAATCTGTCAGCTTGTCAGTGTTCCCATGAGTGTCTTTAACGTACACATGCGGTTGTAATGCTGAGTAAGGGGTATTGCCTGTACCAATGTGCTGGGGAAGAGACGCCTGCCAAGTTTAGCTGACTGAAGCTACTAAGATAAGCGCTTTTAATATTTTGGGCTTGGGCTGTCGATAAAGCCAAGGTCTTGTCACTCCTCTGATCCATGACAAACAGAAGAAGCTCAAAGAATATCGTGTTGACAGGATACGGGGGGGGGGGGGAGGATGATAAAGACCTGTTAGGAAAAGAAAAGGTTGCATCATATTTTCTGTGGTGATACTTTACAGTTAAATAGATTTGTAGCACTTGTTTTTGTTAAGAATGAAACTACGCAGGTTTCCCGGTATGACTGATAGTGGAGAGTTGGTGTGACTACTGCCTATTACCTCAATGCTGTGCTTTCTTCTGACCTACACATTGGGATCGTTTGTAATTTGCCTACATTTTCCTAATGGATGGCCAGGATTTAAGAATCTATTAAGAAAATAAGCCACTTTGCAAATATTTTAATGGCACTATACAACAGAGTGGAGAAGCATTTATTTTTTCAAAAGTATCTACTTTATTATTATTATTATTATACAGTATTTATAAAGCGCCAATAGTTCGCTCAGCGCTGTACATTACAAAGGGAGACAGAACATGTGACAGAACAATACCAATACAATGCAAAACATGAGGGGATCAAGGGCCCTGTTCTTTCGAGCTTACAATCTAGGAGACTTGAAGTATTGCCAAGTCTGGTTTAAAATTAAAAAAAAAAAAATCTATTTAAGTATATATTCTTAACTCAAAAAAGTACCTTCTATTGCTCAACCTCCTCTGAATCTCAAAATTATTATTTTTTCCTGCTGTGATCTGACTTCCTGTTAAAGGGTGGCTATGTTTGTTTTCCATGGCCTAGCTGTATGTAAAAATGTAGCCACCCTCTCTTGCTCGCACCTAAGATGAACTGGGATTTATAGTGTGCAAAAAGCAGGGCCCATGACTGCAACTAGCACACACATCTCATTCCAAACAAATGGAAGTGAGGGAGGAAAAAAGAGCTTTGGGAGCTCACAGAGGATGTTACAGCACACTATAGCTGTGGGGTACAACAAGTAAGCACACAATGTACTGTTGTCACAGAATGCCTTTTTTTTTCAATGATTACAAGGTGTTCTCTGATTGGTAAGAAATTGTGACATCATCTCATATTGTCCAATGAGAGAATGTCTTGTATGCATTGAAAAAATACAAGGCATTCTGTGAATGGCAGCTGTGCTAAATGAACAGCCTCCTGTGGTCACTATGCAGCGGCGATCAGCGACACTGGGGGGAACAGACTTGGTGTCACTGATTGTCCTGTTACTACATACTGCTCACTGGCTGCCCTGTCACTACATACTGCTCGCTGACTGCCCTGTCACTAGATATTGCCTTAACCTGCAACTACATACTCCTCACTGACCACCCTGTCACTACGTATGCCTCACTGACTTCTCTGCCACTACATACTGCTCACTGACTGCCTTGTCACTACATACTGCCCACTGACTGCCCTGCCTATACACACTGCCTGCCCTGCCTATACATACTACTTTCTGGCTGCTCTGCCACTGCATACTGCTCACACACTGTCCTGCCACTACATACTGCTCACTGACCGCCCTGCCTATACATACTGTTCATTACCCTGCCACTACATACTGCTAACTGACTGCCCTGCTACTACATACTGCTCACTGACTGCCCTGCTACTACATACAGCCCACTGACTGCTCTGCTACTACATACTGTTCACTATCTGCCCTGTCACTGTATTCTGCTTACTGACTGTCCTTCCACTACATACTGACCTAGCCTTCCACTACATTCTGCTCACTGACTGCCCTGCAACTACATACAGCTCACTGACAACCCTGCCCCTACATACTGCTCACTGATCTCTCTGCCATTACATAGAGTTCACTGACCGCACTGCCACTACATATTGCTCACTGACCACCCTGCCACTACATATTGCTCACTGACTGTCCTGCTACTACATACTGCTCACTGACTGCCCTGCTACTACATACTGTTCACTGTCTGCCCTGTCACTGTACACTGCTCACTGGCTGTCCCACCACTACATAGTGACCTAGCCTTCCACTACATTCTGCTTACTGACTGCCCTGCCACTACATACAGCTCACTGACCATCCTGCCACTACATACTGCTCACTGACCACTCTGCCACTACATACTGTTCACTGACCGCTCTGCCAATACATACTGCTCACTGACCACCCTGCCACTACATACTGCTTACTGACTGCCCTGCTGCTACATACCATACACTCCATAGCTCTGCACTGCCTTCTTTAGCCCCATTAATACAGTTCTCTTATATATGCTTAATTAAAGTATGGCACCGTACCTCTAATGACTCTGCCTACAATGGCTTGCATGAAACACAGAGAAAAAAGGTGTCCCTCGAAATTTGCAACTATGCATCTATAGAAAGAATCATCTGCTGACTAATATTGTGTAGTTGCTCTGAACACCTATGTTTGTATCATTATCTTTAACACAGGGTGCTACTTGATTTTTGTAGTGTCATTGCTATGATATGACAACTGTTATCAAAGTCAAAATGGTCTAATTTGCTACTGAACAAGGATTTCTATTCTTCTGTTCACTTAATATATGGTTACATAGGCGAGGCCTGAAACTTTTAACCTAAATTTAGTAGTTGGGTAAATTACTCTTTGCCAAAAATGGCAGGTTGTGACATGGCAGATTACTATAAATGATGCCCATACTTGGGATGATTTATTAAAGAAGTAGAAAATCTTTCCTCAAAAAATTGTGTAAATATTTACTTTGATTATCACTTGTGTGGACATAACTGAGTATTCAAAGTGAAAAGGAATTTGCTTTTCACATGATTGAATAACGGAAGTAATTGTTCACACAATTTGAGTAAAAGTCCTCAACTCTTTTAGCAAAACTTTTTGTAAGTATGGTCAGTCCGAGTCCCTGGGCTAGCTAGTGGTCACTCATTGTGGGGATCACTTTTCCTGTATCTAGTGTGGGGATCTGCACCTGTGTTGAATAGTTGTGGTGACAACTGCTGTGTCCAGTGCTTCCCTAATACTGACTTACCATGTCTTGTTGCCTGAGGTCTGTCAGTGATATTTATTTTTAAATACATTTGTGGCATGTTTATTGTAATTTCATTGGTTCAGGGTGGTGTGCTTTTCATACCATATGATCTGTCACTATTTAGTTGTGGATTGAAGAGTGGTTGTATATTTGATGAAACACAAATCACTGCCAATATCTCATTTATGCTTGTTTAGTGCTGTAAATTAACTAGTTGGCAATTAGAGTGTGAAACCTGTAATGGAATGTCACAGAATCCCCTGGTTCTGCAATATAAATCTCTAATAGGTTCAGTTGATTGTAGATTAGAAGCCCCAGAAGAGGAGGAGGTAAGGGTGGAGAAGCCCCCCCCCCCCCGCTGTTTGTTGTAGCTGCCACAGAGATCATTTTGGAGATGGGATACAGGCTCAGTTACTGTTTCTGGCACCACCTGGAGAAGCCACTGCTGGACAGGTAAGAGCTTGGAGGAATGGTGCTTCCCCACTCCTGTCACTCTGCCCCCCACCTGTCTGCCCTCACCCATCCCACTGCCACATCATGCTGCCCCCCTCCTTTCCTGTTGCCCCACAACTGTACCACTGCCCCCCACCTGCCCTGTTGCCCCCTTCCTGTCCCGCTGCCCCCCTTCTGTCCCGCTGTCCCCCTACCTGTCCCGTTGCCCCCCACCTGTCCCATTACCCCCCACCTGTCCTGTTGTCCCTCTCTTATCCTGCTGCTCCCCACCTGTCCTGCTGCCCCCCATCATGCTGCCTTCCTCTTGTCACGCTGCCACTCACACATCCCGCTGCCCTGTCATGCTGCCCCCCTCCTTTCCCGCTACCCCCCACCTGTACCTCTTCTCCCCACCTGTCCTGTTGCCCCCCCTCCTGTCCTCCTGCCCCCACCTGTCCCGCTGCCTCTTCTGTCCTGTGGCCCCCCTCCTGTTCTGCTGTCCCCCTACCTGTCCTGCTGCCTCCCACCTGTACCGCTGCCCCCCTCCTGTCCTGCTGCACCCCAACTGTCCCACTTCCTCTTCCTGTCCCATGTCCCCCCTCCTTTGTTGGCACCCCTCCACCTGTCCTGTTGCCCCCCTTCTCTGCCATGGCTCCATCACGCTGCCTCCACCTGTCCCATGCCCCCCATCATTCTACCCCCCTCCTGTCACACTGCCCCCCTCCCATTATTCTGCCCCCCTCTTGTCCTGTCCTGAAGGGAGGGAGGCCTTTGCACTGGAGGTCCTCAGATACAGCTTCCTCTTCAGCAAGGAGAACAGTAAGAAGCACAGGGGTGACAACACCAAACCTCTCAGAAAGTGGACTGCTATTATTCAGGGGAATTCAAGACATAAAGTAAATATTATACAATCAGCACAATTACCATTTTGGTGTTTTTTCATAAGATAGCAAATCTTCACATTCTAAGTTCAGGTCCATTTTATTTTTATGCTGTCAGTGCTGGTTTGTGGTGGGGTGAATTTAGTAGTTTCAGTACCTTTTATTTATATCTGTGAGAAGGAGGACAGCTAATATCTATAGCAGAAGGATGCAGGAATCTGGGAGCTCTCAATTTTACTCAGTGTTTGCTAGTTATGTAATATGGCTTCATTCAGAGTACATTTTGTGTCAGACAATGACAAACATGCAGAAATGTTACATGTTTACTGTTCTGTAATGTTGCATTTCCAAACATTTGCTTGTTGGTTATAGGTTCCTTTTAAAAATATGTGTCAAGGACTGTAGTTTTATAATAATACTTTCAGTGACTTATTTGACCCCAGAGGTCATGCAGGCATATGTTTTGTCCTGTCATATCTTCCCCAGACAGGTATGCTAGGTATTCTAATGAATAAGTAGCAAAACAAGTACTTTAACTTTTTTTCCTTTTTTTGCAAACCATATTTGTGTCAGTGACAAACAGCAGAGCAAAAAGATTAGAATATTTTATTATATTCATTATGCAAAAGGCTAAAATATATTTTTAATTTGCTTTAAGCTTTGAACATAAAGTAACATTATTCTATTGTGTTGCAGCTTCTAGAATACTCAAAAGTCAGTGTTGTTGCTTTGTATTTGTTCTGCTTTTATCATTTATACAAATGCTATGATCATTATTAACATAAAATAATAACATAGAATCAGCATTTACTATTTTTTCTATTCAATTGAAACGGGTGCTGTTGTTCTATGATACCTGTCATCATGGAACACTTGAGAGAACTATGTATGCTCTTGTGTGATTGTCTTTCCCAGATGCATGTCAGTTGCCCTCAATACAACCATCCATAAGAAGTAAAGACGTCCTTTTCATGACTGTGTGGAAATAGCTGTCAAGTGACAGCTTGTATCTGTTTTAATAGGTAGCCTTTTTTAAAAGAAGGCTGGAGTTATCTGCAGAAATACAAAAACAGACAAAGTTACAATCAGAAACATTAATGGTGTGTCAAAACTAATGATGTTCTTTGGAAGTTAATCTTCAGGTAGACAGCTTTTTTAAGACCAACAAATATCTTCATTATACCAAAGCAGTATATTGTATTAATCAGTTCAAAGAAAAGAAAATTCTTCAATAGCATTAGTCACCTTAACAAAGCCCCATCTAACGGAACTCAAGTGGATTACCCAAAGTAATCTTGCGTATGAAAACAAGGATTAATCTGTGGAGTGCTTAGCTGTGTTACAGCCTGGAACTCCAATTTAATGATTAATTCTCTCTCACCTATTACTTTGATAGCTTTAGTGTATAATGGCAGCCAGAAACTATTAAAGTTGAATGCAATTTCCATGTGCTCCCAAAGTATTTTATCTCGAAGACTTGCATCTGCAACTGGTTGAATGGTTTAAAGGCTAAGTTCACCTTTGGAATATGTTCCAGCTGCTACTCCTGCTCCTTCCCTCACCTGTGACAGCTTCTCCCTGCACCCGCTGTCACTTTTAAAAAATAGCAGGCCCTGTCCTCACATTTGCATCATTCATTCACAAATTCCTGTGAATAAATAAACTACATTACCGTCTGCCACTGCTGCGGATGCACTAATACTTTGAGTAAAACTGATCTAATCAGCAGACCTGTAGTTCAGCTACACTGCCTACAGCTCTGAAAAAATACAGATGTATAGGCAACAGAGCTGTATGCAGTGTGTGCAGGAACCCGACATTGCATCTGAGATCTGCTGATTGTGAGTGGAATACTTTCCAGGCTTCTGTTTTAAAAAAAATTATAAATGCACATTTTTTACCTGCAAAAATATATGTAATTTTGTTTTTATATATAAAGGTGAACATATCCCTTAAGCTGGCCATACATGCTAATTAATTTTTTTGTCTTCATCCATCAAGCTGAACAAAAAGAAAATTAATAGATTACTTCATTCACACAAACAAGAAAATTCCCCTGCCGTTACATTGTAGTCTGACGGCAACGCCCACCACTATCAGAATATACTACAGTTGCTGATTGACAGAAAATTTTCCAATATGTCACTCTGATGGAAGTCAATTAAACAATAGCCCACACACTGATCAAATTTCATCTTTTCAAACATGGAATTTTGATCAGTGTATGGTCAGCATTAAGGTTGAAGTCTATCCCATTCAGGGGCGGACTGACCATTTGGAAACTCGGGCACTGCCCGAGGGCCCGGGGTCAGTAGGGGGCCCCATGAGATGCCCCTGGTACCTTTTTCATAGGCTTTTTTGAGTTTGGGCAAGGACACGGGCCCCATGATCTCCTATTGCCCGGGGGCCCCATGAGTTGTCAGTCCGCCCCTGATCCTATTATTTTTTTTTTTAGGGTTCGAACCAACAGTATGTCAGCTTTTTCTTCTCTGCCCAACTGTCACCAGTAGGAGACAGGAAATGAAAGAGAAATCTCTCCAAAAGTTTACAGACTTTATTTAAGTCCCCACTGTAGTTGGAAAAAAAAAACTTTCTTAGCTGTCTGTTTTAATTTCCCCTCATTTCCTCTCGGGTAACATCAATCACCAGAGTAGGAAGTGGTCAGCTTCTCAATGGAGACACAGCAGTAAATATGGACCTAAGTATTCTTACTCTATCCAAAGCTAAAAGAAAGAGTTTGGTTAGAAATCCATTCAACTGTAAAGACAATATATCTGCTCTTTATAAAAGTATTAGATCTGGCTATTTAACACATTCTGTGCTTACTGGATTTACTAGATCAGGTACAGACCTGCAATTTGGCATGTTTGACTTTTCCAGAAGGGTTGGTGTATTCAAAGGGATTATCTGGTAGCTACATTTCTCATGGGGGCACAGACTTGCAGTTAATGAGCGTTGACTGCAATGATAACAGATTAAAAAGTATGGCAAATTAATTTAGTAAGCCGCTAAATCTTTGTTAAGGTGATCACACAGATATTAAAGTGGTCACAAATTAAGATTTTTGTTTAGTCTGGCACTGAATTGGTGCAAAACAGCAGTGGCACAACTACCACCATAGCAGCTCACAAATGCTATAGAGCCCAGTCGGGAGCACTGGGCGCCTCTGCAGTTAAACTAGGTCACAGCTCACCCAATTGCCGCTGTCACTTGTAAACACAGAAGGAGCAGAGAAAGCCTTCTACTAACCACTTCATCCATCAGGCTCTGATACATGATATCATCTAATGCAAAGCCCAACAGAAGACATGAGTAGAAGAAGACATCCTCTGTCCCCTCTGTGTTTAAGAGCAACAGTGGCATTTGGCTAAGCTGTCACAGCATGTGCCTGTGATGCTGATGGATGTCTGAGTAGGGCTAAGGGGGATATGCTTGAATTTGGCCTGTAGACAGCATCAGAGGGGTAGACAGAGCAGGGTAAAATGACTCTGCTAGTACACTATTATAGTCACTCTGTTGTGCATTCTTTATTTCACACCACCTCAATCGGTATGCCACGCTGTACATTTTCCACCTCCCAATCCATTAATCATACTGTACATTCCACAACACTGCATTCCATATGCCCTCCTGTACATTCTCTATTCCACGCTGCCCTGCTCTATGTGCCATCCTGTACATTCCTTATTGCACAATGCCTCCTTCCATATGCCATGCTGTACATTCCCTTTTATACATCACCTCATTCCTTATTCCATGCTGTACGTTCCCTATTCCAAACCGTCTCATTCCATATGCCATGTTGTACATTCCCTTTTATACATCACCTCATTCCTTATTCCATGCTGTACGTTCCCTGTTCCAAACCAACTCATTCCATATGCCATGCTGTACATTCCCTTTTATACATCACCTCATTCCTTATTCCATGCTGTACGTTCCCTGTTCCAAACCGTCTCATTCCATATGCCATGCTGTACATTCCCTTTTATACGTCACCTCATTCCTTATTCCATGCTGTACGTTCCCTATTCCAAACCGTCTCATTCCATATGCCATGCTGTACATTCCCTTTTATATATCTCCTTATTCCATACTGTACGTTCCCTGTTCCAAACTGTCTCATTCCATATGCCATGATGTACATTCCCTTTTATACATCACCTCATTCCTTATTCCATGCTCTAAGTTCCCTGTTCCAAATCGTTTCATTCCATATGCCATACTGTACATTCCCTTTTATACATCACCTCATTCCTTATTCCATGCTGTATGTTCCCTGTT
Organism: Staurois parvus; assembly: GCF_062004578.1. Taxonomy (NCBI): domain Eukaryota; kingdom Metazoa; phylum Chordata; class Amphibia; order Anura; family Ranidae; genus Staurois; species Staurois parvus. Next base: position 19,673,840 of record NW_028318083.1, read on the forward strand.
CCAAACCAACTCATTCCATATGCCATGCTGTACATTCCCTTTTATACGTCACCTCATTCCTTATTCAATGCTGTACGTTCCCTGTTCCAAACCGTCTCATTCATATGCCATGCTGTACATTCCCTTTTTGTGCATCACCTCATTCCTTTTCCATGCTGTGCGTTCCCTATTCCAAACCGTCTCATTCCATATACCATGCTGTACGTTTCCTATTTTGCACTGGCTCATGCTATGCTCCATGTTAGACATGTTCTATTCCCCAATACCTCATTCACTATGTATGTAAAGATCCACATAAAGGAAGGTCGCTAGGGTGCCCCATCAAAATTTTGCCATGGGGTGCTATAAACTGTAGTTACGGCCTGAAAAACAAGTATTACTATTGCTTTATGTATTAGGCTTTATATTTAATATCAAGGTACTACTACATTCAGTAGAAACAGATGATTGGAGCTGTGATGTAAAGTGCTAAGGGAGGATTTAATGTGTTTTAAGCCTAATTGGGATTTGCCATGACACTTTCTGAGAGGCACTGCATTGTCTGTACTGAAAGCAAAGACATTTTCTTTTCAATGAGAGTGGGAGTAAGAAGAAAGACTTCTGTAGGAAATGCTGAAATTCCTAACAAGCTAGTATGTAAAATTAGATTGAGTGACTTGAGGATGGACTCTCTTGAAAATGTAATAACATACACTGAGATAAAAGCTAAATCTTATAATTAATATCCTGAATGAACAGAGTTCAGTTTGATATATGTATTTTCTGAAATGCCAGGGTCGTTGGGCTTTCCGGATAAGGCGTCTTTGTGTAATTTAGAACAAAAAGTCTCAAATATATTAAATATCCTTTTTAGAATAGCCCCTGACATTCCTATCCTCATTATGGATTTGCAGTGTTTTACATGTATATGAAGGATAAAATGGCTGCTTACTGCCTGTGTGTGTTTGTTAGTGGTTTAGGAGACGGGGGTCATTAAGTGAATCACTTTAAATAGTTCTAAAACATAAAATGCACCAAAGACACATCAGAATGCATGTAAAGAAGCCATTATTCAAACTGTACAGGGTAATTTGGCCTCAGGCCAGGTACACATCCATACAGTGTGGAAACATTGTGTGTTGTGTTAAGGGTTGATTGAATGGGTCATGTTGGACAGACAGTATTGCCCTATGAACGTGACAGGGTGTATAATTTTTGCAGCGGCCATGATTCTTGTTTACACCCCCTGTCCGCTGCCTTTGCACTTTAACCTCCCGGTCACTTCAACCCAGATTTTGAAATCATGTCGGGTGACTTGCTGATTTCAGATGCAATTTGCAAGACATCTGACACAGATATCTATGCAAATGGTACCAAAATAGTGCATGCACTACTTTAGAAATCGGTGCAGCTCTGACCAAGTCGGAACCGCACCGATATGACTGCTCTAATAGCGGACAATAGGGTGTGACTTGGCATACGATTTGCAAGTCACATGGCATGCAAATTGCATGCCACGTCGCACCCGATATGACCAGGGTGTGAAGGTGGGATGGTTGAGTGGTAGTAAAAGCATAGCTTAAGCACTTATTTTTACCGATACTAATCACAAATATAAATGAGCCCTTAAGGTCCAGCAGTCTGCACCACCATTCCCAGGATACACCTTTGTCTCAGCAACATTGGACTGTTCATAATCTCATGAATCTTTATATCTAAAGAGATGGAGCACTTTACACAGACTTGTAAAAGGGTGACTATAGAAGGTTATAAATATTTAGTTCTGTATAGAATCTGTTCAGGCATAGCTATTTTGTGCATGTGATCAATTAACTTCAGGAACCTTTGTTTTTGCCTGGATATGCCTCCTATCAGGTTTTAGTCCTCCATTGCATGGGTTATGCCTACATATAAATTCATTATCATGCTAGAAGACACATTTTACACATTCCTAGAGAAGTCTTCTTGTATTCTGCTTTCTTGTGAGTCACGACTCAGTGACTTGCATCGCTGAGCCTTTATGAAAAGGCACTCACTGTCACCATGCGATGGAACAAGTGTTCACAGCTCTGTGTATTTGCATAGTGCTGGTGGTGTGGCTCACTGAAAGGCTGATTTCTTCAACCACCAGCTGTCAACTTTTTTTTTTATGCAGTTGAGAACCATTAACTCCTATGTATGTAAACGAAACAGGTTTTTTTTTTTAAATATATACTGTGTATATATATATATATATATATATATATATATATATATATATATATATATATTCATACATGCTGTGTGAGCGTGTTGTTAAAATTGAGTAAAAGAATATAGCATCACGCAAAAGCTAGTAATTTGATTAATTTATTACATGTATTTATATAATGCTGACAATATATGCAGCACTTTACATACTGCACATCCACATCCTTGCCCTCATGGAGCTTACATTCCAAGGCTCCTCATTATCTATCCAGGCATACACGTAAACGGGCCAAACTGGAGAGGAGTCAAAAATTCTACCAGCATGTTGAAGCAAAGCAGAATACTTGGAGGAAAAACCCACAAGCACAGGAGGAACTTGAGTACCCAATGTAGATACAAGAGCTCAGCTGCACAAATACACATTTTACTGCAGTAAAATAGTATTGTCACAGTCTGGGATCAGACTTGGGGGCCAGTATCTGTATCAGTAGAGAGGTTCCCAAGTAATCAGCTGGAAATATAAAAGCAGATCCCCCAAGCAGATGACACAGGCTTACCTGAGGCGCTAGGTCTAAGCACTAGTTGGTCTTCACCATAGCTTCTGATGGTGGAGATGGGTTGTGCTGCGTGTCAATGGCAGGCCGTGGCCCTCTGGATTGCCCAGTAGGGAAAGAGCAAGTGGGGGTCAGTTAACTGATGAAGCAGATAAGGAACAAACAGAAGTGTAGTTGATGAACAAGCCAAAAAGTCAGTAATGAGTTGCAACTGGATGGGGTCAGACTGAAACGAATAAGCCAAGCATCAATAATGAGTGGTAGTGAAGATAAGGACAGCAGCAGGCATGTAAGTAGCAAACTTTTGGCTGAAGAGAGCACAAAATTCTGGCAAACAAGAAATGCAGAGCCATGACTTAAGTCAGGAAGTTCATGGGAGAAGCAAGTTCAAGGTTCACTAAACAAGATACAAGTCAAGGTTGTGCAAAGGATTGAGCAGGAAGCTGTCTAGCATCTCAGGTGGCACAGCGAGAAGAGCTACAGCTATACACAGCAGAGATCCCAGGTTCAGATCTGGACCCAGACAAGTATATGTTATTTGGGGCTCTAATAAGCCACATCTCACAGTACATTTCTGTCACATGACTCTACAGCCAAATATCACATGAGAAAAAATATGTTTTTAACAGAGCTTTAATAAAAAAAAGTGTCCCACAATTTAAATCCACAGTCAAATAGGTTGTTCAGGAATACGGATCCACATCAATTGCAATGAACAATGTCTGCTGACCTTCTGAAAGAAAAATAAAACACTGACCTCTGACATGTCCGATCCTGTCGCTTCCCATAAGCTGAGTGACATCTCCGGATCCCTGCCTCTAAAGTATACAAAGGGGTGGGGTCTCCCAACTGACAACATTGACAATATATGGACATGACCATGTTTGGTTAATAACATCATTGAGAAAACAGCTGAATGAGCTGGGTGGTGTTGTTAGGTTGTTGGAACTGACTACTTCTGAGATAAAAACTGCATGAGCTATTCATGCGGTCTTTATCTCTTAGTGAATTGACCTCATAGCGAAAAGTCTTTTTTCCTTTATTTTACTTTGTGTGCAAAGTGCATCAGCATACATCAGCTGACCATCTACTCTGGCACACATCTCTGTGGTGTCTGTGCAGAGCGCCTGTGAATTTGCTATAACCTTTCAACATCTAATAGATTGATTGCTGACAAGGGTATGAATGTTAGTGTATAGTTGGTCACAGAACAGCACGGATCATGCAGCACGAATCTGTGTTTGTGTGACCGCGCTCTGAACTCCAAAACTAGGAGTTAACAGAAGACAACACTTAACAGCTGGATGAATTTTATCTTAAAGGTGCATTTACAGCAACATTGCACTATTTGATAAAAAAATTGCATTTGCAGACAAAACAACAGTTTCCCAAAAGAAAGATATATGTACACACATGTATACAAATAAACAATATCTGATTTTTTTTATGGCAGATGGGAGTTAAAGAGAAATGTCAGCCCCCTCCCCCCTCTTCCAGCTACCACCACTAAATTGTTTTCCTCTCTCACTTTTTTGGCAGATTATCCACAAAAAATATATTCACATCCAGAAAATCCATCAATGTTCTCCAAGGATCAACAACTCCACTTCCGCTATCTTCTGCTGCTGTCATTAGGTGTTGGATGTCTCTTCTGGGTTTATGTAGCTGGCCCCCGATGATGTGAATGCATCATATCACATCAACAGGGCCTGGCTGCAATAAACAGAAAAGACAGCTGGCCCAAGCTGAAGCATGGTGGTGCATGCACTGTAGAGTAGTACCCTGAAGCCTCCTGGGATGCCTCACATGACTATTCCAGGAGGCTGTGGGCAACTGAATATGTCATTCTTGGCAGGGAGGGTCCTGCAAAAAAGTATTCAATCAAAAAAGCAAAAAACAGTAAAATGTCCAATTGCCAGAGAGGACTGGAGGTTAAGCATAGGAAAGGTTGGGTGAAGGTCAGTTTTAAAGAATATCTAAAGTGAATTTAGAAATGGCAGAGAATGGTCAAAACGTCTTTCACGAAATGAGAGAAAATTTGTCCAAAGTGAGACAAATCCCCTCTTACTGACAAATCACTTTCAGCTGTCACTGGAATCCATGTTGGAAGATTTTCCTTCTGTCTTCTTCAGGAACATCTCAAAATGTTGGATGTTCCTTCACTTTTAGACCCAGTGACAGTGGTCACCTGGACAATTGAGGAATCTACCTTAGATTGTACACCCCCTGAGGGTTAGGGACTGATGTGAATGTACAATATATATGTAAAGCACTGCGTAAATTGACGGCGCTATATAAGTACCTGAAATAAATAATAAATAAATAACAGGGACACCAATAGCAATAAAAAGCTGACCCCTCACCACTCTATCCAAATTTTAAGAAGTTTTGCCTTTAGCTACACTTTGAGGAGAAAGTAAGATACCTGCTGATTATGTTTGACTGTTACATTGGGTTTACATGTTTGCCTACAATAGGTATTAACTTTACTCGAGTTATAGTGCATAGCCTGCATTATGGCACGATATATGGGAATCGTTACCCATGGAGAATCCCTCAGGCTGAACATGCAAGCCTCATGAGACACACTGCTAACATACAATACTGATAGGACATTAAGCTGGTGATATCTTTGGAAGAGTACACACCATTGGTCACCAAGCATGCTTAGCTTATCTTTGTTCTCACTGTGACTGCCCACCTTCTTTCATTTCCTGAACAAAAGTCAGTTACTGAAAATATTTCACTCAGTACTACACATCTTTTCATCTAAAGGAACATACATTTTCTTGTCTCTATTTTCTGCCCTTAATGTTTCTCACAACCAAACATTCCACTTAACAACAGGAAGGTCACTATATTACAGGAAAGCCTTTTCTTGTTGAATAGAAGGCATGGTGCACGATATTTTTCATAATGTAGACTGTCGAAGTGACATTTTTTTTCATTACAGGACTAAAATAACTGTAATAATAGCAATAACTGAAAATGTCATTGCTAAGAACAAGGTATGACTTTCAGAGATCAGGTGAATGGCAAATTCTCCAGGAAATATTTGACTGCAGTTTTATGCATACCCATTTCCAAGCATTGTTAGCAAAAGTAAAGTTTAAAAACTTGAGCAAACATAAGGGGAATGTATTGTAGTTTGTACATGATTTAACAGTGTTCACTTGTATTCTGGAAAAAAATGCAATATTGCATATTATGAGTTTGCATCCTTATTTTGAGCCAGCATGGGGAGATTTAGACTCCTTTTTTCACAATTTCCAGGCTCTCACCCTTCTTCTTTGTTGTATAAAAAGCCCATCGTTTACAGAACTCCTTAAGTCAAGCTGAAATGTACACACACACAAGTGAATTACATCTCCCTTTTTGGACTGGCCAGTCTGACACATTTCATTGGAACAAAGTGAGCCAGAGCCAGGGGCAGACTGACAACTCATGGGGCCCCCGGGCAATAGGGAATCATGGGGCCCCTGTGTCCTTGCCCAAACTCAAAAAAAAGCCTATGAAAAAGGTACCAGGGGCATTTCTTGGGGCCCCCTACTGACCCGGGGCCCTTGGGCAGTGCCCGAGTGCTTGAATGGTCAGTCCGCCCCTGGCCAGAACTAGTATTGAAGTCAGAAGTTTTAACTTCAAATAATATATTCTTGCTCTTGATTAGTGCCATAAAGTGTTAAAGAGCATGATTTACTTTTTAAGTTATGGTTAAAATAGGGTAGATTCTAACTCTCGATATGTTATTAATGCTGCCCCTCCTCGGGTAATTTATCCTCTCAGTTTGGTCTGGTTATCACTCTCACAAAGTGATGAGAAATCCTAAATTTTAGAGTTGTCACCAGAACAAAAGGTGAGGGAATATCTTTCTATTGGAACACCTGTTCCAGTGACAACTGTCTAAGAGGGGCATTTTCTTCCCATTTCTTGTTGTGTCTTTTGGACAGGAAGTGAAGAAAAATCTCTACTCCTAATCTATCCTATACATAGACTACAAAGCCAGAAGCAGTTTCATAGGAGGTGGTAGCCTACTTTCTGCCCCCTTAAGGCCTGTGTATATTTTCTGCTTCTATTGTATATACGTACGTTTCCCAGAAGTCTTCAAGCTGGTTCTTTGATGCACATGGTCTTCTTTTTCTTGGGATCTTTGCTTGGCACACTCTGCACCATAACACTGTGAGCCTCTGGAGAGGGTCCCCATGGGAGGGGACGGTCCATGACATTCAACACTCACAGTATGTCCTCAGTCATGCAGGGTGAGTGACGCAGGATGTCAGCACTAAGCACAACTTGTGGTGGAAAAGAAGGTTTTGCTTCCTGCCCCAAAGAGTCAAGTGAGATGAAATTTGTACAAAACGAGAGATTTTGTCCTTTTAGATAGTTGTTATCTGAACAGGTGTTCCCATCAAATGATTTTCCCTCACTTACCATTCTGGTGACAGCTATAAATGTTTGTATTTCCCACCACTTTCTGTCTCAGCAGCAAACAGTAGAATCTACATTACAGGGACACTAACAACAATAAAATGTTGACCAGGATTCTAATCATGACCTTTTTGGTCATTAAGGTAACATTAAAGGTTCCCTTTTTTTAAAATAATGAACATGTCATACTTACCTGCTCTGTGCAATTGTTTTACACAAAGCAATTCCCATCCTCCTCTTCCAGGGTCCCCTGCCTGTGTTCCTGGCTCCTTCTCTTCTGTGGGTGCCACCATAGGAAGCCACTTCCCACAGGGGCACATGTGCGGGCTCAGCTGCTACCAATCTGTGCAGCGAGGCGGGACAGAGCCGGGAAAGTTGCTGCTCTCATGCACATCACTGGATCAGGCTTAGGTAAGTAAAGAAGGGGGGGGGGGGATACATGCAATATAGAAGGTTTTTTTTACCTTAATACATAGAATGCATTATTGTAAGAAACCCTAATGTTTTACAACCACTTTAACCTCTAGACGCTGAGAGCACACAAATATGTGACCTCTCGGTGTCTAGGCCTTGACGCTGAGCAGCCGCATATTTGCGTACCATTTGAAACTACATATGTGCTGAGAGCGTGTGCCCTGCCGCGCTCCCAGCACATATGTCTGTGACTCACGCAAAGGTCCCGATCTCCCCTTGCGATCGGGACCTTTTCCAATCATGTGACTGCCGTTACTCGCTGTCACATGACCCTAAAACCCCGCCCTGCCTCCCAGCTTCTGAAACCTCTTAAAGGGCCAGGAGGCACTGGCGCAAAGGGGTTAAGGCTGTGGTGAAGGAAGTAAGTGTAGTTAAGTTTTGGAGTCAAGATTAAAGTCCAACGCTAGACAAAACATTTTATTTTGTAGAATGAGAAATGGTAAGACCTTCTAACAATGTATTTTTTTTTTTTGCTGATTGTACCTTCCTACCCCGGTGACACCATTACCCCCATATGTTCCAATAGTAGTTGTAGGTTGCCAACATCTTCTACATACTTTTAGCTGCACTTTTTTTGGAACCAAACAGCACACATAAAACTACCAGCACACGGCCTCCATCACTAACACCTGATGGACAGCAGCTTTATTCCTGCATAGTAGATGCATACAATAAACGATTATAGACTATACATACTCGCAAGCCTTTAACCCCCACAATCAGTGATAACATACTTAATACATTAAATGTATAGATCTGAAATCTCTGCCATCACTTACACATTTTTATTGTCTGTATCTGACTTCCTGTGTAAGTCCTAGAGGTTATTCAGTCACTGTGGTTTTTCATGCTTGGGAAAAGGAAAAGTGCTCTCTTTGAAGATGTATGTATCAGTCAAGGAGTATCCCAAAGATCAGTAGCTGTAGCTGAAGTTAATCAGGTCTTTTTATGATGTCAAATGGATCAATAACCCAATATATCTCCTTCTGTTTATGCCCCAAGTCAGCCAAGTTATTGAGTTTCACGTAATGCACTGTACATCCATACACAACACCTTAACCGTGTAAGGATATCTGTTTGACCTTTATTGTTCTGCGCTCAGTAGTTTATGCTTTGTCTGGTTTTTTTGTTTTTTGTTTGTTTGATGATAATATGCATATGAAGCTCTACAAAGTATTTGTGGTTGAAGGACTTAAGCCCTGTACACACTATGAGAATATCAGACGTCCATTTTTTTTTTTTTTGCATGCTCATCTCCATATCGAAAATGAAGAGCTTACTAAAGTTACGAAACATCTCATATGACAGAATAAAAATTCTGAAGTGATGTAATGTATTTGTATTGTATTTTCGGATAATAACTGTACTGATTGAATGAAAATCGTATGATCTGGTATCATAAGAGAACATTTTTCGTGCTTGTTCCTTTGCATAATTTCAAACAAAAGTGGCGTTCTAATGGTCAGATTATCGTATAATCGCTTTGAAAGTGGTATTTTTCATATGATTTTCTGACTGTATGTACTAGGCCTTAACACAGCATATTAACATCAGAGAGTTTCTAGAACTGTTTGAAAATAAAATGCTTTATACAAACTGTAAGGCCTCTTTCACAGTTTCTACTGCCCTCTGAAAAGTGATCCACAGAGGATTGCTCTTCAGATAGTGGCTGGCAGGAGATAGAATGCCTCCTTACTGCCAGTTTTAACCCTGAATGGCCCACACCACTATGCTGCAGTTGCACACATTACACTTAAATGGGTCGCATTTGGCAACATGGCGTTTCATTTTTGCTGTGGTATGTGTACAGTCTTCAATATCTACATGCTGTCCTTTAGACGGGTGGAGAAAATCACAGCTCAACTGCCTGTTTTGTTTTTTTACCAGACATTCCCCCGCCTAATTTTTAACACCCCATCTGCCCATGTGAATGAGGTCTAAGAGCTCATGTACACTGCAGCTGATAAACTCATGTTTAGGAGCTTTTCTGCATTTTTTTCAGCAGCCCCTGAACTCTCCCTAATGTTTTCCTATGTGTTCATGTACACATCGTTGTTTACAGTCGTTTACAGGCAGTTGCGTTTACAGTCATTTTTTTGAATGCACCAAACTTGCGTTCAGGAGTAGATTTTATCAGCGTTTCAAACGCCAAATGCTTGTAAACGCGTGTAAATGTGGCTAACTGCATTTCTAAGCGTTTAGAAGCGTTTTTTAACTGTTCCGTATCCAAATGCTGTTCAAAGCTTTTTTCATCACCAGAAATGCATGTAAAGCATTTTCCACGTATTCAAATGGACCTAGCACACCAGCGCAGTCAGTTCCAGGTTTCGCATGAAGGAAAAAATGGTAGAACGTGCCGCATTATGCTCATGATGGAATCCATAGTGAATACAACCTGAAAAGACAGGTAATCTCAACACACACTGCTCTCTCTGCTTCTGCTCTCTCTATCTCAAAATGTCTGAAATAGTTAATTTTTGACTGTTTTTCAGTGCATTCTGGGCATTTTGGAAGGTCTCCTGAGGTTATCTTTAAAAAACGCTTCTAAACGCAAACATGCATAAATGCGATATGCAAACGCGGCTAAACAGACGTTTTTAACCTAAGTTTTCAAGCAGTCAGTTTCCATCGTTCAGAAGTGTTTTCCAAATGTCCCGTGTACATGGAGCCTAAGAGTATTTAGTATTTAAAAATACTTTTTTTTTGTTAAGGCAGAGGCTTCCACTGTGGCAATGCCTGGTTAGAGCTCTAGAACACCCTTCAATTTTTGAATTGTCATTTTTGATGTGTGAGCATGCTTCTGCCTGTATGTAGGAATTTTGCAATCACTTTCATAGGTGGTTGTTAGTTGTAGGTAACTGAGGATTTTGCAGATAATCGTAATGATAATAATTCAGAGTCTATATCAGATCTCCAGCTTTCAGCTCTTCAAGTCATCTGGAATATGTTACCAGCAGAGGGCCATAGCTTACAGCAGTACACCCAAGATCTGTAACTATCACATGGCCTTGTGCAAATTGTAGCTAGAAACCTGCTAACAGACAATGCAGCAGGTGACAGATAAAAAAGCAAGTTCACATTAGGTAGAGCATGTGACAAATACAGTGTTAAGAAACATTCCGAAACACTTTTACAATATTGTTAGGATCTTATTATCATACCTTCCATACCAGATTACAACAAGGGTTGCAGAGTGCAATGGTTTAAAGAAAAGAAATGACAGTTTTATGCAGAGAAGACTTGCAACACTTATCACATACAAAGAGGTGGAGAAAAGGTGGATATTCTTGGGTTCTCTCCGTTGGACTGTTTTTTTGTGAAATGTAAGGGAAAAAAAACATGCATGATTGGTTAGAGAGGGGTGGGAGGGGGTTCATATTTTGCCCAAAAATGGGCATTAAAGGATAAGTTCATCTTTAGTAATATTTTACATGTTGAACCTTTATTTAGGGTGTAACTCGTTACTATGCAGCACCCCACTTCATGGCAGTGGGCAGAGGTTCCTTTCCCTGCACACTGCTCTCACATTTTAAAAATGG